>NC_045630.1:51180499-51797749 GCF_009829155.1 Mustela erminea | reverse complement strand
AGCACCTTTTACACGATAATTTTCTGAGGGCGCCTGGGTGGCTCAGTGGGTTAAGCCACTGCCTTTGGCTCAGGTCATGATCCTAGGATCCTGGGATGGAGCCTTGCATCAGGCTCTCTGCTCAGCAGGGAGCCTTCTTCCCCCTCTCTTTCTGCCTGCTTCTCTGCCTACTTGTGATCTCTCTGTCAAATAAATAAATAAAATATTAAAAAAAAAAGACAAATTTCTGCGTAACTATGAAACTCTCACAGGTCTCAGTCTGAATCTTCTCCCTATTGCCATCACTCTACACCCCTACTGCATTGATGTCAGTTCCCCCTCTCTTACAATAATCCTTTCAAATAAAATATTTCCTTATCTAAGTCCAGATCTGGTTCTTATTTAACAAATCAGATAAAATGTGATGTAAAACCACAATGAAATTAAATTATAAATCTATAACAAAAAAAGACAGCTGGATGTGAAACATCACAATTCCTAATAACACATGTATCAATGAAATAATCTTAAGTTACATTTATAAAAACATATTTTGAACTATGTGAAAATAAAATTACAATATACCAGAACTTGTGGGTACAGAGAAAGTAGTACTTAGACGAAAATGGATGACATTAAATATATATAATAGAATTGAGGAAGGATCTTAAATCAGGGACACCTGGGTGGCTCAGTTGGTTAAGCAGCTGCCTTCGGCTCAGGTCATGATCCCAGCGTCCTGGGATCGAGTCCCACATCGGGCTCCTTGCTCAGCAGGGAGCCTGCTTCTCCCTCTGCCTCTACCTGCCATTCTGTCTGCCTGTGCTCGCTCTCTCCCCCTCTCTCTCTCTGATAAATAAATAAAATCTTTAAAAAAAAAAAAGATCTTAAATCAATAACCTAAGCTTCACCTTCAAAAACTACAGAGGAAGGGTGCCTGGGTGGCTCAGTGGGTTAAGCCTCTGCCTTCAGCTCAGGTCATGATCCCAGGGTCCTGGGATCGAGCCCTGCATTGGACTCTCTGCTCAGCGGAGAGCCTGCTTCCTCCCTCTCTCTGCCTGCCTCTCTACCTGTGATCTCTCTTTCTCTCTGTCAAATAAATAGATAAAATCTTAAAAAAAAACCCAAAAAACTACAGAGGAAGAAAAACATTTTAAGCCTAAAGAGAAAAGACTAAAAGAAATGATAAAACTTAGAGCCCAAACCAGTAGATATGAAAACAGGGAAATAGAGAAAATCAATGAAACTGAACGATCAATAAAATTGTTAAAGCTCTAGCAGATTAACTGAGAGAAAAGGCAGAAGACACAAATTATTAATATTGTGAGTTAAAAAGGGGTCATCACTACTCAGCCCATGGATATTAAAATAACAGAATATTATGAACTATGAAAACAAATGAAATGGATCACTTATGTGAGCTATAAAAACCGGCAAAACTCAAAGGGAAATGGATATCCAAAATATGCTTACATTTTTTCAAGAAATTGAATCAACATAAAATTACCCTCCAAAAAGGAAAGCAAGAAGCACAGATAGTTTCACTAGTAAATTTTACCAAATGTTTAAGGTAAAAGGGTTATCTGTCTTCCACAATCTCTTCTAGGATAAAAAGCAGAGGGAAAACATACTAACTCATTCTATCAAACCACTATTATCATAATACTGAAATCAGGTAAAGATATTGCAATAAAGGAATATTAGCCCACAGAATCCCACAATGTATGTGAAAAATTATACACCACGGTCAAGTGGGATTTATTCAGGTATTCAAGACAGATGGTACATTTGAAAACCAAGTAATATAATCTACCACACCAACAAGATAAAGAAGAAAAATTACATAATTGTGTCAATGACAAAAAAGCATTTGACAAAATTCAAAATATCCTTATTTTGATAAAAAATGATAAAAATATATAGATAAAAAAATCAAAATTTCCAGCTAAGATTAAAGAAATTCCTGAATTTAATAAAGAGTATCTACAACAAAAACTACAGCTAACATCATAATTAATCTTGAAGAACTGGATGCATTCAGCCTAAGAGTGGGACTGAGGCAAGGATGTTCTTTTATCACTCCTAATCAACTGAAAATTTCTGCTAGTGCAAAGGAACAAGGGGGAAAATGGTGTACAGATTGGAAAGGAATAAATACAGCTTTTTTATTCACAGCTGACATAATTATCCATTTAAAAATCCCCCAAATCAACAAACTAACTCCTTGAAACAAATAGAAAATAAAACCAAGTCATAGCATCCATGGTTAAAAAACAAAGGGTAATTGCTTTTCTATGTATCAGCAATGAACAATTTACTTTTGAAAATTTTTTAAATGTCATTTATAATAGCACCAAAAATTGTATAAGGTGCGATAAGGTGGGCCTGAAGCATCTGCTAGTAAGTACACGAGAAAGATGGTGGCCATGTCAATGAGACAAAGTAACCAACTGAAAAAGCTCCAATACTGATATAAATAAATGCTCTATGAATAAATAAATTTGTGGGGGGAAATAGACAAAATCTCATGCTGAAGAATTTCAAATAATCACAGTTAGATACTGCACTCCGCACTCTGAAGGAGGGAAAGCAAAACTCCCTACTCCTTGGGTGTGGGCTATGCAAAGTGACTTCTTTCCAAAGTGTGCAGAGGGCAAAGAAAGAAAAGAAAATTATAATGGAGAAATACACTAAACACTACTTTAGCCAGGTGATCAAGAATAACAACAACAATGGTAAGTCCTGTTGATATTATCTGTGGTATAATAAGAAGTGTATTTTGTCTTCCTGGCTCCTGCCACAAAGCTCCTAAAACCCTTAGAATTTTCTAAGGGTTTGGAGTATCTTTGTTATTCAAAAGAAGCCCCTTTGATAGTACCTGAGTTTATGCTACTGAAGTGACTTAGGATAAAGCCCTTAGTTACTTTCAGGGTGGGGCTGTGTCAGAAAGACAAAATGATTGGGGGTTGGAAATTTAATCCCACCCATTGACTTCTGGGAAGTGTAGAGGCAGAGCTGGACGTCTGAACTAGGAGCTCTGATGCACTTCCAGGTTGATGAATGAATCTTTGCAATAGGATAACACTCCCCAACTCTAGGGAGATAAACATTCCTACACTAGGACTGTTCTAGACCACACCTCACAAACCTCTTTATCTGGTAGTTCATTTGTATTCTTTATGATAAATAATCTTTATAAATAAACAGTCAACAAAAGTAAAGTATTTCCCTGGGTTCTGTGAGATGATTTAGCAAATTACTGAAATTAGGAGGAATTTGTAAACCTCCAATTTGTTGCCCAGTTGAATAAAAGAGTGGGTAACCTGGGAAGAAGAACCTAGCACTTTCAACTGATGTCTGAATATGTGTTTGTGTGTGTGTGTGTGTGTGTGTGTGTGTGTGTGTGTGTGTGTGGTCTTGAGGGATCCCTTAACCATAGAGGCTTACACTAACTCTGAGTGGTTACTGTTAGGCTGAATTTGGACTGAACTGAATTGTGGGACACCCAGTTGGTGACCTTAGAGAATTAGAGAACTGTTCAGTGTGGAAACCCCATATACATTTAGTATCAGAATGTGGGTGTGAGTAAACAGCATTTCATAGTACCATTGATATAATGTAATGAAAATGGAACTTTAAGTCTCTTGCCCTTTTACCACAAAATCTAAACCTCATTTTAATTAGCGGAAATAATAAGCCAATTTCTGACTGAGTGATATTGTATAAAATAACTGACCAGTAATCCTCAGGACTATCAATGTTATTTAAAAAAAATCCAAGAAAAGTCTATAGAGACATATTAACTAAAGGTAATGTGTGGTATGCCAGATAGGAACCTGGAGCAGAAAGAGTAAATTAGGTAGGAACTGAGAAAAAAAATCAAAACGTGTGTATGCTATGCTAGTTGATAGTAATGTATGAATATTGTTTGATTAATTATCACAAATGTATTGCCTAATATAAAAGATTAATGATAGGGAAAACTGGGTACAAGTTATACGGAAACTATACTACCTTTGCAATTTTTCTGTAAACCTAAAATTTCTAAAATCATTTTTTTACACTAATTTTTCACCTTTATAGGTCCATAGCTTTCTCTTCTGTCTTCAGCCATTCTTACTTCTAAGCATTTTAAGATAATTCTTATATACAATGTGGAAAAGGAAGAAAGATAATCACTAGACATAGTGACTGCCTTGAGATACTATAATATAATAATAAATATATTCATCAATAATTATATCAACTATTTAATCATTATATTACAATAGTTATAGCTAATCATTTTTGATTACTACTCATTTCTAAATCTTTTACAGACAACAATATACATATATATGTATATATATATATATGACAGATCTATATATGATGGATTGTAGATAGATGATAGAGAAAGAAATATTCTTCCCAGAACCTAGGACAGTGTTTTCCATATAAATATTTGTGAATAAATAAAAGCATCCTGCATTCTATAGTAGTTGTTATATTATTAACCATTATATTATTACTCTCATCATATATATAAAGCTATTTCTAGAAATTTCATTTCTAGATATAAGGTTTTTTATCTTTTAATTTTATTTTCTTCATTAAACAATGTTTTATTCAATTACCTGATAATAAAACAGATCTCAAGAGGAAAAAAAAAACTAGAAATACTAACTATTCTTGTAGCAACAAACTTGTAAACAGAATCATCTCTGTGAAAAGACAGGCTCTTTAAATTGCTATGAGAATTTCTATGAGGAGTCAAGGTTATTTTCTCAAGAGGAGGCAAATACTTTTATCCTTTTAGTGACTACTTGATATTTTCACAGAGGGTTATTGTAATGATCACACATAATGTATCACCAGGCTCTTATATGCTGTAAAATTTATGAGAGAGAGGTGTTTGTCAAACTCTGTGAAGGCACTCTGAAGGCACTCTGTGGTTGCTTATACGGGATTAGTTTTGCCGGAAGTCCAGCAGACAGAGGTCATTTAATAAACTCTTCGCTGCTAGTCAAAGTGATATCCTACTGATACCATCTGGATGTCTGCTGGAATCAAGTTTAGCTCTGTTGGTAGGAATCAGAGTTGAGTCAGTAAATAACCTCCTATACAAATATGTTTAAACAAAGGCATTTAATCAGCATGCTGGTTGACTGGTTGTATTATAATCTTATGATTTGATAGGATAAGGACTTTAATAATATAGACAAAAGATTTTCATAATAATTTATTTTTTAAAAAGTTTTATAAAGTAAAATAAGTATTTAAACTTTTCTATTTTATCTAATAAACAGTCATTCTAACAATTACCTTTCTTGTTTCACATAGATTACAGTCCTATATAATTTCATCAGTCTAAATCCATAGGCACAGGGTCATTTGTACAATCATTCAGTCTTTGTTTCCTAGGAAACAGACTACTCATGAGATGAAAGATGGCCACTGGCTCTCTTTACAACTATTATTTGATCCTGTGCTAATCCATGTAATTCATAAGTTTCTTTTTCTTATTGTTCAGAGTCTGTTGTGGTTTTAAGGCTTTTTTTTTTTTTTTTAAAGATTTTTATTTATTTATTTGACAGAGAGAAATCACAAGTAGTCGGAGAGGTAGGCAGAGAGAGAGAGAGAGGGAAGCAGGCTCCCTGCTGAGCAGAGAGCCCGATGCGGGACTCAATCCCAGGACCCTGAGATCATGACCTGAGCCGAAGGCAGCGGCTTAACCCACTGAGCCACCCAGGCGCCCTTAAGGCTATTTTCGAACTTCATTTTCATTTAATATTTTGTAAAATCCTAAAATAGAATAGTTAGTGATATTCAAAATAGTAAAATTCTTCACTGGTATTGAAATTCTAAATTCCATTCTAACAGAATGAACAATGCTACCACATATTTTGTGAAAATTGAACTATGATTAAAAAAAATACATCTGAAGTGACAGGTATAGAATACTGTATCTTAATAAAGATATAATATTAATTTTCATTCAAAATAATGCATTTTAAAATGCATAATTGAAATTACATTGTGTAGTAAAAAGTACTACAAAAGAACTTTTCTAGAATTAAGATGTAGATATATGCCATGGCTTACAATCATGATAGTCTGGGAAAATAGCAAAAAAGTTGCTTGAATCAATATGTCATTTTTCATATTTTCAGGAATTTAGTTTTCACAGATACTCTTGATTATCTTGAAAAGACAATGTATGGATAAATCAGCTATATTTTGGTAAAGTTACACAATAATAAGTACACTTAAAAAAACTTGTTCTCAAAACTTTATCATTCCACTACTGCTCTTATCCAACACACTACAGGTCATGTAATTTCTTGTGATTTCCAATTTTCAAAATATGGTAGAAATAACTGGTTTCTTACAAAATAATATCTGAAGGCTACAAATTGTTAATTTGCAAAGTTATCCTGGTTTCTGAATCTGGGGCAAACAGTGTTCTGTCCAAGAGGACAAAGTTTGATTTCTAGCTCAATGATAGATAATAGAATTTGAGCAAACTTCTTGCTATTCAGATACTATCTATTTGATTTGCTTTAAAACTGGCAGGTTTTGAATAATTGTTAAGATTTCCTTAAGCCTTTGATTAAGAAAATATATTATTTAAAACTGTTTATTATGTTATATGAAATTAATAACTTGCATTATTAGGTCACAAAACAGATGATTCTGCAATTCATCATTTGGAACATGAATTCTGCTTGGATCTTTTTCCCATAACTATAATAATTTGTATACTAATATGTAAATATATATATTATATATTTATATATAATATTATATAAATATATTATATATTATAAAATATAATATTATTATAAAATATATTATAAAATATATTATATATATTTATATATAGACATACATGTTTATGTGTATATATCTATATATAAAGCTTTATATAGTTTATAATAATAGTGTAATATTGTAAAATCATAATAATAGTGTAATAGTATAGTAATAATGTATAAATATGTATATATAAAGTTTTATATAGTTTATAATAATAGTTTTATTTTGTCCTACAGTCTCTGCTTCCTGCTACTAAGTGTCAAACCTCTACCAACTATGTCCAATAAAGGATTGCTGGTTTTACTTCTAAGTGTGTGTTATTCACATCCTTTGGTCAGGTGGGCTTATTAAACTTTTTGATCATACCAGAGTGAGCAATTTCGATTAGTCCTATCCACAGTCCTCTTTGGAGGATACCACATTTTATACTCCTTTCTGATATATTGTGTTTCAAGTTATAGATGTCTTCTCATTTTGTTCAAATGTAATATTCATGATTGTTTTTCATTTTTTATTAATGTATCATATTATGGGAGAGGATACATTATAATGATATTTTCCATATATCATTTTAAATATAAATATCTCATACTAATTACCTTTTTCTGTGCTTCTCTTATGTTTTGTGATCTAGTGTAAGACTTTATTAGATGTCCCAATCAAGCTAAATTTTGTCTAGTTTTGAAAAGCTTTTTTCAGTGGGATCACATAAACAAAGTTTTAAAATACTTTATTGCATGACAAATTATTTATTGTAACTAAGTTTGTCACCAATTTGAGTCTGACATGAAAAATCACTCTAGATAGCATAAGTGGGGAGAAAGTAAATTTGGACACTCTTGGCTCTAATTTAGATACTTGTTAATATTAGGTGACCAAATTCCCTGAACAAAATGTTAATTAGTATCAAAGTAAAATTATTTGGAAAGGGAATTCTTTTGGGTTCCTGGACCCAGTTCCAATGTGTGTGTGGAGGGTTGGGGGCTTCCATACAACATCAAACAATTCTCAAACACAGGTTAAGAGTTCTGTACTACAAGAACTTACCCCCATACACACTTCAGATGTTGGAGTGCTTCCAGGACAAGCCCTTGTTTGTTATTGTGTTTCTGATCATTTGGCTAGAGATTGAAGGTTCCTATGACTCCTTCTTTAGACTTCAGATGCCATCACAAATCTAGGCTGTTTACCTGTACTTCTGACCAACTGGCTATAAATCAGATACTCTACAACCTCCTCCCTAGGTTTGATTAATTTGCTAAAGTCGCTCACAGAGCTGAGAGAAACATTTTGTTTACTAGATTATCAGTTTATTATAAAAGGATATAACTCAGGAACAGCCAGATGGAAGAGATGCCTAGAGCAAGGCTTACGGAGGAGGCATGGAGCTTCCATGCTCTTTTTAAGCATGCAACTCTCACCAAATCTCCCTGTGTTCACCAACCTAGAAGCTCTCTCAACCCTGTCCTTTGGGTTTTTATTGGAGGCTTCATTATACAGGTATGTTTGACTAAACCATTAGCTATTGTTGAATGATTCTGTTGTCAGGTGAACTGAGGAGACCCTGGGCCCTGAGGCCTCAACCTAGCCCATTCCCGGGATATCACCGAAGGTTCTTGGTCTCATAATGAGAAAGACTCAAGGACTGACCCAACAAAGCAAATGAGTGACAGAAGCAGAATGTTTGTTAAGGCAAAAGTACACTCTCAAAATGTGAGAGCCTGGGCGGGGGTGGGGATTGAGATTTGGTGCCTTGGGATTTGGATTTCTATCTTTTATCGACAGTTGCTAACAGAAGGTACAATATTCATTAGTTGGGGAGGGGATTTCTTGGAAGCAAGATTTTGTGACTTTTCTTCCTTACTTGATCAGAGGTTCCTGGCCTACTTTGTCAGTCATCTTGGGCCTGTTTTGATCTAGCTTCTTGAGGCTTTGCTTTGGAGTGCTGGCAGGAAGGACAGCACTTTCCCAATAGCTGGCCATGACTTCACTTTTGCTGGTCTCCAGACATCATGTTAGAACCTAACTAATGGCCTCTAATAATTCTACTCCCCACATTTCTCTCCCCACTCTCCAAGGGCCAGGAGATGAGATTGAAAGTTTCAGTCCTCTAATCACTTGGTTGGCTCTACTAAAAACCAGACCCCACCCTTGGGTGGTTTCTAAAAATCATCTCATTTTTTTTTAAGATTTTATTTATTTATTTGACAGAGAGATCACAAGTAGTCAGAGAAGCAGGCAAAGAGAGAGCGGGGAGCAGACTGCCTACTTAGCAGAGAGCCCTATGTGGGGCTTGATCCCAAGACCCTGAGATCACAACCCAAGCCAAAGACAAATGTTTAACCTACCAAGCCACCCAGGAGCCCCAGAAGTCATCTCATTAACACAATAAAAGATACCTTTATCATTCTTTACACTTAGGGAACTCCAAGGGCTTGAGAGCCTTGACCAAGAACCATAGATGAAGAACAAATGCATATTTATTATAAATCACAGTATCAAAGGAGAATTATGTATATATACAATGGTAGGATTTACAACTAAAATTTATAATTTTTATATATAAATTAGTTTGGAAATACATATGGGAAGTATGTTTTGAACAGAATTTAAGCCAGGCATTTTTTTCTGAAAAAAAGAAAAAAAAAAAATCCTGAATCATTCACATATAGTGACACTGAAATTCTAGTGAATATAATTATAATTACAACTGATGACGTGCAGTCTGTTTCTTTGGTCTATAAGTCCTGGAGGATACTCTTAATTGTTGCTATTGCCTTCCTCAATATAATTTCTGTTGCCATCTGATCATTTAAATATAAACAACAACAACAACTAATGAATGTGACTGAAGGGAAAATAACTTTTTCCCCCCGACACTATTAGAGTTTACTGCATACTGTTTCAATGAATTCTTCTTTTTTTTTGAACTTGTGGGGAATATTTTTCGTGACATATTCACTTCAACTAACTTTCAAACCATAAGGTGCCTCCTGGGTATTAAAGAGTAGCTACTCATGCCATGAATTAATCCTTTACTGAAAAATAAAAGGTAGGTAAGAGAGTGATCATTAAGACTGTAGATTCTGATGCCTAAGTGGTTAATTTCCAATTCAGGTTTTGTTAATAAGTAGTGGTGTGGCCTTCAGTAAGTCACTTAATCTCTGTTTCTCCGTTTATTCATCTCACTTTAAGACTGTGTATAATTAATTTCTACGAGAAGGATTACTATTAGAATTATGGGAGTTAAAATGCATCAGGTACTTAGTACAATGCTTGATATATTGTAGTCAATATGTTTGTCTTTATTATATATCTTACACCCTATTTATTCAATATAATATGAGAACAAAATCAATCCTGTAATGTTTTGAAATAAAAATAAATTAATACCATCCACTATGAAGTATTAGTAAATAGTGAATACATATATCTGGAGTTCTATCCAACATTTCAGTATCACAGCAAGACATGCAGCTGATGGAAATGGAGACAAGGCAAAAGAGCTTTTATAATGTTTGGTTCCTAATAAGGAGCTTTCTAGTAACTTCTAAACCAAAACTTCACATACATATCATTGATTTTCTCTAGCTGTAAGGAGGACTAGAAAGTCCATGGTTTAGCTAAGTTATTTCCACACATAATAAAAATCAGTCATGCGTTTTTCTCCACATAGCTAATACTATCTTGAAAGAATTATCTCCCATGATAGCTAAGGAATATTGTCCTGAAACAATGCACTACCCATTATGAACATGATTTTAATTCCCTCTGAGAGAATATCTCTTTCACATCTTCCTTTTATTATAATTATTTTCTTACTTAATGGTATACATGCTTTTTAAATATTACTGTGCATGATTAGCAAAATGAATCATATGAGAGTTTAAATATTTCAGGTAAAATAATAAAAAAAACTTTTTCCACAAGAGAAAGTAAGTAAATATTAAGGCTGTTAGACGTTCAGTACATATTTATTGAAATTAAAATGATCAATTAAGGCTAACATTTCATAATAAAAAAATATTAGATTTTTTTCAAGAAAGAATTTTGAGCTCTTACAGGTCAGAAATATACATTTATTTCTAAATTGATACTGAATGTGGGGACAGTGTTCTACCTAAACAAATTTCCAAGTATGCATTAAGCAATTAACCAATTCTGACCTATTCCTTTTTCTCCATGATTGAATTGTATGTTAGATTTTATTTTGAGTTCCTTTTAAATGTGGTTGAGGTAAGGAATTTCAAACTAAATAGAAAGCATTCTTCAAAACAAGGACACTTTTATATGTCCTTTATAGTGATGAATATCTTTAAAAAAACATTTGTCATAAGGAGGCTAAATTATTATATTCCATCTTAGAGAAATGTCATGCTGAGGTGATGTTTTAAAAATGAAGTCATTCCTTAGCTATCTTGGCTGAACTTATTTTAAATGGCTAAAACTTAAAGAGTATTCATTCCAGGAATGAACAAAATTCCTTCAAATAAAATTACTGAACTCTCACTAGCTGGGAACATGCATTTATTTCAAAATCTATCACAAATGTGTGAGGCAGTTTTCTATCTGACAGGAGATAAAAATGGAATAGTGAGCCGAGAACAGATCATGCAGGGTATTGTAAGCAATATTAAGGACTTTTTCACTTTAGTCAAAAGAGAATGGGAAGCTTCTGAAGAGTCTGATAAGGAGAAATGACACAATCAGATACTCATTTTAAACTATCACTCAAGGTGCTGTTTGAAGAATAGAATAGAAGCAAAGAAAAGTGGATTTGGGATTATCCATTTAGGAACATGTTGCAATAATCCAGAAAATAAATGATAGTGCTATGGACTTTGGTAGTGGCAATGTGGATGGGAAGGAGCTTATTTTTATTTTTAAGATTTTTAAAAATTTATTCATTTGAGAGAGAGAGAACAAAAACATGAGCTTGAAGGAGGGCCGGAGGGAGGGGGAGAAGCAAACTCCCCACTGAGCATGGAGCCTAAGGTGAGGCTTCATCCCAAAGTCCTGGGATCATGACCTGAGCCAAAGGCAGATGCTTAACAGACTGAGCCACCCAGGAGCTCTGGAAAGGGGTTTACAAAGAGATAAAAGTGTGACTTATGACTGATTGAGAGGCAAGAAAAGTGACTTTCAGATTTCTGGTTTGAGAAAATGCAAGTTGGTTGTTGCCATTTAATGGGATGTGCAGACCTCAAGAAGAAGAAGCTTAGAAGATGTAATGATATATATATTTTAAATATTCTGAATCTGAGATGTTTGCGATTATTCAAGTGAAAATATCCATTGTGGTCTGGCTAAACATTTCTATAACTCAAAAAAGGAGAAAACATAGATCAAACATTGCCTAAATATAGCTTATTTTTTTAAAAATCACACATATGAGATCATTTTGTGGGCTAAAAGAGGGCCTTTGACAAAATTCTGAAAATTATCTATATCTGGAGTTGAAGCCAGCAGAGAAGACTGATGAGGAGCATCCATAAATAGAAATGGTAGATACAAAAGGACTGTTGTCTTAGAAGACATGAGGAAAGAGTCATTCTTAAAGAGCAGTCATTTCAAAGATTTCTGAGTATTTATTTGAGACTTAAAAGTATTTGCCATATTATGCAAGGGTGAGTTTGGCATGAGGAATTTCAGGAGGGTGCCAGGAGGGGACAGACCAGAATGAAAATGGCTGAAGAAGTAGAACATGAAAAATCTGTTGATAGCAGTTGTGGATAATTTATTTTGGAAATTTGGTCATGAAAGTTGGGGGGGAGGGAGGGAAATAAGGGCAGTGATTAAAAAGTGACCTGATCACAAAGAAATGTATTTTAAAGAGATCAAAACTTCAGTTTTTTAAATACTGGTAAAATGGAGTCAGCAGGGAGGGAATATAGTATGAGATGATGTTGGGGGAAATTACAATTTACAATAAAATTTTTCTAAAATGTGGATGTGAATAAGATTTAGAATAGATTGATTGAATATTTTATTTTATTTTTTTTAGAAGAGAGTTATATAGTATAAAAAATTACTTGAGAGATGTCTGGGTGGCTCAGTTGATTAATCAGCCGGCTCTTGGGTTCAGCTCAGGTCATGATTCCAGAGTCTTGGGATCAAGCCCTGTGTGGGGCTCTACACTCAGCGTGGGGTCTGCTGGAGGAGTGTCTCTCTCCCTCTCCCTCTAGCCCTCCCCTCACTACTCTCTCTCTCTCTCTCTTTATCTCTATCTCCAATAAACAAGTCATTTAAAAAAAATTACTTAAAAAATAAATGTATAAGAAAGGTATGGAATAAAGTTCATTGTTAAATTTTTGTTGAATAAAGTTGAAGGAGTAAGTAAATCCTCAAGGAGTTACATGTAAAAGAGCTGAACCAACTATATTGAAAATACCTAAAGAAAGACTGAGAAAATGTTCTGCTTATGTTCATGAATTACAATGGCATAGCAACTGAAAGAGGCCCATTGATGATGCTATGAATTAATAGAGGTCCAAATATCCCTGGTTCTAAGATATTCTTTAGATATCCTCAATTAAAGGCTGAGTGTTTGGGGGCAGTCTTGTGAGATTTACTCATACTTTGGATACAATCTAAAACATGGAATATTTTCACCATAGCAAAAGCAATGAAGACAAGTTGATAGTGGATGCATATGAGAAAACAGAAAGGGACCAAAAGGTTAGTTTAAAGAACAGTTCTGAGAACAATTAAAAAAGGGAAATAGCTGATTTTGGAAGTAGAAATATTTCATATACCAAGTTCAAGGTGTAATCATGGAAATGCATATTTTTTTTTAATTTTTATTTTTTTTTATTTTTTATTTCCAGCATAACAGTACCAAAAACCATAAGATACCTAGGAATAAACCTAACCAAAGAGACACAGAATCTATACTCAGAAAACTATAAAGTACTCATGAAAGAAATTGAGGAAGACACAAAGAAATGGAAAAATGTTCCATGCTCCTGGATTGGAAGAATAAATATTGTGAAAATGTCTATGCTACCTAAAGCAATCTACACATTTAATGCAATTCCTATCAAAGTACCATCCATCTTTTTCAAAGAAATGGAACAAATAATGCTAAAATTTATATGGAACCAGAAAAGACCTCGAATAGCCAAAGGGATATTGAAAAAGAAAGCCAACGTTGGTGGCATCACAATTCCGGACTTCAAGCTCTATTACAAAGCTGTCGTCATCAAGACAGCATGGTATGGAAATGCATATTTTAAGAGCCTAGAGGAGAAGATCTTGGAGGTTACAGATCATGGAACTGAGAGGATGGTTTACTGTATTGCCTACCTACTTATACTCTGAAATCAGTAACCAAGAATAAGAGTTCCAAGATTGTAGAGAAGATAGCTATAAACCAGTTACCCAAGCTTCCAGTTAAGTAAGAGGAATAATCAAGAATTTCATTAAAAAAAAGACACTTTAACAAAACTACATTACTTTGTAACAGAAGAAAAGGTTTCATCCATTTCATCCATTAGATAAAAAATATTTATAAGCAGAGAAAAGAAAATAGTACTGAGGTAGGGGAAAGAAGACAATGAACCTAAGTTCTGAATATGAAGTAAGGAGGATTTGACAAAACTGGGTTTTATTTGGGGTTTCAGTGAAAATAGCACTTTAGGAGAGAGCCAGACTTCTGCATGTAATTCTATATGGTTGATCTCTTTCACAAATCATGCATTCTTTGTAATGTAAGGACGTATTTAACCAGAGCGGCTCCATCTTGGTTGAACAGCCATTTTGTCGTTTATGCAGTAGACCTTAAATTGACCCTGCCCCCTGCCCAGAGAAACTTACTTAAAAGCAAGTACGGGAAACCAGTAAAATATGGTCGACCAGTCCTTGATAACAGAGCCTAAATACAAGGGCGGGTTAGGTCAGGTGGAGATAACAGAGCCTGAATACAGGGATGAGTTGGGTCAGGTGGAGAATCCAATCAGTGGAGCTCGTGCATACTGTCTCCCTAGCTACCAAGGAGTGTGGGCCCCGCCTTTTGGGCGCCAATTCTGACCAAGGAAATAGACTAGTTCAAATAGCTACTATGGGGTGAATTGTAATCCAATTGGCCACCTGTGTGTGACCTAGTTACTATGCAACTTTCTCTGTGTGTTACAGTCTCACTGGCCACCTGTGTGGGGCCACACTTAACCACGTGGCCTTTGCTCTATAAAACTTAGTATGTGAGGCTGCGGGTGGTCGCCCTTTCTGTAAGAGGTGGCCCTGATTGGTTGGTTTGATTCTTGATGCTTGGAGCGAAATAAAGCTTTGCTTGACCTTCCCTTTGTATCAGTCTCGCTCCTTTGATTACAGATCTAGCAGAAACACACATAACAAGCATTGACCTTGCCTCTTCCTAACTTACACAGTTCCATTTGTCGCAACACATAATAATAAATCCTAAATATAATGTGAGTTGAAAACATATGACTTAAAGAAAGACTTCAGGAGAATGATAGTGTTTAAGTTCCAAGGGAAGGCTTACCATGGGGGCAAAATTTGGTTTTAAAAAAAATCAAATAACACAAGAATCCCTGAATTTTCTTTCCTTCCAACATTTGTTAGACCTAGAATTTTTCATAGTAACTTTCCTTGACCATTCTTATGAGGGTTAACTATTAAACTATTATCTCATACTTGAAATTTTTATATCTATCTACCTATCTATCATCTACTTATCTATCATCATTTATCATCATCTGTCTATTATCTCTTAAACTTAGCATATACTACCTGGCGCTCTCATTGATAGTATATCCGTATCCATGGTTATTCCAAGCACAGTATCCCATTGTATAAATATAAACATAGAAAATATGTTTGTTTCATCTTTAAACACTGAAAGCACTGAGGGTGTTTATTTAGACTAAAAAAGACATGCTATTCTGAGTGTGTTGGTAATGTAGGATAACATCAAAACTCATGGGTCCTTTGGGGTGATACAATGTAAATGACTCTGTAAGAACGCCACCATTGACAAACACTAGCAGAGGTTAGATTTTAGAGCTTTCCTTATGCAGATCATCTAAATTCCATGAGGTCCGTGGAGTATATAGAATGTAAAATTATTTTTACGTTGAAACCTTTCAAACAGTACATGCTAACATCAGCAGTACTGTTGTTTGATGAAACACAGGTTGACAATACTGCATCTGGGGAATCTGCGAAACAAAATTGTGAATAAAACCCAGGGATTGCTAAGAGTTTAGAGATGATCTATTTCAGTATCCTCAACATTTCCTCTATTGCTCACACCTAACAGATATTCCCTTAAGTAACCTGTTTCAATACCCATCAGAATTCTCCAGGTTGTTTGAATGAGAACCAATGACCTTTCTAAACTTCATTTTACAGAGGCTCAAATGCTGACTTCTCCAAAGTCACATGATAATTTTGTGGCACAATATAGAGTAGAACACTGGCATCCTGAACTATAATTCAGAATTCTTAATCTTACACTTGTTTTCTTTCTGTCACTCAGTACAACTTTTATACAATTTGATTCCCTTAGCCTTATTTCAATCACTTAATTGTCCCTTATCAGTGTAACATTTATAACTGCCTCCGATGAGGACTTGAGAGGGGTCTCTGTATGAATCAGCAAGTAAATGTGGCACCTTACACGTAGTATATGTAATTTAGAATAGGAAGAAAATAATTACTCTTCTCTGAAAATTCATAGGTATATTTTGAGATTTCAAATGCAGCAACTTTGCTTAGAGGAAAAGTAAAATATATTCAGACAGTATTCCAGAATGGGAAATAGAATAAGAAAGATGGAATAGTTAAGAATTTGAGGATCTTTTTTTTTTCTTTAAAGATTTTATTTATTTATTTGACAGAGAGAGATCACAAGTAGGCAGAGAGGCAGACAGAGAGAGAAGGAAGCGGGCTCCCCGCCAAGCAGAGAGCCTGATGCGGGACTCGATCCCAGGACCCTGAGATCATGACCTGAGCCGAAGGCAGTGGCTTAACCCACTGAGCCACCCAGGCCCCCAAGAATTTGAGGATCTTTAATCTGGAAAGAAATAATTTAGAAGGAATATGCTAACTGCTTTATAATTACTAGGACTTTCATAAGATTCCTGGCCTAAATTTTGATTAGTTTTGATAATGTGATTTAGGTTTCAAATCAGTGTTCATTTACTCACTGCATAGGATTAAGATTGGAATGTGGAAGCTACAAAGAGAAAAGATCTTTACTGATTATTTAGCATTGCGTATTTATAGAACTATCTCCAAAATACAAGTTGACTTTAGAGAGAGACATCTTTGTCACTGAAATATAAAACTAAGTCAAAATCAGAACTGAATTACATTTGTGAGTCTGGTTTCATAGTAAGACAATAATGTCCCTCAAACTTCTGGGATCTACTATCCCATCCTTAAAGATATTTTGTCATATCAATCTATTTAAGCAAGATCTCTTGAAATCTACTTCTAGGCTGAGAAGCAAAACTGTATTCAGTTGAAGTCTCTCTTGCCATACTTTTACCCACTAGTTTCCCAATACACTTCTTTCGATATCCCTTGAGGTCTCACTTTACTGGGAATTTTTCCCTATTTGGAGAGCTTCAACCAAATGAAATACTTCTCAAATAAAAATAGTAATCATCTTAGGGTGCCTGGGTAGCTCAGTCAGTTAAGCCTGACATCAGCTCATGTTGTGATCTTGGGGTCCTAGGATCAGCCCTGCATCTGGTTCCCTGCTTAGTGGGAGTCTGCTTCTCCCTCTGCCCCTCCCCCTGCTTGTGCAGGTGCACTCTCTATCTCTCTCTCAAATAAATAAACAAAACCTTAAAAAGTAGTAGTCATCTTATCTTGTACTATAATTTAATTTTAAACATTTTCTCTGCTAATTTCTGTTCACAGAGTTATCTAATTCCACTCTGAAATTATGTAGGATATAATTATCATTCACTTTGGCTTATTTCCTGGTTAAATATTTTCCAGAAGAAATGGAATGGATTAAGAAGCTCAAAAATTGTCCCTTGACATAAGGTATTTGTGGGTGAACCATACCTTTAATCAGAATAACTGTAAAACCTCAAATCCTCACTGAAGTGAACAGATCTATATCACCTGATTGCAATGGAATATATTGGCAAATGAATGAAATTTAGACTCAGAGGACATTCTTTGATGGTAACTAACTTTGTTACTGTATGCTAACTCTAAATTTAGTTTTAATATCTGCAAAATAAAGGCAATATGTGCTGTTTCATTATTTAAAAAGTATTTTTTTAAAAAGTAATGCTCAAAAACAACAAAAAAAGTAATACCCAATAAAAGCTAGTTCCTTGCTAAACTTCTGGAAAGCAGAAACTGGCAGAAGCAAATGCACCATTTAAGAATATTTGTTTACAAAGACCTTGAATTTTTTAAATTTTAGAACATTGAGAATTTTTCTTATACATTAATAAAGAGGGAAAGCAAATTTTGTATAAAAAGTTGTGGTTTTAGTACATTGATATCTCTTAACAATAAATGTGTTTCTTATTTATTAACTGCAAAGAAAGAATGAGGATTAAAGAAGAAAATATATCTCAAGAGAATTAGAAAGTGCTAACTGACATCTTGGTTAAGAAAACCCCTTTTGATAGAGTGTGGACATCATAATTCACACAGATACTAAAATAAAATAGAGCAAGTTAGTAGGATTTTTCCCACAATACTACAAAAGTTTAGGAGAATGTAATTAGCTATCCTGATAATGGTATGCAGCGGTCATTTAAAAAACAAAAACAAAAACAAAACTGTACAATGGTGCTCTATCACCTTGATAGAACTAGATTAGAACAAACATGTAATTGCAAAAGTCAATTAGAATTCGATAGGAAAGTATGATTGCTGTTGGGATGTTTGTATCTTAGTAGAATTGTGTTATAGTGTTTACAGTTAATGAACTGATATAAGAGATTGTTGCAAATTGTGTTTTTGCCTAATTCTTTATTGTTCCAGCTATATAAGAGAAGGGAATGTGTGCAGTATAAAATAAGGCAATGAAAAGAATAAATATGCCTGGTGGCTTTAATGTTCCTGGTGGTTTTTTGAGAACTTACCGTTGAGGCAGGGAGAGAAAAAGAGAGAGGTGAATATTATGAACTGATGCTTTAGTTATTATTGATTGCATCTGTCTACCACATTGCTAATGCCTTAACTCAAACCCCTTTCTTCTTTTTTCCTTTAAAGATTTTATTTTAAGTATTCTCTACATCCAATGTGGGGCTTGAACTCACAACCCTGGGATCAAGAGTTGCACACTCTACCCTCTGACCCAACCAGGTACCTCCTTCTTATGTTCTTGTTTCTAGCAATACAATATTTTATATTTCAAGTACCCTTCTAGTCTCCCACATGACCTAACAAGAGCCCTTTTCCTATCTTCCATAAAACCATCTGGAACGTTTCCAGAACCCAAGTCCTGTAATAAATCAATCTGAGTAAAATCACCCAGTTGATGCACATATTTGTAGAGAGCCCCAAAAATGCTTTAAGAAAATGTCACTGCAAATGAGTAAGTCACAGGAATTAAAGGTGCAGCATATGGAATATATTCAATGGTATTGTAATAGAGTTGCATGGTGACAGATGATGACTATACTTATGAGCATATTGTAGTACATAAACTTGTTGAACCACTATGTTGTACACCTGAAACTAACAGCATTTTGTGTCAGCTTTATTTCAATTAAAAAAAAATCTAACACTGCTACAGCTAGTCATTTCATATTGAGCACTCATGAGTCTCATTACTCCCCATTCCTTTCTCCCTGCATACCATTCACTGTGACCTATTACAGATTATATACATCCCACCATGCATTCAAGATGCCTTTTATAAAATGTGTCCCTCTACCTGAAATATTTAAATCACTTTAATTTTACTCTCATGCACCACTACATATATAGTGTATGGGTCAATCACACAGCATTGCATCCATTTTTATAGCCATATTCTCTAGTAGATGAATTCCCTAAGGTGGGTCGCACAGCTCACTCAATTATGTCCCCTAATACTGGCCATGATATCTCTTACATAGTAGATAATCAGGTGTTGCTAGACAGATGAAGAAATGATGAATGTATACCTTTGGTTCTCAAAAAGAGGGAAAACACTTGGTATTCTCACTTAAACCAATTTAGTATAGAGGGGTTCCTCATCCTTCTCACAATTATAGTCTCAGCTAGCTATTAGAACTTCTAAACAAGATTTGCTTAGAGAAAGAAAATGTTTTCAACATTGTTTCAATGATTTGCTCAAATACTTCAAAGCAAAAATTTTTGAGCTGAGAGACAGGCAGATAAAGGGCAGATAGGTATGAGAACTTAATATTTGAGTGGTAAATAATATTTTTATCAAGGTTATTAGAAAATTGGCTTTTCTATGTCTTACTACCTTATTAAAAAGGCAGACAGAGGTATAAGATATTGGAAAGTAATTTGATGGCATTCCATAATTTGTTAGGTAACAAGAGTTTCTTGAGAATTTAGTGGCTGAATTGTCAATTGTTATGTCAAACTTCAATCAGAGGAAATCTAAATTCCAATGGTAATTTACTTTTTAACCATTTTTCCACTTGTGATTCCTGAACAGCTTGCAAAAACAGTTTTCCAAACAGGTTCATAAAGAATTTGAAAATGCTAAATGGCATCTGTAGACTCTATCTAGAAAGAACTAAACTTGCCCACTTAACCAAGGGTCAGAATAATTGACCTTTAATATTTAGTTGTTATTTCCTTAGCCTGGAACCATAAGAGGAATATTTTGTTTCACTATATTCATATATTTTGCATTTTCAGATTTTCTACAAAGAGCATTTAAACTTTGCATTTTTAAAAGAAAAAATGTTAATAACTAACCTCAAAATACACACAAAACCCAGCCACTTCATTTTTACACTTGTTTGAAATTAATCAGTCGATACGGTGTTTTTCTCTAGGCATATAATTTAGAGTGTTTAGAAGAGAGTTTTCCAGGTTCTTTCAGCACATAGAAATATTCTACTTGAGTGAATTTGATCTTTTGCGTAGGCATTCCTGGTCTCTCGAGTATGGAAAGTAAGACTGGCCTTTTGTTGATCGAGAATTGTCAATAAGTTTCAAGCATCATAAATATATGTTGTAGTCAATGCAAGTGTCTCTGTGTGTGAGCATATGCATGTATAAACGCCTTTTTTTAGCCAAATATAAGGAATATGGGACAATTCATACATTAATAGATTCTTAAGTAGTATATAATAAGTTTGTTTGAAATTTGTTACTGGATATAATCCAAGAAAAATTCATTATTAACCTATATCTTTAAGCTCTTCCTCTTACTGATTTATTTACTATCACCAAGCATAACATTCTGAATTACTTCTGACATTAAATTAATATTATACATTATGTCTTTCCTTGTCCATAATGTTTCTATCAGAAAATTAAATTTTAATAATATATAGGTATATATTTAGAAGTTCACATACTGAGTTTATATACTATTCAACTGTGGTTATTAAAATTTAAATTAAATCAATTAAACAAATTAACAGGTCAGTTCCTCAGTTGCATTAATCATATTCCAAGTGTTCAATAATCATAGGTGGTGAGTAGCTACCATTTGTTACAGAAATTTCTATCATTAGAGAAAGGTTTATTAGATAGACATAATTTTATATATTGGATTTCATAGTTCTTTGCAAAAATGTGTTACCACACACATAAAAAAGATGATCCCATTTCTTGTAACAAGCTGGTAAAAAATGGGCTAAATATTTTTATTAAATAGATTTATTTACTTTCTTTTAAAAAAACTGGAGAAATTCTTAAACAGCAGTAAATATTTTGAATACCAAGAAAAACTCCCCAGACTTACCTGCTTGAGTGTAAGATTTCCCTTGTATTCAAGAATGCACATGTATTTACTTTATAGAACAACTGCTAATAGTTCTATAAGTAATAGAACTATTAAACTGGCTGTTTTTGGAAGAAAAGGAAGTAGCTAAAAGGAATAAAGGGGTAAAGTTAAATAAGAGCAAAGATTTAAATGTACCAACAGCAGTATACCATAAACAGAGAAATTTGATTAATTAAATCTCTTTATCTAAAGTTAAACAAAAACAATAACATAAAAAAAACAACATGCACTCCCACAAACATAGAGAAAGTGTGGTATAAGACAATATTTATTATGATAGCAAATATTTTAGCAACCTTATATCCTTATAGAATAGCATACTACTAAAAATACTTTGTTATCCAGATAAAGTTATTTCTTTATACCCTTGAACAAATAGCTTTATGAACACTGGGATTTATATAAAGTACCAATACCCAAAGCAAAAATAGAATAAATAAAAATATATCATCTTAACTTAATCTCTCAAAATGTAATTTATGAAGCATTTATTTTCATTCAAACACCTACTATTTCCAGAATATGAAATATAAACCTTAATCTGCAAGATTATTTTCTCATTACTTAAGTTTAATATAGGTATTAAGTATAAATAGTAATATATTTAATGAGATGTTGATAGATTATTTAGTGCCTAAAAATATCATAAATTCTCGACAATATTTTCTAATCTCTATTTCAAGACTCATTGCCTTGCAAAAATAAAATATAAATTTAGATTGAATGTATAATAATCACACAGAATGCAAGCATGTAGCATTAAAAGGTCAATTACTAAATCTGCTATGAACACATCACAAGCATTGGAAAGATAAAGACTGAAGTTGGAATAGTTTCTGGAACAAGCAATTTTCAGTTTGTGTGGATAAAAACACTGTCCTTGATATTTTTCCCATGGCAACTTACATAGTAATTATTCACTTAATTTTCTTCTATGAAGTTATAATTATTTTTCAATACAAAATGTTCCAAAATTACAAATAGAACATCAACTGCATGTTTGGCAATGTTTAAGACAATGACTCTGGGCAACAGTATTTGTAAAATGAGGTTGCAATAAATTATCACAAAGGACCATAGGCTTGTATGTCTTAATTTGAGATAATAAATTATCTCAAAGCACATAGGCTTGTACTTATCTCAGTGTCTTAAGTATAGTGTTGCTTTAAAAGCTCCTTCATTAAGATAAAGATAATGGGGTGCCTGTGTGTCTTAGTCAGTTGAGCATCTAACTCTTGATTTCAACTCAAGTTAGGATCTCAGGATCCTGGGATCCAGCCTGGTGTTCCATTTCATGCTCAGCAAGTAGTCTGCTTGAGGAGCCTCTCTTCCTCTGCCCCTACCCACACTCACTCTCTCTCTCTCTCTCTTTCAAATAAATAAATCAATCTTAAAAAATATAAAGATAGTATATCAGCATAGATTTATTTATACATGGCATTCACTTTGGAGAGACTCAATATTTATAGATTAGACAAGTATTACAAATAAGAGGTGAAAATATTTTTGGAGAACTCTGGAATGCAAAAAATGGAAATCTTCCTTTGGTAAAGTCTGAATTGTAATAACAAAAATATCACTCAGTGAAGATGTAATCATTTTACTGGGATTCCATGTTGTGCGACAAAATTTCTCCTCTTAAAATTACTGTTGCTTTTCCCCTCATTTTTGTTATACTTGATTGTAACTTATGTATATTTGTTAAAATCTCTTGCTATCTTAGTATCTGATTTCTTTCTAGATATATTACTGACTATACATCTGAATACCTGCAGAAAACCAGTGATTACTTATATTGAGTCTTCTCTGAATATGAAAGCTACTAAAATTCAGACATTCAGTCTTTGTTTCATTGTTTTGGCAACATGGTGATAAAATTACAATTAGTTTTTTGGTGGTAGAATTTGTGCAATCAATCAATAAGTGTAAAAATACTTATGTATTTAAACTTTCCTCCAGCAGCATAGCAGTGGTTCAGTCAGTTGAGCATCTGACTCTTGGTTTGGGCTCAGGTCAAGATATCCTGGTTGGGAAATGCCCAGCAACAGGGTCCCTGCTCAGCCGGAGTCTGCTTCCCCTCTTCCTCCGCTCTCCCCCACACTCATGCACACACACTCTATCTAAAATAAATCAATACATCTTAAAAAAAACAAAACAAAACAAAACCTTTCCTCTTGAATTCATTAATTTGTATTATGGGTACAAATTTAAAGATTTAAGCACTCATTTTCATTTTTTCTGAAATTTTTAACTATTAGTTTAACATTATTAATTTTTAAAATATAGAGTTAAAAAAAATATAGAGTTTCGATATACAAGAAATAATTTTACCAAATAATGTAATTTAGCATGAACGACATATGCGTCCTTTGTATAATGTGGACACTGACCTCTTGTTAGGTCACCTCCTCATTTACATTTTTACTAAGATTATTTCTTTAGGAAAATCAATAAGTCATATAATAAAAACTCAAAGAAAAATGTCATGACATCTTAAATATGGAATCAGAACATAAAAATGTGGGTTAAATAATCATTGAATTTAAACATTATATTTAATTTTAATCTATTAACCAAAGTGAAATTTTATCTTTTATTATATTTGAGAGAAAGAGAGAGAGAGAACCAGCAGAAGGGACAGAGGGAGAGGGAGAGAGAACCCCTAGTCAACTCCATGATGAGTGTGGAGCTCCAAGTGGGGCTGGATTCTACGACCCCTCCGCCGAGATCACAACCAGAGCTGAAACCAAGAGTCAGAGGCCCAACCAACTGAACCACCCAGGCACCCCTGAAACATTATTTCTGATCAATGAAAGCATTCCTAATTTTGGGAGAATTCTGTATTTTGATAATATATACTTAATAAATGCATTTATTTTATTTTTTTTAATATTTTATTTTTATTTATTTGACAGAGATCACAAGTAGGCAGAGAGGCAGGCAGAGAGAGAGGGGGAAGCAGGCTCCCTGCTGAGCAGAGAGACCTATGTGGGCTTAATCACAGGACCCTGAGATCATGACCTGAGCCAAAGGCAGAGGCTTAACCCGCTGAGCCACCCAGGAGCCCAATAAATGCTTTTATTAATGTAATATGATACATAATGTAATAAATTAATGCAATATGGTACATATGATTAAAATACATTACTAATGTGATATGATACATACGATACATACTAAACATTGAATGTTGCCCTAGTTAATACTCGTCAATACAGACTCTAGTAATAAGATATGCAAAAGAACTGATTCAAGCTATTACAAAAGAATGTTTAGCATCTGCATTAGCTTGCCAACTCAATAAAATACACCTAATAATTGTAGAACCTTCAAACATTTATTAATAAAACAATTCAAATAATCTTCACATATAATTTGCTTGTTAGCCCTAGACTCTCTAAACATGAAAAAATAAAATATACCATAAAATTAAGTTCATATTCTGTAAAATCAAAACATATAGTTACCATTTAGTTAAATGTTTCCAATGAATAGAGGACACATATGCATGGGCAAAAATGGGATTTACTAGATACAACAGCAGTAGGGAAGTAGCTGAGTAAAATAAATAAAACTTTTGTAAAAAAGAATGATATAGCATGTGCTAACTTCCAAATTTATAAGTTATGAAGTATGATATTTAATCATAGCTAAAATATAACCATTATTATGCCTGTTGAAAAATAAAACCAAACAGAAAGTAACGATTTGATGGAATTCATATTTCTATTTTGTTTAGTTGACTCTCTGTATCCCATGCTAGTCATAAAGAGCCAACTCTTTCTATGAAGTGTGATTATCACAGTTCTCATGATTTTTTAATATTACTGTCACTCTAATTTTTAAGTTATGAAGCTGGAACTGATTTCCAATGTTCTAACTCAATTTAGGAAGGAAATGAAATTAGGTCTCAGTGCCTCAACTGATTATTTTTTCAAATGAAGCCTACATATAATTTTGTTTCCAAGCTGCATGTACTCCATATACTGCCAAATATTCATTTACCAAATCATACTTATGAGTTATGCTATGCTATCCAAACTTATAAATGTTAACAATTTTGAAATCCTCCTTATTAAGTCATCCAAAACAGGAAAGTGTTAACCAAGAAAGCACATTTAAACTTTAATATAGTGCATTTTTGGCTAACCTACAACATTACTATCATAAATATTATGTGGTCATTTGGATATTAGGAAGAGTAAAATATTTTATTTTTTCTTTGTTGTTATAATATCAAAAGATTATATCATTCCAAACAATGTTTGCGGCTATTTACAGAAACACACACACACAGTTATATGAAATGAATGGAGAAATCATGGTATAAAGACAATTTTTAAAATGTTGTTCTAATAGCCTGTTGTGTCGACCAAACTATTTACACTTCTCTGTTTTTGACTTATTCTAGAGTTATGAATTCAAGTTTTAAAATGTTAGTAGAAGTTGTTTTATTTTATAAACTGAAGAATTAAGGTTTTTTCTCATTAAGTGCCCAACCAAAGCAAGATATTTTTTCTTTTTTTTAATATGATTTTCTCCATAAATATTATGAAGCCATTCAAATTATGTGACTATTATGTTTTATATTTTAACATCTTTTTAAGCATATGTTATGAATTACTTTACTTCTTTTTTTTTTAAGATTTTATTTATTTGTCAGAGAGAGAGATAAAGGGAACACAAGCAGGAGGAGTAGCAGGCAGAGGTAGAGCGAGAAATAGACTCCCCACTGAGCAGAGAGCCTGATGTGGGACGCAGAGATCATGAATACTGAATACACCCTGTGATAATTTGTCTTTCATTGTTTAATGCAAATCACCCAGGACTTCAATAAAATGTTTCTCATAAGGTTGCTAAGATCTAGTAAGCATTTTTCCATTTTCCATTTTCACCATTTTTTAGAGATTTTATTTAATCAAGACAGAAAGAGTGAGCATGAGCAGTGGGGAGAAAGAAGGAGACACCCCATTGAGCAGGCACATGGCTTAATCCCAGGTCTCCCAAGACCATGACCTGAGCAGAAGGCAAATAATCAGCTGAGCTACCCAGGCACTCCAGTGTTTTTGGCACCTTTAACTTAATGTTCTTGATCTCTCCTTGTTTTTTACATGTCTGTGATACCATTTTCACACTGCTTTGTCCCAAATCAGATTATTTTGCTGATTTATCATTTACTGCTTTCTTGTACATAAGTTATTCCATCAAGAAAACATAAACCAAATACAGTAGTTTCAACAGGGATAAATGTACACTATGAGTGCTCTCTCTTACTGTTTTGAAATTTACTGGCCTTAAGTAATTATCTCTGCAGTGAACATGGATATGGAGAAATATGTCTTAACCAAAAGAAGAGCAATGATGCAAGAATGATGTAAAATGATGGTTGGAATTATCCTTAGGGTTAATGATAGTGTAGGTAACAGCAGATATGGTTGTAAATAGAACAGCACCCACTTGTATCTCTTACCTATATAGTTCTTTTTTTTATTTCTACTATAGTGAATTGAGGTTTCAGTGTTAAAAGAACTTTCTCATTGAAAGCCCTAGATTAAAACCCCATACTTAAAAATGATGTCTCAAATAAAACAAAACAATACTGTTAGACAAACAAATATATCTATAGGACATACTGAATCATTGGAGATGATTATTAAAATATATACAAAGAAAAACAGAGAGAGAGATTGAGCAAGAGAGAAATGCTTTTGTCTTCATAGAGACATGGCCTAGCATAGGGTAAAGGAAGAGAAGACACCGTCAATCCTGTGATCAACCAAATATGTCTCATAAAATGATCAATGAGAGCCTGCTTATAATTTTGAGATTAAAAAAAATGCAAATAAGAAAAGTTAAGTTGAGCCATCTGGGTTGCTTCCTCCTTGAGAGCATACAGATATAGCATATATCCCAACAGAAATAGCGTCGAGTCTTTGTTATGAGTGGCCAGGGAGAGTAAATACAAATTAATTCTGTAAAGGGCTGTAGCCTGGGATTGTAGGAATAAAGGTGAACCATAAGTATCATCCATTACCCAGCATACAATCCAACTGGCCGTGTTTCCATGTAAATGATAATTTGTAGCTACTCTGTAGTTTCTGGAGGTGTGAGGTAAAGCCCAAGTTTCACTCTCCATTATTGGACTTTTCATAGTTTTCCAGAATAATAGTCTCAGTGCCAATATCAATAACCTGAGGGAGTTTTCTAGCATTGAACTATATGGCCCAAATTTCTCAGGTAGCTAATAAATGATAACCAAGAAATCATAGGTCAGAATTCTATTATGTTTTCTATGCTATGGGATTGAAAATAGCATTAAATCCTCAGATTCTGTCACTAGGAATCACTTGGCACTGAAAAGTAACTTCTTGATACTATAATATATATGATTAGTAATTATTAAACGAACCACTGCAGAAATCCCTAGATCACTTCAGCATGACCAGAATAATAAAGGCATATGTATTAAATGGCTACTATGGGGACGCCTGGGTGGCTCAGTTGGTTAAGTAGCTGCTTTCGGCTCAGGTCATGATCCCAGCGTCCTGGGATCAAGTCCCACATGGGCTCCTTGCTCGGCGGGGAGCGTGCTTCTCCCTCTGCCTCTGCCTGCCATTCTGTCTGCCTGTGCTCGCTCTCTCTCCCTCTCTCTCTCTGACAAATAAATAAATAAAATATTTTTAAAAAATGGCTACTATGAATAGATATTTTTATTGACATTTTTAAAAAAATCAAAACAACAAAAAAAACCATTGATTCGGTCAAATTTCTGTTTTTATTTTGTTTTGCTGCCTTCCTATATTTCATATTAGTAATGAAGGGCTAACTCATATTGTCTACTGTGGTAGACATATATTCTTTCAACTGTCCTCACATACCCCATTATACAAATTAAAATAAACAAAACAAAAACAACTGAATATCAGAAAGTTTCAAGAACTTGCCTAGGATCACCTAAGTAATAAGTGATAGCCTGTAAGTGAAAGTTTTGGAAATTCAACTGAGATATATTTAAACAAAATACATTAGCAATACATAGCTTATGTTTCTTTTTTCCCCAAATCATATCAAAATATCCCCTAGTAATGTTACAACTTCAGACAACATATTTTTCATTAGGTAGGCTTTTAATAAATCTACTTTTTATAGAATCAATTTTTTAAATTTTTATAGGTCCATTGCAGAGTGATTAAGGCATTCAAAACAATATCATTTTTCTATTCAGCTTTTCCTCTCTGTCAACTGTCAGTGTGTCTTTCAATAAACTTTAAGTCTTATATCATAGATAGAAAATAACTTTCCTAATTTTCATGAAGACAGAGACCATTAAACAAAAAAAATACACTGACCACTTCTGATGCCTTTTTCAGGTGTACACTGTTTTTACAAAGCATAGGACACATCTGAATCACACACCAATTCCTCAATTTCATTAAGTAACAGGTTCTTAGTGCAAATAATATTTTACAGGTGACATATTTCAAGTAACACGGGTGATACTGGTATAATTATTAAACTGTAAAGATGTAAGACATTTTTAGCTAACTGAAATACTAACTTTACAATTAACATAATTTTAACATCTGTCAAAATACTCTAACCCTTTGCATAAAAATGTTTTTATATGACCCACTTAATTTTTAATCTGCTTAATACATGGATCAATTTTTACATATAAAAATACTTTATTACTTTTACTTTTATTCACTTCATTAAAAAAAAACTGTTATTTGGTTAGTAAAATCCAATTTAACCTTGTGTCTCTAGGGGCTATGGAACAACTTTTCTTCATGTTAATTAATGTTTAAATGAAAAGTGTAGAAATATGGAATAGAACTTTTTTAATTTTGAAAAAGTTCAGCTTTTTAAAGCTATGAACCATCCATTTTACTTAGACTTTCTGTTTGGTTTTATGAGGTATTACAAGAAACGTTTTACTTGTATTTCCAACCTTAAATTTGTTGTCTTTTATTTTTGTCTTTATATTTACATATATTAAAGATTCATGCAATTTATTTCACAAAATTGTTACATATAATGCTACACACACAAAAACACACCCATAGCAGCCTATATCTACATATCTATAGACACCATACACACACACATGCACACACACACACACACGTATGCATGTAAATATATATATACACATACTTATATTTTTTATGAATGACATATGGCATTCTGGAGTCATCCCATTTGTTTGCTTTGCATACCAGTACATTAAAATATATTTTATCTCATATAGTGTGACACTGTTAAATGTTAAAACTTTTATTATTTTGTTTCAATTAAATAGTTAAATAGTTCCATCAATACAGGACAATGGAAAGTTAATTAAATAATTAAGTAATTTAATCAATCAATTATTAATTTAATTTATTAAAAAATAAATGGTTCCATCAATACAGAAAATTTTGAGTCACTCTATTAATCTATTTATATGTGAGAAAATGAATTAACATATTGTTACTACCTCAGTTGAGTACTAAATCTCAAATTTTCAGATCACAATTTTCTTCCCTCTGGGGAAGTCTATGTTTCTTTCCTTCCTCACTTGTGTGGGTGAGGTATTTAATATACAACAATGAAGGTGATAAAGTGCTTATATTCTGATTTCAGAGGCAGCTTCGTAAGCTTTGACATAAAATAATAAGTACAATGATAAGAGAAGTTCTGGAGTATATGAGAATACAGAGCAAAGACCCTAAGCAAATTAAGTTATAAAACAATTAGAGATACCTCAGGATAGTCACCAGATAGAAAGGGAAGACGTAAGAAAGAACGATTATCTGCAAAAGCCCAAAGAAAAGACAACATAGGTTGTATTACTGAGGAGGTTAGGATGTGGCATGTCATAAAAGGACTAGTAAACCATAGTAATGATGAGTAATATCTAAGTTTTGGAGGCATATTGTTCTGAATATGCCACCAAGTTTGTTACCTATCGATTGTGTGACTGAGCCAGTAACTAACTTTGTTTCAAATATGTTTTCTCATGTGTAAAATTAAAATAATAACAACCCTACCATATATGATTTGTTCTGAGTGTGATGTAGCATAAAAGTACATTAGCACAATTCCAGGAACATTTAAAAACCCTGTATCTAATATTTAACCTGATCTTTATTAATATTATAAACACATTTTAACACTGTATTATTTGGGAGTTGAGCTGAAAACTTGCTCCTCTAACTAAACATCTGGATCTTTTTTTTCTTTCTTTCTTTCTTTCTTTTTTTTAATCTTTATTTCAAACAGAGAAAGCATTGTTCCTTCTCACAGGTTTCCCTACCTTTCATGGGCTGAACAGCGTTAACTTTTTAACAGCGTTAGCTATTTTACCTGCAAAGGAGACTGGGAATCCTAATGTTTAGTGATGCAGCTTCTATAATAAAGACAAGCAAGACAATTGAATCAAGTTTTTGCATGATCCCATCTACAGCACATGTGACAATCCTATAATCAAAGTAAGATACAACTGAAGGATTTTAATCAAGGTTATTACTTGATAATTTTCAATTTAGGAAGATGTCTTTAGCAATAGCTTAGTGAAAAAAAGTTACAGGAACCAAAGTCATCTATTTTCTCTGTGAAATAGGGGAGGGGGGCATTACTAAATGATAAGAGTTTTTAAGAAAGAGATGTTTTGACAGTTTCCATGGAGAAAATGAATAAGAAGTGACTAGAGAGACATGGAACTATTTCTAGAATCTACTGATGTTTCGGATTATATATTACTTACATATTACCAATATATTACTTAATAAATTTTATGGAAATTATGTATGATACTTAAGACTTTTATTTAAGAGTTTTGGAAAAAATGGTAACTAATAATGCATTCAACACATAATAACTCACTTAATTTATATTATGCATGGTTGAAATATGACTAAGACATTGTTTATCCTATTTATATTCTATGAGTTTAAAATCTGATTCAGGATAAAGAACATAAGAAATTATTTGAAATAATTTTATGTAACTTATATTAAGGAGAATGAGTAGAATATGTTAGAAATTTAGTGTAGAAATTGGCCTGGCAGAAGCAAATTATTTTCATTGGATTGTAGTAGAAAGTTCTCATTGAGACTAAATTTTTGTAAGATTTTGATTGACTGTGAACTAATTTTGCTTTTATCCTATGGTCAGTTAAAGAAATACAAATTATCACCACTTTCAAAGAAGAAGTAGGTCATTTATGAAAAATGAGTATTTTGTCTAAAATTTAGCATCGGATAAACATCACATCTAGAGAACATTTTAACATTTTAACCCAAAAGCCTTTAAAAACAAAACATATTAAGTAAACTTACATATAAAATGCAACTTATCTGTTGAATTATTTGAGATAATTCTTGTTTGTCTCAAATCAAATAGCTACAAAAATTTCATTTAGGTTAGATTTACTGTAAAACATACTGATTTCCCATCCTTGAGATAATAAATTAAGCATTAGGGTATATATACTGCAGTTTATATATATATATACACTCAGTTGTGTATATATATATATATACACACATATATATGTGTGTGTGTGTGTGTGTGTGTGTATATATATATATATATATATATTTATGTATATATACACTCAGTTGTAAATAATTTCAAATAGAAGAAATGGAAATTGGCCAAAAAGCTTAGCTTCTAATTTATGTGTCTCTGATTTATAGTAAATAGTCAATATAACTTTAACTAATTTAAATCTAACTAATTCAAGAATTGTTGAATTCTATTTGAGTCTACTGAAAGAAATTTGAAATTCATAAAATATAAAAAGTTATATAATTTAATCAAAGGAAAAAATGTTTCCAAATCTAAACATTTATATAGATACCGCATTTGTCAAATACAATGTGTCTAACTGGAAAAGTTCACATTGAAAACAGTGAGTGAAAAGGGAGTGAAAAGTTCACTCAGTTCACATTGAAAACAATATGAACTGAGAGATATCCCATGTACATTGACTGGATGATTCAATATTGTCAAGATGTTCTCAACTTGATCTGTAGATTTATTGCAATCTCAATTAAAATACCCAGGTCTTTTTTTTAAATTGACAAACTGATTCCAAAGTTTCCACAAAATGGCACAAAATATTTTCCAAAGACATAGCTGATATAGTACTATTATCCAAAATATATGACTTTAAACTCAATAATTAAAACAACCCAACTAAAAAGTGAGGCAAAAACCTTAACATACACTTTATTAAAGAGGATATATAAATAGCAGATAAAGATATGAGGGGATGTCCACATCATAGACATCAGGAAAATGCAAATGAAAACAGTGAGATGCTATTAGAATGACCAAAATTCAGAACACTGCCCACACCAAATACTGAAGAGGATGTGGAACAACAAGAACTCTCATTTTTGTTAGGAATGCTAAATGGTATAGCCACTTTGGAAGACAGTTTTGAGGTTTGTTAAAAAGCTAAACATACTCTTACCATATAATCCAGAAATCATGTCCCTTGGTTTTTACCCAAAGAAACTGAAAACTTATAACTATGCAAAAAGCTGCACACAAATGTTTATAGCAACTTTATTCATAACTGCCAAAACTTGGAAGCAATCAAGATGTCCTTTAGTCAGTGAATGGATAAATACATTGTGGAACATCTAGACACTGATATTACTTAGCAACAACAAGCAATTACCTACCAACCCATAAAAAGGTATGGAGGGATCATAAGTGAATGTTACTAAGTGAAAGAAGCCAATCTGAAAAGGCTATATAACATATGAATACAACTATATGACATTCTGGAAAAGGCAAAACTGTGAAGAAGGTAAAATGACATGGTGGAGGGGTGAATGAACAGGTGGATCAGAGAGCATTTTTAGGGCAGCAAAAATGCTCAGTGTGATACCATAATAGTTATATATCCAAAACCTATGCAATATACAACAACAAAGGTGAACCCTAAGGTAAACTATGGAGATTTCAGTGATTATAGTGTACTAATGTAGATTCATCAACAATTCACCACTTGTTCCCAATTGGTGGGGAATGTAGATAATGGGGAAAGTTACATAGGAGTGGGGGCAGGGCGTATATGGGAAATGCCTGTACCCTTTCAACTGTGCTTGGAACATAATATTTCTTTCTAAAAATAAAGTCTTAATGAAAAATTAAAAATATGTCATTGAGACTTTAATTACAACCTAATAATATTTTTTATAAATTAATATGGTATATGCAAAATGTTTTGCTTTGTATATCAATTTAGAGTGACCAACTTGGTTTTATCCAGTACATCATAAGCCAACATAACTATATACAAGATTAAATAATATTTGTCTTATTTTATATGTGATGAACCCAAAGCCTCAGAGGCATTGCATTTCTTATTTTAAGTTATGTAACTGGTGAATAATTTAAATCACTTCTTCTTACTCTAAGTTAGTTATTTATATTACAATTACTTTCCTCCTTGATACCAATGGTATATCTGTATGATTAATGATGTCATTCTTGTTGATGAATATGTGTTGTTATGGGGGGCTAATTTCATATTCAGCTTCTTTTTTAATGGATCTTTTATTGAAAAGTTTAATTTTTATAAAAATAAATAAACATCATTAAGAGGATAAACTGCTGACCCAATTATCATTTAAATAAGTTTGAGCACAGAAGACCAAGAGAAATATGACAGATGATAAATATTTTGAATACTATTTGTAATGTTATTTTGTTGTCATATTGTAAGAAATTCTCTTTCAAGCATATCATATTTTATCAAAACAAAGTGGAAATTAAATATTAGAAGTATGAAGGAAAAGCTTGATTTGGTAACAGGATAATAATACTTTTTTATACCATGTTTTCCTAAAGCTTTTAGCAAAATATAAAGTTTAGCAATTTTATTTTATTCCTCATCTCTAAACTCTTCCCAAGCTATCTTTAAAAATATTTGTTAAAGCATATAGGGCACAATTTTAAAATAGAGTTGTAATGCTCTAATAAATTAGTGATTTTCCTACCACTTTGAGCCCATCATGTGAAAACCCTTGATTTAAGTATCATTAATTAGCTTTAAATGTCATTAAACTATTGTAAAATACTTTACATATTTTAGGGGAATATGAATTATATAAAAATGTATCCTTTAGAGAGCATTTGCAAAATTTAAATGTATGCAAGGATTTATAAGTGCTTTACAGCATATTGTAACACTTTTTGCATTAATTAATTCAGAAGCTAATAGTTTCTACAAAGTATTCCCAATGTAGTAACTGGTGAATATTACAGAAATTAGTGCTTATGTACAGTATAAAAGACACTTTATCTTGTATGCTTCAAGGAAAACAAAACAAGCAAACAGCAAAGAACAAAACAATAAATGGTCTCACAGGATTTTTCTTTCAATATCTCCTAATATATGCATTTATTTATTTTTTTAAGGATGAGCTTTGTTGAATTTGCTTGATAAACTTCAGTTCCCCTAACACATTCTGAGAATAAAACAGAATCCTTGGAGCTGCTTTGCAGATTTACTTGGTCATCAGAAACACTCTTGGAATCAACTCATTGGTCTCCTGAGATGTCTTCATTGTCCTTTTGAAGTTTACTTGAAATGCATGTGAAATCTTAAATGAGATATACTAGGTGCCAATAAGTTTAAATGACTAGAGGAGAACTATAGATGTAATTTTTATATATGATTATGGTAGGATTATGCTCTTTTTCATGTGCATATTTGGTCATGATTATAATTCTGGACCATATTGTTTCATGTTTCTTCACATTTTTAAACCAAAATTTAATTCAGATAAAACAATTCTAAATATAAGGAGGTATTCAATATTATATATTCTAAACAAAGCATGAATAATGTGAACATTTAATATATAATTCCATTTTCCTTAAAAAATTCAGGGTAGCATCTATTTTGAAGACTGAAAAATCTGTAAATGTATAAGGCATATTTTGGGGCTACTGAAGGTACATTGTATTGCAACAGATATTTTCAGGCAGTTAATGTTTTTTGTTTTAGTTGAGGAACTAATTAAGAAGAATATGTCCTTTGTACACAGATTGTTCTTAACAAAAGGCTTCACAAAATAACCGTTAGATAATTGCCTCTTTATTTCATATCTAAACTTTTAACTCATAGATACACCTTTTGTTTTGTTTTGTTTTGTTTTTTAATTAATTTTTTATTTTTTATAAACATATATTTTTATCCCCAGGGGTACAGGTCTGTGAATCACCAGGTTTACATACTTCACAGCACTCACCAAAGCACATACCCTCCCCAATGTCCATATTCCCACCCCCTTCTCCCAAACCCCCTCCCCCCAGCAACCCTCAGTTTGTTTTGTGAGATTAAGAGTCACTTATGGTTTTTCTCCCTCCTGATCCCATCTTGTTTCATTTATTCTTTTCCTACCCCCAAACGCCCCATGTTGCATCTCCACTTCCTCATATCAAGGAGATCATATGACAGTTGTATTTCTCTGATTGACTTATTTCACTAAGCATAATACCTTCTAGTTCCAGCCACATCATTGCAAATGGCAAGATTTCATTTCTTTTGATGACTGCATAGTATTCTATTGTGTATATATACCACATCTTCTTTATCCATTCATCTGTTGATGGACATCTAGGTTCTTTCCATAGTTTGGCTATTGTAGACATTGCTGCTATAAACATTCGGGCATGTGCCCCTTCAGATCACTATGTTTGTATCTTTAGGGTAAATACCCAGTAGTGCAATTGCTGGGTCATAGGGTAGCTCTATTTTCAAATTTTTGAGGAACCTCCATGCTATTTTCCAGAGTGGTTGCACCACCTTGCATTCCCACCAACAGTGTAGGAGGGTTCCCCTTTCTCCGCATCCTCGCCAGCATCTGTTATTTCCTGACTTGTTAATTTTAGCCATTCTGACTGGTGTGAGGTGATATCGCATTGTGGCTTTGATTTGTATTTCCCCAATGCCAAGTGATGTGGAGCACTTTTTCATGTGTCTGTTGGCCATCTGGATGTCTTCATTGCAGAAATATCTGTTCATGTCCTCTGTCCATTTCTTGATTGGATTATTTGTTCTTTGGGTGTTGAGTATGATAAGCTCTTTATAGATTTTGGACACTTGCCCTTTATCTAATTTTCGTTAGCAAATATCTTCTCCCATTCTGTCAACTGTCTTTTGGTTTTGTTAACTGTTTCCTTTGCTGTGCAAAAGCTTTTGATCTTGATGAAATCCCAATAGTACATTTCTGCCCTTGCTTCCCTTGCCTTTGCCGATGTTCCTAGGAAGAAGTTGCTGCGGCTGAGGTCGAAGAGGTTGCTGCCCATGTTCTCCTAAAGGATTTTGATGGATTCTTTTCTCACACTGAGGGCCTTCATCCACTTAGAGTCTATTTTTGTGTGTGGTGTAAGGAAATGGTCCAATTTCATTTTTCTGCATGTGGCTGTCCAATTTTCCCAACACCATTTATTGAAGAGGCTGTCTTTTTTCCATTGGACATTCTTTCCTGCTTTGTCGAAAATTAGTTGACCATAGAGTTGAGGGTCTATTTCTGGGCTCTCTATTCTGTTTCATTGATCTAGGTGTCTGTTTTTGTGCCAGTACTATACTGTATTGATGATGACAGCTTTGTAATAGAGTTTGAAGTCCAGAATTGTGATATCACCAACTTTGGCTTTCTTTTTCAGTATTCCTTTGGCTATTCGAGGTCTTTTCTGGTTCCATATAAATTTTAGGAATACTTGTTATATTTCTTTGAAAAAAATGGATGGTATTTTGATAGGGATTGCATTAAATGTGTAGATTGCTTTAGGTAGCATAGACATTTTCACAATATTTGTTCTTCCAATCCAGGAGCATGGAACATTTTTCCATTTCTTTGTGTCTTCCTCAATTTCTTTCATGAGTACTTTACAGTTTTATGAGTATAGATTCTTTGCCTCTTTGGTTAGGTTATTTGTCACATTTACCTTAAGACTTGCTCTATTACCTGCTCATTTTGAATGAATCTTTTGCTTTAGAGAACAGAAAGGCAAATGGTATCTTAGTTGGTAATAGGGGAAAACATGATCCATTCACATTTTCTTCCATCTCTGGAATTATCAGGCACAAAATAGATCATGATATCCTGTAACATTTCAATGGAATAACACATGAGTTACACTGCTTTACACCTGTGTAATCTTCAGCATTTATGTCACTTGGCATTTTCTTTTCCTTTCTATTGCCTAGAATTTATTAAAGTTGGTGACTATCACTGTTTCAGAAGTTAGCAAAATACAGCAAGTGTCCAACCTGTGTTATTTGTGCCGACAAATGTGATGAAAAGATTTCATTTGTAATTTAAAATCTTCACAAATACTTAACAAGAAATGTACTTAATTTTTTGTTTTGTTTTGTTTGCTAAATTTGGGGAAATATATAATTTGGACCAATCAGAAGTAAACCCTATTTAAATATGAAATCTCTAGCAGTGATACATCAATATTAAGAAAAAAATATTCTCCTTTGGAGGAGCAGAACCTGGAATCCCACTTCTCATGAAGATATAAAGGATAAAGAGAAACCACTGATATGTAGATAAGTCATCATAAGAGGGATAAGCTGCGGTCACATGGTAAGACTCTTAATGCCATGTTTCTTGATGGTTCTGTTTATTTTCTGACCTAAAGCAATTACTTCTTCCCTCTCAAAATATAAATAAAATTAGAAGTCCAAGCTATAGTACTGCAGTAATGTATTTCCACAATAACTGATTTAGCTAAGATAAGAGAGCTTCTCTTTTACATATAACACTCTTAAAGTAGTCAGGTGGGTAAGCAATGGTGCAGTGGACTTTACTATGCACAATATTGTCTTCCATTGGGGCAGTTCTTTTGCCATTTTCCAACTGATGCAAGACGTTTTATCTTTTATGGAATGACTCTGAAGCTGTATATACTTCTGCTCTTATTCTAAGTTCAAGACACTGACATAAATATAGATAGCCATGTGCCTGATTTAACATAAGGGTAAGGTTGGAAGAAGGAAGAATATGGGGAGACAGTTTATCAGTTTCAGCCATAGGAACTCAGTAAATGCATAGTATATATTCATCTTATCATCATTATTAAGTATTGTGATTATTTCTGAATAGTTAGGGGGATTGACATCTTTATAACAGTGAGGATTTCCACATAAGTTATGGTACATGTTTCAGTTTATTTTATGTTTAATATCACTAAGTAGATGGATGTGTGTGTGTGTATATCCTACAGATATGTTTAGTTATTATTTGCTAGTATTGTTAATATTGTTAATGTGGTTTCCCCTCTATATCTTTTAAATAAATAATTTTTATATATAGGAAAGGGTATTAGTTATTTTATATTGCATTTTTAAAATAAAGTATTAGTATAATTTCTAATCATTTCCCCATGGCTTATCTTGGGCTTTCCAAGTTGGTTTTCCAATTATATCATATAAAATAATTGCAACTAAGTCTGCCTAAGTCATCTTGGCCTACCATAGCAAGATAGCATAGAGTGGGTGGGTTAAACAACAGACATTCTCCATAATTCAAGGGGCTGATAAGTCCAAAATCAAGGCGTCAACAGATTCCAGTGTCTGGTGAGAACCCTCTTCCTACAGGACAAATATTTAAATGGTGTAAACTATTAAATAAAGCAACAGCTATACGTATGAAATAGTTTTTATTGAATATTTTAGTGTCTTCTGATCATAACTTTAAAAATATCAGACTGTATTAGAAGTAATGTAAGACATAAAGTATTACTCCATAAATTATGTTAGTAGGTTTTTTTAGCAAAACATTTTATACCTTGTTTGATATGAATATAATTTGAAGAATAAAGGTTTTTGGCCACTATTTATTGAAAGTTTTCTCATATGCTTTTCTCATAGTGTCCTCATTATAACATAAAATATACTGAATGTAATGTTAATGTACAAAATCTATACAGCTGAATAATTTACATGATCAATTCACTTAAAATATATAAATTCTACCTGATATGATGCTAGACAATAAAATATCCTCCAAGAGCCCCAGACATAAGAGACTGCTTTCTTAGCCTACACACTAAGCATTGTTTAGTCTTTTCTCTTTGATCTCCAGGTTTACTGCAGATTATTTTTTTCTTTCTATATGCTTTATTCCACGTACATATAAATGTTAATTGTCTTATGTGGTGATATGCTAGACCTGGCTTGAACTGGCTATATTTAGGTATGTTATACCAATATCTTGGGACTGGTCATGGTAGCAATACTTACATTATGGAAAATGACAGCTGTGACAAATTAAGGCTATTCTTCCCACCAGAAGGCTGGTTCCTGAACATTTATCAGTATATCACAGTGTTACGTCCTCTGATTCCTGTCTTCACAACTATTAATCAGTTAAATCTTTTTCTAAATAGCTTTTCCTTCTATTTAGAAATAAAACTATAGTAACTCTCTCAAATCCACACTTATTCAAATGCATTTCCCCTAAATAAATAAATCAGTACACTGTTTTTGACCAATCCTATATTTATCTCAAAGTAGACAGATGCAAATGGTTTGCTGGTCCTGGAATTCTCTTCTGGTGATGCCTTTTTGCTAACCAAATAACAACCTTACATGTAGTTACAATACTGTATCTATGCATTCTGCATATAAGTTCCTTTCTTACCAACTGAACAGTCCTCGCATGAAAAATTTTATTTAAATCATTTATGTTATGTTGTATTGTCCAAATATATATATTAAAAAGCATAAAGTATTAATATATTTCTTGCAGGCACTTCAGATCAGTTTCTGGCCTTTTGTTTTCTTCATGATAATATTTCTATTTTATGAGCACTATTTTTTTTTCTCACTTACATCATGGAAAAATTACTGAAGCTTACACCAATGTACTTCATTCATATGTCTATATGCCAATCTCTACTGCACTTTCACCAGGAAGATGAAACCAAGCTATTATATAATACACTTGCAAAAATGTATGACTGTGTGGAAACAGAGTATGATGCTTTAGAATGAATGGCACAAGATAATTATTAAATATTTCAGTGGGAGTTATCATTATTATTACCATTATCTCAAATTTGATCATTGTGTCCTCTTAGCTGTTGGCTTTATCACCAGAATCAATTGTGAAAGTACTTCCAGGAATGTAATTAGATAAAATTACATTGGCTGAAACATGGGTATCATTAATATCTTCTAAGAAATATATATTTTAAAAGATATAAGACCATTTTATTCCATGTTAACTTTCAATTTGTTGAAATGAAAGACTATATGCATATAATCTCAAAAATATTTACTGCACTATTACTTAAAATAAATATTTAACTGCATGATATAATTTATACATATATTGATCAAATAATAAAAGCATAATTAATAATATAAATTCATTATACCAATGTTATAATTTTTAAATGATGCTGTCTCTAAAAGTACGGCAAGTCATATATATTTGCTACTACATGATATAAAAGATTTATAGTCTGCATATTGTCAGATTTCAAAAATATATTTAATAGTCATATGTACAAATAAGCCAGAAAAACAAAATCAAAACTAAAAACCTATCTGAAAAGATACCTTAGAATTTAATGTTAATGATGTTGTTTACTATTTTACATGAAATATGTTGCAAATAATATAACATGGAATGTGACCATTTTCAACAGAAAACTAAGCAGAGTGGCTCAAGTTGATCATGAGGCACTAGGATCAGGTGCCAGACACTAGGATCAAGTGCCATTTGTTTCTAACAGCAGTTCTCAGCACAGTTGATTGTTAAATCAACAAGACATATAGTTGAAGAAAGTGTTAGTGCAATGATTTGGCAATAAAATATTCATCATGTTTCCCAAAAAGAAAATTAAAACTATTTGGAAATCTCATTAAACTGTAAGAATAAAAAATGAAATATCTGTTTATTAAGCTGTACTTCCACTGTTTATTAAGATGTACTTCATAAACCTAGATTTTTATCATAAAAATATTTTTTAAAAACTCTATAAATTTAACGAAAGGCATTTTAGAAAAAATGATGACTGTGATACAGCCTCATATTAACTTTTGCCTAAACCAAGCATCTCCAGTGACAAATATTTTGAAAACACATAATCTACATAATAGATAAGTATACTTCTTTTTCCCCCTTTTTTAATGTGCTTGGGAAGTGTGTTTCCTGAGCCTGCCAATTAGTGGCTTTAATTGATCAGGAAATTTTTATCCTCTATCCTGGATTCAAATTTCAGGAATCTCATTCTTTTTTTAATTGGCTCTATGCATGTTTTAGAGGTTCTCATTTTAGCTTACATATCTTGTCAGAGAAAAATTGCCCGGGAAAGAACTAAATAAGCAAGGGAGACTTTATTCAAGACTATTACAATAGGGCCCCAAACTTGCAATGGAGAGAGAGTTTCAACTCAATTCCACTGAAACAAAAGGCAGGAAGATTGTTAAACACAGGTCAGCTAATGGAAGAAGTGTTTGGGGGAGGTTCGTCATTATGATTAGGCTATCAGTGTTTTCTAATTGATGCTGCTTGACATTAGGTCCCTACCTTCCTACTGAGGCCCAGAGACAGGGTGATAGTTGTATTAAAGCTATGGCTCCCAGGTCCTTGAGAAAGACATTTCAGAGTTGTAAAACTGGCAAGGGTCTGGGAGAGGGTTTACAACACAGAAAAGCAGAGAAACAATTTGCAATTACAAGGTTTCTAAAGCAAATACTTTAAGAAAAAGTCAGTCCAGGGCGTGTGGTCAGGAAGAACCTGCCTACATTTTATATCCAGGGGAATGCTAAAGCCATCTCTGTCAATCTCTTCTCATTAGTATTTTCTCTGACCTTTTCTATGTCATTCCATAATGAACTCTGTAATTTCTTCAGCGGTATCTTCCATTGTACTCACTCTCTTTTTATCTGTATTCCATCTCCTGGTTTAATTGTTTCCTGAACAATTGTGATTAAACAATCATGTAATTTTTTTTCATCTATATAAGCTCCATTTGTATCCATTTATATATTCTTGCTTATTCCAAAGGGTAATCTTTTGGTTGACATTTTTTAATTCAAATACTTAAAGGGTACCTACTTTATGATCTATATCTGAAAATTTTAATATCTACAGAATTTGGGATGATATTAAGTCCTATAGAAAAGAATAGCAAATTGAACAGTTAAGGCATGCAGTATTGAGTTGTGTGTGTGTATGTGGGGGGGGTTGTGAAGGCATATGTGCAAACGTGTGCATGTACTTGTATGAGTATTCTCTTTTAAATACGAGGGTAAGGCAAGGCTTCACTGTCACGTAATTTTTAAGGATAAACATGAAAAGAAGAGGGAATTTACTTGTGTAGTCATCTAAAGGAAGAGTGACTCCAGATTATGAGTGGCTAGTGAAAATGTCCAAGATTGAAGCATACTTGATGAGATTCTAGAGCACCAAGAATCTCACCATAGCCAATCTGGAATAAACCAGTCGAAGTATTAAGAGATGAGGTAAAAAGGAAGTGAGTGATAAGTTAAGAAAGTCTTTATTGCAATTGAAAGGCGTGTACTGAGGAAAGGAGTAATGTGATCTGATAAGAATTTCACTTTACTGTTCCTTTTTAAAGAAGGGACAATACATATATGGTTATCTATTTCATCAGGCAGTGAAAAGTGTTGGACGGATACATTGTGGGTGTCTGGGTTAGTAAAAATATCTATGTAGACCAGTTAATTTTGAAAAGCCTATTATATATCCAAATGTGGACGTCAAATAGGCAACTGCAGATCAAGGCTAGAATTAAGGGGATTTTAGATTTCAGACTGAAAATATAATTTGGAAATTTTCTGTGTATTGATATTTAAAGCAATGAATCTGAAAAAATATATCACACAGCCATTCCGGTATTTGAAGTCCAAAAAGATAAGGATAAAACTAAATAAGAACGATAAGGGGAAGCCCATGATTTAAGAAGAAGTGTATATAGTGCCCCATCTCTCTCTCTCTCTCTTTCTCTGCCTTATATATGCGTGCACACACATATCTTTTGACAAAGGGAATAAAAACCATGTCAGATGTTAATATTGGATCAAGTAAACTAACTAAATATTGGCTTTGGCTTTGTACTTAACAAAGATGACTTTAACCATCTAATTAAAGAGGGTTCAAGAGAAATGGGAAGACTACCTTTTCTGTCAATTTAACCACCGTGAGAAAGAATCTGTTTGCTGGGACGCCTGGGTGGCTCTGTTGGTTGGACGACTGCCTTCGGCCCAGGTCATGATCCCAGAGTCCCGGGATCGAGTCCCGCATCAGGCTCCCAGCTCCATGGGGAGTCTGCTTTGCTCTCTGACCTTCTCCTTGCTCATGCTCTCTCTCACTGTCTCTCTCTCAAATAAATAAAATCTTTAAAAAAAAAAAAAAAAGAATCTGTTTGCTGTTCCTTTTTCTTTAGCACTTAACTCTACCTGACATGCTATATGTGTAATTTTTATCTTTTTAGTGTGTGTTTCCAGTTCGCTGAGGTTTAAGATACATAGCACAGGATTTTTTTTTTTTTTTTAATTCTGTACTTTCTTCACTTTAAATTTTCTTCCAGGTGCCTTTGAAGGCCTAATACCTAATAGGTGCTCAACAAATAAGTTATTGAAAGAATTTATAAATTACATGCCAGAAACAGTAATAAAAAGAAAGTGTGTGTGTGTGTGTGTGTATAATTACTTGACAAAAATGTGTGTATGTGAGCGAACAGAAATATCAGAAAAATAATATAAAACACAGCAGAGGAGTTACCGCTGGGGAGGAAGCTGTGTTGGGGTCAATGATGAATTCTACTGACGTTTAAATTGTTTTGTTTAGTTCCAAATGCATTACTTTATGAAAGGTAAAAATATAATGGGAACTATGTAAATTATATATGCCCACTTAAACTTGTAAAAATAAAATAAAAAGTAAAATTTGAATTTCAAATCACCTATAATCACATTACTTACAGATAATTCTTGTTAATCTCTTTTCTGTCCATGCTTTCAGTATAACCAGCTTTTCCCATCTCTCTATATATTTATGTATACTCCCAGCTATTATTATAAATCAGAAGCCTTTTTAGTGACTTCATATTATCAGAAAATATAAATGCACCCTTATAATTTTAATCTAAACGCTGTCCTAGGTATTTTCATACTTCTGAAAATATCACTTATTAAAAATTCAATTTTAACCTATCTTATATAAATCATGGCCCAGGAGACTGTTTGGCTTTGTTTTAAGAATGTTAAAAGCAGTTTTAATATTTACATAATTAATATTAAATACAAATATAAAAGTGACCCAAAAGTCCATAAAGTTTATGTAAATATCTTTTTTTTTTTTTTTTTGGTGGCAGGTATCCTCTTTTTTTTTTTTTAATATGTTCAGTTAGCCAGCATATCATTAGTTTTCGATGTAGAATTCAATGATTCTTTAGTTGCATATAACACCCAGTGTTCATCATCACATGTGCCCTTCTTAATACCCATCACCCAGTGACCCTGTGCCCCCACTCCCCTCTCTTCTGTAACCCTCAGTTTGTTTCCCAGAGTCCACAGTCTCTCATGGTTTGTCTCCCTCTCTGATTTCTTCCCATTCAGTTTTGTTTTACTTTAGTGTAGATTTTTCAAAGTGGTATTTTAATTACCACAGAAGAACCCCTGCTTAATGTTTGTGATCATTGTTTGTTTTCCCACCAGGAGTCCACTGTCACTTTCTGAATACCCATTTACATTTCTCAATACTACTTATAAAAATTATCTTTTCAGAGGCGCGTGGGCGGCTCAGTGGGTTAAGCCTCTGGCTTTGGCTCAGGTCATGATCTCAGGGTCCTGGTGGATCGGGCCCCATGAGCCCCACATCGGCTCTCTGCTCAGCAGGGACCCTGCTTCCCCCCTTCACCCCCCGCGCCTGCCTTTCTGCCTACTTGTGATCTCTCTCTGTCAAATAAATAAATAAAATCTTAAAAATATATATATCTTCTCATTGTAGTTTCACATGCCTACAATTTAATCCTGGCTTGAATCTCATTATTTGTTTTTCAATGTTTACATTTGTCCTATGGTGGTATTCTTTATTTTTTCCGTATCATTTGAAAACAACAAAGCGCTCCTCATATAGACAAATGCTCTTATTATATATGTTCTAATGTATCTAAGTTTGGTAAGATCACATATAGCCTGTTTACATTTTTGTTAGTTTATTTTTATTATGCAGAAGCTTTAGTTTATAAAATCAGATATGCCCATTTTTATTGATTTTAAATTTAGTATCATTTTTAATTAAAAAATAATCCACCTTTAAAAAACAAGCCATATTTTGTTTCTTACATTTAAGATTAAATGTTTGCTTTTACATTTTTATCTGTTTATATTTTCCCCCAAATGCTAATCTATCATCTCAACATTATTTTGGGGAAAAAAAGATGCCTTTCTCACTGATTTTAAATGCTGCATTTGTTATGTATTAAATAACATATGTGAACCTATTTGTGGACCTTCTCTCCATTGCTTTTTTCAAACACTAACTTTCAAGTCAAAAATTCAAGATGATCCTCTTGCTTCAGAATAATCCTTAAAATGCCTCTTCACCAATTACCATGAATGGTTTTCTCAATGTCTCTTCATAAACCCTTTTCCTTACACAGTCTATATTAAAAACAAGTTAGTGTCATTTAATGTTCCTTCATAATTTCATATCTGATTTGCATACTGATTATGGATCAGAACTATTATAGCTTAGTAATACCGCCAATATTACTGAAACTTAAAAATTCATTAAAGATCTTCACAATTTTCATTTATTTTAGGAACCATAATATCTAAAATATAAAATGATACTGTTTTCCTTGTTCCACTGAAGAAAATCCAGCACCAATTGCTTTTTATACTTTGGCACCCTTAGTAAACAGCAGGTGCGACTTACTGTATCGGGTACCCAAAGCTGGGCAGAGAGCATTTTCTGTTGTGATTAAAGGTTCTTTAAATGCATTTCCTGTAATACCAATTCCTCAAAGCTACACCTATAACTTCAACCAGATGCTAATTCTTTGAACTGTAATTAGCAGTGTGACATTTATGAAGTAATTTTTAGAATGATTACAGTCACTATACTTTCATTCTCCAGAAGTGCTAAGTACTGTAATCATCACCTGTTCACTGTGAGCCTTACTGCACCACAGGCTATTAACAACGGATGGCTCCATTTAACCAAAGCTTGGTTCCTAATGAATTATCAGTAACTGAATTTTTATGTTCAAAAAATGAACTGATAGGCACTACTCCTCTTTTTATTAACAGAAATTTTTTTCTCATATGTAAAATGTGCTTTAAAAACCTAAGAATTTTTTGTCCAGCTTTATTCTCTAAAACTATTGTAGATTTATAGAAAAAATTTTTAAAAATTTCACAAAAATTCATAGAAATGTTAATTCTGTCTAAAAGTTTATTCTGTAGATTTAAACACACACACACACACAGACACACACACACACATATAAGTATAATTTATACGGAATCACCATAAGTTAACAATGTTGTTGTTGAGGAGGTTTGACCTTCATGCACATTTATGTACCATATCAATAAACTCTGCTTCTGAAAAACACAAAATTAACACTAGGCAGCATAGGTTCTGCTACTCCCCTTTTCCCAAAAAGGTAAAAATAAAATAGTAAAAGGTTGAATAACTGGTCCAATCACATGTGTCATTATTACCAGAACTAGAAAAAGAACTCAGATAATCTGAGCATAAATTACTGACAGCTTTCAAAGCAGCTGTAGAATCCTCCTGTGGAAGAGTTTTTGTTGTTGTTGTTGTTCATTAATGTAAATATGTGATCACCAGAGCTCTATGCTGACTTCACATTCTTTACTTCTTATAACAGAGGACCAGAGATGCCACAGTATAGACAGTGCAGCCCAACAGCTATGAGCTAGTATTGAGAAACACTGACTGCCAAGGTTCAAAGCCTGCACCACCAAGTGTTACACAGAAAAGCTACACTGGTAAAGAGGCCATTTCCGATAGTTCAACTATATTCCTGACATTGAGAACCACAACCAGCAAACAGTAGGAGCTCAATAAATGTTCACAAGACAGGCTGAATGAAACTTGCATAATTTTTTTTTTCTGTACCTATTCTCCATTTTTATGATGGTGGTAATGATACTAAATGTCTCATAAGATTGTTATAAATGGTACTTGAGGTGATATTTCAGAATGTTTAGCACATAATAATCAGCAATGACTCTTTAATTCAGAAAAATGTTGATGATTATCATTAATTTACTAGGTCATGGAGAGTTAAAGACTCAACTAGTTCATTAAATTTCAAGGACTTTTATAGTTGAGAAAGCATTTTCTCTTTTAATTATGCATTTGTCAAAGCAAACCTATAGAGAGACCATCTTCATTGCTCCCATTACCCTCAAGAGAGAAGGGTGCACCTAGGGCTGCAGACCTTGGGCCACAGGTGTTCTGGGAGATTTTGATACACTGAGTTAGGTAAGCAGACAGATAATATGCAATATTAAGAGCCACAGCAGACACCTGGCAGTAGTATGACCTCAGGTATAAGTAACCAAGTAAACCAGGGACATGCCAAGTAAACCATGCAGACGTGTCATATATACTGAAAAGCACAAACGTCTTTCTTTGGTTTTCTCCCTGGTTCTGGGAAACCAGAAAAGGAAGTTAATTGTGTTTAAAGTTGGTTCCTCAAGTTACCCAAAGTGGGTGTCTAGCACGAGATTTCTGAGATAAATAAGATATCTTATTCTCCTTGTTGGGGATGGTATAGTTTGGACATTACTTTGAAATAACTGGTGGTCCTGTATCCAAAAAGCAAAGCATTGGGAAGGGGTAAACAGGCTTCAGGCCTCCAAGGACTTTCCCATTCTGGAGAATTGGAAAGGTTGAATTTAGGCAAGAAAAGAAAAACTTCCTATATAAAGAATTAAAATAATTACTTCTATTTCTAATCACAATAAATTCCTCAAAGTCTCACCTCAGAAACAGATATGAACCCCCCAAAATACTCTAAAAAGTCATAGTAAATCTACCACACACAAAAATAGACCCAGAATGGAAGAAAGACCTCAATGTGAGACAGGAATCCATCAAAATCCTTGAGGAGAACTCAGGCAGCAACCTCTTTGACCTCAGTCACAGCCACTTCCTCGTACTTGAAATAATTACAAGTAGTGTAATAGATGAATCATTTCATATGTTGTATTTTTAAATAAAACTAACACAATTACTCACTTAAATACTTTTAGTAGATTTTTTAAAAGATTTTTTATATTTATTTATTTGACAGAAGGAGATCACAAGTAGGCAGAGAGACGGGCCGAGAGAGGAGGAAGCAGGCTCCCCACTAAGCAGAGAGCCTGATGAGGGGCTCAATCCCAGGGCCCTGGGATCATGACCTGAGCTGAAGGTAGAGGCTTTAACCCACTGAGCCACCCAGGCGCCCCCATTCAATAGATTTTAAATGTCATTTATCATCCAACTAAAAATTAATGAATAAATAAAGTCTCCTTTTTTTAAAAGATTTTATTTTTTTATTTGACACAGAGAGAAAGACAGTGAGAGAGACAGTACAAGCAGGGGGAGTGGGAGAGGGAGAAGCAGGCTTCCTGCGAAGCAGGGAGCCTGATGTGGAGCTAGATCCCAAGACCCTGGGATCATGACCTATGCCAAAGGCAGATGGTTAATGAGTGAGCCACCCAGGCACCCTAAAGTCTCCTTTTTGACAGACGTCTCACATGGCTTACTGAATGACTTTCTCCAGATAATTTTTAGCCTTTACTTTTGGGCTTTTAAAAAAATATATGTGTGTGCCTGAGTGGTTCAGTCAGTTGGTGCATGTGTGTGTATGTGGAGTTGGGGGCAGAGAAAGAGAGAGCAAGCTCCACCCCCAGTGGGAGCCCATCAAGGGGATCAACCTCAGGATCCCAAGAGCATGATCTAAGCAAAATCAAGAGGCAAACTCTTAATCTTAACAGAGCCACCCAGGTGCTCCTCCTCCGTATCCTCTGAGAACCAGCATGAAATGTATTTGGCTGCAGAAATCTCACTTTCTAGTCTTGGTCCCCCACTTTTAGGTAACTCGCAATGCCCCATCATTCTCATGCTAAGCTACCCTTTGACTTCCCAAATGCTCATAAAATTACATCCCCATCAAAACCTTATCCTTGGGGCGCCTGGGTGGCTCAGTGGGTTAAGCCTCTGTCTTCAGCTCAGGTCATGATCTCAGGGTCCTGGGATCGAGCTCCACATCGGGCTCTCTGCTTGGCGGGGAGCCTGCTTCCTCCTCTCTCTCTCTGCCTGCTTGTGATCTCTCTCTCTCTGTCAAATAAATAAAATTAAAAAAAAAAAAAACCTTATCCTTACATAACTTATTTCAAGCTTAGCTATTTTATTAATTGTAAAGTACCTAGCTCACAGGGGTTTATCTCTATAGATTTATGCAATGCCTAGTTTGATCTAACAAGCAATTTGGTTCTAGCTTCAGACTGAAAATTCTGTATACTACTATCTATAGCAATAGCAACATAGAAGTCCCTGATTTTTTTAAAAAATTTCATTTATTTATTTGACAGAGAGAGCGATCACAAATAGGCAGAGGCAGATAGAGAGAGAAGGGGAAGCAGACTCCCTGCTGAGCAGAAAGCCCAATGTGGGGCTCGATCCCAGGATCCTGATATCATGACCTAAGCCGAAGGTAGGGTTTAACCCACTGAGTTACCCAGGTGCCCTGAAGTCCCTGATTTTTAATGCCAGACTCAGTTATTCTACACTTGGGTGAGGTACAATGAGAAGTTGAGTGTACAGATACCTCTGACCAGGGAAGTCATCAAATCTAGGGCTCCATCATGTTTATTACCTAGCTAGCTATGTGCTCCATTCACATGCTTGTGACTAGACCCTATTATTCAGATCAGTCGCTTCTTATTGATACTATTGTTAATTACACTATAAAACCTTGAAAATTAGTGATAGGTACATAGCTCATTACATAGTACAGACTGGATTTTTATTTATCTTGCTTCAGTTAAGGGTAACCTCTTAACAATTCCTTGACTTAGAGATAATATTAGTTTCCTAGGGCTCCCATAGGAAAAGTGACACAATTTATGTGATTTGAAAGAACAGAGATTTATTATCTAAGTTCTGGAGGCCAAAATCTGGAAATTAGGGTTTAGCAAGGTTGATTTTTTTTTTCCTAAAGGCTCTAAGGGAGACTCTATTCCGTAATGATTTTAACTAAATAGACGTGGATCAACAATAGTTGCCTATATAATATTGAGAACAGTTTTATATAATTATTAGTTTTTCATAGAAAAAAATAAATTTCCTCATAATCTGCTTACTCTTCTTTTTCCTTTTAAAGAGTGTATTGATATAATATCAATCTTTTTTAAAATTTAAAAGTATATTCACCTTACTGAACCTTTCCTCTTTTTTTGTAGTGAATTTTTTCCTTAATACTTCTTTATAACTTCAAAGTCTGAACACTAAACTGTTATACCTATGAAGAACAATTATTCCCTTCAAATACAACATGATAGGATGCCAGCTGCAGTGTGGTAAAGAAGATCTAACTGCTATGGAATTATTACAGTGCCATGTGATTTATTTTGAATCTCAACCATCATTTCACCATCCTGCTGTCTTCTTTATTGTTAGAGTGAATGCTTTCAGTGACATCTTATAAATCTTTGCTTTGGCCAATATTTTTGCAGTGTCTTAACATAGAAGAGGTATGCCTTGCTTTCACCACCTCCAAGATTTAGAGGTATAATTTCAATTTAATGTGAAAAGTTTTAGCTGGGTAAGTTCCATTAGCCTCTTTTGTCAAGAAGGGAATATACCTATTCATTTTCATGTTCAGTTTATATATTGAGCTCCATCAACACATGAGAGGTATTATGTACTGTTTGCAAAGATGGGAGTTTATTGTCTTTAACTGAGTTTCCCACATGCACAAAAGTCTTCTAATAACATTGATCTATATTTCTCTTACTAAGCAAATGTCAGATATATAAAAGTTTATGAAATAGGGAGCTTTTTCCCTCTTAAAACTCCTGTTCTCCAGTACTGGTACTTCTTCTACTTGCATCAGGCAGTTATGATCTTCTAGCCTCTTCCTGAGATCCTTTCCAAAAATTACTCGGGGAGGTATTTGATAAAACAAGTTATACTAAGATTGAATTGACCTCTAACGCTCAGTGTATTATATAAATGAAATGCAAGAATAGTGTATAAGTTAGATGTACAGTATCATACATATTTCACTTTTCCACTTTGTATATATACAGGCTGAAAGGAGATGTGCAAAAATGTTGATAATGATGACTTTTGAATGATGCTTTTCTAAATGCTTTTTTTTTTCCCCCCGCGTTTTCTACATTGAACCTATACTGCACAAATGGAGTCAAGGTGAAAGAAAGCAGATTTTCCCTGAATAAAACCTGCGCTGATATTGGTAATTCTTTGCACAAGGGTTCAATGAGTGTTATCTCACAGAGCCTCCCTAAAGGTTTTCAGAGTGTCCAGGATGGCACGTGAGGGCGCGTTTTTTAACAACACTGTGTAATCATTCTTGTACTTCATCAGGACATGTATTTTAGAAGTTCTGGTCTATACCATTATTAAGTCACAATCTTCAGCTGGCCAAAGAAGCAATGACAATTTTTTTTTTTTTTAGAAAATGAAGTACATTTGGAACTTTTGAGGGGATATTTATATCCAATGTTAAGAAAATAAAGCTGATATCTCTCCCATAACCCTCAATAAAATATTGAGCTGTTATATGTTTCTTTAAAATATAGTCATACATAATAAATTGTTTTTCTACTCCCCAGAGAGTTATTATGAACTACTCTATTTGAGATTCTGTTTTTCAAATTGAAGATGCTTATAAATGCAACCCAAAGTGGCTGCAAAATAACTCAAAAGTCAAAGGGCAGTTAAAAGGACATTATAAAAATATCATGAAGTCCTTTACTTCATAATCTTCAATATAAATACTGATATGCCTTTAAGAAATAATATTTAATTCAACAACAGCAATAAGACTTTGTCCAGCCTCAAAATTAGTTGAACTGTTCACTGTTTTGACACTAATACACCAGATTAAGCAATTTCCAACAGATGGTTCTATTCTATTCTATTCTATTCTATTCTATTCTATTCTACTCTATTCTATTCTATTCTATTCTATTTCTATTCCATCCTGTTCCATTCCATCTTTTCCTTTTCCTCTTCTATTCTCTTCCTTGTTTCCTCCCTTTATTGTAGATTTAATGTTCAATGATAAAAAAATTCCTATTAAATATTGAGAATAATGAAACTGTTAACCCATGTGATGTTTTCAATTTTTTTTCTGCCCACTTCCCTTTTTTAATTTTATATTTAATCAAGCTTCCTTCTAAACATCTACTGTCCCAAGTACATACTTTTTAATTTGATATGAAAAAGGCATACACGTTTATATAGGCACATATATATATTCTGCTGTTTAATGTTAAACATTTACTTTGACAGTCTGTTACTGAACATTCTCTAATTGCCTTTTTCCCTTAGATTTAAAGTCTGTAGGTTATTGATAAACATGTTGAATGAAGAAATAAATTATAAAGCTATAGAATATATGAATGATATGCAATGATAAATTCCAGATAGGTTTATTATTTTATAGGAAAATTTCGTCATTAAAAGAGCTAAGGCAATTAGGTCTAGAATGTTAATCATGAAGGGAAAATATTTAGGTCTATATGCATATGTGTGTGTTTATGAAAATTATTTCATCCACATTAGTATTACAGCTTTAATTCCTCTCAGATTGTAATACTGAAATATAAAGACAGTGGGCTTCATTTCCAAAATTTCATATTTTATTTTCATAGATCAAAGCTAAACTTTTAGATATACTATGAGAAATGAAGAGAGTAAATAAGTATTCAAATGTTTAAATCAAAACAACAAAAGATAAAATTTTGGTATTTTACATCTAGTCTTCAAATCTATTCTTCAAATAATTCAATATTTCTGACATCCTAATTGATTATTGTCAAGTTGAATAAGTAGTACTATATATTTGTAATATGTATATCCTTGTGAATACTGCATTAATGTCATCTACTAGCCTAAGCCAAATATTTAGGGATACCTGTCTAATATGACTGGATGAAAATCCTTTTATAGTATAGGATATGACATTATCTTAAAATACTCCACTCAAATTCTATCAGAGAAACAATTCAAGGACTTTTCTTATGCATTGCATACATTTCCTCTTCAAGAAGTGTCAAGTAAACAAATTACATGTTCTTCAAGAAGAAATGTATGCAGAAGAATGAAACTGGACTGCTTTCTTACACCATACACAAAAATAAATTCAAAATGGGAAAGGCCTAAATGTGGGACAGGAAAACATCAAATCCTAAAGGAAAACACAGGCAGCAACTTCTTTGACGTTGGCCATAGCAACTTCTTACTATATATGTTTCTGGAGGCAAGGGAAACATAAGCAAAAATGAACCACTGGGACTTAATAAAGTTTAAAAAACAACAACAACTTTTGTCCAACGAAAGAAACAATCAACAAAACTAATTAGCAGTCTACAGAATGGGAGAGGATATTTGTAAATAGCATGTCTGATAAGGGGTTAGTATCCAAAATCTATAAGGAACTTGTCAAACTCAATACCTGAAAAACAAATGATACAGTTAAAAAAATGGGCAGAAGGCATGAATAGACATTTTTTCCAATAAAGTCATCCAGATGGCCAGCAGATACATGAAAATATGCTGAACATCACTCATACTAGGAAAATATAAATCAAAACCATGAGGAGATGCCACCTCACCTGTCAGAATGGCTAAAATTAACAACGCAGGAAACAACAGATGTTGGTGAGGATGTGGAGAATAGAGAACCCTCTTACACTGTTGGTGGGAAAGCAAACCGGTGTAGCCACTCTGAAGAACAGTATGGATGTTTCTCAAAAAGTTAAGAATAGAACTACTCTAACCCAGCAACTTGACCACTAGTTATTTACCCAAAGGATACAAAAAATACTGATTTGAAGGGTTATATACAACCTGATATTTATAGCAGCCTTATCAACACTAGCCAAATCATGGAAAGAACTAAATGTCCACCAATTGATAAATGGATAAAGTACATGTGGTGTGTTAATGGTATACTTTATGTCTGTCTATCTATCTATCTATCTATCTACCTATCTACTGGAATATTATTCAACCATAAAAAAAAAATCTTGCCATTTGCAATGATGTGGATGGAGCTACAGAGTATTATGCTAAGCAAAGTCACTCAGAGAAAGACAAATCTATATGATTTTACTCATATATGGAACTTATGAAAGAAAACAGATGAACATGGGGGAAGGAAAAGAAGAGAGAGATGGAAGAAAACCATAAGAGACTCTTAGTGATAGAGAACAAACTGAGGGTTGATGGAGGGGAGGTGGGTGAGGGATGGGCTAAATGGGTATTAAGGAGGGCACTTCTGTTGAGCACTGAGTGTTATATATAAGTGATGAATCACTAAATTCTTCTCCTGAAACCAATATTACACTATATGTTAACTAACTAGAATTTAAATAGAAATGTGGGGAAAAAAAGGGAAAAAAGAAATATATTGAATAAACTCTGTGAACTCTGACTTAAATTTACTCATATAAATAGCTTATTAATAAAGAAATAAGTGCATCTTTGTTTGAATATTTTTGGTGATTCTCAATATTGCTCAAGACATTCATAGTCTTCATAAGATTATCAGTAATTCCAACTTACTGTAGGTAATTTATGATTTACAGAATGACAATATCACCAGGCAAATTTCAATATAAATGAAACTTAAAATATTAAAATAATAGATTAGCTCAGTTCTTTAAAAAATATTTTCTAAGCACTTAAAAAATCTTTATGAGAAACTTGTTAAGGAAGTTATTATATTAGAAAAATTTTCACAAATATAAAGTGATTGATTCCCATGCATGTTTACTTCACTGTGTTGTGCAGGGTTCTATCTTGTAAATGTCAACTTTTACTCATAGACAACTCATTTTCCTAGCTAAGGAAAATACCCTGAATTACCATATTGGTGATGCATAGCAATGTTTGCTATCTATATCCACAAATCAAATTCCCCACACTTCTTGCAACAACAGAACTGCTAATTATATGTGGTTAGAAGGTTATCTAGCAAGTGAGTACATCACTCTAGAATTTCTACTTACCTCACCAGGAGTGAGAACAAAGAGTTGGAGAAAAACATTCACAGAGAAAATTCTGAAGACCACATTTTGAGTTCCTTTATATACTAACTACTCTTCCATTTGATCATCACAGGAGATAGATCTTCTGTAAGCATATACAAATTGTGCTTGTTTTTAATCTCCTTTCATCTGATTTTTTCCCAAAATTGGATGAGTAAGGTTCAGATTGGTCTAACCACCACTTCTGTTTGATACTTATGAAAAAAGTATCTGATAGAGTTATGCTAATAGGACATGTAATCATATTTAGGACACTTTATAAATGCAAATATATTCAGTATATACATCTTGAATCTTAGTTGCTAGTTGATTTACAATGCTTTCTGAGTTCAAGCAAGAGTAAGGAAAACATTCTTCAGTGATAAATCCTCAAGCACTTGTATATATACCTTCTTAACATTTTGAGTCCAGACAAAGATGGATCATTATAAGTAGAATATTGTTAATGCCAAATTAAAGCAACATTCAAAAACAAAAACAAATATTTTGTCTTTTCATTTAATGGTCAAACTCCAAAATTCATGTCAGTTTACATAACATTTTCAATATAATTTATAGGGATTGCTTAATTCAATCAACAACCAAGGACATGATATTTGGACAATTTTATTTATAGCTTTCTCAATCTAATCAAGCATGGATTTATATAGGGGTATTCAGATATAGAAAGGTGAAAGTGAATTTGAATGGAAAATTCTAAAAACTCTAAAAATAAAATTATTTCATAAATTAAATGATTATAACACTGATAATTAAAATGTTATTTACTTCTTGAATGAATCCATGCATAAAGTACCATTACCTACTAAAAAGTTTGTTTTTTTTAATTCATTTCTTTTTACTTTAAAACATTCCCTTATACTTTTTCATCAAAGAGCAAGATATTTAAATGAAATATAATTATTATATATAACTGTTTGATGCTACAGAGTTCTTTTGTTGTTAAACTAAGATCATCTATGAGTATTTTACTTCTTCTCCTGACATATTGAAGTTTCAAAAAATATATATAGATTGAAGCTTCAGAAGATATAAAAAAATGAGTTCTTTCATGAATCAAATGACTTTATATTGCTTAAGCAGACATTATCAAAGAGATAAAACTCTGTCATATAACTGCATTAACTTACTGGTAGCATTTTATCTTCTGCTTAAACTAAACTTTCTCTAAGAAAATTCACTGAAGTCAAAGTGTGTTTTAGTACTGATAAACTCTTTTCTTTTCTTGTAATGACTGACTCATCAAATACTTAACTAGTAAATACACAGATAAATAAAGAGCAAACATACTTTATTGCACAAGTATGCACATAAATCATAATTTCTCTATTTTCTACAGCAAAATCTAGATATTATATTCACTAAAATTCTCTTTCAAAGGAAGGGTCTGATTTTACACCTTAGATTTAATGTTTATTCATATAAGGCATATTTTTCTTTGAAGTTTGCATCTCCCATATCTCTTTAAGTACTTGTTTAATCTCTAAATTAATGTTTCTAGTTAATAACTAGTGAATAATAATACAATCAGTTTTCAATGATTATAACTAATGATGAGCATTGGACTGTTTTTGAAAAATTACAACCAAATATTTAATTTCTGAGCTTCCTGTTTGTAGACTACAGGGAACCAATATTCTTGAGATATGGGAATGCAAAGTTTCCAGGGAGAGGAAAAAGATTTGCTAAGGGTTGTTATGTCATTCATTAAAGAGTGAGATTAGGATTTAGAGTGATAATGACAGCCATAGGAGTGATAACTATAGCCATAGTGAGAAACACCTTCCCTTAGAAATAACCTGAAATCTTCAAAAGCACTTAACCTCAAGGCCAGAGCAACTAATTGTTCATTGAATTGCTAGCATCTGCCTTTGGGGACTTTTTGTTTGAACCCTGACCTACTGGGCAGAGTGAATGCTCATAAATTGCTTCAGGAAAAGTTTATCTAGGAGGGCAAGTCACCACTCTTTCTGGGAAAAAAAAGAGTTGTACCTGCAGAGATCTCAGAATGCCCAATGGCACTCTCTAGGTGGGAGATAAAAGTGTTCAGGGACAGAGCAGGTCATTTTCTTTTAATGAAGGAATATGCACCATGCTTTTGCTGTGAATAAATCCCAAATAAAGGATTATCTGATTTTGAATCATGAAAATAAAACTGAATTTCAATCAGTGTTGGTAATGATGGAATTACATACTGTCTGATTGGAGTCAATTTCTCAGGATTTTATAGCTTTATATGGCTGGTTGAGTCCCGGAGCTTCCAGTTTTTAACCCCCTGTTCTACTAGACCAGCTTTACTTTAAATAGTCTAAGTACTGAAAGTTAAAATGTATGATTTTGTTAAAAATAAACTTTTGCTAGAAAAAGAAGAGTTTGAAAACCATTGATCTAGTATATCCTTTCCCTTTTAAAGTAAGGAAAATGAGGCACAGAAATCTATCTCAAAGACCACCCAATCAGCTATCAGCAGAACCAGAGTATTTTCTTCCCTCACAGCAGTCTGGAGAATGTCATCCTCCTATCAGGAGTGCCTCATAAATCTGTAGCTCCTAAAGCTGAAGCTTAAGGGACTATGATCTTCCTTTATGAAGACAACTGATTTCTAGCCTCACTGTATAAAAATCAGATAATGAAGCCTCAAAATCGAAGTGTGTTTCCATGTTATACATTACATGTCATATCATTTCAGAGAGGGTGACAAAGACCCTAACACAGTGCTTCCACCAGTAACCCCCTCTCACACCCCAAACAGTCCCCCTGACCCTGCAAGTGTCTGTGTTTTCAGTTATTAGTAACTCCTGACTCTTCAGCTTGCAGCTTCTCAGGCCTCTGAATTCTACTTATTTATTTGAGAGAGAGAGAGATGAGCTAGAGAGAGAGAGCATGAACTGGGGGGAGGAGTAGAGGGAGAGGGAGAAGACTCCCAACTGAGCAGGGAGCCCAACAAGATCCCAGGACTCTGGGAACACAACCCCAGCAGAAGGCAGACATTTAACCCACTGAGCCACCCAAGCGACCCTCCAAGTCTTCCTTCCTCCCTCCCTCTCACTCTCTTCCTTCCTTCCCTTCTTTCAAGATTTATTTAGTTGACAGAGAGACACAGCAAGAGACAGAACACAAGCAGGGAAAGTGGGAGAGGGAGAAGCAGGCCCCCACTGAGCAGGGAGCCCAGAGGCTGGGTTGAATCCCAGGACCCTGGGATCAGGACCTGAGCAGAAGGCAGACACTTAATGACTGAGCCACCAAGGCGTCCCCCTCCAAGTCTTTCTTGAAAGCAAGTCATGTCCCTTTTCAAAGAAAGCACTGAAGAACTGTTTTTTCTCTTCTGCACTTTCCACAAAAAAAGATTCAGATACTAATTTTTTATGCGGATCTTGGACATGCTAAGAAAGGCAAAACAGAACTCTTTGGAAAAGCCATCCTTTAAAATAATAAATTTCACTGCATCATTATTGACTTATTTTCTGGTTCCATTTATATTTTCTAAACATGTATCCATCATTATGAATCGATTACTCATCCCCACCCATTTTATAAATCTATGTGATTATTTTAATTGACTAGACCTAAACTGACTTGTTGCTTTAGTGCAATGGCACTGATCTGTACATAGAAGAAAGTGACACAATCTTTGCTTAAATTCTTGAGTGAGGTAATTGTATAGCTGTATTAACAAACAGCCCAGCTAGATGCTATCATGTGTGTGTGTGTGTGTGTGTGTGAGTGTGTAGTGTACTCAGTTTCTCTGCCCATTTTTAAATCAGGTTCATCTGTCCTTCCTCCTGCCTTCCTTCCTTTCTTATTTTTGTTTTTTAGTCATATGAGTTCTCCACATATTTTGGATATTAACCCTTACTTGATATATGGTTTGCAAATATTTTCTCCCATTCCATAGGTTGCCTTTTTAATTTTTTGGCGTGTTTCTTTTGCTTTACTGAAGGATTTTTTTTCTTTGATGTGGTTCTACTTGTTGATTTATGCTTTTCTTGCTTATGTTTTTAAATCTATCAAACAAGAATTAAATTGTAATTAAACATAAAGCCATGATTTCTGGACCACTAATTTCAGGTGAGAAATTAATGAGGCAATCATACTAGGTTTTAGCCAAGGTTTTTTTTAGCCAAGGTTTTTTTTTTTTTTTCTTTTTCCCAGATGACTCTTTTATCCAACTTCCAACATGTGCTTCTCCTTCTTCATTCATAACATTTTCTTGTGGAAGTTGGCAGAAGGCCGGTTATCTGAACAGAGATGTTCCTTAATGATGACTACTTCTGAGAGTTTTGATCTCTCTCCTACTATCCATTAATATCACTGTGGTTTCAAAGGTACAAAAAAGGGAACTTTATCCAGTAATATTATGTTTAGTTAGTAATAGCCCAGAGCCAGTTCACAGAGACCACAATTCTTAGTATTCTTTATTGGTACAGTTCACTTAGCTCTTTTATGAAACCACATATGGTATTAGGGTGTCTGAGTCAGGCAAGAATAAGATGTGTTTGAAAACACCACTCCTGTATTGTCTAATTTTTTTTTCAGGTCTGCAAGATTTGTTCTCTTCTCAGGATGAGACTATTCACTAAGTCTGCAATTACCATTCTTAAACTTGAATTTAATTTGTGTCACCATGTTTATTGAAGACATTTTAATAAATTTAATCCTTGAGGTGTTATGTAAAATGTATTTCAGTTATTTTTTTCTTTTTTATTTTCTAAGATATTTTGATATTAAAGATGTTTATAATTTTGCAAACACACATATGCATGTATTTATGTGTGTGTATATATATATATATATATGCATGCAGGTATACAAATATACACATATATATTCACACACACACACACACACACACACATATATGATTTTGTTTATTTACTTGAGAGAGAGAGGGAGAGAGAGATGGGGGTCAGAGGCAAAAGGAGAGGGAAAAGCCGACTACCCACTGACCAGGGAAGCCCAACCCTGAGATCATGATCTGAGCAGAAGGTAGATGCTTAACCAACTGAACCACTTGTGTGACCTTTTTATATATTCTAACATTATGTTTATTTCACAACTTTCAGGTATACAAAGTTTTAATCCACCCACCTCTAAATGAAGATGATAAATCACCTTCTATGTTTTCTCTTAGTTTATTCTTTTAATGACCTTATTATTTTACATTTATTTAAATGTATCACAAATATTTATCAATATTTACTTATTAATACTCATTCATAAACAGTATAAGTATAAATTTTTATATATTCAATATTATAAACACAAATAGTTATTAGTACTTAACACTATAAATGTGTATTAATATTAATCATAAATCTATGATTCCCATGCATACCATATACATGTATATGTATATTCATATGTATAACTGTATATATAATATATAGAAATATACAGAAATACATATGTATGTAAGATATATCATCTTCCATCCTTAAAATATTGCAAAAAGATTGGGAAGTTGAAGGGCAAAAGACTAAGTGGTGACTGCCAGACAAGCCCACTCTTTTTAAGAAAAGCTTGTGAGAAACCTGCTTACTACTTATTGGTCACACATGTGTCATATGAACTCCAACAGCTACAGTGATGTTTGCATCTAACTTATATCCACTATTTATGAAGAAATTCATCAGACCAATAAGTATGAAAATACTAGTTCAAGGTGTCCAAACAAATCCATGTTTTATATTTTTCCTCCTAAATTCATCTCAAACTAATAAATATCTAGAATCTAAAATATATAAAATTTCAATCATCTAATTAAACAAGATGATTTAACAGATTTATACTAAGCTTTGGAACAATTAACATAAAAGTAACCTTTATAAAATAGATAAGAAAAGATTTATAAGGAAAATTTTGCATTTTGGTCTTCTGGAAATCTTGATAAAATATGATGAAAAAGGACATTATGAAGGATTTTTGAACAAAGCTGCCACAAACCTATGAACACATAATAAGTTAAAAAAAAAAAACTGGACAAAATGAAAAGCATTGAGTTCTTTGGATTTTTCTAAAATTTCCTCAATTACTCAGGAATTAAATGATTCTATAGTCAAGGAAAAAATGCATTAGCGTTAAATGTCTATATTCAACTCAAAACATTAAACGAATGAATAAACAAATAAACAAACAAAATATACCAAAAAAAGCAGTTAGCAAAGAATAAAATTTAATGAATTAGATCACTGAACAACAATGTAAGCTGATAAATATTCATTTTTTTAAATACAAAAATCTATCTTTTATAAAGAAAAATAAAGATATTTAAATTCTGGTGTGGCCACAGAAGAACCAAAATGAACTATACAAATACATTATTTTAATTCTGAGTATGTGACTAATACACATGCAGGTAATACTTTAAAATATTTTAATAAAATGTTATATTCTATGTTAATAAATAACATAGTGATAATTTGATAAAACTGTAAGTAGTAAAATATGCAGTACAATGACAGACTTATTTCTTGCATTATAATAGATATGAAACCCTAAATTAAATAGAAGCAAATTGATGCCTGAATTATTTTAAATGAATAACTCATCATGACACAATAAGAATTACTACAGGAATTCAGAATATTTCTAAAGTTAAAAGATTATCTCAACACAATTTATCACATTAATATTGTAAAAGAGAAAAGTTATCTAAATGGAATATAGCCCTGTGAATAACTGGACATCTTTTTCTTATTAAATTGTTCTGGAACATACATAAATTTCATAACTATAGTTTAAAGTTTGTCAACAATTCCATATATTTCCTGCATAAATTCTTCACCAAAACAATAAAAAGAGAATGTTTTTTCAAATTTTCTAATTTTCATAACCATACCTCTTTTTCTCATTGATTTTGACCATTAATCAGAAAGAATTCATTGATGTTAAATGTCTTTTATTGAATTATGGCCCTTTGAAAATACAAAATATTATTATTTATTATATGTTCCAATATTATTAGCAACTTTCCTATTCTTTTTCTCATCACATCAGCTCAATTTATTCTATAAATCTTCTCATGTAACTTTGCTGTATATTTTCCAGTGCTATAGTAGGTAAATTTAACTCATTGTTAGATCATGCTTTTCTTTTTTTGATTCATATACATATGGTTGAAAAAGTAATTTCAATTTAGTTGCTATTTCTAGTGTTGACATTAATTATATATTTCATATTTGCTAAAACTATATATGTATGTCAATTATAGACAACCAGAGGGTTTATATGATTTCAGTAAAATCAATATTGGAAGTGCTAGAAACAGAAAGTCCAATTAGAATTCATTACCACATTAAAACAAAAACAAAAACAAAATAAACTTAGTTCATATTTTGCTAATGGTAGTATCACTGGCATTGCTTTCATTTTATTCCATTTTTTCCCCAACAGCTTTACAGAGGTAATAGTTGATACACAAAATATTGCACATATTTAATGCATACAATTTGATGAGTTTGGACATATACATACACCCATGAAACCATCATCAATAATCATGTTAATAGACATGTTTATCACACTCATAAGTTTGCATTTCTTTTTCTGTTTTGTTTTGTTTTTGTGGTTAGATCTCATGTGGTTAACATGAGATCTACCCTCTTAACAAATATTTAAGAGTACATACAGTGTTGGTGACTATAGGCATGATGTTCACAGCAGATGTCTAGAAGTTACTCATCTTGCATTACTGAAACTTTATACCCTTAGAGCAGCAACTCCACATTTCCCCCTCTATAAGTCCCTGGTAACAACCATTCTTTCTTTACTTCAATGAGTTTGATTATTTTAATGCTTCTTATAAGTGGATTTATATGATATTTGTCATACGTGTGTCTTATTTCACTTAGCACAAGGTCATCTATGGCAAATGAGTTCATCTACATTGTTGCAAATGGCAGAATTCCCTTTTTTCAGGCTGAATAATATTTCACTGTATATATATCACATTTTCTTTATCCATTGATCTGTCTATGGCTATTTGGGTTGTTTCCATATCTTGGCTATTATGAACAATGTTGCAGTGAACATGGGAGGGCAGATCTCTCTTTATATCAGTTTTATGAATTTATTTTCAAATAATATTCCTAGTAGATAGATAGATCATAGATAGAAATTACATTTTATAAGATAATATGATTTTTTTTTTACAAAACAGTTTTTCAAATACATATGTTTAGTGATTAGAAGTGACTACAGAGATGCACAAGGGCTCTTGAAAGCAATGAAATATAAAGACACATTGAAATTAGATAAAGCTGAGGGTGGGTGAGCTAAATTTAATATGCCCCCGTGGAATGATAAAGCAGAATAAGTCTTAAGCAAAAGATCAGATTAAAAATATCAGAGTTTGAAATATCTTGATTTTTATCTCTAACATTCCCATAATTTTATTTTATGGAGTCTCTCTTTGCTATTATACATATTATGAATTCCACTCACCCCAAGATAAGATGTCTTTTCTCTCTTTGATTTATAATAAATTTTATTATGTTATAGATAAGAGCTACAAAATCCAGATTTTATGACTTGCTTAAGGTCAAACAGTAATTTAAAAATGAGAGAAAGATTTTTGTTCTCCACATACCTGTTCTGATCACTTTTTTCCAAGAAATGTATTTATTTATTTAAAAATGATTTTAAAATAAAATGCATCATCGTGTGCTTTTTCTCCCAGTAATTTAGTCTCAAGCTGGTGTGATTTTACTATAAGAATGAAATGATTATATTGTCTTATTCAAAATTTCAAATACTTTTTGGTCTTAAAGATGGCCACTGAAATAGGCAGAATGAAAAGAAACAAATAATAAAATTTCATTGTGCAGACTATATAAAGAAATGATATTAATAGTGCTATAATTAAAACTTCTGGTATTCTATTTTTAATATATTGAAAATAAGTCAACCATAAGTACTTACTGAATGAAGTATTCAAACTTCTACAGCTTGATTCTGAGAAGAAAAAAAAAGGCATGTCTTTTTTTTTTTTTTCCTTGTTTGCTGATTTATTCAGTAAATATATTTACTAAAATAGCTACCACGGACCAAACTGTTTTTAAAGAATTTAACCCTTTCCTAAATGGACTGCATAGACATAAAAATATATTTACAATCTGATTGCCATTAAAGCAAATGCTGAAGAAATACAAGCGCCCAGACACAATTTCTTACAAAAATAGATGTTTTAAATAATTTCTTTGATTGCTCTTGAAGATATGTAATTTCTTTGTATGTTTTTCCTATTTGTTAATTATCCTATTTACATCCCTTTGCATAAATACTGCCAGGCTATCTGTTCTTTATCTTAAATAAACTCTATTGATAATCTGTGTATTATCTTTTGCATTTCATAATGTTATAAGTTCATAATGTTATAAGTTCTAGAAATTATTGTCACTTGCCTTTATTTGTATAAAATAACATCTAAATAAAAAATTTTTAGAAATTTCTATGGCTTATATAAAAGTTCAAATTTTTTGCCACATCAGGTCTCATTTCTGTTTCTAGTTTAATAAGATTATGTTAGTTTCCTATTGCTGTTGTTACAAACTTCCATAAATATAGTATCTTGAATCAGTACAAATTTATGTCACACAGTTCCAGAGGTCAAAATCTAAAAATGGTTGGCAGAGGTACATTAGTTCTAGAGGCTCTAGGGGAGAATTTGTTGCCTTGCCTTTTCTAGCCCATAGAGGTTACCCACTCGCCTCACGCATCAGTCTTCCATCATCAAAGTCAGAGATTGATGTAGCATCTTCCTGTCAGACTGTTTGTTAGTCTCTCTTCTCTTAGTTTCTCTCTCTCTCCTGTTTCTGTGTTTCTGTCCTCGTATCTCCTTTCCTTCTCTGCTTCCATTGTCATGCCATTTTCTCTGATTGTGACCCCTGCTGCTTCCTTGTCATCATATAATCAGGATAATTTTCCCAACTCAAGATCCTCAATTTAATCACATACATGAAGTTCCCTTTGCCATGTAAGGTGTAAGGTAACATAGTCACAAAATCTGGGGATTAGACTGTAGACACCTTGAGGAGGCATTATCCTGTATACTCTTAATGTGACATTAAGCTTGGTTCATTTATATATGCATGTACATTTCCCTGTTTTGTTTTGGTACCTATATAAATTGGTGTATATGTATTGCATGTCTTTAATATCTAAAACATATTTTCAAGTAAGTTGTATTATTTTGGTCAAAATGATTTCCAGTTTTCCTTTTCTCTCTCAGACTGATATAAAATGTGCCTTTATCACATATCCTAATTTTCCATATATAAAATATTGTAGTTTGGTTTTATTTTGTTACAGTGACTTGTCCTCTAACAAATAAGAATTTAAAGTAATTGTAATCCCTTAGTATATTTTCATATATTCACTCATGCTTTTTCTTTATTTTAAAGTTATCAATGACCTATACATATTCATTTTAATCTATAAAAATAGAATAGAATAATTAACATAAGAATTTAATTGGGATTTTTACAGGATTTTAGAAATTTCTTGTCATTACATTATTGTATTACATTTAGAATTTTCTTTAAGATTCATGAAGGGAAGGTCAACTTCAAGGTTCATACAGAATGAAACCTTTAAAGGTATATGGGATGAGAACAGTCTGTTTTGAGAGTTGTCAAGTGAGGTTGGGCTTAGTTGTTCTTCTAGGTCTACAATTTCAGTTAGTTCCTGACCATGATGGAGCATTATTATTTGACTTTCTGGAGGGTTCTGGGATCAAGCCCCCTATCAGGCTCTCTGCTCAGCAGGGAGCCTGCTTCCCTGCCCTCTCTCTGCCTGCCTCTCTGCCTACTTGTGATCTCTCTCTTTCTGTCAAATAAATAAATAAAATCTTTAAAAAATAAATAAATAAATAATAAAACAAAAATAACATGCAAATCAATCCTAACACAAGAAAGACCATGAGATCTTTAAGATGAAGAAGAATTTATTTAAAAAGATACAAACTGAAAACCTAATTAAAGAAGTCTAAAGTTGTTAGTATTTAAATTAAGCAAATACTATGCAACTAAATAGCAAATAAATAAATAAATAAAACCCACGAAACAAAAAAAAAAAAAAAAAAAAAAAAAAAAACCCAGACAATGTGATTTAAAAATGGACAGAGGATGTGAATAGATATTTTTTTCCTAAATAGTATTACAGATGGACAACAGGCACAGGAAAAGATACTCAACATCACTAATCATCAGCAAATGCAATTAAAAACCACAATGAGATATCACTTCATACCCATTAAAATTACTATTATCAAAAAGATAAGTAACAAGCATTGGTGAGGATATGGAGAAAAGGGACCCCTCATGTAATATTGGTGGAAATGTAAATTAGTATAGCCCCTATGGAAAACAGTATGGAGGATCCACAAAAAATTAAAAATAGAACTTCTGTAGGATCGAAGAATTCTACTTCTGGGATTATATCCAAAGCAAATAAGACACTTAGCTGAAAAAGATATTTGTACCCCATATTCACTGTACCATTATTTACAAAACCCAAGACATAGAAACAACCCAATGTAAAAACTGGTAGATGAATGAATAAAAACATATGAGATACACACACATACCTACATACACATAGGAATATTTTCAAGTCAGAAACTGTGAGAAAGTACTTGCAACTTATATAACTAGATAGGCTGAGTTTTAAGATGGTCTCTAATATGGTGTGAAGATTTTATAAAATCCTGTCTCTTTGAGATGGGTGAGCCTGAACTAATTAGGTGGGTTCCCCTAATAGAGGGTGTAGAAGTCAGAGACAGAAGAGGTCAAAGAGATTCAAAGCTGCAGTAGATGCTGCCTTATTAATTTTGAAGAATCTAGCCTTCAGGTTCTGGAGAGGGCTTATGATGTAGTCCCATGGCAATGGCTTGAGAGTGGCTTCTAGGTGCTGAGAAGATCCAATGATTAAAAAGAAAGGGATTTAGGTCATAAAATTTCAGAGAAATTAATTTTGCCAACAACTTGAGGGAGCTTGGAAGCAGCCTCCAGAGGGAAGACATACTACATGGAGACTTTGATTTCAGCCTTAGGAATTCCTGTGCTGAGGTCCTAGCTCTATGTTGCTGGACTCCTGACCCACAGAAACAGTGAGATAAATTTTTGTTGATTTAAGCTGCTAAATTTGTGGTAATTTGTTACACAGCAATAGAAAATCAATACAGTAACTAAAAAAGAATAAGCATTTGAATACATAGAGATTTTACTGAGAAGTAGATGAATAACTCCATGTAAAATAATGAATCAAAGTCATAAGTAGGCATTTCCAAGAATAACAAGAGTGATCAATTAACATGAAAAAAAGTTTTAACTTCATTTGTAATTGGTGAAATACAAATACAAATCACAATGAGATGCATTGTCAGAGAAATAAAGCAAGAAACAGTTGGACTATTTACAGCATGTGTGAGGATATGGATTGAGGACTGTTTTATACTGCTTGGAGCCGAAATGTGAAACAGAAAACAGAGCATCAGAAATCACACTACTGACTACATACTAAAGAAAAACACTAGCACATATATTCTATGTGTTCAAGAATGTGTTCAAAAAAATTAATAGAAAGAGTGTTAATAAAAGCAAAGAAACAACTGACAGAAACCCAAATATATTTCTCAGTAGAATGCATATATACAGTATAATATATTTATAGATATTCTACACAGTAGGCAAAATAGTTAAATGCATTAATGTGAGTACAATACACACATGCATCATATTGAATGAAACTAAGTCACAGAAGTGTAAAATAGAGTATAATGACATTCACATATATTACAGAAAGATTAGAAAAAGATTTGATACACAACACATAAAACAAACAAACAAAAAAATGATATATACTCAAAACTCAGAGAACTGTTTACACATGAGGACACAGTGAGGCACACAGAATATCCTAGGTACTGATTGTAGTCTACTTCTTAAGTTGAGGATATTATTTTTTTTAATTCAAAATGCATATCTATTCATATTTTTGTAAATCAAATCCTTCGTACTTCTCAAAAAAATCAGTCAAACCCATTTTGGAAATAAAAGCTATGTAGTCACTTAATACTGAATGTCATTGTTGCACATAAATATGGAAAATAAAAAAAAACTTCTTTCTCTTAGGTTTCCTAGCAATAACAACAATAAATATTATTATATTATGTTATATTATTAAATATGTATGTTATATATTATGTATTATTGCATTATTAAAATTTTTGCTTTCCAAAAATAATTTATGAGGCATTCTACTTTTTTCCCCCATAAACAAATTAAAAGATAATTACTCATTGGGTGCTTTGGCTTCTTTTTTTGCCTGTGTAATTTCCTAACATGAATTAATTGCTATTAAAAACATGTAAATTAATAGTAATAAAATTATTTCAAGATACAAAAATATAAGAAAAAATTCCAATTAATACAGTGAAGCCATGTGTCTATATGACAAAGACCAAAATAATAAAGAGTAGATGTCCGATATTTTACTCATTTAAATATCTAGTATATTTTATTAAGGGTGATCTTGATAATTGTGTGAAAAATTACTATTATCAAGATAAAAAATATAGAATTCCTTTCAACTATTAATTTCAAATATCAAATAATTGGGTTGAATATAAAAATGATTGGTGATATCCACATATTATAAGCATCCTGTATTTTCAAGAATGTATATTTAGTGCTCAAATATTTTGTCCTTAATATCTAGAGTAAGACATCATTTTCCTAAACAAAAATTTCACTTGACTTATTATTAACTAGCTAAGATATTTAAGGAATCTCTGTACTCAATGCTTAACACAGATTCAAACTTTTGTAAATGAGAACACATTAATTATATTGAATTGAACAAGCTAAACTTATTAAATGAGGGTATTTTGTGGAAAACAGTTTATTTTAGAATTAACAAAAGTTGCCTCCATTTCAAGCTATAAAACTATGTATTTAGTTAATTTCTAAATAACACGATCATGAAAGTTTTAGAGATCTTTATTTAATTATTCATTTATTCGAGAGAGAGAGAGTTCAAGCATGGGGGGGAGGGACATAGGGAAAGGGAGAGAGAGAGAATCTTAAGCAGACACTCAGAGTAGAGCCCCATGCAGGACTTGATCTCATGACCCTGATATCACAACCTGAGACAAAACCAAGAGTTGGACACTTAACTGTGCCACCCAGATGTTCTGACAATGAAAAACTGAAAAGAGAAAACATAACTAGGCCAGCGCTGGAAAACAGTGAAACATGTTATTATTTTTGCACTAAATTTCTGCCTCATGGTCTTTTGTTTTGTTTGTTAATTAGTAGACTATACTTAAGAACAGTTTGAGGTTTATGGTAACACGAGTGGAAAGTACAGAGATAGTCCATACACTCCCCCAGTCCTCTTCAGTCTCCCTTATATTAACATTTTGCATTTGTGTGGTCTACTTATTACAAAAAATAATCCAATATTGATACACTATTAACAAATTCTATAGTTTACATTAAGGTCTCCTTTTTCTGTTGTACATTCTACGGATTTTGGTAAATGTACAGTGTGTCTATAATAACACTCCAGCTGGTCTTAAGGGTTAACTTGCTTCAAGTTAATGTACCCCTTGCCTGCTGACCTAAGGCTCTTTTTTTTTTTTTTAAAGATTTTATTTATTTATTTGACAGAAAGAGAGAGATCACAAGTAGGCAGAGAGGCAGGCAGAGAGAGAGGAGGAAGCAGGCTCCCTGCTTAGCAAAGAGCCTGATGCGGGACTCGATCCCAGGACCCTGAGATCGTGACCTGAGCCGAAGGCAGCGGTTTAACCCACTGAGCCACCCAGGTGCCCCTGACCTAAGGCTCTTGATCTGTAACAGAACTAGCTTATCAGGATGCCTGGGTGGCTCAGTTGGTTGAGCAGCTGCCTTCGGCTCAGGTCAGAGTCCTGGGATCAAGTCCCACATCAGACTCCTTGCTCAGCGGGGGCCTGCTTCTCCCTCTCCCTCTGCCCCTGCTCATGTATGCACACATTTTCTCTCTCTGCCCCCTCCCTCTGTCAAATAAATAAATAAAATCTAAAAAAAAAAAAAAAAAAAAAAAAAAAAAGAACTAACTTATCTTTGAGATTTCCAGACCACTGGCCTTGGGGAGTAAAGGACCCAGAACTATCCTAGGCCACGGAGGCCACCAAATCTGTTTAAATAGTCACCTTGGCTTTCTGATTAGCCCAGCTACCTTTTAGCAAGATGTTTTTCTTTTCTAAGGTCACATGAATTACTTTATTGACCTTCCTTTGCACATCTGTAGACCTTGCTCTCCTTTGCAGAAAGCACAGATTACTTTGTACAACCAGCCTGGGTACCAAGGAACCAGATCTTCTTGCACAACCTCTCCTGTGCACCAAGGAACTAGAACTTCTTGTACAATCTCTAAGCACCGAAATAATTCCATAGCTAGCATTTTCAAGTCTGCATGTAAGCAAGAAATGCCACAGACACTGCACTGTCTTAATTGATTAAACCCCTTTAAAAATCTCTGAGCTAGGAAGAAACCTTGGAGTTGGCCTTTGGACAAGACTCTGCTTTTTCCTCAAATGGCAAGCATCCTGAACAAAGCTCATACTCATATTCTTTTCCAATCAAAACTTGTCTCTTGGGGCGCCTGGGTGGCTCAGTGGATTAAAGCCTCTGCCTTCAGCTCGGGTCATGATCCCAGAGTCCTGGGATCGAGCCCCGCATCGGGCTCTCTGCTCAGTGAGGAACCTGCTTCCTCCTTTCTCCTCTCTCTCCGCCTGCCTCTCTGCCTACTTGTGATCTCTGTCTGTCAAATAAATAAATAAAATCTTAAAAAAAAAAAAAACTTGTCTCTTAAGTATTGGATTTTTGAGTGATGGGTGGCTGAACTTGGGTTTTGATAATATGTCCATTACTATAGAATCCTACTGCGTAGTTCCACTGTTTTAAAAATGCTCTGTGCTTTGCTTGTTCATCCCTCGCTCCTTCGACCCATTGATACCCCTACCCCAGCTTTTTGGCAAGCACTTAATCTTTTTACTGTCTCCATAGTTTTGCCTTTTGCAGAATATCATGTCATATAGTTGGAATCATACAATATGTAGCCTTCTCATATTGGTTTCTTTCACTGAACAACATGCATTTAACATCACTCCATATTTTTTCATGGTTTGGTAAAACATTGCCTTTTATCATAAAAAAAATATTCCACTGTATAGATAAAGTTGTTTTTTGAGGGGTGTCTTAGTTGCTTCTAAGTTTTTGTAATTATGGATAAATCTGCTATAAACATACCTGTGCAGGATTTTGTGTGGAGAGTTTTCAACTGATTTGGGTAAACACCAAGGAGCATGATTTTGGAGGGTAAGGTGAGTATGTTTAATACTGTGAAAAACTATCAAACTGTCTTCCAAAGTGTAGCATTTTACATTTCTACATGAATGAGACCTCCTTTTGCTCTACATTCTTGGCAGCATTTGGTGTTGTGCTTTGGGTTTTAGCCATTCAAATAAGTTTGTACTGGTATCTTGCTTTAATTTGCAGTTCTCTGATGACTATATCTTGAGCATATTTTCATATGCTTATTTATAATCTGTAATTCTTTGTTGAGATGACTGCTCAGATCTTCTGCCCATTTTTTGATTTGTTTGTTTTCTTATTAGTGATTTTTCAGAGGTCTTTGTATCTTCTGAATACCAGTCCTTCATCAGATAAGTGTCTTGCTAACACTCTAGTTTGTAGTTTATCTTTTCTTAACATTTTTTTTTGCAGATAAATGTTCTCTAGATGTTCTCAATTAATATAACTTTTTTAAAAAGATTTTATTTATTAATTTGACAGAGAGAGATCACAAGTAGGCAGAGAGGCAGGCAGAGAGAGAGGGGGAAGCAGGCTCCCTGCTGAGTAGAGAGCCTAATGCAGGACTTGTCCCAGGACCCTGAGATCATGACCTCAGAGGCTTAACCCACTGAGCCACCCAGGTGTGCCAATTAATATAACTTCTTAAGGAAATTCTTGAAGTTTTTTACTGAAATACCCCAGGTTCATGATCATTATTAATCATTAATAATTAATAATTAATCATCATTGCACTTTACTCTTGCACTAAGTTCACCTGTATTCTTCAAATGGTAAGGTTATATATTCACAGCAAAAAATATAATTCTGAAATTCAATATTTTTCAGATATCGTTTAACTTCAAAGTACATATTTAAATATTCAAATATTAAGAAAAATCTGAATGGAAGCTTTGTCTTTTTAGTAGATACTACTTCACTTTAAATACGCTGATAACTTCTGTTATCAGCATGTTGATTAAACACAAATTTCAGGATATTAAGGATACATTTGGTCCTTCTGTTTTCTAAAATCTTAACACAAATCAAAAGCCAATGATGAGTTCTTGTTGTTTCCTTCTTTCTTTTTTTTCACACTATTCATTTTCTTCTTCATAGTCTTGATTATTCCAGAGATTATGTTTACTTTTTCATTTATAATTTTCAATTAGAAAAGCTTTTGTATTGGGGAAAGGGACAATGTGCTGCCTAACACGCATCCTGACGGCATGTCTTTAAGGCCTGAGTGTGTTTCATTGTCTCGTTACTACTGGTCTATCGAATTGCTGTGAATAAGAATGGTTTTATAAAATGCCAGGTAGCTTATAAAAGGCACAGACTGGACTGACAATCAGGTATACTTAAATGCAGAGCCATGCTCCTTACAATGTAACACATTAAGGGATGCTGTGATGTATCCGTCACTTATAGTATTTCTAATATGATGGTTTAGGAGGTAGCTGAGTATGCTAAGTCAGAAAAGATGGCAGGCAATACTGCTGTTAGTACAATATATTATCAAGCAGTGGGGTGTTGCCAAATGTTAACAATTGACTTTTTAATACTAAAACAAGCACCAAAACACTACTTAATTGTGTCTGAAGATTTTTGTACTGTGAATATTCTCACCTGAGACTATTCCAAGCTACTTAATTTCAAGGACTGTGGAGGGTATGTGTTGTTACCCTACTTGCAAGCAAATAGGTTAGCTTGCCACAGTTTCATGGATGCTGGCAAAAGAGCCAAGATTTCTGAGGCAGAGGCAAAGGACAGCTGACTTCTCACAGCAGTAGCAGTTCTCAGAATACCAGAATTTGTGCCACACTCCACTGCCCACATACAACAAGGTGAGATAAAATGATCTAAATACCACCTGAATGTTTGTTGCAGAAGAAAAGCCTTGAATGTAGGGTATCTACGTCTTTCATAATGGGCAATAGGGAAAAGAAACTTTTCCAAATAGAGATGATATCTGTATTATACTGAGTGATCAATAAATCTGTCTTTTGCACAGAGGGAAGATACCATCTTTCAAATTTATTATATAAACTTCCTTGATAAGCTAGGTCATAAAAAGGTAGTCAATGTCTCTCTTCACAACATGCACAGAAACACAAGAAATGAATGAAGAATTATCCCCCAATACTAATGTGTTATCATTGAACATGGAGTTAGGAAGAGACATGAACAATTAGTTGTGGTGAATCAGGACATCACTGCAAGCAAGTAATGCTACAGTAAAATATTATATTAGAATGCTACTTGTAGATAGATGAATAAGATCAACAGTATAATAATTATTAGACATATATTAGAATCATATTTGTTTTTTAGTGATAAGTTTATGCTAACTCTAAAAGAAAAAAAAGACTATCTTTACCCAATCAGGAAAACACAAATAAAAAAATAATTTCCTAAATCAATATAATATTAATTTCTCAGTCCCACCTGATAACAGCACTGAGTAGAACAAGTATTTAAATTCATTACAAATTGTATTACATATAAATTTTTAAGGGATATCATGTGGTTTTAATATTATGCTTCCAACAAAATAAAGTATTTTAGCATTACCCAAATTCTAACTAAATGAGTTGAAGGCAGAAGTGGCAAACAAATAGTTGATTCTCTAGTATTTGTTTTCATAAAGGTTGCTTATGACTTTCAAGATAAATATACTTTTGGAAAATTGTTTACAGCTAAATAATTGGAAAAATCATTCAGTAAATTGTGATTTATTCAATTAGTTAATTTGTTTATGAGTTTCCTAGTTCTGTGCATCTGTATGTCATCACATTTGTCACATTGTACTGTAATTATCCACTTAACTATATGTCTTTCTAAGTTTTCTGTGGCTTTTAACTGGAGCTGCACATCAGAATGAGCTACATGATTTGAAACACACACACACACACACACACACACACACACACACACACACGATATACCCCTGGGCCTATCCACAGAATCTCAGTCATTGAATCTCAGAAGTGGCCAATAATCTACATTTTTTTTTTTTAAAATTAGCACAGGATACTGTGATGTACACCTTGGTTTAAAACAACTGTTTTACAATATGTTATGTTGTATGGCAGTGAAATTATTTATGTATCTTTGTTTCCTAATATCCACTATACTTTAGGAAGCACAGCCGATGCTTGGTACATATTAATCACGTTTGTTTCCAGCTCACAGTCATACAGTCCACCATTGCTTTTCATAAACAATGACTATTCCAAAAGCTTCCTAAATGTTTTTTCCATTTATTTCTGCCCCTGTCTAATAACATTTCTGCCCAATATAAGAATCAACTTAACATTTATAACTCTACTGAACTTAGAATTCACAATGTTTTTTCTTCCAAAAATAAGTTGAACCATATAAAATTACTGTTTTTGTAGTAAAAATGGTCAAATATTAGCAACTTCATATGGTTCAACCTAAATGAGTATATATAATCCAAAATTCTTAACATGAGCTATAAATTACAAACATAATTTTATACAAATATATTCAAAATCATCTCATGCCTTATCCTTCTGTTCTCCCTAAAACAGGGAAATATCTGTTTCTTAACAGAAAAAATTTTTTTCGTATTCACAGAATCAGTAAATACAGTTCCTTTCTAAGCATATTTGAAGTAGCTCCCATGACTACTCTCTCTCTCAGCTGCTTATTTCCTTTGTCATTTAAAAGATTTATCTAGGTGAGCCTGGGTGGCTTAGTCAGTTGAGCGTCCGCCTGTCTCAGGTCACCATCCTGAAGTCCTGGGATGGAGCCCCGCAACAGGCTCCCTGCTCAGCCGGGAGTCTCTTTTCCCTCTGTTCCTCACCCCATTTGTGCTCTCTCTCTCTCTTTCCAAAGTAAGTAAATAAATAAAAAAAAAAAGATTTATCTAAATTTATCATTTTTTCCATTTTTATAACTATTTTTCAAAATAAATCATATTTATATCTATATAAGTTTGGAGAAATTTTTGATACTTTTCATACCATGTGCTCCAAAGACCCTGGCATATGTATATGGGGGTGTGTGTGTGTGTGTGTGTGTAGCAAGCAAACACATTTAAAAATATTTTGAGGAGAATATGATTAAGTGTAATATTATATCACAATATAATGATAGAAACTGCTATAAAATAAAATCCTGAATATGTGGAAATGGTAATCTTTGTAAATCCTAAGAACTGACTCACACTTAGCTCTTTTTTGTGTATCCTAAAATAAATACAAGTATGATATATATTTGATTTTCTCTTATATATGTTTATCCTTCATAAAACTTAATTGAAAAATCCTCTGAAAGCCATAGATTAACATCAACATGAAGTTCTCCTAGTGAAAGAAAATTGAAACGTTTATTTACATAAAGTATTGTTTCTGTGGCTGTAATTATGTTCCACCAAATGTTGCTTCATGAAGTACCAATGAAAAGATGTATAAGTCATTACTGAGAAGAAATGTTGAGATAAAAATATTTCATCCCAAGTGGAGTATTTCATGTTGGCGAGTGTACAGAGAAAAAGGAACTCTCATACACTGTTGGTGGGAATGCAAACTGGTTCAGCCATTGTGGAAGATTATATGGAGGTTCCTCAAAGAGTTAAAAATAGAACTACCTATAATCCAGTAATTGCATTGTTTACCCTAAGTATTTACCCCCAAAATATGAAGACATTAATCTCAAATGATATATGCACCCTTATGTTTATTGCAGCATTATTTATAATAGTCAAACTATGGAAACAGGGCAAGTGTCCATGGATAGATTGATGGATAAAAATGAGGTTGTGTATATACATGTATATATATTTTTTTTTACACAAATATATACATATACACACACAATGTAATATTAGCCATAAAAAAGAATAAAATCTTGACATTTGCAACAACATGGATGGATCTAGAAATTAAAGTGCTAAGCTAAACAAGCCAGTCAGAGAAATACAAATATGATCAGGGACATGAAAATCAAACCTAAAATGAGATATCACCTCCCACCTGTCAAATGGCCGTCATCAAAAAGATAAGAGACAAATGTTGGTGAGGATGTAAAGGAAAGGGAACCCTTATGTACTGTCAGTGAGGAAGTAAATTGGTACAGCCACTGTGGAAAATAGTATGAATGGTCTTCAAAAAATAAAGATAGAACTTATTACGTAACCATCAATTCTACTTGTGGGTATGTATCCAAAGAAAATGAAAATAGGATCTCGGGACGTCTGGGTAGCTCAGTGGATTAAAGCCTCTGCCTTCAGTTCACATCATGATCCCAGGGTCCTGGGACCGAGCCCTGCATGGGGCTTTCTGCTAACAGCACGGAACCTGCTTCCTCCTCTCTTTCTGCCTGCCTCCCTGCCTACTTGTGATCTCTGTCTGTCAAATAAATAAATAAAATCTTTTAAAAAATAAAAAAAGAAAAGAAAAGAAGATCTCAAACAGGTACCTGCATTCCATGTTTACTGCAGCATTTTTTACAATAGCCGAACTATGGAAGCAGCCCAAGTGTCCATGGATAGATGGATGGATAAAAAGATGTGATATAGGGGCGCCTGGGTGGCTCAGTAGGTTAAAGCCTCTGCCTTCAGCTCAGGTCATGATCTCAAGGTCCTGGGATTGAGCCCTGCACTGGGCTCTCTGCTCAGTGGGGAGCCTGATTCCTCCTCTCTCTCTGCCTGCCTCTCTCCCTACTTGTGATCTGTCTGTAAAATAAATAAATGAAGTCTTAAAAAAAAAAATTAGGAAAAAAAAGAGAATTGATACATACAATGGAATATTATTCAGCCATAAAAAGAAGGGAATCCTGCCTTTCTGACAATATGGATGGATTTTGAGGGCATTATGCTAAGTGAGATAAGGTAAAAAGAGAAAGACAAATACCAGAAGATACCACATGTATATGGAATCTAAAAAATAAAGTCAAAATCTTAGAAACAAGGAGTTGAAAGTGGTTGCCAGGGGAAAAAGAGAAATAGAAACAGAGATATGCTGGTAAATGAATACAAATACAAATATAAATCTGTAAAATGAATAAGTCTGAAGATCTAATGTGAATCATGATAGTTATCATTAATAATACTATAGTCAGTATTTGAAATTTTTTAGAAGAGTACAATTTACATGTTCTCATCAAAAAAGAGATATGTAAAGTGATGGTTGTATATATTAGCTAATTAAATAGATGGGAGGAATTCTCTCATAATTCATATCAAACACCACAATGTATACTTGAAGTATCTTTCAATTTTGTCAATTATACTTTAAAAATGCTGGCATGTAAAAAAAAAATACAATGAAAACCAAAAATCAGATGCAAAATTATTTAGAAATGTCAAAGTGGAGTATTCCCCCAAAACACAATGATAGTTACAGTGTTGCTTCTACAGATGGTATCATGAGTTAAAGTTGAGACATGATTGAGCTTATAGCCTGAACTTTTGGCTCAAGATCTTTCTACTAAAAAATATTGAGATATGTATGATTAATATTTAAGTGCAAAAAATCTGTTTTAGCTATACATGCAAATCCATATCCAGGTAAAACATATCAATTTTTTTTGCTTTGTTTTATTTTTAAATCCAGATGAGGCCTTAGCAGTTAGTAATGATGAAAACAAAACAAAACAAAACAAAACACTATAAACAGATACCAGATGTGCTAGGTTTTACTTTACTTCAGCAAATATTTAACAAATATTATATCCCAATACACATAATCAAATCAGATAATATGATTAGTAGTGGCTCCTTCTTCACTCAACAGCATTTAGAAGAATTCATCCTTAAGGTCCACATTTATAATATATATTTTGAAAGTCAATTATGTAGCTTAGGGCTTGTCTTTTCAAGAAATACTATGGTTCAAAGTGAACAAATATTTGGCTTAGTAGTAAAATGCTATTATTCCTGAGAATAAAAAGGAAAAGTCATTATTATTATTATTATTATTACTATTATTATTGATGTATACCACTTAAACCACTATCTTTGAAATGCAAAGACATTCAAAACAGATTAATACAATTTAAATTGTTGGAAGTCACAGGTAATATGGAAATTTTCCACAGACAGACTCTGGGAATTTCAGGGTTACAGAGGAGAAATGAATAGAACAGTGGGCCTTGGATACATCCTTGACATACTGCTAGTCACCATCAAGAAAGGGCAATGGACATTAACAACTATGTGGATAGAACTAGAGGGTATTATGCTTAGCGAAATAAGTCAATTGGAGAAAGACAACTATCATATGATCTCCCTGATATGAGGAAGTGGAGATGCAACATGGGGGGTAGGAAAAGAATAAATGAAACAAGATGGGATAAGGATGGAGACAAACCATCAGAGACTCTTAATCTCACAAAACAAACTGAGGGTTGCTGAGGGGAGGCGGGGAGGGAGAGCGTGGTGGGGTTATGGACATTGGAGAGGGTATGTGCTATGGTAAGTGCTGTGAAGTGTGTTAGCCTGGCTATTCACAGACCTGTACCCCTGGGGCTAAAAATACATTATATGTTTATAAAAAAATTAAAAAATAATTAAAAATTAAAAAAAAAAGAAGGAAAGGACAATGGAGAGTGATAGCAGACTATTCTGTTGGGAAATGAGAAGCACCCAGAAAAACCCAAGGAATGGTTCTGTTCTCTGAATTTCCTGCAAGTAGTCAGCATCAAGAAAGATTTTTTAAGCAGGTGACAGATAATGGTTGAAACAATGAATCTTAGTCTCCAACTAAGATATGTTGAAGAATTAAGGGTATTTCAAGAACACAACCATACATATTAGAAAAATGCAGGCTGTCAATACTAAGATGGACAAGGGGGGAAAAAAAAAGAAAGAGAAAGAAGAGTTTCAGTTATTCAGATAGGCATTTATCTTAGGGATTATATCCCCAGACAAAAATTGATTTGTTACTCTCAGAGCACAGAAGAGACTTCACTGAGGAGAGAGACCACACACTGAAGACTTGTAAAAACCAATCACATGCATAATGATTCCAGATGTGGGGCTGGAAATGAGCTTTCAAATACAAGCCCCAGTTTAGCAAGAGAAGAATAAAGCATGTTCTGAAACCACAGAAAATACAAAAGATAGTAAGGCAACACTACATCAGTTCAAGAGCTGAATTTTCATTTCTTTGAAATAACATGTCATTTAGAAAATCCATTTTTTACCATATGATTTCACTCATATGTGGAATTTAGAAACAAAACAGATAAGCATGGGGGAAGGGAAGGAAAAATAAAATAAAATAGTAAAATAGAGACAGAGAGGGAGGCAAACCATAAGAGACTGTTAAGTTTAAGGAACAAACTGAGAGTTGCTGTAGGGGAGGTTTGTGGGGGATGGGGTAACTAGGTGATGGGCATTAAGGAGAACACTTGAAATAATGAGCACTAGGAGTTAAACATAACTGATGAGTCACTAAATTCTAACCCAGAAACTAATACTACACTATATGTGTTCTAATTTGGATTTAAATAAAATCTTGAATGATTTTAAAAAAAGAAAAAAAGAAAATCAATTTTTTCCTGTATTTAATTGTCATATAATGGAGTCAGAAGAGAGAAATATAAACAAGATATGGTATAATGAAGATTAATACAGAGATTTTTTTTTTAATGTTCAACAGTACAAAATGTAACAAATAGATTAGGGATGAAGAAAGAGAATGAATCAATAACGTCCTACAATTGTTTTGACAGAAATCAGGAGAGTAAGAAGAGAGTGGAGGAGAGTAAGAAAAAAAATATGTGATTAGGGAATAAAAGCTATATTTCTAAGAGTTTTGTAATCTGCCACAAACTTTCTTAAATTGTTTTGAGTGCTTTTACCATCCCCAAGCCCACTTTGCTAGATTATGCCTTATTTGATCTGAATACTTAGTAGTCTCACTGACCATAACTACGATAGTTGTAGGAAACAGCATCAAATATTTAAAAATTCTACAGCTAGCATTTTTCATCCTTATACTTTCTTTTTGAGAAAAATGTATATTTTATATGTTTTACAGTTTATGATAAATTATGGCATAAGGGTTAAATAATTTCTATGTCAATTTTTTTAAAATCACGGTAAAAACTGCAATGTACACAGAGAATAGGAATAAAAGCTGACTTATCTAGACTTTCACCTTCATTGGGAGAGGCGAAGAGAATCATTGCAGGGGCCACCATCTTTTTCTATAATGTATTTTAAAACATTCTTGTTTAAGGATTTGATTTTTTTTTTAATCTCTAAAGTTTCTTAGAAGCTGAAAAAGAAATAGCAACACTCTTTGAAATTAACATTTCGGGTCACCTTAATCATAACTTAAGGGGCTGACATTTAGTATGAATCACACAAACTGAGAACAGTTTAGGATCCAGATTAATACAGAATAAATAAGGGGTTTTTCTAGTTAGAAAACTTTTTTTCCCCTATATAATCTTTAGTTTACAAACTTTTAGCAAATTTTTTTCTTTCAGTTCAAACTTCACTTGATATAGTCAACATGTCATGTGATGTGACTTGTGTTATTTTTTATGTTGCACTATTTAGATTTATCATTTAGCAATACTATTATGTTTTGTGACTTTAGAAATCTATGATATTGTATAACTCCATGCTTACTTGCTACCATTTTTAATGGTAACAAATTGCATAAAATGTTATGCTTAAATAACTGAATATATATTTTATTTTTTAATTTTTTTTAAAGATTTTATTTATTTATTTGACAGACAGAGAGAGATCACAGTAGGCAGAGAGGCAGGCAGAGAGAGAGAGAAGAGGAAGCAGGCTCCCTGCTGAGCAGAGAGCCCAATGCGGGGCTTGATCCCAGGACCCCGGGATCATGACCTGAGCCAAAGGCAGAGGCTTAACCCACTGAGCCACCCAGGTGCCGCTGAACGTATATTTTAAAAATCAGAATGGAGAAGATGACTCCTTAAAAAATATTTTTGTAAAATAAAATTATTTTATATTGGAGAGTCAGTTGGCCATGTGGCCTCTATTGCAGTGAGATGATACATGATGTTGAGTTCCCATTACCAACTTTTGCTAGAAGGCTTTACTCTCTCTGTATTGTCAGCTCTGATGAAACCGATCTTACTGATTCATAAAGTTGTGACATTTTAAGGCAATCTTGGTAAAATTAGTTAATATCTCTGATTCTTACTCTCTGGCTATTATAGAAGGGTAAAGTACATCTAGGTAAGTTGTAAAAAAAGACTGAGTGAGCTAAGTAATATGAGAAGACTTATTTTATACCTTAACTAGTTTTTATTTTTTTTCTTTTAAGTTCCTCTTCTCATCACTATTTAATAAACATACATATATTTCTACATGGGAAAAATGCAATGATTAATAGCTAAGTGTTGAAAAATCACATGGTGTGTTTATCTATCTGATCATATACATGTGATTTCTGAGTGTACATGAAATAATCACAAGTAATATATTTGTGCTTTTCTTTCAAACCAAATGTATTGTATAATACTGTATAATATTATAACATATATTTTTGAATAAATATATATGTTTGAATAAATTAAAATTTACTTAGGAGTTCTAGTTCATTAATATTTCTGGTTCCAGATAAAGTCAACTGTACAAGAAAGGTCTTGGTAAGTCTGAGAAACCTATTTCTCCTTATGAACAGTCCTTTCATATTCTTGGCTTAGATCAGTGTCTTAAATAAATTTGTTTATAAAAGCAGTGACACCTCAAATAAAAAGTAACTGTGGACATCCATAGCTTCCTGTTTCTCCACCTGGATCCTGCAGATCAACTATGGCCAAGAGCTTTCTAGAATCTCAGAGTGCTTACCTTTGGTTTAAAATATTCCAATTCTCTTGTAGGAGGGGCAGAAGACAAATCAACAAACTCTGTATTAACACATAAAAGTAAATGGTTAAAGAGTCAAAGTAAGCTCATGTGAATTATAGATCTTACCAAACACCTATTTAATTAATGATTAAAGGCAAAGCCAGGTACAACATTACTTTCTGAAGGAGCTTGAGTCTGTAAATATAGTTTCTAAATGTCCCCTGTCCTCTAGCACTAATCACATTTTGGATTAACAGAGGGTTTCTGAATAATGATGTATGCACAATCATTATTTTTAAGAGAATATGTTTCAGGTTGGGTGCTCTGCAGTTTTATATTCTTTAGGTGAACACACACAAAAAAATGCCTATCTGACTTCCATTTTTCTACCATCCATTCCATTCTTCATAAGCCAATAATTTCAATTTTATTTAAAATAAACCACTGAAAAAATGTTTTATGTTACTAAAAATGTTTTTCAATATTCTTCTCAGTTTTGAAATTAGACAAAAGTTATTATCTACTTCTCAGACACTGTTCAAATGTTGACAATAGCTCCAATAATGTTTTTAATAAAATATGGATCCATTTCGGATTTGTTTCACATTTGTCTTAAGTTTCTTTCGGTCTGACTTTGACACTTAAAAGACATATTTAGTTAGGGACTCTCTTAAGTCTACTGATAAGTACCATCAGCATGTTTGTAAGAAAGCTTGGTGGGAGGCACTCTTTCCATGGGATAACACCTCAGACAGGGAGAAATGTGTTTCACTCCTTTCATTTCACATGTACTTCATATACTTAATCTCTGTTTCTCCAGGAAAAGGCAACAGAAATCCTTATCTGATAACCAAAATAACAAAGAATGATAAATTGTAGTTAGAGTTCTTTCTTCTTCATTTGATACTCACGGCATTTATCTGGTTACCAATAAAAATTTTATAAAACCCTCCTGCCTGTTTTCTCCCCTCATTGTAAACTATAAAACTGTATTATAGAAGGGCAAAGGTCAGGCCTTAAAATACTTTGTTAGAGAAGCAGTAGTATTAAAGTATAAGACCTACCTTTTCCAGATAAATTTGGACTATCACATAACAAATGGCTAAGAAGTACCTAGTCCTTCAAGTGTTTCAAAGTGTTTCAAAGGCCCTTTGGTACATTTATGTCACATGTATATTTTATTCAAACTTATTTATATGTATAAATCTTTTTTTTAACAAATTTCCTATTGGTAAGGATTCAATTATATAAATTATATAAATAAATATGAATATATAAATATAAATTAGTTTCATTTTTAACCTTTAAAATTTTTAAATTTTGTACACTTTTCATTAATATTCTTAAAACTTCATAATTTTTTCTGTAAACACTTATATTTGATTTTTATAAGTGTGTTTAAAATCTCAAGGTAGTATTAAATTCAGATTCAGGTACAAAAAACAAAGAGGTACCAGGATGAATATCTAGTCAAGGCTTATAATCAAATAATATCAGAGATTCAAGAATTTTGGTGGGATAGCAACTGGTGTATCTTTTAATATATTAGGCAGAAAAACACTAGGGACACTAGTCAGATGGTCCACAAACCAAAGAGCACCATGGTAGAAATATTAATGTAACTACATCTAGGGAACCCTGAGCCAGAACTCCTGACATTTTAATTTGTTTCCACTATCTTTTGTAGAATACTGATTGTGTTTAAGTTTTCATTCACTTTATGAGGATAATTATTCTGGTAATGGGAGCGATAGTCCCTGCCCTTCTGCAGGTCCAAACCCAAGAATCTGATATTTCCATATTAGTGAAGAAGCCCAATATATATACTTGTTAGAGGGTCCAGTGTGGTGTAGATGAATTATGGAAGAGAAATTCTGTTATTTTTATGTCTGAAATAGATCCATCCAAAGATCCTTCAATTGAATTTTTTTTTTTCTATTTTGGTTTAGGGACCAGATAAATAAATAAAGACTTTGTCTAAATTTTTTAATCTGCTTCTCCTTATAACACTACTTTCCCTAACAGAGCATGCAAACAGCACAGTTTATACAGCAAGGTATAGGTCTTAAAATATACAAATGTTCAATTAATGGAATTATAACTTGTTTTTGTACTTTTGAAGGTACTAAATTCTTTTAGACAGGCACAGTGTTATTTTAATAGATATACTAATAAAAAAGAAGAGAGCTTTCAATTGTATATTGTGTTAAGCTGAAATCTGTATTTAAATGCATCTGGGGCTCCTTTTGCTAGTTGGCTAGCAATTAATCATGATTATAGTGTTTGATTGCCTCACACCTACAGGCCATTACCAAGAGACTTTTCTAAGTACCATAGGACCCACATTCTATTGTTGTATTATTTGATTTGAACTTTCATTATAATGTAGAGAACAATTATGCATATGTAATATATATATACACACAAAGATATATAGATGTATATTTATAGGTATATATTTTAGACATAAAGTGATTTCAGGAAAATACTAAGAATTTGATGGCATTAACATTTAGAACATTAAAATACAGCCAAATAAGCAATGTTATAAATCTACTCCAAACACAAAAGTTATTTTGCTACTGCCTAAAAACAGTTAGAGATTCTCCTAAAGACTATTCAAAAGTGACTAAGAATATTAAGATAAACCTTAGCCAAATACTTAGCTGCATAATTGGAGTTTGTCCTCAGCACACATAATACACTGTTCTTTAGCCTCACTGAATAACAGCCTGCTTTAGAATGCCCGATAAAATGCATTTGTTCTTTGAAAGATGCAGTCGTATGCTCAAGTCTGATAGTTATTAATTTTCAGCAGTTTCTGACCAGTATAAAAGCTCCATTCTATTTCTAGCCTATTGTAAACAGACTTTTTAAAAGGGATGGTATAAACTAATGCTATTGATCTTAAAACACAATAGTAGCACAACATCATCCCTGATTACTTTAATTCTACAGGGAATGCAAGAAGATATCCAAGGAAACAAAGAAGTAAAATAAAAAGGAAAGAAAGACAAAGGGAGTGCAGTGGGAGGAGTGAGGAAGGACAGAATGAGGGAAGGAAGGAAAAAAGCAAAAAGAACTGCAGTAATTCAGTGATAATGCCAGGACTTAGAAAATAATCATACATATTTAACAAGACTCTTTAGTGAATGTTAAGCACTGGGGTAAAAAGCATTTCATTTATTATTAGGCTATTACATGAAAAATATAATTTACTCAAGGCCATTTGGAAACATTCATTCAGAGTTAATATTAAGCAAACCAAACATCCTCAGTCATTTAATTTTTGCATTTCCATCTGAAAATTTAGGCATAATAGAAATAAACCGAAGAAGCTTTTAAATCAAATAATTCTATACTGTTTTTTCCCCCTTTAGCAAATGTATGTGTCTGCATAAAAGTTTGAATAAATTTGGGTGATGTTACTTTACATGATTTTTGCAAGAACAATCACCATTCATCGGAAATGAAAGTTCTTATAATTTCACTTAAAAGAAATTCTAATGATTATTATTCCTGGAATAACAATAATAGGCTTAATGCTGCCTAGTTGATTTCATAAAAAAAGAGAACACAGTCCTACTGGGGAGAAAAAAAAAAGAAGGCTAAAAGTGTATAAAGGGAAAACATATAGAAAGCCATACAGTTAATACCATTCAGGTGACTATGTCAACATTCCATGAATCACCTGTGAAACTGCCCTAATTTCCTGATGCATTCCTTAATAATGAAACTTGTCCATGATTAAGGCTATCTACTGTTTATGGTACCTTTAAAACACACAAAGTAATTTAAAGATGATTGAGTGGGTTCCAATAAAATAACTATCAAGTAACAATTATAAAAAATGAAAAAAAAATGTTCACTGGTATATCACAAATGTGAAATCTAAGGTTAATTATGATTTTTCATTTGGAATCTTATTGTATCAGCTTGATAAAGCTATATTATGCTGCAAAACCAAGCAACCCTAAATTCTCAGTAGCTTAAAATAATATAAATTTATTTATAACTCAATTGATATGACATTGTGAGTTTTCTGGGGCTCTGCTCCATAATCTTATCTGGTGTTTCATCAAAGAGGATTATAGGAAATTGTTTGTTTGTTTGCTATGATGTAAACCTATTTTATGTTAACTCTGAATCTATTTATAGGCAAGTCCAAAATCTTAGATAATTATTCCTATTTTATAGGAATAAAAATAATAACTATTCTAATTTGGTAAAAAAGTGAGAGCCAAGAGGTAAACACTATAAATAAAGATGATGGAATTAGAAGGAGAGAGAGATGTAATGAGAAAATCATATTGCATTTAATGAGGTATGATCTTCTCTTTTTTAATGACAAGTGCTAGGAACAGAGGGAACATAGTAAATAACATTAGATGTTTACAAAAAAAATTTAAAAACTTTGATTCCCAGATTATAATAAAGTTGATCATAATTAATATCAAGTATTTTATTATGTCCCCTGAATATTTTTCTTAAATAGGTATAATTTCAATGAAACATATCTATAAGATATCTGAACATACAGATTTGTATCATATAATTCAACAAATAATATGGATTATTTATTCTATAAAAATACATTTGTATTAAAAAGAAGTGTATTAACTTATTTACAAAATATTAAATAACAGATTTTACTAAACACTGAAAACACAACTGTGAATAAGATCTAGGCATATTTCTTCCCCTCTGCAACTTTTATTTTTTAAGAGAATACAGAATTTAAAAATTATTCAAAATTTTGATAAATGCTATGAAGGATATTATAAAAGATAAAAATGAGAGTGAAGGAGTTGTTTTAGATAAAAGAACAAGAGGGCTTCCATTATCATTGTAGTGACATTTTAAGGTTGGCCCCTAAAAGAGGAGGAGTACTGAGGGGAAAGTGTATTGAGGAAAACCAGAGCTGGAAGGATTGATGTGTTCCACACTCAAAACAGCAGACTATTGATTTTAGATTCAACAGCTAAAGAATTTAGAAGTCTTCACTCCAAACTTACAATAAGAGGAAGCCAGAAAAAAATGAAAGTCAATGACTTTTCTTGGGCTTATATGAAAATGGAAGTTATGAAACAAACTATGACTCTAATATCTAAAGAAAAAGGCATACTTAGTGAAATACAGCAACCAAGATCTGCTTTGATGGGGCATTAGGTGCTACATTTGTAAAATGATAACAACACTTAAACGGTGATTTTAGTGAACAGCTGAATATTGAGTATCAACTAGTATGAGAGTGAGAAACTGCTGAGACTCTTCATTCTTTCACACCAGTTCTAATTTTTTTTTTCTTTTGTTTGGGTGTGTGTGTGTGCACACAGATGCACTTTGTTTTCTGTTTTTGGTAATAATTACAAAGATCACTTTGTGGCTGTGGCAAAGGGAAGTAAGAGATCAATGTGAAATATACCCAGATAAAGACAGCTCCAGGAATCTCTGCTGAATATAGATACAAAAATTCACAATAAAATATTATTATATCAAAGTCAACAGCATATTAAAGGATCATTACACCTGGTTGAATGGGATTTGTCTCTGAGATAGAAGGATGGGTTAACGTCCACAAATCAATAAATATACAGTACATTAATAGAATGAAAGATAAAAATCATATGATCATGGCAATAGATGCAGAAAAGGCATTTTACAAATTACAACCTCCTTTCCTGATATAAGCCTTCAACAAATTGGGTAAAGAAGGAACATACCTCAACATAATAAAGGCCATATATGATAAGCCAACACTAACATCATACACACCTATTGGAAGCTTTCCTCTAAGATCAGAAACAAGACAAGGGCGCATACACCTACCACTCATTCAACATAGTACTAGAAGTCCTGGCTAGAGCAATCAGTCAAGACAAAGAAATAAAAGGCATCCAAATTGGAAAGGAAGAAGAAAAATTGTCATTATATGCAGATTACACAAACTAAAGATAAAAATCCTAGGGACACCAGGGTGGTTCACTAGGTTAAGTGTCTGCCTTTGGGGTGCCTGGGTGGCTCAGTTGGTTGAGCAGCTGCCTTTGGCTCAGGTTGTTAACCCCGGGGTCCTGGGATAGAGCCCCGCATCAGGCTCTCTGCTCAGCAGGGAGCCCACTTCCTCCTCTCTCTTTGCCTCCTCTCCACCTACTTGTGATCTCTGTCAAACAAATAAATAAAATCTTAAAAAAAAAAAACAAAAAGAAGTGTCTGCCTTTGGCTCATATGATGACCCCCGGATACTGGGATAAGTCCTGCCTCTGGCTCCTGGCTCAGTGGGGAGTATCCTTCTTCCTATGCCCTGCCCCTTCCTCCTGCTTATGTGCTCCCCCCACTCCTCTCTCATAAATAAAATCTTAAGAAAAAAATCCTAAAGATTTTAACCCAAAATTTTGGGGCTAATCAAGGAATTCAGGAAACCATAGGATGTAAAGTCAACAAACAAAAATCAATTGTATTTCTGTGTACTAACAATAACATATCTAAAAAAGAAGCAAAGAAAACTATCACATTTACAATAGCATCATATACAATAAAATACTTAGGAGTAAATTTAACTAAGGAAGTAGAAGATTCATATAATGAAAACTATGAGTTTTTGATGAAAGAAATTAAAGAAGTCATAAACAAAGGGAAAGGTAGCCTATGTTCATGGATTGGAAGAATTAATATTGTTAAAATGTATGTCCCTACTACCCAAAGCATTCTATAGATTTAATGCAATCTCTATATAAATTCCACTGGCATTTTTCACAGAAATAGAAAAAAAAATCTTAAAATTCCTTTGAAACCACAAAAGATCATGAATAGCCAAAGAAATACTGAGAAAGAATGAAACTAAAAACTCCACAGTTCCTGATTTCAAACTATACATCAAAGCCATAGTAATTAAAACAAAACAGTATGGAACTGACATAAAACTAGATATATAAACCAATGGAACAGAATAGAGCACCAGAAATAACCTCTAGGATAAACAGTCAACTAATATTTGTTAAGGAAATCAGGAACATCTAGCGGATGTGGAGAAAAGGGAATGTTTATGTACCACCTACGGGAATGGAAACTGGTTCAGCCACAATGGAAAATAATCTGAGGTTTCTCAGAAAAATTAAAAATAGAATCACCATCAGACCCAGCAATACCACTTCTGGGTACATATCCAAAAAAAAAAAAAATTAAAACAGGATCTTGAAGAGAAATCTGCACTCCCATGTTTATTGCCCCACTATTCACAATAGGCAAGATACAGAAGATACATAAATGTCTGTCAAGAAATAAACAGATAAAAACGTTAGAGATTATATAACACAACAGACTATTATTCAGCCTCGATAAAGAAGGAAATCCTGCCATTTGTGACATGGATGTACTTTGAGAGCATTATGCTTAGTGTGAAAAGACAGAGAATGATCAATATACTTACATGTGGAATCTATAAAGAAAAAAAATGAATTTGTAGAAATAGATCTAACCTCTTAGCAATTTTGAAGCCTATAATGCAGCTTTGTTGATTATAATCACTATGCTGTACACTAGATCTTTAGAAATTATTGATCTACTAGAAGCAAGTTTATACTCTTTACTCTTTAATAGCCCCTCTATTTCCCCCTCTCTCAGCCCCTTTGAACACCCAAATGAGCTCCCTGAATTGTAATTCTAAGACTTTCAAATAAATATTTTTGTTTTATTTCAATTCTGTCATTTTCCTTGGTTGACACATACAGACAACAATTTTTAAAAGCCACATCCCCCCAATGAACACATCATATGAATCAACACAGAAAACAAAGGATATGAACAGTTACAACCAATACAAGATTTTTTTAAAAGCCTAGACAACAATTTTTAGAAGAAATGACAAAAATCACAAGAGCAACCTCAAAATCCTATAATTCACAGCCATCAATTCTACTTGGTGAGGCCACAACTCAACTCTGGCAAACTAGAAGAGCAGCAAGTACCGAAGGAACCTGGGTCCTTGATATCACGACACCAACACAGCAGTGGGTGCTTAACCTCTAACCTAATGTAGGTAAGAAAGAAACTCCTACCCTGCTTGTGTCTAAGTTAATTGTGTTTTTGTCTTCACAGCTAAATATAACCTAATGAGTATGAGAATAGTTTACATTTATTTTATCTGTCTTCACTGAGTTTAAATGGTTGATCTAAATTTAAAGAGTAATAATAAATAATAAAATTAGTTTATTTTCCTCTTACCCAGTATATGAGGCATGTAAGAAAGATTAGTGAGTTGAGGGACAATATAGACACATTATTTGCTTTTCTGTTTTATTTATTCATTCATTCACTCATTCATTCATTCATACTTACTTTCAAGCTATAGCATGCTTGATTTTTTTCTTCTTACACTCTTGAGCTTTGTAACTTGAGGTCAATTGCTAGAAAAGTTATGAACTACCACTTCTGGCATCACGGTGTGAATCAAAAACCCACCAAAAGGATGGAAAATGTGGTTTAAAATAAACACCACCAATTTATTTGTTTATTGCTACATTCCCCTGAGCACAGTTTCTATTTCTTTCTCCCTAATACATAGATCAAGCTTCAGATTTTTGTTGTCTCCAGAGAACATATTGTGAGGAATAAACTAATTTTTTTTTTCTTTACAAAACTTGGTATTGTCCTTCACCTTCTACATTCTTTGGAAGTTTGTCTCTCATTTAATCTATTTTATTGCACCTTTGTGCCCTATGGGAGTCTTCCACTGTCCTATTTATCTTTTCAATGGAGGATTATTTTAAAGTCTAGCTGTTTAATAGTGACTAAATATAGTAGAGGGCATGCATTAGGACACATTAAACAAACTTCTAGTTATTTTGGTGTATAGGATGAAAATATTACTATACATTTGATATGTTCTATTATGCTATTATATCTGCAAGTCTTTTTAGATTATTCATCAAAAGGATACTTTAAAACATGGCACTCTATATAAAATATATTTTGGTAAGAGCCAGCCTTTCAAATCCATTAAAATTGTTTTTTTTCAAAAGATGATCAAATGAGGGAAAACATTTAAATGGAAAATTGGAATAAATACACTTTAGTAAGTACTTCAATAGATCTATCTAGATAATATTAGCTCTTTAAAATAGACATAAAAATCTCAAAAAGGAGGTGGACAGGAGAAGCTTTTGGGGATTAATGCAACAGTAAGTGAAAACCACAGGAGCAGAGTATAATAACAGCATGGAGATTCAAAGGGCTATTGAACCACGGAAGCTGCAGGTGTAATAACCCAGAGGCTTGAAACACTGTAACACACTATGAGAATTTTTTTTTTTAAAGTCTTAGTATGTCTGGAAGAAAGTATGTCTGTTCTGTAGTAGAGTAATAGGAACTGAGAAGGGAAGAAATCAGGTATCAAATTTTGAATTGATTCATCAAATTAAGAATGAATTTTATCCCAGTAACTCTTTGGGAGGGAAAGTTACATTTGGAAATATTACTCTGGCAATACTGGAAGAATGGTGAGAGACCAGAAAGGCAATTAGAGAATAATGAGAATCTGAATTAAGTCAGAAGTGGCAGGAAAGTCATGTATGGTATGAACAATTCAAAGATAGTGTATATATGTGATCTTATGAGTGGTAAAGGGATAAGAGCAAAGATAGCTTTCTGGCTTGGGTAATTGTGTGAGGAGTTATCATTCTTAATCTAGACTATGATGGACATATTTGGAAAAGAAATAGGTTTATGTTGGCATTTTGAATGTATGCATAGGACAAATGGGTAAACACAGTAAATAAGACACTTGAAATTGAACACTAAAAGTCAGGAGGAAGGGATGTATAGGATTTCTAGGACTTAAAATGACAAGTTATGTATGAAAATGTTAACTGTAAACATATTTTTATGCTTTAAGTGGAAAGAACAAAAAATAGTATATAATTACATTACATTCTTCATCAATATTTCCAAAACTTTTAATTACAGAAAAATAAATTTTTAAAAATATAGAAAAAATAGTAGTATACTATGAATAAATGAGTAAAACATCACTTTCTGTATACATCTCTTTTGGGGGACTCAAAATTATACTGTTAAAACTTCTACTGCTGGCCATGACATAGTAACTCCTTTTTTTTTTTTTTTTAAGATTTTATTTATATGATAGAGAGATCACAAGTAGGCAGAGAGGCAGGTAGAGAAAGAAGGGGAAGCAGGCTCCCTGCTGAGCAGAGAGCCCAATGTGGGACTTGATCTCAGGACCCTGAGATCATGACCTGAGCTGAAGGCAGGGGCTTAACCCAGTGAGCCACCCATGTGCCTGACATAGTAACTCTTAATGAATAAATGCTTCTAATGTAAACAGCTATAAAACTAGACAAAATATTTTAGTAACAGTTTTCTTTCAGTATGCAAGATTATAATCCCTGAAAGGCAAATTACCAATCATAAATATTCTTTTTTTTAAAAGATTTTATTTATTTGACACAGAGAGAGTGATCACAAGTAGGCAGAGAGGCAGGCAGAGAGCCCGATGCGGGGCTTAATCCCAGGGCCCCAGGACCATGACTTGAGCAGAAGGCAGAGGCTTTAACCCAATCAGCCACCCAGGCACCCACTAATCATAAATATTCTAATTGAAAGGAAATTAAAACAAGAAGATTTTAAAAAAGGCTGAAAATGTGATAAAAAATACAACTCAGGAACAGGTGATCAAAATGAAAATTATGCCATATAACTTCCAACCCAGTAATGGAAAAAGTAGAGAAGAAACAACTAGTGAAAACAAGATTCATGTTTTACATAGCACAACCAAGAGAAATAAACCATAAAGTAATTTAAATGGGGAAAAATCAATGTAAAAAGTATCTGTTGCAACAGAGAGAGACAAAAACCATATTATTTCACTTATATGTAAAATTTAAAAAGCAAAACAAATGAATAGACAAGGAAAATGCAGAAATCTTTGTGGGGATGAGCAAAATGGGTGAAGAGGAGATGAAGATACAGGCTTCCAGTTATGGAATTAATAAATCATGGGGATAAACAATACAGCATAAGGAATACTGTCAGTAGTATTCCAATGGCACTGTGTGGTGACTGATGGTAGCTATACTTGCAGCGAGCATAGAATAATGTATAGAATTATTGAATCTTACCTTGTACACCTGAAACTAATGTAAAAATTTGTACCAGTTATCCTCCAATTTTAAAAAAGTGCTATAAAAAAATTAGAGTAATGTGGGATTGATTATTAAGAAGTAAAGAGAAGGGACACCTGGGTGGTTCAATGCATTAAGCCTCTGCCTTTGGCTCAGGTCATGATCTCAGGGTCCTGGGATGGAGTCCAGCATCAGGTTCTCTGCTCAGCAAGGACCCTGCTTCCCTCCCGCCCCCCACCCACTACCTGCCTCTCTGCCTACTTGTGATTCCTCTCTCTCTCTCTCTCTCTCTCTGTCAAATAAATAAATAAATAAATAAAATCTTTATCCAAAAAAAAAAAAAAAAAAAAGAAGAAGAAGAAGAAGAAGAAGAAGAAGAAGAAGAAGAAAAGGAAAAAGAAAGTAAAAAGAATTCCAAAGAATACAGGAAGCATTCATACAAACAGCAGGCACAACCAAAAGACCTGAGATACACAACGCAAGGAAGAAAGGCCCCCCAACCCCCGTTTTTAATCTAGACCCGGGTAGAGAGGCCATGGCAGTGGTTCTTTGCTGAAAATCCTTCCTCTAGGGCACGGAAGAAGGGTTTTTAAGGGGGAAATTCCTGGTCCTGAGGCAATGGTGACCACAGGGCCTGCGAATACCAGATATGAGAGAGCTTCCAACTCTTGAGTGAGCTGAATTAAGAAGAAACCATCTCTACGAGAATTCAGATACTACAGAAACTACCGCTGTAGACAGAAAGAGACTGGTGCTAGGGAAGCTACCTGTGTGCTTCCTGTCAAACCCCTCAAGAGAACCTGTCAAGAAAATCTGTCAAGAGAGCACACCTGAACCAGGAAGGAAAACTTCCGCTCCCCTGTCCCTGCGATGTTTTTCCCATCGTCCTCCACTGACAAACCTTAAGGCCTCATGCCAGAAAGCAGAACATTTTAAAATATCCCAGTTTTATTTTTACAGAGTAAACAATGGAAGGTAAATTTGGAGCTAGGAGACCCAGCTATTATAATATAATACCACGTGACCCAGCTATTCCACTCCTAAGTATTTACTAAGACAATGAAAATATAAATCCAAAAAGAACTTCTATATAAGTGTTCATTGCAACTTCATTCATATAAGAAAAAAATGAGGAGCAATCAAAATAGCCATCAACACATTAATGAATACACAAATTTAGACCACTCTATACAATTAAATAGTTTTTGGCAATAAAATGGAACGAACTGTTGATACGTGAAACAATATAGATAAAATTTAAAAGCACTATGCTGAAAGAATGAAGTCACACAAAAAGTACATAATGTATTTTTAAATTTATATAAAAATCTTGAAGAGGCAAAAAATAATCTATATAGAGAGAAAAATCAATTTTTGCCTAAGGCAAGTGGTGAATGAATTGACAGAAAAGCAACAAAACGGAGCCTTATGGGATGATGAAAATATTCTCTATATTGATTTGGCTAGTGGTTATGTGATTGGGTAAATTTATCAAAGTCACCAAACTGCACATTAGAAAAGTATGCATTTTACTCTATGCAAACTATGCCTAATTTAAAAATGTCTGAAGTTAATTATGACATTAATTGATTTTAAGGAACTAAAGGTTTTGTCCACACTTCACTGAACTAGAATATTATATTGAATTTTGGTATTTATGTAAATGTCTATTTTTCTATATTAACTTCACATACAAATTATCATGTTGAAAGATATATATTTCTTTGGCATCTGGATATTTAAAACCAAGAACTTTTTCAAAATAAACCAAACTTCCTGAAGCATTTTTACATAAGGAGATGCAGATAGTATCAAAAATTAACTATCATTCAACCCTACCCATACATACGAAAACAATTAACTATTAATAAATTGATCTAAGAAATATATTAAAATAATACTAGCTTATCTTGAACAAGTGGATTTATCCAAGGAATATATTTCAACTTGTATCACTTAAAATAATATAATGGATTAATAAATAGGAACTATTTGATTATAATAGAAATAAAAATACAAATTAATAAATTTTCACATCCACTTCTGATGAACAATTCTTAGCCAGACTGGGTTAAAAATTATATAAGCACAGCTGCTGTTTCTACCAATAATTAATATTCTTCTAAAGGATTTAATCCAATAGTTATTAGTAAGATAATTTTGGTTGAAAGTAATAGAAAACTGCAACTCACATGTCTTAAGTTCTATTGTATGTCATTACTTCAGATATAGAGCTCATTGAATAACTGATGCAATTTCTTAAAAACTAAATTTTTTATTTTCCTCCTTCGTTTTTTTTTACTCTGCATTCCTTAGAGTGCATCTGTGGTCTCAGGTTTGTTCATTTCATGGTTATGAAATGCATCCATCAATTCAGGGCATCATAAACAGTTTTTGTTTCAGAACCTCCCAATAGAGCATTCTTTAAGAGCCATTAATTACCCAGATCTAAATCTACTGTAAGGGGAGAGAGAACAGTGTATATGCTTAAAGTAATCTGAATATATTTGTAAAGCATGAAAAATGGATGTTCTGTAGAAAAAAGTTGCATTTCTTTTTTTTTTTTTTAAGATTTTATTTATTTATTTGACAGAGATTACAAGTAGGCAGAGAGGCAGGCAGAGAGAGAGGGAAGCAGGCTCCCCACTGAGCAGAGAGCCCGATGCAGGGCTCGATCCCAGGAGACCGAGATCATGACCTGAGCTGAAGGCAGAGGGTTTAACCCACTGAGTCACCCCGGCACCCCACAAGTTGCATTTCTATTAGCAAAAATGTAGTTTCAAAGAGATGGTTAGTTTCGGATTCTATACTAATGGAACAAAAATTAATGAAGGGGAAGGTAAGTGTAAAAAAAAGATAAATACAAGAATTTATTATATAATCAAGAAAGTATCACTTTATATCATTTAATACAATCACCCAATGACAAAGAAACTAAAACAAGATCTAAAACTGTTTTTATATAAGATAAATACATACTAATTATTCCCATATATACCATTAATAAAATAGAAAACTTAAAATAGGCAAAGTCTCTGAAAATAAACTTAAAAATAATAGCCCAAATCTAAAACATGAAACACGAAAACTGTCTTGAAAGTCTTAAATGGCATGAAACAATAATATTGTATTCCTATATAGGAATATTTGATATGGCAACATTTTGAGATATAAACTCAATGCAGTTCACAATAAATCAGGAACAGACTATTTTGTTTGTATTGGCAAAGTTATTCTAGTATTTATCTTGAAGTATTTTTTGTATTGGCAAAGTTATTCTAGTATTTATCTAGAAGTATAAATTAAAAATGCATTATTGATGTATTAATAACATGAGCAGTTATTATATAATATTTGCCATTAAATTTATGGGAAAAGATAATCATTTAGTGTTGGGTAACTGACCTTTACTTTTAAAATAAGTAAATTTGTATTTCTATCCTATGCCATATGCAAAACAGAGTGGAATATAATTTATAAATTACAGAGTACCAAAAAAATTAGTGTGGTCAAATAACATTTATGAGTGTGAAGACATCTAAGAAACAGACATAACATAGGAGCAATAGAAAAATTTTTTAAAAATGTTTTAGTGTTAAAAATTACACTACACTACAAAAAAATATTTACCAAAAGTAAATGTTAAAAAAAAAGAGAGATGAAGGAAAATACTTAAAATATATGCAATAAATAACTGACTTCTACAAATGAATGAAAAAAGGACAATAATCCCAGTTGGAAAATATAAACTATAGAAATAGAAAACTCACAGAAATAAAAACAAATTTTTAAGTAACAAAAGAAAAGTACAGCAGCCAAGGGGTCATCATTTTTTTTTTTCTGTGAAGTTGCAAATGGGTATTTTAATCTATGTCAGATAGAGATCTCTGTTGCAATTACTTAACTCTGCCATTTCAGTGTGGAAACAGTCACATTCACTAGATACGCAAAAGGACATGATTGTGCTCCATTAAAACTCCTGAATTTGGGCCCCTAGGTGGCTCAGTCGGTTAAGCATCTGCCTTTGACTCAGGTCATGATCCCAGGGTCCTGGGATTGAATCCCACTTAGGGCTCTCTGCTCAGCAGGGAACCTGCTTCTGCCTCTGCCTCCTTCTCTCTATTTCTCTATCTGTCATGAATAAATAAAGAAAATCCTTAAAAAATAATAATAAAATAAAACTCCTCAGTTTGGATTTTGCATTTGTCAACCTCTTCTCTAGTCAAAAGTAATAGAAGAAATAAAATGTGTTTTTTAAAGTAGCTTAATTGTTAGATTAAGATTTGGGTGATTTAATTTTTTTTAACAATTAAAATATATCAGTTATATGATAAGAAAAAATGTTAATACGGAGTCATTTAGAAGTTATTTTATTTAAAAAATAGACAATGGATGCAGAATGACAAAAATATATTAAAAATTATGTAGTTGTCCTTAATATTATAGAATTTAATCAGAAAATTTGGCTGCAATTTTATCATTATCTTAACTTAAATAAACCACTTAACTCTGTTTATTCTTAAAAGCACTGTTTTTAATATGTACCCATATAAAAATAAGAATATTATAACGGTAAAACAGCAAAAAAAATAAAATTATCATGAGGTATCTCTACTCATTCCTTCTAAAAACCAAAGGATCTACAAGATAAGTTGTTTAATAAATTTAAGTGCTAAAAATTATTACATTAAAATTGGTTATAGACTATCAAAGGATTATATATCTAAAATAGTAGAAACATTTTGATAGACTATCAGCCTTATGGTGAGTGCTATGAATTGTATAAGACTGATTATTCACAGATCTATACCTCTGAAACAAATAATACATTATATATTAATATAAAAATTGTAGAAACAGAAGGGAGGGAGTTTATGTATTTAGTTTTCAATTATGAAGCAACATTATTCATAAGATTTTTTTTAAGTAGGCACCACACCCAACATGAGCTTGAACTCACAGCTCTGAGGTCAAGAGCCACATGCTCTACCAACTGATCGAGCCAGGTGTCCCGACATTATTCATCTTAAGTGGAGGAAAAACAGGCTACACTATTGTAGATTTCCTTCTTAGTACATTTTCCAAAGACTCCCTTAAGATTAAGAAAGCCAAAGTGAAATAAGGGTAACTTTCTGCAACTATGACTAATGCTTCTGACAGTCCTGAGGTGGTTTGGGTTATCTGTGGGCCTGCAGCAGCAAGCCAGCGTTTAGTTAGTACCTACAGGTGGGCCTGGAGTGTTGGTGTCGTCCTCACATTCCTGGTGTCCTGACTGTGTTTATGGTGTGATGGTCTTTAAGTCAGTTATCCTCAGTGGCCTCAGTCTGATTTCCCATCTATCTGATTATGAAAGAGGTAAGAGCTGCCCTGGGGAGAGTCTAAGTAGTACTGCTGACTTTGTATTTTCTCTAGATACAAGCATACAGACCACTCTTTCAATATCGCTGATATATTTATAGTACCAAATTCATTGCATTAAATCCCTTCTCTTGATGAAGTTGCTGGCAGCAAACAAATTATCTGGCAGACAATAACTAGAAAACATTATTTGGGGGCAGAGAAGCTGAAACAGAAAGCATGACAAGAACTAAGACTCCATTAAGATCAATCTTCAGACGGAGAACTGAGCTTCTGCAGCTGCTTTTATCCTGGGCCCCCTCGGGTGGCTGACAATTTCAGCTTTGTACCTACAAATGGCTCTTGTGGGGAAAAAGAAAACAACCAGCAGAATCTTTGACAAAGACTCAGGAAACCTCAAGGACATAGACACTCTTCTCCATAGGTTTGTTTGCCCAATCCTACAGCTGTAAGGCAGAGAAGCAGAACATGGAAGAAATCCACTGAAAATCAGAACTGAGATTTGGGAGAGGTAATTGGAACAAATATGAGATTTCTGAACCTGTTCAAGTGAGGGGCACTGCAGAAAATACCAGGTTCTCGGTTTAAAATCCTGGAGGATTAGGAGCTCAGTATGGAGGATTCTGAGGGCTGTAATCCAGTTTTAAATCAAGAGAGCCCATCCTGAGATTAAGATAATCCCTCAGTCAAGCAGAGAGGATGTTGAGTCGTCTAAGAAGGAAGATAATAAAATCTGGAGCCTCTACCAGTGTTTAAACAAAACCTCTGACATAGGTAAAACAAGAAGACACTACAGAAAATGTGACCTCATGATTAAAAACAAATAGGCTGGGGCTCCTGGGTGGCTCAGTGGGTAGCCTCTGCCTTCCGCTCAGGTCATGATCTCAGGGTCCTGGGATCGAGCCCCGCATCAGGCTCCCTGCTTGCAGGAGCCTGCTTCCCCCACCTCTCTCTCCCTGCCTGCCTCTCTGCCCACTTCTGGTCTCTATCTGTCAAATAAATAAATAAAATCTTTAAAAATAAATAAATAAATAAATAAATAAATAAATAAATAAAAGAAAAACAAATAGGCAAAAATTGAACTTCATGCCTACATACAAAGGAGGTAGATAATATTCAAAAGAAAAACACCTATGCTCTCCTCCTGGGTTCATAGAAAGATCCTCAGCTCACCTCATCCCGTGATACACCCAGATAACAGCTGTATCAGTGCAACCAACCCAGAAAACAACACAAAGACTGGCAAAACAGACTCTTTGCAGTTACTCATGGAAAGGAGACCACATAGAAAAGGACAGTGGGGCAGAGATAGAGTTGGAAACCAAGAGCCAAACTCCCAGAGAGACTGACCACAAACATGGAAAAGAGGAACAGACAGACCTCACACCACATACCTCAGGCACAGGGGACCTTCAGTGGGAAGACACAGCCTTATAAATTTGGCTTTGAAAACCTGTGGGCTTGACCTTGTGAGTCTTTGCAATCAGCGGGGCTTAACTCCAGGAACTTTGAAAAAGCAGGGGCCTTAGCTATTGGAGAGCCACAGGGCAATAAGAAACAGCCCCCACCCTTAAAAGGACAGCAAAATAAACAACCCCACTAAGATATAGTATAGAAGCAGCAGTTTGAAAAGTGCCTGAGGTATACAGGAAGATTTATTTACTAATCTTAGAATGTGTGCTAGAGGTGCAGGTATCTTTAGAATAGTTTTCCAAGAATGAGAGGTGTGTGGGTGTCATCCCCCCCCACCCCGCCCACACACACACCCGCCACTACTACCAGCCTAGATACACAGACACCTGTAGGAATAATCACTAACACTTTCCACCTAGCTTGTTAAACTGCGCCCTGCCCTTGTGCTCTCCTCTGGACTTGCCCTATTGAAACCCATTCAGTTGGCAGAAGTCCCTCCAATGTGCTCCATAGGTGTCTCCCTCTGCAAGCAGCCCTGACAGCAACCAATGCTGCTCCATAGTGACTCCTGCTCTGGGGAAAGGGGAAAATAACCACACACAGCAGTCTGACTGCAGCTCTAGCAGGAGGCTGCGGGCACACATGCGATCTGACTACTATCCCTGATCATCCACATAAACCTCAAAGAGGCAACCCAAGGAGAGAGCCTTGTTAGTTTAAGGTCACTGCAACCCCAAAGGACAGACTAGGGGCAGGCATCTGGTCTAACTGCCAGCCCCGTTCATTAAAGAAGACATCTCAGGGACAATGCATGAAGAGTGATGGGCAGCTCTGTGTGAAAACAGCCCTGGCAAATAGGCTAAGAGCAGGCGTCTGGTCTTAACAAACAACTAGACTAAAGCAACCCCACACTGGTCTCTTAACAGCACAGAGACCAAACCCACAGTAGTCAAAGAGGGCCGTTGCAGCCAACTGGGCTGAAGACAAGTGTGGCTCAGCCACAGCAAAAGAGTGAGGTAACATACAGAGGAGACACACCTGAGGCACCTGGTTCCTTTGAACAGGGAACAGTGCACTACAGAGTACTTATAGGATTCCTTGTTCATAAGTCCACCACTTTGAAGATCAGGAGACATAGCTGACTTTCTTAATACATAGGAACAAATGCAGAACAAGAGAGACAAAATGAGAAGATAGAGAAATATGTCCCAAATGAAAGAACAGGACAAAATCACAGTAAAAGAGTTAAAGGAAATAGAGATAAGTAATATGCCTGATAGAGAATTCAAAATAATGGTCATAAAGATACTGGATTTGAGAAAATGAACTGAAAATCTGATCCTTAGAATTGATATGGAAATACAAGTTATTCAGAAGAGCCCACTTGATCTTGAAAAATAAGAACAATGTTGGACTTAAACTTCTCACTTTCAAAACTAAACTACAAAGCCTTATTACTTAACAACAGTGCAGTGCTAACATAATTATAGATGTATAAAATAAAGGGATATAGAATTCAGAGTCTATAAATAAATGCTTATATTTAGGATAATTGATTTTCAATAATTGTGCCACAATCAATAAGACTATTGAAAAAAATCTTTTCAACAAATGGTGCTAGGAAAATTGGGTATCTACGTACAAAAGGATAAAGTTAGGATGCTTTTTTAAAAAATTTTTTAAAAGATTTTATTTATTTATTTGACAGACAGAGATCACAAGTAGGCAGAGAGGCAGGCAGAGAGAGAGAGGAGGAAGCAGGCTCCCTGCGGAGCAGAGAGCCCGATGTGGGGCTCGATCCCAGGACCCTGAGATCATGACCTGAGAGTTAGGATGCTTTTAACCACCATAAACAAAAATTAACTCAGAATGGATGATAGCCTTAAATGGAAGCTAAAATTCATAAAATTTGTTGCAGAAAGTATAGGCTTAAATATTTGTGGCTATTATGTAATTCTTGACAAAAATAATATAAACACAAGTCATAATAAAAAAAATAAATTGCTTATCATCAAATATTTTTTTTAAATACTGTAAACAGTATCATCCAAAAAGTGAAAAGCAAATCCACATAATGGAAGATAATATTTGGAACTAATATCTCTGATAAGAAACTTCTATCCAGAATGTATAAATATTTAATTAAACTGAATAATGTCAAATATCTAATTAGATATTTATGATCATATAAAAACAACAATTCAAAAATAAAAGTAGCAAGCCCAATGGTTTCAATGATAAATAATTCCAAATATTTAAGATGAAGACAGAGATACCTACTACAAAATAGAAGCAGAGAAATATTCAGCCTTTGGTGGGCTGAAGAAAATTGAGCTTTCAATGAGCTGATGCAATTTGACTCCACCTATCTAAAGAATTTTCCTTTTGATTACGTCAAATTCAACTGATTTGTAACCTTAATTACCTTTATGAATTTCTTCTTGTCATGTAATATAATATACTCATAGATATAACATCTCATCATATTTATAGTTCCAGGAATTAGAACAGGGAATTTTGGTGGGGGGACATTTTGGATTCTGCCTACCCCACTCACTAATATACTTGTAGAATTATGCTGGTATTGTTTTTGCTTGCTTGTTTTTCCTTCTCCATTTTCTGTAAATGCACATCTTGATTGAGAATAATGAAAAAATGAATGCTGAGAAAATGCATGGTAACTAACTTTGTTCATTTAAACAAACTTCATTGGATGGCTGTGCTTATATCTCATTAGATTGATGCACATGGTCAAGCATGAATAGAAAAGTGTTGGAAGACTGAATTTTTTTTTTTTTTTTAAAGATTTTATTTATTTATTTGACAGAGAGAAATCACAAGTAGGCAGAGAGGCAGGCAGAGAGAGAGGAAGGGAAGCAGGCCCCCTGCTGAGCAGAGAGCCCGATGTGGGACTCGATCCCAGGACCCTGGAATCATGACCTGAGCCGAAGGCAGCGGCTTAACCCACTGAGCCACCCAGGCATCCCGGAAGACTGAATTTTTAATTGAGTAAACTATTGTCCTTCCCTTTCACTGCTCCAACTGGGACTGGTTATTAAAATAGAGGAGGCTCTTGCATATTGTGTGGGCAACATCAGGAATTCCACTTCTCATAGTATGTATTTTCCATACTTCCAAGTCTTTACTTGTATCTTTGAAGGGACATATATTTGTTTAGTCTCAAAATAGCATAGTACAAATATAATAATTCAGTTGGACTTAGAATTATTGTTGAGCTTGGAGATACATACAAATAGGAGACTTTTTTTTTTTTTTTAAAGAATTTATCTATTTATTTGACAGAGAGAGAGAGAGAGAGAGAGCACAAGCAGGCAAAGTGGCAGGCAGAGGGAGAGAGAGAAGCAGGCTCCCTGGTGAGCAAAGAGCCTGATCTAGGACTTGATTTCAGAACCCCAGAATCATGACCTGAGCCGAAGGCAGACACTTAACCCACTGAGCTAGCCAGGTGTCCCAGAGACATTATTTAAAAAAAAACAAATTTGGGGGTGCCTGGGTGGCTCAGTGGGCTAGAGCCTCTGCCTTCCACTCGGGTCATGATCCCGGCATCCTGGGATCGAGGCCTGCATTGGGCTCTCTGCTCAGCGGGGAGCCTAGTTCCCCCCCTCTCTCTGCCTGCCTCTCTGCCTACTTGGGATCTCTGTCTATCAAATAAATAAGTAAAATCTTTAAAGAACAAAACAAAACAAAAACAAATGTGCTCCACTTTTTCTGTCAAAGCATCTAAAATATACCATATCATTATTAAGCCTGAATGTTTTCTTTGGGAAATGAGATGGTGAAAGATTAGAAAATATTCTTTTTTAAAAGTTTTCATTTAAATTTCTGTTAGGGGTGCTTGGATGCCTCAGTGGGTTAAGCATCCAACTCTTGATTTTGGTTCAGGTCATGATCTCAGGGTCATGGGATTGAGCCCCCTGCCAGGCTCTGAGCACTGAGCCCATTTGGGATTCTCTCTCTCTCCCTTTCCCCCTGCCCCTCCCCACTCCCTGCTCACTCTTGTGCTCTCTCTATGAGAAATAAATAGATAAATAAATTCCCATGAGTTAACATACAGTGTAATATTTTTTTTTTAATTTTTTATTTTTTATAAACATATATTTTTATCCCCAGGGGTACAGGTCTGTGACATACAGTGTAATATTAATTTTAAGTTTACAATCTAGTGATTCAACACTTCCATATAATACCCAGTACTTATCACAAGTGCACTTCTTAATCCCCCTCACATATTTAACCCCACCCCCCACCTACCTCCCCTCTGGTAACCATTAGTTTGCTCTCTATAGTTAAGAGTATGTTTCTCAGTTTGTCTCTCTCTTTTTCCCCTTTGCTGGTTTGTTTGGTTTCTTAAACTCCACATATTAGTGAAATCATATTGTAGAGTGTTCAAGTAAATGAATGTTATTTTGTTTAATAACAGCAGTAATGGTAGTGAAAACAATATTAACCTTAGTAATAATAATGTTTAAAATTAATCCTTACTAAATACCAGACACCAGTCTTAGTGCTATCTTACATACTTTCACTTATCAATCTTAACATTAAACCAATGATCTGAGTGGTTTATTATCCTCATTTTACATTGCAATGAAATTGAGGGTCATAGATGTTAGGTAACATCCAAATATTTCAGTATATAGTTTTAGTCCACTACTAATGCAGTTGACTTTTGTGATAAAAATAAGCATACTGCCTACCAATTTGAGCAATTTACTATATTCTATTTGGTTTTTTCACACAAGCTTTACATATTTAGTGTAGATTCTTAATTAGGAACTTCTGGTCACATCCTAGGCATAAACAGATGTATATTTTATATTATATTCAATTTTAAGCCAGCAGATGTGTTTTTCAAGTCAATGATTTCATACAAAGTGGTTTCTGATTGTGCTACATATGGTATGGATGCATTAATATAATGAGTAACTTCTGGAGTAACAATGCAAATTTCCCATGAAATATATATTTTATAGACATATAAATCAAGGAGTTGACATATGAAAATCATGGCATTTCAAGGCAGTTTTAGATTCTGACATAGAAATTTAATAAAACTGTTTATATTCAGGAAAAAACATTTTAGAGGAATATTTTTAACGTACTTTTAATTTCAGTGGAGATTGTATCATAAAATCTCTTATCTGCAATAGAAGCTGACTCAAGGCTTCCATATCTAATGTTTCCTCCAGACTCTTAAACAATTATGCCATTGAAGCATAGTTGTAAGACAAGGCTTAAGGTTCATATTAGTGCATTAAAAAGAACTGTAATCACTGTATAATTTCAAAAATATATTAATAGAATAATTTCATTACTCATATTATGGAAATAATTAGCAGTTTAACAATGGATTCACAGTGTATTTATTAAGGTCCAATCAGAAAAGAAGAACAATGCCAGGTGTTTCCAAGAGAGATAATAATACTACTGATAATTGATTAAAAAATTATTAGATGGCTGAAAGAACAAAAAGAAATGCTGAGATGACCCAGTTATGAACAACTAGATGAGCAGATACCACACCTAGATCAGGGGCAAGAGAATATAAGAAGGAGAAATAGATAGTTGGAATACAGGGGTTTACATATTTTGGGCTTGGGGGTCACCACATTGCCTGTGCTGGGATTTGCGAGGGAAATACAACTGACGCTCTGACTGTTTAAGGTCAGAGCACTTCTCTATTCTTGGATCACATATCAGACATTCTAGTTTTTGTTCCCTTTTGAAATTTATAACCAATGACATATTTCATTCAGTTAATCCCCCTTTTGACCTTTTAATCTTGTGGAGAAGAGGTGATTTCAATTTCCAATTTAATTAAACAATTGATACGTACCTTGGTAATATAAAGTCTTAATCAGCAGAGATAAAAGTAAGAGGGAAATTAAAGATCATTTTGTAAGCAGATTATTTGAAAGATATAGAAAAATGTAAATTGGTCAGGTTAAAAAAAGGGAAATATAGTAAAATATTTTTTAAAAATCACAATTTATTAACCACTGATTCAGACTATATGAACTATCCTATAATGTGGCAATTTAATACCACAAGGTGTTGCTTCCAGTGATATCATAATTGAATATTCAATAGAAAATTCCACTGGTACAAAAATTTAACTGCTTCAGTATGACAGGGTATAGGTAAGCACAACTGCATCTATTGCTGGCTCCCAGTCTAATTTAAATTGTTGAAAATGAGTTATCTGGTCAGACAGAAAGTTGTATGGAATACCATGACTATACATACTTCTTCATTGAGCTCTGATAAGGTGTTCCTGTCAGATGCATTCAGGGCAGGACAGGCAACCCAATCACTTTCCCATGCTTTGTGTTGGCCAAACCAAAGGAGAAGGCAAGAAATGGCAAATATATCCATTGATGAGAAGTAAATTTCAGCCAACTTGGACGAGTAGTATAGTAAGGATAGAGAGTAATCTGGAAAGTCCAACGTATAATACTCAGCAGACTATAATAATTTAAGTGACTTTAAATAAAAGAAGGGAGACATTACTGATACAGTTATAATCTCCTTTATTCCCTATGATAAAGTTAGTGCATATTTTTATATTCTTGCTTTTATAATAATATATGTACACATCTAAGAATATAACTATTTTATAAGTTTCTATTTTTTTTCATACTGATGGCATATTTAGATACCATGCTACAGCTTATTTCTCCTCTATTCACAAATGTCTTCACAGAACTGTTTATGATATTTCAAGTTGATCTAGTATACTCTAATCACCATACATTTTTCTGTCATTGTGGAAAATATTACATTTTATTCATCAGTTTTCTAACTGATTGATTCTTAGGCAGTTTTCTCTGGTAAATTCTTTTTCCTGTCTCATTTTACACAGTAAGAATTTCTTTAAAGGAAATACCTCTCATAGGATTGCTCAATCTTAGGGTGTTTGTATTTTCAATTATACTAATACTCCCAATTTGATCTACAGAGTAGTTGTAAAAATTTTCATTCTCACTAGCAATCTAAAAGAGTTCCTATTTCAATCAAAACTTGGATGTACCATGCATCCTTAATATTTGCCAATATCTGCTAGACTGATTCAGATAAATGTTTTTTAACTTTCACTGACCAGGTTACTAGCAAATGCAATACATTTCGATTGTTAAAGAAACTCACACCTGCAAGTACTTGCCTTGGATTGGGGGATATACAAAGAAACAAAAGAAAGCAAAAAAAAATCACAGCCCTCAAAAGCTTACATTCTCATGTAAGATGGGATATATAATCAACAAAATAAATCAGTGACTTGCAGCATATTAGGAGTTCATCACTACTGTGCCAAAGCTGGATAGTGCGTGGGGGTGGGGTAATACAATTTTACATTAGTTGGTTAGGGAAGGCCACACAGGGATTATGACTTTTGAGCCAAGATTCAAATGATATGAGGAACACATTATATAAACATTATTGTAAATACATCCTGTTTTCACATGTGCGAACATTTGGGGGGGGGCAGCTTATGTTGGAGAATAGAATTGTCAAATCATAGACTGCAGTATTGTAAATTTTAACACTTAATTCCTAGCTGCTTTTCAAAACCAACAGCAGCAAATTTTATTCCAAACAGCTGTTTACTTTACTTCATATCTGTATCAGTTTGCTATGGCTGCCATAGCAAAAATGCTAAGGTGGCTTACAGAAGAGAAATTTAATTTTTCACAGTTCTAGAGGCTAGAAGTTCAAGCTCTCCTTGCCTTGTAGATGACTGCCTTCCTGCTGAATCCTCACATGGTCTCTCCTCTATGGATGTAAATGTCTGCACCCATATTTCCTTTTCTAAGAAGGATACCAGTTAGACTGATTTGAGCCCACACTAACTTAATTAATTCTTAAAGACCTTATTTCTAAAGGTAGTCACATTCTAGACACTGGAGGTTAGGACTTCAAAATATGAATTGTAGGGGGAACACAACTCAGCCCACAATATCCAGACTGGCCTTTGCACAAGTCCCCTCTTCACGCTGAAAGATAACTGAAGCGACCATTCACAATACTCCTCAAACTATCACTCACTACTTAGAAAGGAGCCAAGAAATATCACTATTTCTTAACTCAGGATTGTCTTTCCCCCTACATTTTGGAACTCTCTCGAAATATTTTGAATGTGATTCTAATATAAACCTCCTTTGATGTGTGAAAAATTTCAAAGCCTGTTCCTTAAACTCATATGAAAGAACAGAAGAATTAAATGTGGCAGGCAAATAGCAGTTCCCCTCAGAATGTCCACATCGTAATTCCTGAAAACTATGAATATGTCACCTGACAGGGCAAAAGGGACTTTGTAAAACTAAATACCTTGAACTGGAGAGATTATCCTAGATTATGCCGTTAAACTCATTCTGATCACACGTGTCCTTAAAAGCAGTTGTTTCCTGGCTTTGGTCAAGAGGTAGGACAGTAGAAGGGGAGTCAGAGAAATGCTAAGGTAATAGGCTGTGAAGATGGAGAAACAGGGTCACAAGCCAAGGACTGCTAGTGTCTAGAAGCACTCAAGCTCTCACTATGTAATAATGCAATTCATCATCACAGCCCTCTATCAAGGTTTCAACTTGTAATCTTCATTTACCAGATACTATTATTTTCTCCCATTATACAGAAAAGGTAAGAGAGGTACAGAAAATACAAGTTATTTGCCTGAGGTTACAGGTTATTACTGTCAAAATGATACTTTGAACACAAAAGTATGCAGCTCCAGAGCCTGCAATCCTAACTACCGGAGAAGTGACAAATTAGATGATAAAACAAAACAAAACAAACAAACACCCTGATAATCACTAGTGAGAATGGATGGAAACCTGATGCTTTTTCATGAGAATACCGAGTACCTAGGATTTAAAGTCAGGGATGATTTTCATATACCTATAATTTTAGTACATGCTATTTTCTTTTCCTGCAGCACAGAAGAGCCTAGGAAAACAATAGGTATTCAGCGTTCTTATTGCCAAAGTAATTATCTTAGAGAATATCCAAAGGGATAGTTTATCTGTATCTGTGACAAATGCTTAAAATTCAAAATTCAAAAGCAATAATGGGACATTTTATGAATATAAAATATACCTTAAGGGGAACATAATATGACGAATGTACAGTGAAGAGTCTTTTATTAATTTTCTAGACTCATACTACTCAAAAATCAAGGCAAAATTAAAATAGGAAGCATTTTCTTGGACTGAATTTCCTCAAATTTGGCAAGCAGCAAACCTAAAATTAACAAAACCCGAAAAAGAAAATTTAGAAAGTTAAGACTCCAAATTGGTCAATATTTATATAGACCATCCAAATTGCATTAAAAATCATTTTGCGACACAAATAGTGTTACTTATTTTTTAAAGGTTTATTTTTTTTAAAATATTTTATTTATTTATTTGATAGAGATCACAAGTAGGCAGAGAGGCAGGCAGAGAGAGAGGGGGAAGCAGGCTCCCCGTTGAGCATAGAGCCCGATGTGGGGCTCGATCCCAGGACCCTGAGATCATGACCTGAGCCGAAGGCAGCGGCTTAACTCACTGAGCCACCCAGGCACCCCAATAGTGTTACTTATTAAGGTTAAAGATTAATTTAATTTTTTGTCATTTTAGAAACATTGTTCTATAACATTTTCAAGTCTGTATGTAGAAGCCGAAAGAATAAACAGAGACAGTATTTGAAAAATACAATCGTTTTGAAAATTATTTCCCTGCAAATAGTTTATTCTTTTTTATTTTATTAGTGAAAAGCAACATTTCTTTCTGAATGATTATTATCACTCACACACACACCCGTACTTCTCTGATAAATAAACCTATTTTTAAGTGACAGTTATTCCTTTTTATAGTTTGTAAACCAAAATCTGCACATTATAGAAAATCTGGTGTTTACAGGAAAAGAAAAGAAGGATTTAAAAATGAAATTTATTGACGTCTACCTCTAGACAAGATAAAGTAAAGGGGACTAAATTAACAATCCAACTGGAAAAAAAATAAATATCCAGGCAAAAAATTGAAACTGCAGTGTTCAGGCATTGGACACCAGGCTACTCAGAAGAATGGTCCCTGAGAGACAGAAAACAACTGAGGGAGTCCAACAATTATCCCAATTTTCTGTCAGAGAAAATTTCCAGGCCACAATGCAGGCAGAAGGAACACAAGCGGCATCTGCTAGTCTTCCTGAGCTGAGACATAGCCAGGATATGGGAAGCCAAGGTGATTGAGTTCTAATACAGAGTATTTCAGAAAAGACAGCTATGCAGAAATATAGCTCAAGAGATCTGAAGAGTTCTCCACTCAATTCTTCAGATACAGATAAGCGTAAATGCTTGAAGAAATTACCTGAGACAGCATGAAGAACCACCTAAAAGGAGCAAAGTGGTCAATATTTAAGAAATTCTCAGTCTTTACTCCCCCCCCCCCCCCACCCCTTGGTTGCTTTTGTTCCTGCTTGAAATAGCAGCATCAAGGTTGACACAAAAGGAGGGCTGACCAAATGTCTATTCTGAACTGCCTGTGGGTATATCCTAGTAGGTTTAAGAAATGGTTCAATGAACTACTGGGGAAAACAACAGAGGATCACCTAGGTTCCAAGTCCAGCACTGTATCTTCTTCAAGCTATCCTGTGGAAAGACTTTAAGAACTGGATGGTTGTCAGTTATCCTTCATGCTGGATTTCCAAGCCACAAAGTTCAGCTTGAGTTGTCTTGAATCCACGGCACTCCTTGGTTAAAGGGATTATCCTTTCACTTCTGTCACAGTTGGCTGACAAATGAAATAATATTAATCAGGGGAAACCTCCACAGAGCAGCCAACATGCACCCCCATATTTATGTTCATAGAATGGAAATATATGTGCAGTAACTGGGCAATTTTTAAAATCTTACCAGAATACTAGAAGAGAATTCTTATAATGAATAATGTTATCTGGGGGAAAAGTGATAAAGATTCTTAACATTTATGGTCCTCCCTGGCGCTTCTGGATAATTTCAAACACACATTTGATTCCCAGGTGCTCAGAATGATGGAACTGATCATACTGAGATGAAAAATAAGGTCTGTATGGCCCTGTAGGTTCAGTTTCCATTGTGTCTTTTAGAAGCTGGACTTTTTTCTCCCTTTCTTCCAAGTTACCAGGCAACCATTTATCAATCTATGCCTTCATTCTAGATACAGTTCTTTTCTCTTATTTTCTGTTTCCCTATATAAGTTTTGCATGTTTAGTTTAGGAAGAGGCTTGGAGGATGGGATTGACTCTCAGACACTGCATATCAGGGCATTTGAAAAAAGCTAGCTGTTAATCTCCTAAAAGGCTCTCATGACCTTTGATGCTCCACAGCCACTGGGGATCATCTATTGATCTCATCCTAATCTCCAATTCTAAACTATGGCCAAAAAAAAAAAAAAAAAAAAAAGCAACAGAAGCAGTAAAACAGTTTAGTCAGTCACATTGAAAATGAACTGTGATAAGAAAAATATGTATAATGGAAAACCCAAGAAAATCACTAAAATAACAAAAACGAAAGTTATAGCTACTAAGTCAACAAAGGATGAATAATGGAATTAAAAAGCACTCAATCCAAAAAAGGCAGAAAAAGGGAAAAGAAAGAATGGAAAATATGTCAAAATTAGTTAGCAGGCAAAAAATTAAAATATGACCTATAAAAAATTTTTAGCTCAAATGACCTACATTAGAAAATAAAGAAGTTATCGGAACAAGAATCTCAGCTTCTACCCTAAGAAAGCATTAAAAGAAGAGAAAATGATATCTGAAGTAAGCAGTCAGAAGGAAATAATTTAAAATAAAGTAAAATCATTGAAAATAAGTAGAAAAACAATAGAAAAAGTTCATGAAATCAAAATCTGGTTCTTCAAGGAGACAAATAAAATTTATAAACCCCAAACCAGACCTATCAGAAAAAAGAACACAATATAAATTACAAATATGAGTAGTGAGAGGGCAGATATTACCACAGATTCCACAGTTATTAAAAATATAAGATATTATGAACCATTTTATGTCAATAAATTTAAAAACTTAGGTATAATCCAAAAATTCCTTGACACAATGTACTATAAGTTAACCAAGAAGATATATTAAACCTCATATGTAAATGTTATGAAAATGAAAATGTAAGCCAAAGAATAATAGAAAATACTTATAAAACTCATGATCTAGGAGCCTGGGTGGCTCAGTGGTAAAGCCTCTGCCTTCAGCTCAGGTCATGATCCCAAGGTCCTGGGATCGAGCCCCCACATCGGGCTATCTGCTCAGCAGGGAGCCTGCTTCCTCCTCTCTCTGCCTGCCTCTCTGCCTACTTGTGATCTCTGTCTGTCAAATAAATACATAAAATATTTTTAAAAAATAAAAACTATGACCTATAAAATATTTTTATTTGGAATATATAAAGACCTCTTATACCTCATTCTAATCCAATTAAAAAAAATTTGGATAGCCACTAAACAAAAACTATGCCAGAAAATAAATAAATGAAAACTTGCTGAATACCATTAAAATCAGGGAAAGACAAATAAATAAATAACACAATGAAATCCCACCACATACCCAGTAGAATAGCTAAAATTTACACACACACACACACACACACACACACAGGAAAACAACTGGTACAAAAATAGTCACACGGATCAATAGAACAGAATAGAAAGCCTAGAAATAAACCCACAACTATAAGGTCAATTAATCTTCAACAAAGCAGGAAATAATACCCAGTGGGAAAAACTCTGTTCAACAATTGGTGTTAGGAGAACCTTCTGTATATGCAAAAGAATGAAAATGCTCCACTTTTTTACACCGTAAACAAAAATAAATTCAAAATTGATAAAAGAGTTAAATGTGATACCTGAAACCATAAACTTCCTAGAGAATACAGTCATAGGAATTTCTTACTATATATGGTCATGAGGCCACATAAACAAAATAAAAAATAAACTGCTGGGACTTCATCAAGATAAAAATCCGCACAGTGAAGGAAACAATCAACCGAACTCAAAGACAACCTCTGGAATGGGAGAAGATGTTTGCAAATGACATACCTGATAAAGGGTTAGTATCCAAAATATTTATATAAAGAACTTCAAAAACTCAACACCCACAAAAGCAAACAATGCTGTTAAAAATGGGCAGAAGATATGAATAGACATTTTTTTTTCAAAGAACACAAACAGATGGCCAGAAGACACACAAAAGATACTCAGCATCACTTATCATCAAGAAAATATAAATCAAAAGAACCATGAGATATCAACTCATAACTGTCAGAATGGCTAAAATCAACAATACAGGAAACGATAGATATTGGTGAGGATGTGGAGAAAGGGGAATCGTTTTGCACTGTTGGTGGGAATGCAAACTGGTACAACTATTCTGGAAAACATTATAGAAGTTCCTCAAAAAGTTAAAAATCGAATCCAGTAATTGCACTACTAGGTATTTACCCAAAGGATACTAAAATACTAATTCAAGGGGATACATGCACCCTGCTGTTTATAGGCATTATCCACAATGGCCAAATTATGGAAACAGCCCAAGTGTCCACTGACTGAAGAATGGATATAGAAGAGGTGGTATATAATAATAATAATAATAATATAAAATAAATAAGCTAATGAAAGATGCTGGGAAAAGAGTATATACTATAGAATTCCATTTATATAAAATTTTAGAAAATTCAAATAAATTTATATTGACAGAAAATAGGTAAGTGGTTACCTGGTGACAGAGGAAATAAAAATGAAGGGGAAAGAGTTTATAAAGAGGACCTGATGTATGTGGACATTATATTTATTGTGTTGGTGGTGAAATATACATTGGTAAAACATCAAATTTTACATTTTACATATTGGCAATTTGCTTTATGGCAATACTTCAAAAAACATGCACATATGGGGTGTCTCCATGACTCAGCAACTGACTCGGGTCATGATCTCATGGGTTTGGGCTCAGGTCATGATCTCATGGGTCCTGAGATCAAGCCCAGTACTGGGCTTCACGCTCAGGGGGGAGTCTGCTTGAAGATTCATTCTCTCTGTCCCTTCCTCACTCTCACTTTCTCTCAAAGTAAATGAATATTTTAAAAACTACACATAAAATGTAACTATATCTAATTATCTGAGTGCTCAAATATATTCAATATAAAATATGGCATACATAGATGTATCAATGTATATACACTTATATGTTATATATACATATATATAATATATACATATTATTACATGTCATTCTGTTTTCAAATGTCAGATTTACCATGTACAAGCTATTAGAGAGGTTATGAAGATTTTCTTCATCTGTGAAATGGGAATAAATATAGAATCTGCTTCATAGGGTAGTCATGATGGCATTAAAAATCGAAGATTGTTCTAGCATATAAATCATAAATGTAGTCCGCTACTGTTGATAAAGTTATCATCACAATTCAGTTCGCATTATTAAATGGTTCTCTAAAACACAAATTTACTGACTATATAGTATCCCATTATATGAAAATATAACTATCTAATTGATTTATTTTCCATTTGGTGTTATTTGGTTTAATTTTCAGTAAAGAAAATTGTGACTAAATCTTTGTATACAGCACTGCTTAATTCTTAATGATAACTTTATCTACCTCTCATATAAAGCCTAAGGGTATCCATTTCTCCCTCATTTTCACTTTAACCACCAGTTTAGATAACCATTATTTCTTGCTTGGAATATTCCAGTATCAATCCAGCAATAAGATCAATTTTTTAAAATATGAATCTTGTTCTCTCCTTATGAACTTCAAAAATCTTTCCATTGGAATAACAATAAAGTCAAACTTCTTCCAATCACATTCTTTTTTCTAGTGGGGTGAACTAGCTGGTGGCAGAGAAACATTCTTGCCAAAAACAATGAAAAATGCTAGATAAAATATTTAATTGTTTAGAGGAAGTTGAGAGACCTGAAACAATAAACAGTAGGAAGCTAAGACTTCTGAAAAAGAACTTTGGAAAGGAAAATGGAATTCAAGATTCTTCCCCTGAAGGCATTTGTCAATTGGGGGGACAAGAAAGCAGAATTATTTTCAGACAATATTATTGGGTTATCTTCATGTCATCTATTTTTAAATTTAATAAATGATTTCTAATGTGCACTGTTAGGATTCTTCTAGATTTATCTTTATTACCAAAACAAAATAATGGTTATTAACTAAGCCTGAAGGGAAAAATAAAAGTTAAAGTTGAAGATTGAGCAGATTTTTAATTAATTTGCCTGAAATTAGTGACAAATTCTAGTCCTATTCCACATGCAAAAAAAAAAACAAAAAACAAAAAACAATTACATTTTCTCTGGATATGAACAAAGACTAAAGATGTGGAGAATAATTAATTGGAATAAGCTTTAAACATCATGTTCCCTACTCAAGAGGAGGAGCAAAATGATGATTATTTTTCTTGGTATATGAGCAAGTAAGAGAGATTTGAATACCAATTAACTTCTGACCATTGGGTCAGAACAGAGTTTATTAAGAGCTTCCCTATCAAATAATTCACAGTATTTCAGGTTGGACTGAGACATTTCCTTAGAATGTTTGGATCCTTAATATATGATTTAAATAAGTCATTGAGAAAGGAAAGTAGTTTGATTTTAAATAAACTTGCACTGTGTAATAATAAAAAAAACATGTGAACTACGTGGTGGTGGTGGTGGGAAGTGGGATAAATAAATATTTGAGTATACATTTAATGAAGTGTATGTTGTGGGGGTGGGCCTTCACAAATGATTCGGAGGCTGTGTAGGGTACTGGAGAGTACTTACTGGAATCAGATGACAGATTTAAACCTTGTATCTATCACTTGCTAGTTGTAGGACATTGGGATTCTATTTAATATAAGATCCTTCAGCTAAAAAAAAAATTTAAAAAAAGTAAAATAGTGTCTGGCTCAGAGAGCAGTTGTAAGAAATTAAAATAGCTGAAGAGAAAGGTGAAATCTTTACATTTAAATTATAAATATATATAATGAATGACATATACATGATATAAACATTTATGATTTAATCAGTTTTATATACATATAATATATAAAAATAATATATATTTAAATAATATATATCATATATTTAGCTATTAATACATGTATACACATATATATGGGAATTTTCTCTTAAAATTTTTTGAATTGAATTCAGTAAGATGTATCTTTAAAGTATCTTTGCAATATTATTTTTGATTGGCACTTGCTAACAACTTTATGTTCCCATGGTAAAGTCTTTATCTAATTGTTGCATGGAAATAGAATATTAATTTGTGGGGCTGTAAAGTTTAATGATCTAACACTATTATTAATTAAAAATATAAATACCAATCTTTAGTATGTACCAGAGGTCTATTAATGACTTCCCTTTGTTTTGTGAACTGAAGTATGCAAAATTCTAAACTGCAGTAAATCTGAGTTCTGAAAATTGTCATGGGGGACTTATTAATAATAATAAAAATTATGAAAAGGTTGATGTGTTCACTAGTTATCTGTAAATCCAGTGGTCTTTTGTACTGTTTTGAATATAAATTTTGTGGTACAATTTATATGTAATAAAGTATATACATTTAAGTATACAGTTCAAACAGTTTTGATAAAAGTATACACACTTGTAAACACAATAACCAGGGTATAGAAAAACCCTATTATCCTGAAAGAAGTTCTTTCAAGGTGCTTTGAAGTTAATTATTCTGATGCTTTGCCCCGGTGATTACCAATCTGTCTTCTTATAAATTAGTTTTTACTGGTCTATAGTTTAATATAAATGTACAATTTTTGTACAATTGTACAATTTTTACTCAAACATGTTTATTCTATTTCTCAACATAGTGTTTTTTATACATCCATGTTATTTTTGTATCTGGGTTGTTTCTTCCATTTTTATTACCGAATACTCCACTTCATGGATGTACTTCATATTTTACATATATAGACCTTAGGTTCTTATCAGTTTTTTATTACTATGAATAAAGGAATTATGAACATTTAGCTATATGTCCACATTTTTTTATCTTTTAAGAAATGTAAGTAGGAGTGGAATAAGTAGAGCATATAGTAAACATAAGTGTATTTACATGTATAAGAAACCACTGCTGATTTCCTTACTGGTTGTATAATTTTAGTTTTCCACAATTTATGTATATAAAACCCAGTTTTTCACAGCCTCATAGACACAGGTATTGTCACACATTTTAATTTTAAGCATTTAAGTAGTTACAGAGTGTTATCTCATTTTGGTTTTTATATGCATTGCCCTAATGACAAAGCTGAATGTATTTTAAGATTTTTATTAGCCATGCAGGTCTTCTTTCTAGATATATGTGTTCAAAATAGTTTTCTATTTTCACTACATTTTAATTTATTTAGAGATCAAACATCATTATCTCCCTATGGCTAATCAGCATTGGCTTAAATGAATTAAGCCTATTTTTTTTTTGGGGGGGGGTTTTTTTTTTTTTTTTGACTTATTCTTTTATTTATTTATTTATTTATTTATTTTATTTCCAGCATAACAGTATTCATTATTTTTGCACCACACCCCGTGCTCCATGCAATCCGTGCCCTCTATAATACCCACCACCTGGTACCCCAACCTCCCACCCCCCGTCCCTTCAAAACCCTCAGATTGTTTTTCAGAGTCCATAGTCTCTCATGGTTCACCTCCCCTTCCAATTTCCCCCAACTCCCTTCTCCACTCTAAGTCCCCATGTCCTCCATGCTATTTGTTATGCTCCACAAATAAGTGAAACCATATGATAATTGACTCTCTCTGCTTGACTTATTTCACTCAGCATAATCTCTTCCAGTCCCGTCCATGTTGCTACAAAAGTTGGGTATTCATCCTTTCTGATGGAGGCATAATACTCTATCCCCAGGGGTACAGGTCTGTGAATCACCAGGTTTACACACTTCACAGCACTCACCAAAGCACATACCCTCCCCAATGTCCATAATCCCACCCCCTTCTCCCAAACCCCCTCCCCCCAGCAACCCTCAGTTTGTTTTGTGAGATTAAAAGTCACTTATGGTTTGTCTCCCTCCCAATCCCATCTTGTTTCATTTATTCTTCTCCTACCCACTTAAGCCCCCATGTTGCATCACCACTTCCTCATATCAGGGAGATCATATGATAGTTGTCTTTCTCTGCTTGAATTAAGCCTATTTTAATTAGGTTATATTTTCTCTTAATATTGAATTTTAGAAGTTCTTACATATTCTGAAAAAAAAGCCTTTTGTCAAATATATGTATTATAAATGTTTTCCCCAGATTTGTTGATTTTTCACATTTTATTACCAGTGTCATTTGAAGAGCAGATATGTTAATTTTACTACAATTCAATTCAAGTTATCTTATGGTTCAAGCTTTTTCCCCCACATATGAAATACTGGCCTATCAAAAGTTTGCAATGATTTTTTGTTTTGTTTTGCTAGAATTTGTGTACTTTTAGTTTTTATGTTGACATCTGTTATTCATTTTTTTTTTTAAAGATTTTATTTATTTATTTGACAGAGAGAGAGGGATCACAAGCAGGCAGAGAAGCAGGCAGAGAGAGGAGGAAGCGGGCTCCCTGTTGAGCAGGGAGCCCGATGTGGGGCTCGATCCCAGGACCCTGAGATCATGACCTGAGCCGAAGGCAGAGGATTAACCCACTGAGCCACCCAGGCGCCCCTGTTATTCATTTTGAGTTAAATTTTGAACATATATTGAAGTAATGATTAATTTTTCTTTTTTTTTTCTTCAAGTGAATATACAGTTGTGTTAACATTATTTGTTCCAAAGACTATCTTTTCTCCCACTGAATTTTCTTGGTACCTTTGTTAAAAATAATTGAATTTAGGTGCATGGCTTTATTAGTGGACTTGTCCTTTGGTTACTCTCATTTATCTGTCTATCCCTGTGCCAGCACTGTACTATCTTGACCACAGACGCTTTAAAGTAATCCTTGAAATCCAATACTCCAACTCCTCAAAGTTCAATCTTCCTCAAAGATTCTTTACATTTTAATCTGAGATTTTGGACTCAGATCATGAGTTTCTTTTATTCAAAACAAAGCCTGCTGAGATTTTTAATGGACAGTTTTTAGTAGTGTAAGTATGCTGACAAATTCTGTCAGCTTTTGTTCTTTTGAAAATATTTTTATTTTTTTGTTCGCTGTTAAAAGATATTTTCATTGGATATATAATTCTAGTCTATCAGGTCTTGTCCAGTACCAAATATATATATATATATATATATAATGCCTGGGTGGCTCAGTCAGTTAAACACAATTCTTGATTTGGGCTCAGGTATGATCTCAGAGTCATGAGAGGGAGCCCTGAGTCAGTCTCCATGCTCAGCTAAAAGTCTGCTTCTCTTTCTCTCTCTTCCACTCCCTTTGCCCTTCCCCCTGCTCACACTCTCTTCCTCTCTAAAAAAAAAAAAAAAAAAAAAAAAATATATATATATATATATATATATATATATAGACAATTCAACCTTGTATTATCTTTTGAAGTCTACATTAATTTAATATCAGCAATTTAAATAGAATATTTAATTAAAATAGAATGACAGAAAGAAATAAAAATAGGTATCTTTCAGAAAGTACTAAGTGGGGAAAAAAGTACAATGTGTCACTGGATCATGGTACAGAGCTCATTTTTCACTACTTAGGCTATTTCCTCATCCCTTCACCCCTTCCACTATTTTCGGCAGATAAAGAGGCATAATTTACTGGAAGCACTGACGAATATAATCTATAAACTTTTTGACAGCCAGGGATTATCATTTTCTTTTAAGGCTTCTCTTTATGCTCATTTCACTATCTAGTCTGCTTATAAATAAATATTTTTTGTCTGTCATATTTTTACGATTTTTGTTATTTATAAATTAGAGATCAAGATACAAAGGGTAAGTTGTTCCAATAGCAAATGAGCTATAATTATTTGTTTCCACGCATTGAGGAAGGTATTTAGAACTGAAATATAGAATTTATACCTAATAACAATTGAACTAAATGGGACTGTATAATGCTCCTGTTCACTACAGCTGATTGTATCCCTGTGAGAAAACAGTACAACAGGAGGGTGAGGAATTAATATTATAAGTGGATAGAGTAGTTAGTGTACAACAAATAATGTAATATGTGCTAAACTGCAAAGGCAGGACAGAAGAAAATTAATTAATGCAATCAAGCAAATCTTGCAACTTCCATATAAGTTTCTTTGTCATAGGAAATAGTTAAGATTGCCTAGATTGTATATTCCATAGGTTTTCAAAGCTAAAAATAATAAGACAGTTAATACAAGTTTTGTTCCTAAAGAAATTTTAAATATTAAGGATAAACTATGATTGATTTTAGAAGCAATGAAATTTTGTAAGTTATGAGGTCACGTTCTCCTTTGAATATTCCATTTTGTTGTCTTTAAACTTCCCACAGTGTTCTTTGGATAGAGAAAGGAAGCATATTATAGATAATTATACATATTAAAGAAGAGTTGTAGTCCTCTGTCAAAAAGTTATAGATAGATAGATATAGATAGAAAGTATTATTAGAGAGTATCATTAGAGAGTACAGAGAGTATTATTAACACTCTCATGTGCTAAGTAGCAGAAACACTGTTCATTCAACTCCAGGGACTGTTTTTTATAGGCCTATGTAATGTTACAGATTTCAGGAAAAAAAGTTACATGATAAAGGTTTTTAATAGCAGTGCAACTCCTTCATGGGTTTAAAAGAAAAAAAAATGTCAGAGAAGAATCCAAATATACAGTAATGAGATATTTAATGTGCCTAAAAGAATCATGAACTGTTTGACTCTGCAGAATAACTGTAATATCTGTGTCAAATAGAAAGAAACACTTTAGAAACAATGTTTTGTTCAGATATAAATACTTTTTTCTTTATATATAAATTCTTTATATCTAAACAAAAACAATGTTTTGTTTAGATATAAATTATTTGAAAGGACCCAAATAAATAAAATCAAGAATGAAAGAGGAGAGATCACAACCAACACCAAAGAAATACAAACAATTATAAGAACATATTAGGAGCAACTATACACCAGAAAATTTGACAATCTGGAAGAAATAGATGCATTCCTAGAGACATATATACCACAACTAAACCAGGAAGAAATAGAAAACCTGAACAGACCCATAACCAGTAAGGAGATTGAAGCAGTCATCAAAAATACCCCAACAAATAAGAGCCCAGGGCCAGACAGCTACCTAGGGGAATTCTACCAAACATTTAAAGAAGACCTAACTCCTATTCTCCTGAAACTGTTCCAAAAAATAGAAAAGGAAGGAAAACTTCCAAACTCATTTTATGAGGCCAGCATTACCTTGATTTCAAAACCAGACAAAGATTCCATCAAAAAAAAGAATCACAGACCAATATCCTTGATGAACACAGATGTGAAAATTCTCACCAAAATACTAGTCAATAGGATCCAACAGTACATTAAAAGGATTATGCACCACAACCAAGTGGGATTTATTCCAGGGCTGCAATGTTGGTTCAACATCCACAAATTAATCAATGTGATACAATACATTAATAAAAGAAAGAATGAGAACCATATGATACTCTCAATAGATACTGAAAAAACATTAGACAAAGTACAGTATCTTTCCTGATCAAAACTCTTCAAAAGGTAGGGATAGAGCGTACACAGCTCAATATCATCTAAGCCATCTACGAAAAACCCACCACGAATATCATTCTCAATGGAGAAACACTGAGAGCTTTTCCGCTAAGGTCAGGAACATGGCAGGGATATCCATTATCACCACTACTATTCAACATAGTACTAGAAGTCCTAGCCTCACCAATCAGACAACAACAACAACAACAACAATTAAAGGCATCCAAATCGGCAAAGAAGAAGTCAAACTCTCACTCCAGTAAAGGAGTGTTTCCAGTAAAGGAAACAGTTAACAAAACCAAAAGACTACTGACAGAATGGGAGAAGATATTTGCAAACGACATAGCAAACGACTAAAGGGCTAGTATCCAAAATATAAAGAACTTATCAAACTCAACACCCAAAGAACAAATAAATCCAATCAAGAAATGGGCAGAGGACATGAACAGACATTTCTGCAAAGAAGACATCCAGATAGCCAACAGACACATGAAAAAGTGCTCCACATCACTCAGCATCAGGGAAATACAAATCAAAACCATAGTAAGATACCACCTCACACCAGTCAGAATGGCTAAAATTAACAAGTCAGGAAATGACAGAGGCTGGTGAGGATGCGGAGAAAGGGGAACCCTCCTACACTGTTGGTGGGAATGCAAGCTGGTGCAACCACTTGGAAAACAGCATGGAGGTTCCTCAAAAAGTTGAAAATAGAGCTACCCCACGACCCAGCAATCGCACTACTGGGTATTTACCTTAAAGACACAAATGTAGTGATCCAAAGGGTCATGTGCACCCGAATGTTTATAGCAGCAATGTCCACAATAGCCAAAGCATGGAAAGAACCTAGATGTTCATCAATAGATGAATGGTTAAAGAAGAAGTGGGAACAAAATCTTGCCATTTGTGATGACATGGATGGAACTAGAGGGTATTATGCTTAACGAAATAAGTCAATCAAAGAAAGACAATTATCATATGATCTCCCTGGGAGGTAGGAAGAGGGTGGTAGGGTTATGGACACTGGGGAAGGTATGTGCTATGGTGAGTGCTGTGGAGTGTGTAAACCTGGCAATTCACAGACCTGTACCCCTTGGTACATTATATGTTAGTAAAAAAATTAAAAAAATAAAAAAAAAAGAAAGTTAATTCTTTGGAAATGAACGAATAACATAATATCAGTCAACTTATTTTGTTATTTGAATGTTAATGAATATAAATTAATTCACTGATTTAGGATTTATTCATTTGTAAACTATTTATTACCACTATGTAACTTCAATGCTAAGCAACTTACATTAAAAAAAAAAAACCTAAAAAACAGGGATGCCTGGGTGGCTCAGTTGGTTGGAAGACTGCCTTCGGCTCAGGTCATGATCCCAGAGTCCTGGGATCGAGTCCCAAATCGGGCTCCCAGCTCCATGCAGAGTCTGCTTCTCCCTCTGACCTTCTCCTTGCTCATGCTCTCTCTCACTGTCTCTCTCTCAAATAAATAAATAAAATCTTTAAAAAAAAACTAAAAAACAAACAAACAAATAAAAACAAAAAACAAAGAAACTAGACCTGCCATAAATCATGAGCACAATTCCCAACCACAATACTTAGTAGGTGGTATCAAGGTTGTAGCATACAAATAGAAATAGGATATTAAATACAAGAGAGTAGCATTAAATTTCACTGGAATTTCAAATAATAAAGAACATACCAGAAAACATAAATAAAACTTGTATCACCCACATTCTTCTACTTCTTGGTTATCACATTTGAATTTTCTCCAGGAAAAAAAACCAAAACACAAAACATGTTTTAGCTACCAGTGGTCAGCTCATTCAAGATGAGATAGCCCTTTCCTGGAATTTTTAGTTGTGACATATCTTTCATGTGGTTGAAGCTATTGTATGTAAAACACAGGAGAAAAGAATTAGAGCAGTTGTCTGTTTACATATTTTTGTAAGCAAGAAAACAAGACTGACACCTTTAAAGTGATGAAAAAAAGTGAAGAAAAAAAAAACCGTCATTCTGGAAATCAAGTATGAATGGAAAAAACCCTTCATGATACATAAAAAGTTAGAGACATCATTGAAAACAGACTACTCCCCAAAAGTTGTTAATAAAAGTTCTTCAGGGAAAAGGAATACAATATGGATTGGAAATTTTATCACACAAAAATAATACTGGAAATGAATTTTTTAATAATATAAAATTTTTATTTGTCCCATACCAAAAAATAAATAAAGAAGATATCCAATGTATTAAAATTAAAATAATGAAAATGTGCTGTTTTTATAACATATGGAAAAGATAAATGTATGACAACAATGACACAGGGATGATACAGAATGATATTATCATTTTAAGGAACAGTCAGATTACTTAAAAATGTATATTGTATTCTCTAGGGAAATCTCTACAATGTTACCCAAGAGAAAGAGAAAGAAAAAAAATAGATAGATAGATAGATAGATAGATAAGTAGATATTAATAGTAATTACAGAAAAGGCCAAAGTTTAAGGATGAAGAATAAACCAGTGTAGTGACATCAGGGGTTGAAGGTGAAGTTGACCATAAAGAGATGATAAAAGTATTCTGTATGGTTGTGTGGTGGGCATATTTAACTCTATGGTTTTGTCAAAACATATAGAATTGGAAAGCACAAAAAGTAGACTTTATTTCATTCAAACTAAAAAAAAAAAAGAAAAAAGAAAAGGAAAGAACCAGGACTTCAAGGGACAAAAGATTAAATACTACTATAAAATTAATCTAACTGTATTACACATGTATTATATAATTTCATTAAGAAAGTGGATGAAAAAATAGCTGACCTAAATAATCCTAGAAGACAGTGCTTTGACTGAATTCTCTCATAGATCTATATAAAAAATTTTTCATGTTTTTGTCTTCCTAGAGAATTCTGAAGAAAGGACACTGGAATCTGGGTTAAAGGACAGGCCTCAGACTTTAAGTGATGACTGTATAAAGAGCAAGAAACTTCCAGAGAGACTTATAGTCAATTTCTAAATTATTTACATTTCAAAGGGCAATGAAATTCTAAGACATTTGTTTGCATTCCAAAGGAATATTTATATTAGGGAAATAGAATTTTTTATTTTTCTCTCTCAGGAGGGGAGGGCGAAAGCTAGATAACAAATACTCTACACAAATTCAAAGGTTCAGATCACCAATCTATTGTCACAGGAATCTCCTTACTTTCCTTCTCCCACAGTCACACTGAATATACAACCACGTGCAGATTAATTCCTCCTGAGAGAAATTCAGAAACTTGTTAACGACTCCTACAGGTAGTTAATATACACTCTTGTATTAATAACATCTGTGTCACAGCACCATACAGTGGGGAGGGAACCCCCAATTACAAACCTTCCTGTGAGGAGTGGAAGGGTTGGACCACACACAGCACCCTAGATGTTCAGGCTGCCACATGAAGAATGTGAGTCCAACAAAATTACAGCAAACAAAGAAGCAATTATTAAATGAATACAAAGTTCTCCCCAGAGCTACCTGCCCCACAAATCCACTTCAGGTAAGTACAGAGGGAGTGGGCAAAAATACTGAACTCCCCTCACTTTATTATTTTTTTTCCTATAAAGGGTTTGATTATATACTCTCCTAGCTACTACATGAGGGCTCAGCTTCTATTTAGAACTGATTGAAACTTTTCAGGAGCTTAAAAGGGCTGGTGGTGACACCTATGACATTTTCCTCCTACTAGTTCCAATAATAAAACCAAGTCTTTTGCTTCTCCCTGTAAAGAGGTTGTCCATACATCTAGCATCCCAATTTTTGTGGCTACTACCCAAGGGATATCAATCACCTCAATCACCTATTTAGGAGAGCTGATAAGGTTCAACATTCACAAGTTCCTCAGAACAATACAAAACCAAAGGTAGTTTTTCTTGTGTGCAAAAGCACCCCCAGTGACTATTCACTCTAGCTCAGCAAAGAATGAGTGAGTGACCAAAAACAGTCAGCTCAGGTTTTTTTCCCTGGTAGGAATTTGATTGCACATGTAACATCCTGACTTTCCCAGTTACTTTTTGAGGTTGGGCTTCCAATTAGCCTGTATCAGGGAGTTGAAGGAGCAGACAAAAAATAGTTAGGAGAGCCTCAACAGACATGTAGGCATTTCCTCTAACTTTAGGACACTGAATGGTTTGGCACACCCTCAACTACTGGGAGCCACTAAGAACAAAGATAGTGACTTGGATAATCACAAAGATTTAGCAGGTAACTAGCCACTCAGGTGCATTGACTCATGAGATTCATACATATCAACTAGCATGCCAAGACTAGGAGGGTGGCTATTTATCAAATTCATGGAAACGAATACAGAGAATCAAAGAAAATAAACAGGGGAATATAGTCCAAACAAAACAAGATAAAACTCCAGATATCAACCTCAATAAATCATAGATAAATGCTTCACCTAATAGTTCAAAGCAATGGACATAAAGATACTTACTGAGGTCAGAAAAGCAATGCATGAACAAAGCAAAAATTTTAACATAGAAAAAATATTAAAAAGTATCAAACAAAAATCATAGAGCTGAACAACAATAGAACTGAAAAATTTGATAAAGAGTTTCAACAAAAAACTTGATCAAATGGAAGAAAGGATAACAAACTTGACGACATGGTAGTGGAATGCATCCAATCAGAAGAATAAAAATTTAAAAAAAAGAATAAAAGAAGTGTAAATAAAGATAGGTTAAGCAACTTATAGGACATCATCAAATAAACCAAAATTTGCATTATGTATATAGAAAATAAGAAGACTTATTCAAAACATAATGATGAAAATGACATTAACTTGGGGGGGGGAGAGATGCACACATTTAGAAAGCCCAAATATTCCAAAGAAGAATCTAAAGTGTCAAACAAGGAGACCATTATAATTAAATTGTGGAAAGTTAAAGACAAAAAAAAAAAAAAAAAAAAAGCGTCAAAGGAAAAAACAGCTTGTTACATACTAAGGAGCTCCTAAAAGACTATCAGCATATTTTTCAGCAGAAATTTTCCCAGGTTCAAAGACAGTGGGAAGATAAATTCTAAGTCTTAAAAGAAAAAACAAAATAAGTGCAATCCAAGAATACTCTACCAGGAAAAACTTCCCTTCAGAATTGAAGGAGAGATGAAGAATTCCCAAACAAAAGCTGAAGGAGTCCACAACCATTACATAGCTCCTTAAAAAAATAAAAATAAAGTTAAAAAAGTTCTTCAAGGTGAAAGAACACTAATTAGTAACATTTTAATGGACATGGTATAAAAAGAGATAAGTTAAGGGGCGCCTGGGTGGCTCAATGGGTTAAGCTTCTGCCTTTGGTTCAGGTCATAATCTCAGGGTCCCAGGATCGAGCCCCATATCTGGCTCTCTGTTCAGTGGAAGCCGCTTTCCCCCTCTCTCTGCCTGCCTCTCTGCGTACTTGTGATCCTCTCTGTCAAATAAATAAATAAAATGTTTTTTTTAAAAGAGGTAAATTAAGAAATCAAAACATACTGTGGGAGTGTGTAAAATTATAGCATTTTTGTATGTGTTTGATGATAAGTTATTATCAGTTTAAAAGAGACTGCGGTAGGTATGAGGTGTCTTATGCAACGATTATGGCAACTACAAAACAAAAGTCTGTAGTAGATACATAAAAGATAAGTAGAAAGGAATCACTTTAGAAAATCATCAAGTCACAAAGGAAAAGAGAGTAGATAAGGGGAAAAAAGAAACTACAGAACAGCCAGAAATCAATAAACAAAGTGGCAATAATAAGTTCATACTTATCAAAATTATTTAATTGTAAATAGTAAACATTCTTGAATCAAAAGATAGAAAGTGGCTGACTGGATGAATAAACAAGATGAACTCATTTTAGCTTTAAGGACACAAATATGGCTCAAAGTGAAGGATGGAAAAAAATGCTCCATGCAAATGAAAACAAACAAAACCAAACAAGAAGCAGAGGTAGCTACGTTTACAGCAGACAAAGTAGACTTTAATCCAAAAATGGTAATAAGAAATAGAGGAGGTCATTACATAATGATGATGAAGGGATTGATTCATCAAAAGAATATCACAATTCTAAATTATTTATGCACCCAACATCAGAACACCTAAATATATAAGCAGATATAAACAGATTAGGTGTAGGTAGACTATACCTCACATAATAAAGTCATATATCACAAATCCACAGCATAAATCATAATCAATAAAGAAAATCTTTCCTACAAGATTAGGAACAAGATGAGGATACTCACTCCAACGACTTCTATTCAGCACAGTATTAGAAGCAAGAGCAATTAGGCAAATAAAAGATAACCAAATTTGAAAGGAATAAGTAAAATTGTCTTTTTGCAGATGCTATGATTGTACACATAGAAAACCCTATAGACTCCATGAAAAATCTGTTAGAACTAATAAATGGAGGCACCTGGGTGGCTCAGTCAGTTAAGTGTCTGCCTTCAGCTCAGGTCATCCCTCTGTTCAGTGAGGAGCTGGCTTCTCCCTCTGCCTCTGCCTGCCACTCTGCCTACTCTTTCTCTCTCTGCCAAATAAAATCTTTAAGAAAGAACTGATAAATGAATTCAGTGAAGTTTCAGGAATACAAAATCAACATACAAAAATCAGTTGTATTTATTTACTTTAAAGACTTAACTGTAATGTTATTAAACTGCCATTTCTTTTTTTTTTTTTAAGATTTTATTTATTTATTTATTTTTAGAAGATTTTATTTATTTATTTTTGAGAAAGAGAGAGGAGAGAGAGCATGAGAGGGGAGAAGGTCAGAGGGAGAAACAGACTCCCCATGGAGCAGGGAACCCGACATGGGACTCAATCCTGGGAGTCTGGGATCAAGACCTGAGCTGAAGGCAGTAGTTTAACTAACTGAGCCACCCAGATGCCCATATATCAGTTGTATTTATGTTCACTAACAATAATCTATCAGAAATAAAAATTAAGAAAACAATTCTTTTAAGAAAAAAATTCTATATACTGAAAACTATAAAATGTTGATAAAAGAACTTGAAGAAGACACAAACAAAATGAAAGACACCAGTGATCATGGATTGGAAGACAAAGTCCCAGTAACATTTTCACAGAAATAGAAAAAAAAAATCCTAAAATTTGTATGGAACCACAAAAGGTTCTGAATAGCCAAAATAATCTTAAAAAAGAACAAAGTTGACAACATTACACTTTCTGATTTCAAATATATTTTTAAAAAGTACATTAATACAGAGTATAGTATGCAATAAAAAAGCTATATAGATCAAAGAAACAAAAAGGAATTTCAGTAATAAACACATGCCAAACCTGCCAAGAACAAATGGGGGAAATAATAGTCTCATCAATGAATGGATAAACTTGATATCCACATTCAAATGACGGGAATTAGGTTTTTCTCTTAGTCCATACACAAAAATCAATTAAAAAAAAAAAACAGACTTGAATGTAAGACCTGATATGATAACACTCTTAGAAAATATCATAAGGGGTAAGCTCCTTGTCCTGGCAATGATTTTTTAGATTTGACACCAAAGCACAAGTAACAAAATAAAAAAATACACATGGGACTACATTCAACTAAAAAGCTTCTGTGCAGCGAGGGAAATGATCAATAAAATAAAAAGCATCCTATAGGAATGAAGAAAATATTTGGAAACCACATATCTTAATAGGGATTAATATTCAAAATATACAAAGCAGCCATACAACTGGACATAAAAATATATAATTAATCCAAGCAAAAAATGGGCAAAAAACTGAATTTTTTTTTACACACACACACACAAAAGACATACGGATGGCAAACAGGTACATGGAAAGGTGCTTAACATCACTAATCATCAGGGAAATGCAAAATCAAAACCATAATAAAATGCTACCTCACATCTGTTAGAACACCTATTATCAAAAAAAATAAGAGATAACAGATATTGACAAGGATGTGGGGATGTAAACTCATACAGTCATTCTGGAAAACAGTATAGAGGGTCCTCAAAACAGTAAAAATAGATCTACCATATAACCCATCCATCACACTTCTGTGTATATATCCAAATGAAATGAAATAATTATATTAAAGAGATATCTGTATCCCCATATTCACTGCAGCATTATTCACAATAGCCATGGTAAGGAAATGACCTAAGTTATGGAAGAATTGATAAAAAAAAGCATGGTATGCAAATACAACGGAATAGTAGTCAGTTTTATAAAACAAGGAGATCTTGACAATTGAGATAACATGTGTGAATCTAGAAGGTGTTATGCTAAGTGAAATTAGCCAGACACAGAAACAGAAAGACAAATGCTCTGTGGTTTCACTTACATGTGGAATCCAACACACAGGGAGGGGGGAAAAAAAAGGAAAAGGAAAAGGAAAGAAAACAAAAAGAATAAAAAATAATTGAATTCATAGAAATAGTAGAAGGTGGTTGAAAGGAATGGGTGGTGGGGAAAACGAAGGTTGGTAAAAGAGTACAAATTCAGACTTATAAGATGAATAATTCTGAGGATCTATTTATACAACATAGTGACTATAGCTAATAATACTATATTGCATAATTGTTAAAAAAAAAAAACAAAACAAGTATTATCCCTGAAAATAAAGAGGTAAATATGTGAGGTGATGAATGTGTTAATTAACTTGATTGTGGGAATCATTTTACAATGCATATGTATAGGAATGTGTCACGTTGTGCATAATGAATAGATTATTATTTTGTCAATGCTACTTCAACAAAGCTAAAAAAATAAACTTGAAGTTTCATATTTTGGGGGTTTCTTTCTTGTGATCCATCTGCATATTACCCTGAAAGGGGAAATAGAGTATGGAAACTGATATGATTATGGTATGCGTTCTAATCAGCCCTTGATCCTGACACCTCATACATCCTTTCAGGATATTTGTAATAAATGTGGACATTAAAAATTTAGCAACTGGGGGCACCTGGGTGGCTCAGTGGGTTAAAGCCTCTGCCTTCGGCTCAGGTCATGATCTCCGGGTCCTGGGATCGAGCCCCACATCGGGCTCTCTGCTCAGCGGGGAGCCTGCTTCTCCCTCTCTCTTTGCCTGCCTCTCTGCCTGCTCGTGATCTCTGTCTGTCAAATAAATAAAATCTTAAAAAAAAAATTAGCAACTGTATGGCTGAAGACAAAATGTATGTTAAAAAAGTGATAATCATTGATAAAGTTTTTTGACAGAAGAGTGATTTAGCAATTATGAAATTACATATACACTAGATAAAAACAAATACAAAATACATTGTAGAGACTAGACACCACTATTAGAAAAATACGCTGCAAATAGGCAATGGAACTTTGTGATGCTGGATTAGAGTTGGACACACCAGAATGAACTCATATCTATCTAGCTAGGTGTATTTAGCTATATATAGATAGATGATAGAAACAGGGAAAGAAAGAAATATAGGTAAGTGTATATACATCACATTGATCAGAATACCTGCAGACATTACTTAGTTCCGTCCACTGAAAGGCTGTAGAAAATAGTAAAATCAGAGTAACAACAAGCACCCCTATGTCCAGATCTTGGTTTCTAAATACCACTCCTCCTTGGCTTTTGGGGCTCCAAAGGTTCTTTTGGAGAAACTGGTGATTCCAGACCTGTGGCTGGGAAACGAGAAAATGTTCATGGAGGCTCTTGCAGGCAAAAATTAAGGGAATATTAAAAAAATAATAATAAGAAGGAAGAAGGACACAGAAAGAAAGAAAAGGCTCTGAATTGCCAAGCTGAAAAAATTTGATCAATGAAATAAGTAATATATTGGATTATGACACAAGAATAAAAGAAATATCTATGAGTCCATACTAACTTGATTGATTAGAGAAATAAATAATTTGGGGGAAAAGACTGAATTTTCCTTACAGAAGAATCCCAACATGTAACCCAAGTATTTATACATATATGTGTAATGAAGGAAAGAAATTAAAAAATCACCATTAGAACACCATAGTAATAATTGTTGTGATTAAGAATCACTCATGATGCTAACAGAAATAAGCAGAATTTAAGAAAAAAACAGGATATTTGCATAGGTGTGAAGATTTTACCTCAAAATATTGATCAATTTCCGTGGCAGTTTTAACAGATTTCCACAAATACTTTGCTTGCAGGGAAGTGGAGCTACAAGAGCTCCTCTTAATTATGAACTAAGTATGGGCGCCTGGGTGGCTCAGTGGGTTAAGCCACTGCCTTGGGCTCAGGTCATGATCTCGGGGTCCTGGGATCGAGTCCCGCATCGGGCTCTCTGCTCAGCAGGGAGCCTGCTTCCTTCTCTCTCTCTCTCTGCCTGCCTCTCTGCCTGCTTGTGATCTCTCTTTGTCAAATAAATAAATAAATCTTTTAAAAAAAATTATGAACTAAGTAGACTTGGTAACTCACTTCTAGTGAGTAGAAAATGGAAATGAAAAGTAGTAACTACAATGTCAGGATCTGCGGACACTGCCTCAACTAAGTGGTCAGAGTAAACATCTCTAACAATGATGAAGGATGATATCATGTACCTGCTGATAGGATGCCAGTGTGTCCTACCACACGATATTTCTTCCAAAAATGTACTACCACAGTCTAATCATGAGAAAATATGAGGCAAACTTACATGTGGGGGCTTTTTACAAAAAAAACTGACCAGTGTTCTTCAGAAGGTCAAGGTCATAATAAAAATAAGGAAAGACTAATAAACTGTCAGAAACCAAAGTTAACTAGTCAGGCATGATGACTAAATACAATATGGAATCTTATCTGATTCCTGGAACAGGAAAAAAAATATTTGAAATACATTATTGGAAAAATTGGGGATATTTAATACAGTTTTTAGTTTAGCTAATAATAATGTACCAGTATGAATTTATTTATTTATTTATTTATTTATTTACTTACTTATTTTTAAAGATTTTATTTATTTATTTGACAGACAGAGATCACAAGTAGGCAGAGAGGCAGGCAGAGAGAGAGAGAGAGAGAAAGAGGGAAGCAGGCTTCCTGCGGAGCAGAGAGCCCGATGCGGGGCTCGATCCCAGAACCCTGAGATCATGACCCGAGCCGATGGCAGCATCCCAAACCACTGAGTCACCCAGGCGCCCCGAATTTATTAATTTTCATAAATGTATCCTGATTATGTAAGCTAGTAACACTAGAGGGCTGGATTGTAGAGTATAAAGGAACTCTCTGTGATTCCTTTTTAACTCTCCAGTAAATAGAAAAATATATATCCAAAATAAGTTTTAAAAAAGTAAGTATAAGAGGAATTTCAGTAATTTTCAAATGTAAAGTAAGATAATGCTCATTAATGATGACTTAGAAAAATACAACAATATTTATTAAGAAACAGGAATTGTGTCTTACTTACTCTGTATTTCTTGACACCAAATTATGATTTGTCACAGAAAGAACAAAATATGACAAAGAAGTTACTAATTAATTAAATGAATATTTGTCTGAAGGCTTAATATCACTATTTTCTATAGAGCCAACATTGAAACTTTTGTTTATTCTAAAATGAGTCAATAAATTTGTTTTAACAATATTTAACAAAATATACAATATCATTAAAATTTCTATACAGGGACGCCTGGGTGGCTCAGTTGGTTAAGCAGCTGCCTTCGGCTCAGGTCATGATCCCAGCGTCCTGGGATCGAGTCCCACATCGGGCTCCTTGCTCCGCAGGGAGCCTGCTTCTCCCTCTGACTCTGCCTTCCACTCTGTCTGTGCTCGCTCCCGCTCGCTCTCTCTCTGACAAATAAATAAATAAAATCTTTATAAAAAAAAAAAATTTCTATACAAATGGTTGTCAAAATCATCACCTCATGATTCAGTTTCACCTTGATCTAATACAGCATAGTAGAGGGTATGTTGGCATGTAGAGTATAGAAGAAGAAGCATATTTTCTACATCTCACTAAATTAAATCTTTGTATAAGTTTCTCAAACTCTTTTTTTTTTTTCCTGTATAAGATTATTTTTTGGTACAGTAGTACAAGTACAACTGACATCGTTTCAAGCTAAGCCATGGCTTTTATCTTAAGGTGTATCTTTCCTTGTACATTTACTAAATTATATATTAAATTTGAAAGGCAAAAAAAAAAAGTCTACATCTTTATCTCTCCTGCAAGAACAACATTATATCAGTGAAATTTCAATGTCTTGGTCACAAAATCAATGTCTTCATGAATAACATAGGATATCGCTAGTGTCCACATAAGATTAAGGTTATTGAAAAATTAATTTGAACTTAGTAAGACACACAATAACAACAAAGAAAACACTACTATTATGAGCCTTTTAGAGATGCTATATAAAATGATAATCTTTTGGCCATACAGCTGTAATATTTAGCCACCTCTCCTGAGGTCAGCAATTTTATTCATGTCAAGGTATATTAATTACTAGAACCAGAAAACTGACAATATTATCTTCAAATTCATGTCAAAATTGAAGCCAACACTTAAACTTTACCAATTTGATTTCTATGAGAATCATAAAGCAATTAAACTGCATATTTAGGAAATAGAGATTAATTTGTGTTCATTCTTTCTGTTTCCCATCTGGGATTGAAACATTATATCATTTGGCATTACATGAATGTCAAATGTTGTATTTGTGCAATATGCTTTTTTTTTTGCTGTTATCTGTGGCTTTCCAGACATTTTTAAATTTCATGTTTTAAAAAATGTGTCTGATCAGGAAAACATAGTTATGTGCTTGAAATGAATAATCTTTGAACACTTTTTTAAAAACTGGCTAATATTTCTCTCAACTCACATTCAGTTTTTCTCACTGGATACATGTTTGACATGAAATGCTTCAAACATTAAATACCCTATTCATAGTGAATCTTCAGGACATAAATGTGCCAACCAGGAATCCAATATAGATTTTCTATCTTCTTTATAAATCCCAAACACTAAAATTTACAACAATCCCTAAGATAAATAAATATTACTTAATTCATCACCTGAAGAGATCTGTACGTCTGAATTAATTTTAGTTGCCCTCTGTATTGTCAAGAGTGTACTTATGATAAGATTAGTTCTATTGTGTATTAATGACTAATTTATTAACCTCTTTCCTTTTCTAAAATTCAGGTGTACTCAAAACGCCAAGAAATAGAGTATTTGCAAGTAGATAGAGTTGTGAGTTGAGCTTTACCATACAGCATATTCGGGGTGATGAATGTGGTCAGGATTCTTAATGCAAAGCCATCATCACCTTCACTGGGGTACAGCAGATCTCGCTAAGCAGTGAGGACACATCAGGTACACGGCATTTTTACTGTCAAAAATGTCTTTGACTCCAAATCTCTGGTCATCTCCTCTCATGACTTGGCTGGCCCATGCGTCAGCTAATACTTGCTATTCTACATACAAGTTAGAAGGTAGTATACCAATAATGGATACCAAAGAAGCCTCTGTCCAACAGCAGAAACAGGACTGAATTAGGAAGCCCCTCAATTCACTCTGTCTCCCACAATTCGATTTGTTACGGAGGAGTGAGTGTGTCTTCCACTCCTCACATATCACACAGCCTTTTTTTTTTTTTTAAGGTTTTATTTATTTATTTGAAAGACAAAGATCACAAGTAGGCAGAGAGGCAGGCAGAGAGAGAGCAGGAAGCAGGCTCCCTGGCTGAGCAGAGAGCCTGATGTGGAGCTCGATCCTAGGACCCCAGGATCATGACCTGAGCCGAAGGCAGAGGCTTTAACCCACTGAGCCACCCAGGCACCCCTCACACAGTCATTTTTGTTAGTTCAACTCAATCTTCTAAATAAATAATTCCCAGGCTGAATCAACCACCAGTAAATACGTGCCCTGTCACAGCCACAGTCTACATTAGCTCTCTGACACTCAGTTTCTATATGTGATAAATAGGTATGATAATATATGATTTTCTGGGTTGTAAATTTCAGAGAAAAAGATATGCATGCAAATACTAAGCACAATATACGCCATGTAGGTATTCAAAAATGATACTTTTATTATCACTATTATAAAAATAATAACCTTTGCTCAGTTGATCAGTTCAGTGGATCAGAACAATGTGCTTGGGGCACCTGGGTGGCTCAGTCATTAAACGTTGACCTTCAGCTCAAGTCATGATCCCAGGGTCCTAGGATCAAGCCCTGCATCAGGATCCCTGCTCAGGGTGAAGCCTGTTTCTCCTTCTCCTACCCCTCCTGCTTGTATTCCCTCTCTCTGTGTTAAATAAATAAATAAATAAAATCTTAAAAAAAAAAAAAAAGGCAGCAATGCGCTCCATGGGGCACCTGGGTGGCTCAGTCAGTTAAGCAGCTGCCTTCAACTCAGGTCATGATCCTGGAGTCCCAGGACATAGCCCCACATTGGGCTCCCCACTCAGCAGGGAATCTGCTTCTTCCTCTGCCCTTCCCCTCACTCATGCACGCTGTCTCTGTCTCACATAAATGAATAAAATCTTAAAAAGTAAAACAATGTGCTTCTTATGAACTATTGTCGTTTTTGAAAAAAATTACCAATTCCATTCATCACTATAGTTCAAAGATCTAATGGAAAACCTTTTAAAACTTAAGATTTTACAAATAGGATTAGTTGCAAAAAACAAAAAACACTTCATAAAAACTAACAATATTTTGCCTAAGCATCTTTATAAGAACTTACGTATTACTAATAATTTTCAATGTTATCACAAAATGTTATTAATACTTACAATCCACACACACACACACACATTCAACTGGATGGAATGAAAATACTCCTTTTACATAGCTCTTATGCTCATACATATATTCACATACATATATTTTCTCCATTTATGCTTCAGGGAACTATTTTGTACATAACTAAAATTTTCCTTTGCCATGAACTTGTGTCCACATGCAATCCCCCTCCAGCTATGCCCCACAGCTTCCGCCTCTGTGGTGCTAAGGAACAGGTATACCCCTTCAATTTTTCTGTTCATTTTCACGTGTGTTAATTATAATGCAAATGCATAATAAGAAGCTTCCATTGTTGACTGGAATCGGAGGACAGACAGACAGTCTTGAGTAAGAACTTGAAATGTTTTTTCTGTTTCCTGAATCCCCTTATGGTTCTGTCTGAAAGAATATAATCCATTTTAGTTCCACCTTTCTCTCTCTCCATGAAGTGTATTTTTCTCTTCAGTCATTCTGGCAGTTTGAGTTTGTCTTGAATTTACAACCATCACCAAAAAATTGCACTTATTCTGCCACCTAAGCAGCACTCATCCTTTCTTTCAAACATTAGCTTTCCCTCTGAGCTCTCCATTCTGATGTTTATTTTTCCCTCACAACATCTACTTGTGATAGATATGTTTTTATTATTTTTATGCTTTTGAGATTATAACCAACATCCACTTAGCTAAAAGGATATATGCTCAGATTTTGATGTTCTCAGTCAAAAGAGGAGGGTCCTGAGCCTGAAAAAAGAATTCCTGTCATTAAATAGTTAATGTATTAACTAGTTAAATAGTTAATGTCATTAATAGTTAATAGCTAAGTGCCTGTCAGTGTGGTCAGTGAGCAAAAACTGATGTAGTCCTTGCCTGTCCATGGAGGATGTAATCTGGCAAAATAAATTGATGTGTGTCAAATAAAGCACTATTAATTCCTTCAACAAACACCGAATATTCACGATTTACCAGACACATTCAGGATGTTGTAGATACAGAAGTGACCAAACATACAAAAAAAAAAAACAAAAAAACAAAAAAAAAACTACCTTTTGTCATTAAACTTACACTCTAGTTGTGAAGTCTAAAAATAACTAAAATACAAAACAAACAAACAAACAAAAAAACAAAAACAAACCCATGGTGATAAGTAATGAGAAGAAATGGGAGATAAAATGTGAAAAGTGCCAATTGGGAGTTTGACCTAAATCTACCTTACCTGGAAGATTCCCTTATATGGTTCCTGTTGAGCTGGGACATAAAGGAAAAATTGGAATAACCTGGCAAAGAAAGGAAAGAAGACCTCCAGGCAGGGGGGATCCCATTTGAAAATCTCCCGTGCTGAAGATGATACAACTTCTCAGAGGAACAAAAAGTTCCTTGTGGTTGGAGGAGAAACAAAAATATGAGAATTTCATTACCTAATCGTTCTGATTATACACATTTAAGCACCAATGGCAGGCTATTCTGTTCATTCTCTTGTTGTATGTAGGTATACCTCAGACTAACATAGTCTTCCTTCGTAACTGCGTTTCCATAACTACCATAAATAACAGAGTTGACACTCTATGTCCAAGAAGTTCAGCTCCTCTATTTGATTGTTCTTGTAATTGTTTTCTGCATTGTAAAGAGGTCAAGCTAGAGTTAGTCTAGGTGTGATGCCTTTGTGTAATATTTATTTGTCATGTGACTTGGACAAATGATTGTTTCAGAGGTTCATTTTACACACATATAAAATGAAGGCAATAATACTATTCATTACATAGTGTTGTGAGATTAATATGATGGTGTTGTGTGAGATGATGCATTTAGCACAATTCTGGGATCATAACCAAGCATTCAGAGATTTGTGACTTTTAATGAAAATAATAATAGGGATAATCGCTTATTGCAATAGAATCAACGTGACATATGGACTTCAGGTTATCAAACTTTCATAAACAACTTACATCCTCTGTCACTCCTTGAATTACAGAGAGGGACTTGAGAGGTTTTACTAGCTTAGTAGATAAAATATAAATCTTTCAGATATATTATTACCTGGAATATTATTTCTTTTGTGGCTGTTTCTTGACTCTAAAATATCTCTATTTCTTCCTGGGATAAAAATTGCCCACTAATGAAAACAATGCTTTTATTTAGCTGAGCCTGTGATAGCGAGAAGGAGAGACTCCTTTAACTACTTCATGACTGCTATGTAGATAGCTAAAGGCTTTTGTTTTCCTCCAATTTTCTTTGTAGCCTTTCAGTTCTGTCCTTGATAATGAAGATTTTTGCAAGACTCACATTCAGGTTAATATGTTACTACATGAATGAAAATAAATACAATGCTCAAATTTTATTTAATAGAGTATCATTACAGCTACAAACAGAAGTGACCAAATAAATAAATTAAAGATGTGATTATGAATTATTCTTAGGAACAAAATTTGTAACATTTTGTGGCCATAATGACAATGATTTCTACTATTAAATTTGAATAAGCTAACCATTTTAAATTTAAATGATACATATAAATGAGCTGTCAGAAGTGTCCCATTATTTTGGTAAGAAATTAAGAAGGATATATATATATATATAAAATACACTATCATTATTTCCAAAAAACAATAATTTTTACTCTTTATGACATTCTATTTAAACACTATGCACACACAGAATTCAGATCTCTTTCTAGAAGAAATGAGATACTCATTTTAAATGGCTTGGGTATAAATGTAAGGTCAAGCTGGTGCCAAATCAATCTGAGATATACTAGATCTATTACTTGAAAGTGGTGCTTGATAGATCTTATCCTAGGTAATAGAACTGGCCCTCCTTGCTAGCTGAGAAATCTCTATTCAGTTTCAATAATACCTTTAATTTTCTGATTTTATTTTGAGGATGAATCCAATGTAAAATACACATAATTGGATTTAAATAATTGAAACTATCTTGCTTCTTCTGAGAAAAATCACCATCTTAAATAAATAACATCCCGTCTGTAACACCGAACAAAGCATTAATATTCTTTCCAACTATCTTGAGAATGTTGATTATAAAGTAAGAAGATTTACTTTTGTAAGTATATATCTAAATATATATTATTCCCCTTAAAATAGCTCATGAAAGATGCTATATGATATTTTCCCACAATGCTACCTTCTTCAAAGTAAATTTTGAACATGTTTACACTGTTGTTAATATAGCAGGTGATTACATTCAGGAACTGGAAATCTGTGTTTTGTGGGGAACTGTAATATTCTGACACAATCTAAAAACATTTAGAGCTCACATTCAATAAATATTGAAAGAAGAAATTGAGAAAGAAGGACAAATAAAGTGAATTAGGAAGCCATGTAGCATTATTTTTAATAAAAATAGTATGTGACTATAAAGGAAAAATAGTATTCCTGCATGACTCAACCATATTTGGAGAAAATATATTAAGAGAAAATATTGATTTATTTCTGCAGATGTAATATAACTATGTATCAACTTAATGTGGTTATACCAAAAATGTGTTTAAATCATATTTGGATTTATTCTATAAATATAAACAAATTTTAATCAGATTTATATATACTGAGATGAAAGGTTTACAATGGTTTTTAATTTTAAGATGATGTATTGAGCATATGTTGAAACCCTCTCCTTCTGTTTACTTCAGGTACAACAAAATGAGAGCCCATGCATGAAAATAAGGAAGAGAAATTGCCAGCATTCAAAAGGAAGACATCTCTAACAGAATAAAAAGCAACAACAACAAAAAACAAAAAACAGCTGTGAACCCAAACCTCACAAAAATTCTTAAATTCAGTGAGCTGAATTTAGAATTAATTCAGAAACTTATAATTAACTTAAAAATTGCTCAAATGGCTTGGATCAGGAGTCTTGAGGACTGTTTATGTCTTGCAGGAATGGAGGGTATAGATGTACACTCAGTAAAAGGCTAGGGGATGTATCTTATCCACAGTGTGAAACTGCATATTAGAAACCCTACACTACTATTACACAGGACAGAAATAGTATCCCTTACCAAACTTAAGTTATTAAAACACTGTGTTATTAGTGGTAGAATAGAAAAAAATAAACTAAGGGGTGCCTGGGTGGCTCAGTTAGTTAACCAACCATCTGCTTTCAGCTCAGGTCATGATCACAGGGCTCCTAGATAGAGCCCCAAGTCAGGCTCCCTGCTCAGCAAGGACTCTCCTCCCTCTCCATCTGCCTCTCCCTAAAGCTTATGATTTCTCCCTCTCTCTCTCTCTCTCTAGGTCTGTGTGTGTTAAATAAATAAATAAAATCTTTAAAAATAAATATACTAAGAAACAGAAGAGGAAAAACAAAACAAAAGAAAACAAAACAGAATACCAGCAGGAAAAGAATAAATGGAACAAGATGGGATCGGGAGAAAGACAAACCAAAAGAGAATCTTAATGTCACACAACAAACTGAGGGTGGCCGGAGGGGAGTGGGGTAGGGAGAGGGTGGTGGGGTTATGGACATTGGGGATGGTATGTGCTATGGTGAGTGCTGTGAAGTGTGTAAACCAGGCGATTCACAGACCTGTACCCCTGGGGCTAATAATATATTATATGTTTATTAAAAAAAATTTCTTTTGTATCATTAAAATAAAAGTCTTGGGAAAAAAATAAAAAAAGAAGTAATACCAGCAACAAAAAACTCATATGTAGTAATTTGATGTACCATGGGAAAGCATTGTTAATCAGTTGGGGAAATAATGTAATGATTTATAAAACTTACTGGAAAAATGTGTTATCCATATTAGGTTATAATGAAACTGGATTATTACTTCATAGAGATATTACAGACTTAAATATAAGAAATGAAAGTATAAAATCTTTAGAAAATAATATAAAAGAGTAGCTCTATATCACTACAGCATGAAACGATTTCTTAAATAAGGCACAAACAGAAGTCATATTTAAAAGATAGGCGAATTAAGCTAAATTATATAAAGAACAAAAGCTCTTAGTTCATCATTGTTTTGTTCATCAAAAGGTAACATAAAATGAGTGAAAATATACAAGTAGTATATTTTTATAACATATGTGCACATTTTAATAACACATTAAACCAAAATTGTTTAGTATTTAGAATATATAATATTTAAGAGTTCTTAAAAAAACAACTCAATAGAAAAGTAAATAAGAAACCTGAAGAGGCATGTAAATAAATATGATTATGAATGATGATACACAGATTAAGGGATGCTCAAGCTCACTAGGTTATGGAAATACTGATTAAAATAAAGTGAAATATGATTTCATATTTATCAGATTAACAACAAATAAAATAGCAAAATACCAAATGTTGGTAAAATTGTGGATCATAAGATCTTTGCACAATTTATTAATTTTTTTTAGTAAAATTGCACAGCCTGTTTCCCCCAACCATATCACTCCAAAGAAACAAATGCACATGTACACTAGAATCTCTATATATGGATGATTCGTATACAGTTGTCCATAATAGAAAAAAAGTAACAATCCAAATCCTTACAAATAGTAAATGGATAAATTGTGTTGTTTTACTAAAAATGGACTTGTTACACAATGAACACAAATGAAGTAAAGCTGCATTCATCAACACGGCTAAATCTCTGTATCACAATATTGAGTTAGAGAAAAAGATCATAGAATAGCTTATATTTCCATCCCTATAAATTATAAGTTTAGATAAAGGGGAAATATTGTTTAAAGTTACATAAATATAGGACATCTATAGAAGCAAAGAATAGATATGAGTAACTGGATACTGAAGCCTATGATTACCTTTGTAGGAGGTGGCACTCAGGAGTACAACCAGTTAAGGAAATGGGAAATATTAAGACATATAGAGATAACAATAACCTCCCTTATCAGATCCATCACTGTGTGTGGTTCAGATCCTACTACACATTTTTGATACACATAAAATTCTAGTTACTGCAATCAAGGTCTATACTCCTTAATGGATGTTTAAAAATACATTTTTTTTTTTTTACTAAACCTGAATTGATACTTAGTGTAAATTTATTTGAAAAAAAAATAATGAACTTCTATTTGTTCCTTTTTAGTAAGATCATCCACTGGGGATAATTTGTACAAACTATTAGAAGAACTCATTCTGAGCTTCTGTAGAAACATTAAACAAAGGTTTATTATATATATGAAACAGGTACATGGGAATTTTATACATGCATATTAACACTGTTTGAATCTCATAGGTATTTAATTAAAATTCTGAAATAAAAGTTCCATTTAATTTTCTTCATATAAAATAAGGCAGAATGAACTGTTGCTTGGAAGATACACCAAGGAGTACTAGGCAGACCATTCATTAAATAATAATCATGGGAGCAGGGAGGGGAAGATGGATGTTATGTAAAAGAAGGAAAGAGTTAGAAATTGCTTCTTCAACCTTTATAGAAAAAAAAATTTAACCACAATTCCATCACGGCCTAAGATAAAATAGATTTCCTTGATCTATTTTTTGTTTTGTGACTATTTCAGCTAGACATTTTAAATTTTAAATTTCTTTAATGAAAACCATTTTCTTTCTCACTTTCTATCACAGAATCCCTTCCACCACATAAACAAAGTTTCAACCCAATTTCTACTACACCCATGTGGACTTCAGTAGCTACATGAAATCTAACTGTATCATGCACACTAACCCAGATAATAAAGACGCATGAATGTGTATTTTTCTGAAGAAAATGAACATGTGAAATTATCAGGAAATTAGAAGATGACATAAATAAAATTCTAACTTATTAGACAAAAATTTTGTAAAGAAAATATTAAACAAAAATTAAAAAATTAAACAAACAACTTCTATGACGTATTTTTTGTTATTTCAACCTGCGACAAATCTCTATGTTACTGTTGGATTTTTAAATTTGTTTTTTGCAAAGATTTATTTATTCCTCTTAAAGAGAGAGGGAAGAAGAAAAACCTAGATGAGGATACAGGAACTATGTGTGTATATTCTTCAATGCTTTTAGAATTTTGGAAATAAATCAATTGTAGGTTTAAAAATTGAAAGAAACATAGTTACAACACTTGTACCATGGTGGGTGAAGGTATACACCACAGTGCCATCTATCTAGGGCATAAAGTGGGATTTACTGGGGAAACTTGCAAAAGCACAGCATCAATGTGATGAGTAACTTGGTTTGGAAAGCTCTGCACATGCGACAGTGAAACATGAATTGATGATGGCGTAACTCAATACTGTGGATTATGCTCCAGGACAGGAAACCTGCAACCTGCTACTTTATCTTTTTACAGTACAAACATGAGAGTGGGCTTGTACATAGGGGAGACTAGTAAGATTTAGCCAGGGTATTTCTTTCTTTCCTGGTGCTAGAAATGCAGTATTGGCTCAGATCTCCTGTCCATAAATCCAGAATGTTGTATCTTTAACTTTCTATTAGGGTGTAAATAGGGAAGTCACATGGCCTGTGAGAAATCAGAAAAAGTATCTTGGGATGTCAAATTTTTTTCTCTAAACATTTAAGTAATCTTTTCTTTCTTAGTCCCACATACAACCAAGTTGTATACATATTGTTTTTTTTTTTTTTTTTTTTTTTTTGCATGACACTGATAGTCTTAGAGAATATTTGCCAGGTATCCCGTAGACTACCTTCCAATCAGGATTGTCTAACATTTTTCTCATAATTATAGTTTAGTTGTTAGTTTTTGAACGAATACTGTTGAAGACTTCCTCTAATCCTATCATATCAGGGGTGCATGATATGCTTACGCCATCACTAATGATGTTGAACTTCATAAATTAATTAAGATACTGTTTATCAGGCTTCTTCAGGATAGAGTTACTCTTACAGATTCACAATACCATTGCTGGAATCCACTCATTAAGCTTAGTTTACCCTCAAGGAAAGGAGTGGTAAGAATGTAGTTCTTATCTATTGAATGAGGGAGTATTCGTGTATATTATTTAGAATTCTTCTGTGGGAAATTTTTTCTCTTGAAATAAGAAGGAGATTTTTTTTTTAAGATTTTATTTTTTTTAAGTAATTTCTACACCCAGCATAGAGCTCAAACTTAAAACCTTGAGACTGAGTCACATAGTCTACCGATGAGCCAGCCAGGTGCCCTAAGAATGACATTTCTGCTACCAGTTCTGCACAGTATCCTAATCAGGTAGAATAATAATCATTAAGGTGCTGATTGGCTAAGTGAACTGTACAAGACAATAAAAGTTTTAAGTAATGGAACTAGAATTTGAATACAGTCAACATGAGAACTCCAGAACTTAGGTTCTTAAATATTACTATTATAATTTTCATTATTTTCTATATATGAAATTCTAAAAATAAACTTTAGAAATGCTTCTTGAATATACTAGATACCTGCTATCAGCAATAATACATATATAAATGTAATCTTTTAAGAAAGTATATATTACTGTCAGCGTTACACTTTTATGAAAATTTCTATTTACTGTTGAGAACAGGAAAAATGGTTTTATTTAGACTCCCTTATAAAAATATTTATAGGATAAAGTGCACTCAAACAATAATAAAATTTTGTCTTTGTTTCAAGTAAGCAAACGTGTCCAAGTATGTTAAAGTTAAGTTGCTATTTATAACCTTATTTATAAAAGTAAAGGTTTAATGCACTTTTGTTCTTCTTGCTTTATTGGCATTTATTATTATTCGTTGTGAGACCCATAACCCCAAAGTATATAATTTAGAAATAAACATGGGTTTACTCTCTTACTCTTCCACATTGTACACAGCAATATGCTGGGAAAATAAAAACTTTCTTGGTTATAAATCAATAAGTGCTCATTACTTATTGGTTAAATATATATAATGGCAAAAAATTAAAATATTACTCTATAATCCCATCACTTAACTTTATACATACATATGTATGTATAATATATGTAAATGAATGTAATATATGTGTGTGCTTGTTCATGTGCATTTATACTCATAATATTAATATACTCACTTAAAATATACTCACATAAATATAAATATACTCATTTAAAATTGGATTTATTTATTTTAATTTAAATTCAGTTAATTAATATAAAATGTATTATTAGTTTCAGAGGTAGAAGTCAGTGATTCATCACTCTTATATACTACCCACTGAACATTACATCACATAACCAGCTGTTTGATAAGTTCTTTATAGATTTAGATACTAGCACTTTATCTGATATGTCATTTGCAAATATCTTCTCCCATTTTAGCCATTTGTTTTTTGGTTTTGTCGATTCTTTCATTGCCCTCAATTTCAATCTGGAGGTGTCTAAAATGAGTGTCTTGCAGACAGCATATTGATGGTTCTTGATTTTTTTTTTTTTATCCAGTCTGATACCCTGTGTCTTTTGATTGGGGCATTTAGCACATTTACATTCAGAGTAGCTAATGAAAGATAAATTTAATACCACTGTATTACCTATAATGTCACTGTTCTGTATATGGTCTCCTTTCCTTTCTGGTCTATGTTACTTTTGAATAACAAGATTTTTGAATGACAAGATGGAAAAAGTCACCTCAAAAAAGAACAAGAGGCAGTACTGACTGCTAGGGACCTATCACTACAGAATTAAATAAGATGTCAGAACTAGGGTTTAGAATAATGATTCTAAAGATACTAGCTATAAAGATACACCTTTAATATGTCTTGCAGGGTTGGTTTAGTGATCACAAATTCTTTTAGTTTCTGTTTGTTCTGGATGATTTTTCTCTCTCCTATTTTGAATGGCATCCTTGCTGTGTAAGTATTCTTGGCCGCATATTTTTCTCATGTAGCACCCTCAATATATCATGCCCGTCTTTTTGGCCTTCCAGTCTCTGTGGATAGGTCTGCTTTCAGTCTTTTGTTTCTAACCTTCCTCCCTTGTAGTTTACAAACCTCTTATCCTGAACTACTTTCAGGATTTTCTCTTTGTGTCTGAGATTTGTAAGTTTCACTATTGTATGTTGAGGTGTTGACCTATTTTTATTGATTTTGAGGGGAGTTCTCTATGCCTCCTGGACTTGAATGCTTCTTTCCTTCCCCCAGAGTAGGGAAGTTCTCTATAATTTGCTCCAATATACCTTCTGCCCCACCTCCTCTTTCCTCATCTTCTGGGATTCCAATTATTCTCATATTGTTCTGGGTTTTGGTATCATTTAATTCTTACATTCTCCCCTCATGATCCAGTAGTTGTTTATCTCTCCTTTTCTCAGATTCTTTTTTACCCACCATTTGTCTTCTATATCATTAATTCTCTCTTCTGCTTCATTTATCCTAGCAATTAGTTTTCATTGCATGTTATTAATAGCCTTTTTGATTTTGATATGGTAGATTTTAGTTCTTTAATTTCTCCAGAAAGTGAGTCTCTAGTGTCTCTTCTATGCTTTTTTCAAGCCCAGCTAGTATCTTTAGAATCATTATTCTAAACCCTAGTTCTGACATCTTATTTATGTCTGTAGTGATAGGTCCCTAGCATTCAGTACTGCCTCTTGTTCTTTTTTGAGGTGATTTTTTCCATCTTGTCATTCTTGCAGAAACTTTTTAATTTATTTTTTCCTATTTGTAGCATTGCAGCTATTCTTTTCTTAGATCTCTAGTTGAGTTCATAGGGGTTCAGAATGATTTGATAGTTATCTAGCTGAATTCCTGGGACCAGATGAAACTAAGGTCTTCTATTCTTCCACCAGCTTGGACTGATTTGCAATCAGAATTTTCTTCCCATTCAGCACACTGAATCATGCCCTTCTAGCTTGCCAAGTGTCCTCTTTAATGAGGCTTCTTCTCTCTTTCTAGTTATGGAGTTTGTTTTGTCAGTGCCCAGGCTGATTTCTGAAGTATTTAAGATGATTTGATAGTTAACCCATTGTGTTCCATAGATAAGACCAGCTTAAGGTCCTCCTACTTGGCCACTATCTTAGCTCCTCCCCTCAAACTGGATTTAAATAATGGTATAAAAAGAAGTTTTTATATTGACATGCATATTTATATAAAGGAATGTAGCCTAAAAGTAATAATAAAGGTAATAAACATTACTTTTTAAAATAACAATGATAAAACAACAAAATAAACACATTTTTGTTCTACACTCTGTTTTAAAGTTTTTACAAATGAAATTACATTGATACTTAATACTATACAATGAGATAAATACTATATTCCAGCAAAATACCTATTATTTGCCAGACTAAGATAAATATATTGAGAAAAATATGTAAGAACAAAGAATTTTAGAAAAATACAAAAAAAAAATTCTAACTCAACAATAAATGAATCAGAAGACAAACCTAAATAAAGAAAGATAAAGAAGGGAAAAACTGAGAATTGTAATGATAGTATACTTATGGATACATAATGTAAACACTAAATATGATTCTTTATGCAGAATTATATGTTTTAAGGAAAACTTTTAAATTGTCATAAATTATTGTTCTTAATAAATTTATAGGAGAAAGGATTACATTTAAAGAAGAAATAAGGGGCTGCCTGGGTAGCTCAGTGGGTTAAGACTCTGCCTTCAGCTCAGGTCATGATCTCAGGGTCCTGGGATCGAGTCAAGCATCGGGCTCTCTGCTGGGCAGGGAGCCTGCTCTTTCCTCTCTTTCTCTCTACTTGTGATCTCTTTCTGTCAAATAAATAAAATCTTTAAAAAAAATAAAGAAGAAACAAAAATTTCCAAATTTTTTTTCGGAATGAAAGTAGAAGACCAGGTAAAATGCAGGATTTGGTGGTAATACATCTGGCTTTCACACATTGACAGAGACATGCATGTTTGATTACAAACACAACAAAAAGGAAATTAATCTTAAAAGCAGTGAAAAATAAAGTTGAACTCTCAGTTTAATAAAGGAAAAAATGTGAATAAGTAGCAACTTGATAAAATTATCAAAATATTATATAAAATTTAAAAGATAAACCAGAAAGTAAAATGACTCATAAACACAGGTAAGACAAAAAGAGAAAATTTTATCCAGTTTTATATTAAGTGCAAATTGAATTAAATGTCTTATCAAAAACAATGCTTATCTCATGATAAAAATTATCAGATTATGAAAAAGTTCAATATATTTGCTTTAAACAAATCAGATATCTATAGCAGAAAAGAATATAGAAATATTTTCATATCTCACTGAAAAATCCATTTTATAGATATATATATATATATAGATATATATTCCTAAATACATAGGAATATGTAAATATATTCCCAAGTTAGGGAATATTTTAGTATATTATCATGTTCTGGGTAAAAGGAAAACTTTAATGTTTTAAGAGTAAAGATTAAAAAGAACAACAACAACAACAGCAACAACAACAACAAAATTACAGGCCAATATCCCTGAGGAAAATAGATGCAAAAATCCTCAACAAAATATTACCAAATCACATTCAGCAATACATTAAAGGGATCATTCATTATGTTCAAATAAGATTTATTCTATGGATGTAAGGGTGTTTCAATAGTCACAAATTGATCAACATTATGCACATTAACAAAAGATAAAAATTATATGATCATCTCAATAAATGCAGAAAAATCATCTGATAAAACTTAAAAATCCATTCTTGATTAAAAACTCTCAAAGAAATTGGTTTAGAGGGAACATAACAACACAAAAGCCATATATATCAAATCCACAGCTGATATCATACCTAATGGTGAAAGACTGAGAGTTTCCCGCTAAGACTAGGAACAAGACAAGAATATCTCTTGCCGCTATTATTCAACAAAGTACTAGAAATCCTAGCCAAAGCAATCAGACAAGAAAAAGAATAAAAAGGCATCTATATTGGTAAAGAAGAAATTAAACTGTCACTATTTGCAAATGACATGATACTATACAAAGAAAACCCTAAAAACTCTATCAAAAAACTGTTAGAAGTAATAAATTAATTCAGTGAAGTTGTAGGGTACAAAATAAATACCCAGAAATTGATAGCTTTTCTATATACAAATAAAAGTAGCTGAAAGAGAAATTATGAAAACTATCCCATTTAAAGTTCCACAAAGAAAACCAAAATCAAAAACCTAGGAATAAACTGAATCAAGTAGGTTAAAAATGTGTACTCTGAAAACTATAAGACATTGATAAAAGAAATTGAAGGTGATACAAACAAATGGAAAGCTATAGCATTGGATTGGAAGAATTAACACTGTTAAATTGTCCATACTACCCAAAGTAATCTACAGAATCAAAGCATCCCTATCAAAATACCAACAGCATTTTCACAGAACTAAAACAAGTAATACTAAAATTTGTATAGAACCACAACAGACCCTGAAAACCCAAAACAATCTTCAAAATGAAAAAGCTGGAGGAATCCCAATTCCAGATTTCAACCTATACTACAAAGATGTAGTAGTCAAAACAGTATGTTACTGGCACAAACATAGACACAGATCAATAGAACAAAGTAAACCTACATTTAGATGGTCAATTAATCTATGGTAAAGAAAGGAAGATTATATCATGGGGGAAAGGCAGTCTCTTCAATAATTGGTGCTGGGACAATGGACAGCTACATGAAAAATAATGAAACTGGACCACTTTCTAACACCAGGCACAAAAATAAACTCAAAATGGATTAAAGATCTAAATGCAACTTGAAATTATTAAAATCTTAGAGGTAAACACATGAAGTAACTACTTTGATATCAGTCAGAGCAACATTTTTTCTAGCTATATCTCCTAAGACAAGGGAAACAAAACCAATAATAAACTATTGGGAGTATGTCAAACTAAAAGGTTACTGTATATTGAAGGAACTTATCAACAAAATGAAAAGAAAATCTACTAAATGGAAGAACATATTTGCAAATGATACATCTGATAATAAACTGATATCCAAAATATATAAAGACTTACACAACTCAACACCAAATAATAATAATAATAATTATTTGATTAAAAAATGGATGAAGAATGTACACAGAGATTTATAAAGAAACCAGAGATGGCCAACAGACACATATAAAGTGCCCAACATCACTAATAATCAGGGAAATTAAAATCAAAACCACAAAATATCACCTTACGCCTGTAGGAATGGATAGAGTCAAAAAGAGAGTATGAAGGTTTCCTCAAAAAATTAAAAATGGAAGTATCATATAATCCAATGATTCCACTACTTGATATTTATCCAGAGAAAACAAAAACACCAAATTGAAAAAAATATATACACTCTTATGCTTACTGTGGCAATATTTACAATAACTAAGACATAAAAGTGTCCAGTGATATATGAATGGATAAAGATGTGCCCCCACAAACACAGTGGAATATTACTTAGCCATAAAAATGGACAAGTTCTTACCATTTGTGACAACATGGATGGATGTAGAGGATATTATATTTAGTGACATAAGAAAAACAAATACCATATGACTTCACTTAGATGTAAAATCTAAAAACAAAACAGAACAAATGAATAAACAAAAAAACAGAATCAGATCTATAAATACAGAGAACTGATGGTTGTCAGAGAAGAGGCTGGAGGAGGTGGGCAAAATGGATAAAGGGGAGTGGGAGACACAGGCTTTCAGTTATAGAATGAATAAATCACAGGAATAAAAGATACAGCACAAGGAATACAGTCAATGGTATTGTAATAGAACTGCATGATGACAGATGGTAGCTATACTGTGGTGAGTACAGCATAAAATACAGAAGAAGACATACAAATGACTATCAGACATGTGAAAAAATGTTCAACATCACTAGCCATCAGGGAAATACAAATCAAAACCACAGTGAGATACCACTTTACACCAGTCAGAATGGCAAAATTTAACAAAACAGGAAACAAATGTTGGCAAGGATGTAGAGAAAGGGGAACTCTCTTACACTGTCAGTGGGAATGCAAACTGGTGCAGTCACTCTGGAAAACAGTATGGGTATTTCTCAAAAAGTTGAAAATAAAGCTACCATATGACCTAGCAATTGCATTATTAGGTATTACTCCAAGGATACAGATGTAGTGAAAAGAAGGGACACATGCACCCCAATATTCATAGCAGCAATGTCCACAATAGCCACAGATGTTCTTCAACAGATGAATGGTTAAAGAAGATGGGGTTCATATATAAATGGAATATTACTCAGCCAGCAGAAAGGTTGAATAGCTACCATTTGCATTGACATGGATAGAACTGGAGGCGATTATGTTAAGTGATAAGTTAATAAGTTAATAAGTCAAGCAAAGAAAGACAATTGTAATATGGTTTTGATCATATGTGGAACATAAGGGGTAGCATGGGGGAGAACAGGGGAAGACAGGGAAAACTGAATGGGAAGAAATCAGAGAGGGACCAGGAAACAAACTGAGGGTTACAGAAGAGAGGGGATGGTGTAACTTGGTGGTAAGTATTGAGGAGGGCACATGTGATGAGCACTGGGTGTTATGCACAACTAATAAATTGTTGAACACTACATCAAAAACCAATGATATATTATATGTTGGCTAACAATATAATGAAAATAAGTAAGTAAGTAAATAAATAAATAAATAAAATAAGACACATTTTTAATTTTCAACTGAAATTGCAACTGGTGTTTTTCTGATATATGTTGTCAAACAATAGAAAATTCAAAAAACAGGGTGCCTGGGTGGCTCAATTGCTAAGCATCTGTCTTGGGCTCAGGTCATGATCCCAGGGTCCTGGGATTGAGCCCCACATCAAGTTCTCTACTCAGCAGGAAGCTTATTTCTCTGTCTCCCACTCCCTCCTGCTTGTGTTCCCTCTCTCGCTGTCTCTTTGTCAAATAAATAAAATATTAATAAAAAAGAGAGAGAAAAATCCCAGAAACAAAAACAGAATACCTAGGGAGACGATTTCCTTCACCATTCTGGGGTGGGGGGGAATTGGCACTGGGATCATCAAATGAAGATCATCAAAGAGTGATTAAAATATCAGTCAAAAACCTACAATAAAGTGAAAAACAAAAGAAAACTGAATCCATTACTGATCATAGTAAGGGAGAGATACAGTGGTCAGGCACAGTGTGTCTGAGAAAGTAAGTCTACTCCTATATTTTATACCGGTATTTGGGAATCATTGAATTTAGGGATTCATGGACTTTGAGAGGTGTGAGTGGATTAATACCATATGTAGAAAAGTGGATACTCCAATGAGATTGTCATTGATTAGGTGTCACTCAGAAGTGTGATTTTTGGAGTGGGTTTGTCCTTGATTGGCTGATTTTCAGAAGAGAGAGGCTGACATTAATTGGTTGCAAAATTGAACAGTTCTGGTCTTGGTGACTCCTTGTTTCTACGGCTACAGACCAGTGAATTTTTACAATGTGTTTGAACTTTCACTAAACCCTGATCTTTACTAATGTAGTTAATTTTCACTAAAAATAAAGTTTCATCTGTGGAAATCTGTTCTGTTTTGCATATTAATCACCCTGTTTATCTTATTTTCATTTTTGAATGGTTTTTTTAATCACCTCTTGGGAACATGGCAGTGTTACAATGTTCATGAATCCAGGCAACAGGCATCAAATGACAAAAAACAAACAAGAACTACTAATGTATATTAAGGAGTGTTAAAGATTTAAGATAACCTTGTTTTAATGATTTGGGAAGATTTCTATTTTGTGTAGTCATCTGCTTGTTCTGAGAATGTTAGGCAAGTAATCAACTGTTATGGACCCTTTGCTTCTGTAGCTTCTCTACAAAAAATCTCCATTTAGATTGTGAGATTATGAGAACAACACTCCAAATCTAGTAGGATCCCTTTTATCTTCTAAGGGCTATATACGGTAAGATAGAAAGTTTTCTGAATTAAGGGCAAGGCTATGCCTGGGTCAAATCTCTCTCTCTCTCTCACACACACACACACACACACACACACACACAAAATCTAGTTGAATATACACTCATATTATTGGATTGAAAAGTTGGAATTCCCAGGGGTACCTGGGTTGCACAGTTGGTTAAGTGACCGACTCTTAAGCTTGGTGCACGTTATGACCTCATAGGTTACAGGATTGAGCCCCATGTCAAGCTCCATGCTCAGAGGGAGTCTGCTTGAGAGTCTCTCCTTCTGCCCCTCCTCCCATTCTCTTGTGTGCTCTCTCTCTGCTCTATAGATAAGTAAAATCTTTAAAAAAATAAAGAAAAGTTGGAATGTCCAAAGTAGGAAACATAAACTCTAATACTAGTTCCCTGCAATCTTGGAAGATTTTCTCTATCACTGTCTTAGTTGTTGTTGTTGGTGGTGGTGGTGGTTGTGGTGATGGTGGGTGGCTTCCTTAGGATTTGTTCATTTTAGAGAGAGAGCATGTGCATGAATTGGGGGAGAAGCAGAGGGAGGGAACCTTTGAGAAGATTTTCCACTGAGCATGGAGCTTGATGAGGGCTCAATCCCAGGACCCATGAGATCACAAACTGAACTGAAACCAAGAGTTAGTTGGAGGCTTAATCAACTGAGCCACCCAGGTGTCCCTCAACCCTGGTATTTTAAATTACTATTATTTCTCATATTAAACTCACCAACAATGTTAAGTCAAAATTTGGTATTAAGAATTTTCTAGACAATCCAGAACAAAACAGAAACACAACTTTGTTTAGGCAGACAAAAACAAAACCAAAGTAAGTAGCAAGAAAATAAGCAGTTTAATGGTTAAAAAAAAAATTAATGACTTTATCAAAACTAATTATTCAACTAAAGATACTAGGTCTGGTTATCTTATATAAAGCTCTCCATCTAATGTCCTTAGAGCCAAAAACAAATAAAATAAAATAAAAAGTAAAAAGCCTTCTTCTTATGTCCTTAATGGGAAAACAAACAAAGTGGAATACTTGAAGGGGATTAAGAGGTACAAACTTCCAGTAATAAAACAAATAAACTATGGAGATGAAAAGTACAGCATGAGAATATAGTCAATAATATTGTAATAACTGTACATGGTGACAAATGGGAATTACACTTATAGTGGCAAGCATTTCATAATATATGTAATTATTGAATCACTATGTTGTACACCTGAAACTAATGCCAGCTATACTTTAATTTTAAAAAAAGGATAACAAAGTAAATTTAGCAATTAGAAACAATCAAAATAATCAAAACTCAGCTTGTGCTTTAGACTGATTCATCTCACAGCCAATCTGAAGGATAAAAAAATTTTGGACACAAGGGTCTTATTGAGGACACTAGCTGGTCTGACAATCTCCTGAAATTCTTCTAAGTGAGTGTTATAAAAACGTCTTCAGTGTAATTTCCAGAACTCTCAAAGAATGATCTAAATTAAAAGAGAAAGTTGAATGTATTGCTTGCTATACTAAGGAAGAGTTATGCTGCTCAGGCATAATCTCTTCAAGCAGCACAGATTGTTGATCTTTTAAACTATGATGCCCAATGTAATAGTCACTAACCAATACAGCTATGATAATTTTAATTATCACATTAAATTATAAAATTTAAATTAAATGCAATTTAAAATTCAATTCCCCAGTACACTAGACATGTTTTAAATACTCAACAGTCACATGGGGCTAGTAGCTATCATGTCGAACACTCAGATAAAAAATATTTTTCACCACATTTCCACTGACAGCCTTGTTATATAAAATTTTGGGGAAGATTATCTGAGATATAAATATATTAGTATCATCTGTAGAAATAAGACTAATTGAATGATAGTATTGAAGGATTTTCACCCAGAAGTGTACTTACTGGAGTTTGTTACTTGCTGATTTTTATAAGTGAAGTGGGGACAGAGGGAACAGATGAGAGACTGACAGGAATTGCTGGAATGAAAAAGTATGTTCACCGAGGCAAGCTGTTATTGACAGACTGAAGCTGGTTCTGGTGGCTATTAGTTATAATGACTCTAGAATACAGAGAATTCTTCTAAGTATATGATGACTTCTTTTATTCTCACATTGGCAAAGCAATGGACAAAAATGTCAGTGAAATTAAAAAATATATAAAATTCTCAATTAGAGAAAACATAAATAAAATTACAGTACAATGTGTGTAATCTTTTAAAGCACAGTGAGATTTATTAAATAGAAGTATCTATCTGGAAGATGATAAAAGTATGCCCTGTTTCATACCATGTACAAATATAAAATTGGTATGCACTTACATTACCAAAGTGAAGCAAAATGATTTAAAAATATTTTTGAATGGAGAATGTAAAATATCAATATGGTAATACCTGCTTGGCAGACTGGATACAAAAAAAAATTTAAAAATAGAGCATAGAGCTACTTGTCTATGCAAAATTTGCAAATATTTCCCAGGAAAATATTTTGATAGTGTCAATTGATAAAATTTAGTTTTATAAAGTGGAAAACCAACAAAACTTCTTTGTGGAAATGGAATATATAACCCATTATAGTTTGTCCTTAGGCAGATGTGCCCATGTCAGATCAGGCAGGAGAAAGTAGTAAGTTGAGAAAAGAACTCAACAACCATAAAGGATTATAAAAATTTCTAAACAAAAAGTTTTCTCATGGAAAATAGACATCAGAAAAATCTGAATGAATATTTACAGTGTACTTTTTGAGGAAAAAGATGTTTGGACATCTCTGAAAAACAAGTATGACCTATCCTCATTTAGAAGATGGGAGGCAGTAATTCAGGACAAGAGACTATGGACAAAAGCATAAATGGCCAAATACTGTGATACATCCTAAGGATCACACTTACTATGTGAAACTGTATGTCATGGTTATAGTGAAATGCGCATTTGTAGGAAAATCGAAAGACACACTGGGTGTTACATGCAAACAATGAATCATGGGACACTACATCAAAAATTAATGATGTACTGTATAGTGATAACATAACATAAAAATTAAAATTAAAATAAAAGAAAAGAAAGATATTGGAAAAAGAACTCTCTTGGAACCTGGTAAATCCAATGGTGAAAAGGAAAAGTACTCTATGAATCATGAGAAAAACTGTTATACAAAGATGGGTTGAATGCGGCATTGACAGGGTTAGATATTCATTATAACCAATCTGACTGAGTATTTCAACTTCTTTTACACAGTGTCTTGCAATAAGTACACTAATCGAAACTCCTAAGATAAAAATTAGTTTTTAAGTTGTATTTATTTGTTTTTATAAGTAAGGTAAAATATTTTAGGGAAAAAAAAAAGGTCTTCTTAACATAAAGTATCTCCAGTACTGCTTTGTAAATAAAGGCTCAAAAATCATATCTAATCACATTTGCTTTGAGTTTGTTGTTGTTGTTAATGTGCATTAATTAAGTCATAATTTGATTTCCTAAAACCTAATCTTTTGATGAAAATGTCATTAGCAGAGGCTAATGATGAATTTATATATGAAGTGAACCATTGCATAGCTCATTAAAATTAAATACTATGAAGTTAAAAAAAAAACTGATGGGGAAAATTAATAAACATAAACTTTTACTTTTCAAGTTTTTATTTTGAAGGTTAAGTTCTTATTTTTCAAATAATCACATCATTTAGGGTTTGTTAAGTTTTGAATTGCTAATTGAAATATTTGACAAAACAAGCTTTTTACTTTCTCAAAGGTGTATAAACAGCTATGAAACAATTTATTTGGAATATTCTTCTGAAAGTGCAATTTTTACTCTTTCATACTTTCTAGCTTTTCTGATTTTCTACGTGGTTCTTAATATTAATCGGCAAATCAAAAAACTACTGAGGCTTTTCTAGGAGAACAATGGGCTCAACTACTGTTACAGTGAGCTGCCTCATGCGTAGAGGTTAAATACTGATTATAGAGTTTAAAAAAAATCTATTACCACATATGATGGGTAAATCAAATATTTGAACATAAGTTCACCAACTTTTTCTATTGAGTTTTTGTGAACTGTGCCATTTTCCCCTCAGAATAACCACATATACTATGTTTATGGCCCTAATTTCAACATAGAAGTTTTATGTTGAAAAATAACATAAACATTTGGTCCATAGCCTATATGTGTGCCTTTGCTCATTGCTCATTTTTTTTTATTTTTTTTATTTTTTTAAAAGATTTTATTTATTATTTATTTGACAGAGAAAGATCACAAGTAGGCAGAGAGGCAGGCAGAGAGAGAGAGAAGGAAGCAGGCTCCCTGCTGAGCAGAGAGCCCGATGCGGGACTCGATCCCAGGACCCTGAGATCATGACCTGAGCCGAAGGCAGCGGCTTAACCCACTGAGCCACCCAGGCGCCCCGCTCATTGCTCATTTTTTAAAGACTAGGAAATGAATCCAGTGTGAAATTTTTTTTTTCAAAAGATTCTACTAATTCATTTGTCAGAGAGAGAGAGAGAGAGAGAGAACACAAGCAGGGGAAGCAGCAGGCAGAGGGAGAAGCAGGCTCTCCACTGAGCAAGGAGCCCAATGTGGGACTTGATCTCAAGACCCTGGAATCATGACCTGAGCCAAAGGCAGACACATAACCGACTGAGCTACCTAGCTGTCTAGAGATTTTCATTTTTTAAATCTCCAAGGCAAAAATATTTTTTCAAATAATTCTGAATATATATATAGATATATATATCTATATATCTATATATATAAACACACACATATATGTACATATATATAATTAAAATGCTTAATTTCTAATTCTATTATATAAAAATTGGTTACTCTGCATTTAAGTTGTGATTCTCACTATTCATGAATAAATTTTTATTACCAGTTGACAAATTATACCTTTTAATGCTGTCATCTTAAAAACACAGAAAGAAGATAGTTATGTGTTTTCTTTGTTTACGGAGTTGAGCACTTTAGTGATTAAATACTTCTGTACCTTTGATGACCATATAAATTATTCTTTGCCTCATTATTATATATTTTAATTGTTTATTACTTGTCACTTTCTCTTCCATTACGTGCCACAGTTATGTTTATTATATGCCAATAAACTTCAAACAGGGAACTTAAATGTCAAGGCACTGAAAATAAATGAGTGAAGAAGACCGGGTTTGTTTGATTATTTATCCGTTCATTCACTAAATAATTTTCCATTTATCAAACATTTATTAAGTATTTCCTATGTGCCAGGCCCACTTCTAGGTTCCTAGAACATAGAAAAAAACAAAATAAAGGTCCTTACCCCTTAATTCTTACATTCCACAGGGAAAACCAGACAATAAAAAAATAAACATAATAAATAATTGCAAGTTTAGAAGGTGAAATGATCTACTTGAAGTGTAAAAGAAGTTCCAAAAATGTACTGCAAGGGGTGAAAATTGCTTAGATTAGTGTTAGGCGAGGGGAAAACAAATTGATGCTATGTTTCTAGGGACTGATGCCCTGTTAAATAAAAGGCTACTGTGACAAATTTCTCTTTTCCAAAAAGAGTGACAAAAACTGATTTTGATGTGAAATTTCCCGTTTTATAATCAATATTTAACAGCATGGTTGGACACTCTTCAGATCATATAAAACGTACCTGTGTGTCTCATGTGCACCACAAACCTAAGTCTAAAACCTGACACCAGTCAAGTTATTTCACACTAGTTTTCTTTATTGTTAAAAGGTTTACACTTCACTCTTTCTTCTTGTCAGGAGCCATTCCATTGCATAGCTCTCCTTCTTGTGTTGATATTAACATCACATCTTAATTCTGGCTGAAAAATCTGTGATGAGTATTATTTAACAATTTGAATGTTTCTCAGATAAATTGTATAATATTGCTGTGTTTTAGCATTAATAAAAAAAAACTTGACCCCATACTTTTTTTTTTAATATTGAAGGTTAATGAAGCTAATATTTTTAAGCAGACCTATGAATATTTTTTTAAAATACTTTCTAGCACAAATAATTCAAATGTTATTTTCACAAATATTAAAATTGTTCTGACTTAATGAGATGACTAACTTTGATTTTACAGTATAAGGTAGACTCTTCCAAAACAGTTATTTAAAAACCCAGATTTATAGTTTAAATTGTTTTTGTACCCAATTATAATTTAAAACATTCCAAAAATATTGCCATTTTTGAAAATCTAAGTGACAAAAATATATGCACAAAATTGTGAAAACTATTTCAGTGTCACTTCAAGCCTCTATCTCCAACCTGTAGACACTGTTTACGACTTCTTCCACCTGTCCCTCTACATAGGTCTTCTGTATTAGACACATTAAAAGAATCTAATCAGAGTTGCTAGGCTGCACTTGAAAATGAGAGTTTAAAGATGGGATTGGGAGGGAGACAAACCATAAGTGACTCTTAATCTCACAAAACAACTGAGGGTTGCTAAGGGGGAGGGAGGTTGGGAGACTGGGGTGGGGTTATGGACATTGGGGAGGGTATGCGCTATGGTGAGTGCTGTGAAGTGTGTAAACCTGGTGATTCACAGACCTGTACCCCTGGGGATAAAAATACATAATATATTTATTTAAAAATAAACAAATAAATAAATAAAATAAAATGAGAGTTTATGTTTGAAATTTTTGTGAGCAAAGCTGTAATGTTATGAAATGTAAATTATTTAGATTTTTAAAAGTTTTAATTTTTTAAAAAAATTAAATATAGAATAAAACAGGGATTTTGGTTTATTACAAACTTGTGAATTTCCTTATTTAATACCATATGAGCTCTAGCTTATTTTTCATGGAATAAGGTTATATGATCTTTGTTTTGCTTAAGTTACTTAGGAATCATATTTTTTCTGCATATGAAACAATTACTGGAATAATTCATTTTCATCTTCCAAAATTGCCACTGTTTGGTGTCTGTCCACTTAAATAATTTTCCCTTTAGGGAATAAAGTGCAAGTTTTAGTAGAAACTTACATGATTTTGGAACTTTCCCACTGAAAGCAGTTTAGTGTAACTTTTGCCTCTAATTCATATTCTGAAACTTTACCACAAGCTTTGATTCATTGATAATGTAATACACCAACAAATTTTGATCATGTTTTCTACTTAAAAGTATTTTCAGCATCAGTCTGGTATAAAGGATGGGAAATTAAAACAATTATCATGCAAAAAATAGGAGGAAAAATATCTACCATATAAGTTTTATCAAGTTATTTCAAATAAATTTGACTGCCTATGAAAAATTTCTATTTCAATACATTCAATGCTTGTAAAGTTACTTTCAATTTGAAACAAACCTCCAACCCCACCAGACACACACAAAAAGAACAATCTGGTTGTCGAGATAGAAACAGGTTGTCTATGGATTCATGGAGGCCATAAAATATATGCCAAATGTCTGTAGACTCTACATCTCCAACAGATAATTTAACAGTTGTGTTGAGGATTACTGTGACTAGGAGTATTCTTGATGATTGGGTAAACTCTTCCAGGAAGTAGAAAAATTAGGTGAAGCGTTTTAAAGAGGCTAATAGTACAAACATATTGATGTCTGAGTGAAAGGAATTTTAGAATCAGGATCATGAAGGATCTCCAGGATTGTGTGTTTAAAAAAAAAAAAAAAAAGTATAAATATTCTAAGATATCTCAAGAAGAGGTACTAGAGAAAAAGAGTATTTTATTTTATGAGTATTATAAAAAGTGTCTTATAATTTGTGATCCTTATTTGCAATATATTACAAATTTCTCTTCTACCATTTTTACTTTACAGAAGCATGGCTAGAGAGATGGACAGGTAGCTAGCAAGGCTGCACACCACTCATTGCTGTCTTCTCTTTCATTCATCTCCCGGCCTCTAATATGATGCCTTTTTTAAGTGCATTTCTCGGGTATATCATGAAATACTATGTGAATTTTTGCCTCTTCACAGATCTCTTCCTTTCACTGCACCTGAGTACATAGCATCCTGAGGTTCCTGGTCTTCTCTTTTCATATCCATGTACTTCTACCACCAGTTTAGCAGATAAGCAGTCCTATAGCAGTCTGACCTTTGTAAGTTATACTTTCTTTTTGTCTGAAATAGCATTTACTTTGTTTTCCCTTAATGATTCAGTTACCTTACCAAACTATATCTATGTATGTGTTTTATAGTCAATCCTCACAAGAATTTAATAAGCAGTAGATTAACCCTTAAAAACCACCCTTTAGCTTAAAAAAGTTATGCTATGTCTATTATGTTGCCTCCTCTCCACTCAGAATCATCAAACACAGCCTCACAGATTGTGTCTCCTGCTGTTGTGCGATATAGTGGTCCTGTCTCCATCTGTTCTATTTCTGCCTTTTGAGATTCCTCTGGTTTTCATGTCAGATTCCCCGAATCAATCCACAGATCTCTTTAGGTTTTCTTAATGAGGTATTTACCTTCATTTTTTTGCTTTTGTACTTTGAAACATCTCTTGCATAGGGTATTTTTCAAGACATAGCAATAATCTTCTTCAACTGATCTAATGAATGTTTTAAAAATATGTTATTTTTTAATATTCTTTTCATCTTGCATATGAAATTCCATGTGTTTTACACACATATGTATGTGTGTGTGTGTGTGTGTATTAAAATATACACAAAGACACGTGTACATATATACCTATTCACATATAGGTTTCATAAGAGTCTTTCATACCTTTAGAATTTTTTTAAAAGATTTTATTTATGTATTTGACAGAGAGAGACACAGCGAGAGCGGAAACACAAGGAGGGAGAGTGGGAGAGGGAGAAGCAGGCTTCCCGCTGGGCAGGAAGCTGGATGCGGGGCTCCATCCCAGGACCCTGGGATCATGACCTGAGCTGAAAGCAGAGGCTTAACCCACTGAGCCACCCAGGCGCCCCATACCTTTAGAATTTTATCTGATATTCACATCTTCGACTGTTGGGGCACTTCAGATATGTTGTTCATTACTTTGCTAGACTGGGATTTATTCTTGATGATATTTCTAGTTCACCCTTGAAGCACAAAGAGGAAAATTCTCTGGTCCTATGTTTTCCAAGCTTTTCTAAGCCTCAGGAGTGGAGGAGACTCAGACCTCCTTGTCCACTTGTCCTCTCCATGGATGTGAGGGAAATTGTTTTTTTCACATAGCCAATGTATACTTTCTATTTTGAGTGGACTTTGTGTCTCTTGGAACCAAGCTTTTTGCAAGGTAAGTGAATCTTTGCCTGTAGTTTCTTGTTCATGAAGAACAGGCAACATCTGGCACAAGCTGCATTTTCCCACTTTCTCTTGAAAACTTGAGGATGACCCTGTTTTCTGAAGCCCAAATCTAGCAGCTGCTTGTCTCAAATTAAACGAGCAAGAGTTAGAAGTGGAGGAGAGACAAAGAATTGAAGAAAAAAAAAATCTCTTTGTTTTTGAATGACTCAACACATTGTTAACAAAAATAATTTTTTTCTGACTATACCAAGATTGAAGTGAAAACTATAGAATATTCAGTCTCACCACACCCAACCCCCAATAAAAGGTTTAGGATTACAAATCTTGAATCACTTGTCAGAAAAACTTTTGTTTCCAAAATAAGTAAATCTATTAAATAAATAAATAAATAATAAATTCTTTTAGATGAGGTTCTTAGCCTCTTCGGCATGGGAAATTATCTACTGATATTATTAAGGATTGTTATGAGACAGCTTCAGTAAGTTACTTGTTTGATAGTCTTTTTTTTTTTTTTTAAGAGACATTTATTTATTTGAGAGAGAGAGAGTACATATGCCCATGAGTTGGGGCAGAGGCAAAGGGAGAGAGCCTTCAAGGAAAACTCCAGTGAGCATGAGCCCAGCACAGGGCTCAATCTCATCATCCATGAGATCATACCTGAATGAGATCATACCTGACCTAAAATCAAGAGTCGAAAGCTTAACTGACGGAGCCACCACAGCACCCCAACTCATTTAATATTCTTAAACAGTACATCTGTGACACATATGTTGTGGAATTCTTACATTTTTTTGTATTCATATGCAAGTATAAACCTTTCTTCTGAAGCTGAATAGATTTACATTCCTATGTTTCATTTTAATGAGGTCAAACTGTTACTGTATACTTAACTATACAGAAGACAGAAGCTGACAAAAGAAAAAAAATATTGCTGCACTATTTGAAAATAACATTATATATTTGAGCTATTTTATTATTTATTTTACTACTTTATTATTTGTCCAATTACACTTTTATTATTTTTTCTACTATTACTTATTTTATTAAATATTTAGAAAGTTTATTTTATTATTTATTTACTACGAGTTCTTGAAATAATGCCTTTTACACTGTGTATATGGGGCAGTGAATATCTATCAAATGACCCAAGACTCTGGTCGGAACTTGAAATTTTAATTTTCGTACAAATAAGAATTATTGGGGTCTTTCTGTATAAATGCATTTTATAAATGTATGCTTATCAGTTTTTTTGTAGATGGTTGAACACAGTTGTATATTAAATTATACTTTGTCATGAAATATTTTATATATTTGCAGCATATTATTTTATTTTGCTTTGTTTTCTTGGATATGGAATGAATCTTTAGAAAAAAATAATTTATAAAATTTTAGGGACACAGAAAGTCGCATGGACTTTATCTTAAAAGAAGCCAATCGGATAGTAGCCTCTTTTCCACAAATATGTTATGACACACAAAACAAAAATGTGACTTTCAGTAACATGTGAGTATATTGAGCATGATCATATATTACTTTTCATGCAATTTTAGCTCATAGCTTTTTAAATTAAAAACAGTTTTCTAGGTATTCTCTTACAGTGTAAATATCACACTTGCATGTTTCCTATGAATAAACAAATAATTAAAACTTTATGAATGTCATCTGTAGTTTGCATAACACTATTATACTCTTTTTTTAAAAAATGTAGGCTATTTGATCAGCAAATAAAGACTTAAAAAATAGGTGGCATAGATATTTCTTTTCACACAAATCCTCTAATACATCACATCTGTGTTTTTAAATCTTTCTAAATTACACTGGCAGAGGACCATGTAACAACTCAATCCTGTTTAGCTGCTTAAAAATATAGGGCAGCTGAGTCTGTTATCTATTCTCCAAGAATAGAAACTAGCTTATTTTAGTAAATCTGAATATTTCACACTTTAAATTTGTGTGCGTGTTTGAGAGCTCTGTTTACTTCTGACATTGAGTCACCTTAGATTAAGGCTGGTTATATGAGAATCTGCCGTACTTCTATAAAATTCAAACTGTAATAGAAGAAAAACTAAAGAGAAACTTTAATACATGTACACCACTGGTTCAGAATACTAGGTAAGTTATAATAAGAAAAAATTCTGGATGTCACTTTTAGCCTACAATATAGAATCACATTGCCACTTGAACAAGTATCTTCTACCATTAAAGTACCTCAAAATCCCATTAAAGCACAGAGACTTGCCCAAGCTTGAATGATAAGTGAACATTGAAACCACAAGTGAAACTGGAACTCAGCTACCATTCCTGGACTTTCTAATTTTAGAATCACTCTTACAAGTATTTTAAAAAAGAAAAGTTAAAACTGTTCAAGGATTGCTATAGGAAACAACCACCATGTAATAGTACCTTCTGAATAAATATGATTTTTAAAGATGGACATAATAAAAAAGGTAAAAATTATCTAATAAAATATCATCCTCATTAATCAATCAACTCATTATTTTAAAATCTAGTTACTGATTTTTCAGGCTTCTTTGAAAAAGTCCCCTTATTATATATGAGACATATTTACTGTGCAACATCATGTGCATTTTATTTTATTTATTTTTTAAAGATTTTATTTATTTATTTGACAAAGGGAGAGAGATCACAAGTAGGCAGAGAGGCAGGCAGAGAGAGGGGGGAAGCAGGCTCCCTGTTGAACAAAGAGCCCAATGCATGACTTGATCCCAGGACCCTGAGATCATGACCTGGGCTGAAGGCAAAGGCTTAAACCACTGAGCCACCCAGGCATCTTCATCATGTGCATTTTAAGCTAACCTTTGTTGTAAGAATTTCAATAATAAAATGATAGGTTATTAATACTTACTATTTAAAAGTATAGTGACTCAATTTCAAGAAAATATATTTTCTTTTTTTTTTTTTTTAAAGATTTTATTTATTAATTTGACAGAGAGAAATCACAAGAGAGGCAGGCAGAGAGAGAGAGAGGGAAGCAGGCTCCCTGCTGAGCAGAGAGCCCGATGCGGGACTCGATCCCAGGACCCTGAGATCATGACCTGAGCCGAAGGCAGCGGCTTAACCCACTGAGCCACCCAGGCGCCCAAGAAAATATATTTTCTAACATTGGTTGCTTTAGTAATTTTATGGAAAACTTTGACTTATGAATCTGTACTGACATTAAGTACTTTTTATCATTTCATGTAAACATTCACTCATTAAAATGTAATAATTCTTACAGAGAGCTATAGTATCTCAGGATAGATTTGGCTGTTTTTTTTTTATTGACTAAATTTAATTTTAGGACTTTTGCATATTTGCATTCTCACTAATTTATGTATTTGTTATAAACATTTTTTAAAAGATTTTATTTATTCATGAGAGAGAGAGAGAGCTGTGCAAGACAGAGCACAAGCAGGGGGAGAGCAGAGGGTCAGGGAGAAGCAGGCCTCTCACAGAGCAGGGAGTCCAATAGGAGGCTGGATCCCAGGACCCTGGGATCATGACCTGAGCTAAAGGCAGTCACTTAACTGACTGAGCACCCAAGTGCCCCTATAAAATTTTTCTATGAAACAAAATTTGAAGAGGAAATTTTATACTTTTATACCTTATAAAACTGTCAATAAAATTTATGTGGAACCTAAGAATTAACTTTCTTGGTAGACACTGAAACATTAGTTTGCTAGGTCTCCTTGAATTTGTGCTTTTAATATTTTAAAATCTTCTGTGACTTAAGTCTCAGCACAGTTGCTTTGTGAAAGACATGTCTACAGTGTATATTCTCAGAATACCACAAAGCTCAATAGGCCTTAAGATTTTCAATTTCTGCTTTGGTACAGTTCATAAAATTTCCATTATAAAAGATTTCTTTGAAAGAAAAACTAACTTGTATTAATATATCAGTTCAGAAAAGATAATTTTTAAAAATCTAAACATTATCAGAAAACTAAACTGAAAGAATTTGCAAAATATTCTATAACACACATATATATTTTCCTGTAGTTTTTTTTTTTTTTTAACTGCAGTTATCAGTGAAATGACACGGTGTTTACAAAGTAGAAGCTGGGTTTATAATGAAGCAATTATCACAATCCACTTGAGAAGTGACAACAGTAAAGCAATGACTGTCCTGCCATATCCTTACTGTCAGAGACATAAAGAAAGAGTGGCTCGTTACTAATGAACAGTGCAGAAGAATGAACAGTAATATTAATGGACTTTGCAATGTCTGCATAATACCTAGGATAATTGGGTTTGGAGTAGTGAATCAGAGCCATTCACAATAGATATAATAAAAGCTTCACCTTTCTTTATAAAATAAAAATGGTTCATGTCATTGTCTAAGATTTTATTTTTTAATGGAGAAAACTGACTAAAACCTTCTAATCAAACAGTAGGTGAATTTTCTGACATTAATCTGAGTCTCTTACTAACAACCTGTGAGTATTTTAATGTAATGTTTATTTTGATGTTACTGTTAAATTTAGCATGCTTATGAATTTTATGGGAAATTCTTATTGCTGAGAAAATATACCTACCTTTACATAGATAATAGATTTTTTTATTCTGAAATGAACTTTAAGTTTATCTAGCTGCAGAATTTTAGATATGAAAGCACTGAAACTGGAAGTGATATGCTTGAAATTATAAGAAAATGAAGTTATAAAAGAAGTTAAGGACGGGTAATATCAAGATTAGATTTTGTGACTCCAAATCCCATGTATTTTTTTCTATCACATAACAATATTTTCCCAAATCCCAAATTAGAAAGTGCCAAAGGATAATAGAAAATGCAAATTATAGTTAATAAAACTTGGTCTGATTTCAAGGTCAGAGGTCAGGTTAAGTGTCAGTCTTGACAAGGAAATTCAAAGATAATTTAGATTATTTTAAAATTTAAAAGAACATGGAATATTTGATGTTCCAAAAGAGAAGGGTTTCTAAAATGATAACATTTATAGTAATTTTTATGATCCTCATGGAACCTCTAAATACAATACAAATTCCCTAATATCTAATAAATTCCCTCCTTGGCTTTCTTCTCTATTCTGTACCAACTCCTACAAACTCTAGATTTTGTTTACAAAGTGCTTCTTGCTAGTTCTACAAATACTTTTTTGGCAGTTTCATATTTGGTTACATATACACTGTTAAGTGTTTCTTCTTTATTCCTTGAAATGCCAAACATCTCATACTTATTTCAACTGATAAATTCGTATATATTTTTCAAAGCTGAACACATTTGCTCCTACCTCTTTGGAGCCTTTGCTATCATTTAGGTCATAAGAACTTTCTCTCTTCTTCCTCCTACCTTTCACTCTTCAGACAAACTATTAGTATAACATTCATAACTTCATGTTATTATGGCTGGTCTATTCGCACAAAACTTTTCCTGAACTGATACCATTAAATTAAATGCTATATTAGAAATTTAGTGTTTTTGTTTTTTGTTTTCCAGTTCAAATGAAAGTTTACATTATATTTTCAAGTTAAAATCTGAAAATGTATTCCTTTTCAGCATGTAGCACAAGAAATACTGGAAATCATTGGGCGCCTGGTTGGCTCAGTCAGTTAAGCAGCTAGCTGCCTTCGATTTGGGGTCCTGGGATTGAGCCCCACACTGGGCTCCCTCCTCAGTGGGGAGCCTGCTTCTCTCTCTCCCTCTGCCTCTGCTTCTCTCCCTACTTGTGCTCTGTCTGTGTCAAATAAATAGGTAAAATCTTAATAACAAAAAAAAATTAAAAACTAAAAAAAAATTGGAAATCAATATGTATAATAATATAATAAAAAAAGAACTTTGATCCATACCTAACACTGTATACTAAAAATGACTAAAAATTAACCATAGCCTTAAAGTTAACACCTCAGACTATAGAAATTCCAAGATAAAATATATAAGAAAATCTTTTTGCTCTTATAACCCACCCCCAAATATTTATTTTTTTACTGTTTTATATATATATATATATATATATATATATATATATATATATATATTTATTTAAGATAGAGAGCATGAGTCAGGGGCAGAGGAAGAGGGAGAAGCAGACTCCCTGCTGAACAAGGAGCCCAGTGTGGGACTCGATCCCAGGACCTTAGGATCATGATATGAGATGAAGGCAGATGCTTAACTGAGCCACCCAGCTAACCCAACCACCCTCAAATATTTCTTATATATGAGAATGTTGTGGCATGTGACAGTGGTAGCATGATCTATAAAAGAGAATAAAAAAACTTGACAGATTTGACTCCATCAAAATAAGAATGCCTACTCTTTGAAAAACCCTGTCAAAGGATAAAAAACAAACCAACACAGAGTTCATACCATTCAAAAATCAACTCTGAAGTAATTTGAGATCTAAATGTACAACTCAAAACTATAAAATTCCTAGAAGAAATGTAAGAGAAACTCTACATGACCCTGAGTTTGATGGTGACATTTTAAATACAATATCAAAGACATGATCCAAAAAAGAAAAACTAATAAGCTTAACTTCACTAATAAAAATTTCTGCTATGTGAGAGGTGCCTGGGTAGCTAAGTTGGTTAAGCATATAACTTCAGCTCAGTTCATGATCTCAGCATCTTGGGTCAAGCCGCACATTGAGGGTCCATGCTCAGTGGGGAGTCTGCTTCTCTCTCTCTCTCTCTCAAGTAAATAAATAAATAAACAAATAAATAAGATCTTTAGAAAAAAATTTTTGCTATGTGAATGGCAATCTCAACAAAAAGAAAAGGCAAACTACAGTGGAAGAAAATATTTGTAAAACACATACTTGATAATGAACTGTTACTCAAAATATACAAAAACCTCTTAAAAGTTGAAAAAAATTAGTTTAAATGGACAAAACAATGTAATCTATTTTCAATTTAGAAGATATGTAAATGAAAATTGGCATATGAAAAGATGCTCCTTGTCACAAATTAACAGGGAAAAGCAAATTCAACCAATGAGACACCATGACACACAATGTACAAAATTCAGAACAGTGACACACAAAATGCTAGCAAAGAAGTAGGGCAACAGGGGCTCATTGCTGGTGGAAATGCAAAATGGTACACCACTTTGGAAGACAGCTTTATGGTTTCTTACAAAATTAAACATACTCTTATCATATAATAAGCAATCACATACCTTGATATTTAACCAAAGAAGCTAAAAACCTATGTCCACACAAAAACCTGATTATGGAGGTTTGTAGCAGCTCTACTTGTAATTGTCAAAACTTGGAAACAACCACATTGCACTTCAGTAGGTGAACAGTAAACAAACTCTGATAAATCCAAGCAACAGAATATTGTTCAGTGCTAAACAGAAACGCGCTATCAAGCCATAAAAAGAGGGAGGGTAGTTAAATGCACATTACTAAGTGAAAGAAGCCAATGCGAAAAGGCCACATAATGCATGATCCAGTTGTATGTTTAGTATGTTTAATGAAAAGACAAAACTACAGAGATAATAAAAATATCAGTGGTTGCCAGATTGTGAGGAAAAGAGATGAACAGCTGGAGCACAGAAGATTACTTGGGCAGGGATACTACGACATTCTACTGTATATTACTATAGAGTAGCATGATATTATATTGGTATATACATGTCAACATGCATTTGTACAAACTTAAAAAAGTATAAGACCAAGAGTGAACACTGATGTAATGTATAGACTTTGGATGATAATGACGTGTCATTGTAGTTTCATCAACTGTAACATAAGTTCTACTCTGGTGGGGATTGTTGATAATGGGGTAGGCATATATGGGGTATGGAGTTTATGGGAAATTTCCGTACCATCTCCTCAATTTTGTTCTAAAGTTAAATAGCTCTAAAAAAAAAGAAAAGAAAAACCACAACTAGAAGAAAATATTTGCACATCACATATCCAATAAAGAATTTTACCCAGGATATGCAAAGAATTCTTAAAACTCAGCAACAGGGCACCTGGATGGCTCAGTCAGTTAAGTGTCTGCCTTCGGCTCAGGTCATGATGCCAGGGTCCTGGGATCAAGTCCGGCATCAGGCTTCCTGCCTAGTGGGGAGTCTGCTTCCCCCACCGCCACCCCTGTTCATGATCTCTCTCTCTTTCTCTTTCTCATTCTTGTTCCCTCAAACAACAACAACAAAAAAAGACATTAAAAAACAAAACAAAACTCAGTAATAAAAAAAAAAACAAAAAAAGGCAAAAATATTTGTACAAACACTTCACCAAAGAAGATACACAAAATGCAAATGTGCTTAAATTAATAAACAATACCACATGCATCTATTAGAATGGCTCAAACTTTAAAATTTAACATTATCATATATTTGCAATGACTTAGAGAAACTGGGAGTCTCATATAAGCATGCTGCAAAACAGTCTGTCAGAAAAACAGACACAGGACAAGTAAACCACTAACCACATACTTGATTTTGAACAAAAACCATTATGTCCAAGTATGTCAAAGAAAATTTTTACATGATGAGACTTTTCTTTAAAACTGTTTCTGCCCCCCCAAATTGGTTTCAGGGTTTAGCTAGTAAGAAGGTGTTAGATGGAAGAACAAGGCAATGCTGCCCACTCTCCTCATTTCTAATCAGAATTGAAATGGTAGGGGCACCTGGGTGGCTCAGTGGGTTAAGCCGCTGCCTTCGGCTCGGGTCATGATCTCAGGGTCCTGGGATCGAGTCCCACATCGGGCTCTCTGCTCAGTGGGGAGCCTGCTTCCCTCTCTCTCTCTGCCTTCCTCTCTGTCTACTTGTGATCTCTCTCTGTCAAATAAATAAATAAATAAAATCTTTAAAAAAAAAAAAGAATTGAAATGGTATAGAATTCTCATAACTTTGATTAAGGCAAAAAAATAAAAGAAAGAAAAAAAGTATGAGGATAATAAGAAATGTTTAATGCAGACAACTGTTTACTGAGAAAATTTGGAGACATCTAAAAAGTAACTATGAGAACTAATAAGCAAATTTATCAAGGATATTAAAGAGAAGGTTAACACACACTGTCAAGTATAGGAGCAAACAATAGGAAAATTAAATAAATTATTCAATTTATTTTTCATCAGCAAATAGAAAATGCTTATGAATAAACATAAAACATCCACTGAGAAGTACAAAAATACTGTAAGAAATATTAAAGAAAACATAGATTATTAGATATACTTCATAAATTGAAACATTCAATATTATTAAGATACCAGTTTTCTGTAAACTGACATACAGATTTAATGTAATCTCAATATTAATTACATAATTTTTTAAAAAGTACAAAGTTAGTCCAAAATTCATATGGTACTCAAATGATCTAATATATTCAGGATAATCTGGAAAAATAAAAACAAATTTGGAAGACTTAAAATGCTTAGTTTCCAGACTTGCTGTAAAGCTACAGTAAATAGGTCTTGTGTAATTGGCATAATGATAGACACAGACATTCAGATCAACAGAAGAGAACAGAGAATAGAGAAGGAGAACCATGTATATATGTCTGTTTTTCAACAACTTTATTAATTTAATTTGATGGTGCAAGAACAATCTGTTCAAGAAATGGTGATGAAACTGCTGTATCTTTCAATGAAAAAACAAATGATTCTGACATATTACCACTCACTACTCATACACATACAAAAGATAACAATAGTTATATTACATTCCTCAAGCTACAACATTTCTAAAAGAAAACAGAGAAGAAATCTTTGTGACCTCAAAGTAGACAAAAAGAAAATTTAAAGTATCCAAAACATACAACTCATAAAAGATAGTATATAACAAAATGGACTACATCAAACTTTTTACTTAAGTTTTTATTTAAATTCCAGTTAGTTAAGAAACAGCACAATATTAGATTCTGGTATTCAATATAGTGATTTGACACTTCCTTGTAGTCCCTGGTGCTCGTGATGAGCACTAGGTAATGTATGCAAGTGTTTAATCACTAAATTCTACACCAGAAACTAATAGTACACTGTTTATTAAGTAACTGGAATTTAAATAAAAACTTAGAAAAAGAAACAAAACAAATGAGCAAACTGATCATATCAAACTTAAAATTTTCTGTTCTTTGAAAGTCACCACTTAGAAAATGAAAAGGTATTCCAAAAATTGAGACAACTTTTTCATTATGCCTATATCACAGAAAAGGCTTGTAAACAGAAAGTATAACAAACTCTTAAAAGACAGTAAGAACACGAATAACCTAGACAAAAGATTTGATCATATATTTTATAAAAGAAAACATATGAGTGTTCAATAAGCAAAAAGCTTCTCTTTATTGTTACTTATCAAGAACCCAGAAATTAACATTGTAATATTAAGACACACACATTAAAATGGTGGAATTAAAAAGATAAATAGTATCAGTCTTAGGATATGTTGCCCATATGTACTGTCTGTCAGAGTGTCAAATGACAAAATCATTTTGACAAAGTTTCTTAGAAATTTATCATATGACATACCAATATCACCTAAGAGAAATGAAAAGGTATGTCTGCATAATAATGTATAGGCAAGATTTTATGACAGCTTTATTAACATCACCCCAAATCTGGAAACAATATAAATACACATCAACAATTGAATGCACAAACAATTATGGTATATCTTTTCAAGAAACAGCGCAATACGGCAGTTCTATTTTCAGCGCAATAGAAGGAGATGGGATGCTACTGATACATGAAATAAAATAAAGAAAACTCAGATTAAGCTAAGTGAAAATAACCTAATATGAAAGAATACCTACTATATTATTCCATTTCTGTGTAGTTCTATAAAGTATGTATGGTTGCAAGACACCCGAAACTGGGAAATACATGTAAGGTGATGTTGACTGGAACATTGACACGTAGAAGCCTTTTGCATTTTTGATATGTCAGTAACATGTAATAGCAGTTCTGATTGTAATAATAGTGACAGGAATGTATATAATCAGCACAACTCACCTACATGTAAACCTAAAATAGATGTATTTTAATATATGTAAATTATACCTCAGAAAGTTTATTTCCAAACAGTTTTATGCAGTAAAGTTCAATAGTTTAATCACAAATCTCTCAACTTCCATACTACCAGGAAAGGCTAAAAGTAAGCTCTTTTTTTTTTTTTAAAGATTTTATTTATTTATTTGACAGAGAGAAATCACAAGTAGACGGAGAGGCAGGCAGAGAGAGAGGGAAGCAGGCTCCCTGCCAAGCAGAGAGCCCGATGCGGGACTCGATCCCAGGACCCTGAGATCATGACCTGAGCCGAAGGCAGCGGCTTAACCCACTGAGCCACCCAGGCGCCCTAAAAGTAAGCTCTTGGACTTAAAACAGATATATGGGCACACATGGATCTAAAATAGTTTCTTCCTACTCCCACTTCTCTTTCAAGGATTTTCAAGATTGGAGTTAGGTCAGGGAACAGAAATAAATAGTTATTATTGAGGGGAACAAAAATGGTTTTGCCCTCACTCAGTTTGGCCCTAATCTTGCCTGTTGATGGTAATCTTTGAAGACGTGACAATGTGACAGCTTTGTGTAAATGCTATTTATCTTTTTCTTTGGGGGTGGTGATGAGCTTCTCCTCAGTCTCTTTGACATAGACAACCCTCTTCAAGGGGTGTAGTCATAACTCATAATTCCCTTTGATCCTAGCGGAAGTTTGTGTATCAAAACTTTCCCTGTACCCACTGCCCCATCACTTTGGTCATATGGCATTTAAGGTACCACTTTGGTTCCTATTCATTTTCTAAATTCTGAATTTTTTCTTTTTGAAACACAGAATTTGATGGGTTGTTCTACTTCATGATCTGTGATTTTTTTTTTTTTTTGAGAACTGGAATGATTGATATGGTATCTATTATTCTTCCCAGGCATCTCTCCCATGGTCCTCTCAAGCCTTTCTGGCTCCAAATCCTCCAGTCACTCCTTAGAAGTCTTTATATCCAAAACAAACAAACAAAAATCTTACACTATCACTCACCCCCAAGTTCTAAGGAACCATGCCAAACTCGCCCAAGAATTCTCTTACCATGTTCTGCTCTATTTTGCGGGCTACACAATGATGATCTTAGGGATTCTATAGTTTAGGAATTACTCAGGGAAGGAGACATCAGTCTCTCCTTTCTATTAACAATCTCGATTTCTACTAATAAGAATTCTTTCAAGTCCTTGCCACTTGGAGCACATCTTGTTCTCTCACATGAGGCAAGGAAGTCACTTTGCCCCAAGAGCACTATAAAGTTTGGAAGTCAGATAAATATCCCTTCTGTTTCTACCTTTTTCTTTCATAAACTGGAGGTTTAGGGTTGTGTTGGACTTTGTGACAATCTGAAAGTTTCCTTTCAAATTCTGCTACATTACTTGTTTTTATTTACATCCCCCTCCTTTTTTAAGATTTATGTTTATCTATTTGAGAGGGAGAGAATGGATGATAGAGAGGGGCAGAAAGAGATAGAGAGAGAGAGAAGCAAACTCCTCACTGAGCAGGGAGCCCAAGGTGGGGCACTAGGATCATGACCTGAGCCGAAGGCAGATGCTTAACCAACTGAGCCACCCAGGCACCCCTAACTACATCCTTGTTTTAACTTTTAAAATCTAAATGTTGTTGACATAAACCTGTTTGCAAAGTTCAAATAGGTAAGCATTTTGCAAAAGGCAAAAAACATTTAACTTTGGATTTTTGAAGACAGTCTTTTTTTTTTTTTAATAGTAAGTTGGGTAATATCTATCATTGACTGTAAGTCAATGATATCGCATCAAGTGATCATTTTAAGCACATAGCTTGCAGTAATTCTTAAATATTATACTTTACAGGTTTCTTGAGAATTTTAAAAAACATAGAAATGCTACCATGCATAATATTTTTCACATACAAGGTCAATGGATTTACTCACCTCCTGAAATTCTTTGAATCATGGACATCTATTAAAACCTATGGCCTAGAAATGATTCTTGAATCAAAATTAAAATGCATAACACAATATATAACTTCAAACCACTAAAAACTGGTAATAGTCCTCTACTGTATCCTTTCTTAGAGGTCATAATTGTATAAAAATCATTCCTGTTACCTCTCAAGATTTTCATGTCATAGCCCATTTTTTTCTATATTCTATTCCTAGAAATTGGATTATAAAGCAAGTTTCTTGCTCACAGTTTCAGCTATGAGTATTATATAGAGTTTAAATGACTCTTCAAAGAATGCTCTTTGATGGATCTCATTAATTTTGTTATTCTTAAAGACTATAATAAATAATTTTAATTGAGTTGCTCTTTTGAACATATGGAGAAACAAAATATGTAGCAATTCATGTCTTTGTGGAAATTTGGGGATAGAATCTTAATCCTTCTTTATGTATTATACATTCATAAAAATGCACTCCTTGTTATTAGGAAAAAAATTAACATTCAGTACTGGTATTGAGAATTACGAAAGCTTTGTGAGCCTTTAAGTGTACTTTTCAGACACAGTATTTATGAGGCTTTCCAGAAAATTTCAAACATCAATATGTTAGGCTCTGTTTGACATGTTATCATCCTATTATAGAAATGTTATACATTTATGTCATTCACAGAAACAATTTCATTAGAAAACTTACAAGATATTATGATTTCAGTCCAAAAATGAGATACTATATTTGAAATTATGAATCTGAACTGGCACAAGGGCTTTACTAGAGGTTACTAAAACAAAGTACAAATCAGCTGTGTATATTTTTCCAGTAATCACCTAAAATCCAGAGAAAATGGCTTGTGCTTTATGTTAATTCATTAAATTGCTCATGTCAGGAAAGGAGACCATACACAAATGCAGTATCCATTACTAGATGCTTCATAAAACCTAATAGAGTAGTTACATCTCTAGAAAGCCAGGAAGGAAGGAAAAGAGGAAACCTGCATTTATCAAATGTCTTTTAATGTCAGCTTCTGCATTTAATGCTTTTTTATAGAAGTACAATAGAATGAACTGAGTGACCCTGTGTAACTGAGAGGTCCCTGATTAAAAAGCATGTGTTAAACATATACATTACATCAATTCTCTACTGAAATGAGAATCAAATGGTAGTAAAAAGAATAACAAAAAGATACAAAACTACAAAATTAAGGAAGAGTGGACAAAATTAAGGGAGAGTATTAGTAAAAATTTTTGGAAGAATAAATGCAAATAAATTAGTTGCAACTAATTAAACAGTGGCTAAAATCAATGAATATACAATGGTGGTGGGGGTGGGGTGGTGGATATAAGCAGCAAGTTAATTTGTGCCAGAGTAATTGGTTAGAAAATGTATAAAGTTCAGGGTATGTGGATGGCTCAGTGGATTAAGATATGACTCTTGATTTTGCCTCAGTCAATGGTCTCAAGGGAGATCCTGTGTTGGGCTCTGCACTCAGTGGGTCTGCTAAAGATTTTCTCTCTCTCCCTTGCCCGCAGCCCCTTCGCCCATCATGCTCTCACTTTCTCTTTCCGACTCTAAAACAAATAAATAAATCTTTAAATAAAAATAAATTTAAAAAAAATATCTAAAGTTCAATATTCCAGAGCTAGTAGTCTATACAAATATAAGAGTTGAAAGTAATTGTATCTTTTAGAGTAAGAATTGAGACTACGATGGGTGGTCCAAGCAACTGCATAAACTTTGAGGTATTATTTATATTTTAAAATTATATTCATGTAGTACATATAAAATATATAAAAAAGTAAAACAAACATGAGAAAAGATAGCTCTTTAGTTCAAAGTAATACCATAACCCCTTCACAGAGTGTTCAGCATACAGTAAATTCACAACAATGCATCTACAAATGAGTGAATGGTCACTATCTTAAAATAATACTGATAGCTTTCTCGGGGAAAAAAATAGAGACTCTGGAAATTTGTTCATTCTAATGCTGCACAGCAGTGGATAGATACGAGTAAAAAAACCCTGGTTAGTTTTCTTCTATGCTGAGTGGTTTACCATCTATATCCTGTTAGAGATTTTTCATTGAGAAAGAAAGGAGATGTAAATAAATATAAAGACAGAACAAGAAGTATCTGCCCTTCCCCCCCAAAAGAGAGAACAAAATGTTTAAGTCAGTGAAAATTATTCTGAACTGATGAGCACATTCTGGACTCTATATGACAAAAGGAAAAGTTGTATCTTGATTATAAGCAGGTGTATTACAGTAGCATTAAATGATTAAAACATTAAATAATAATCACATTAAAGAACTGTTAAGCACAAAACAAGGTTGTTCAGATTAGCAGTCCTCAAATTGAGGTGCATGCACATTGAAACTATCTTTAGATTTTGCAATTATAGATAAGCATTACTATTCAAAGGGAACGTTATTTAATGTAGCCAAATTTTATAAATACTAAATGTGTACTGCCGGGGAGAACACTTCTTGCTGAGGCATTATGTCAAGTCTTCTGCCTTGCCTTCCTTAAGTACCCTTCTCCCACATTCAAAACAGAAGGACATACTTCGCATCATACTACATTTCACAGTCAGGTATTGCTCCAGGTTTTAATATGTTCTATGCACAAACAAATCATGATTGTGAGGAGGATGACGCTTATAGAAGATAAGGAGCCTGCTTTAAGAAAAAAATACAAAATTGCAAATACAAAATTAGGTATGAAAGTAAATATTTATTTAGAATAAGAAAAGAGGTCATGAATAATTATTGGAGCATTGGAGCTCAAGGTCCATTTCTTGTGAAATTGCTTTAGGCAATTTACCAGAACTGCTTACACAGAAATGCTTCTTGCTTGTAATATGTCTTCATTTCCTCTCCTAGAACAGTCTAAAACTAACAGTAACTCCAAGCAATGATAGGACTCTGTTCAATAGAGGGGCTCTGAAATTTTACATTCAATATTTTTAAGAGTATCATCTTCTGGTTCCAGGCCTCCAAACAAAGATAAAATTTGATATGTGAATGGCAGTAAAGCTTTCCATAATCAATTAAGTCATCATAAACCCATGAGAGGACCATGGCTCTTTCTTTGCCTTAAAATGTTTGTGATGAGAGTAAAGTGTATAGACAGAAATAGATAATTTGGCCCATGTTCTAAATTCAGATTGTGGAGTAGGAGAGAATTTTAAAACTATGTCATACTTCTGAACTTTCACTTTTGGTCATAAAGAATAAAGATATAAGATGAGTCCTCCCACTCAAAAAAAAAAAACAAACCTTATAAATCCTGGGGTGCCTGGGTGGCTCAGTAGGTTAGGCGTCCAATTCATTATTTCAGCTAAGGTCATGATCTCATGGATCATGAAACTGAGCCTTACACTGGGCTCTATGTTCAGCAGGGAGTCTACTTCAGATTCTCTCTCTCCTTCTCCCTCCCCCTGTTTGTCCTTTCTCTCCCTCTCTCTCTCAAATAAATAAATAAATCTTTAAAAATAACCTATAAATCTGAATAATACATTAGGCAGGCAGTGGACAGAACAAAGCACAGGACTCTGATCATAAATATTTTAAAAATTAAAACTGCCACTTACAAGAGGATTTTAAAAACACTGAAGACAATATCAAGAGTGAAAGCACAATACATAGAATGAGAGATAATACTTGCAAATTATATATCTGAAAAGGTATCATTATCCAGTACTTAGTAAAATAAAATTCATACAATTCAATAACAATAAGAAAAGACAGTAACATTGAAAAATGATCAAGAATGTGTGTAGACGTTTCTCCAAAGAAGATATACAAATGGCCAATAAGCAAATAAAAAAAATGTGCAACTTTATAATAATTAGGAGAATTAAATTCAAAACCATGATAAGACTTCACACCCATTAGAATGACTATAAATGAATAAATGAACAAATAGTGGGGATGTGGAGAAATTGGAACCTGTGTGCATTGTTGGCGAGAAGGTAAAAATGGCACCACTGCTGTGGAAAATAATGTATCATTTCCACAAAATAGTAAACATAGAATTACCAAATGATATTGGTAAGGTCATGATAGCAACAGCTAGATTACATATTTTCACACCAGTGTTCGTAGCACTATTCACAACAGCCAAAAGACGTAAACAACACAATGCCCAGATGAATGGATAAAGAAAAGGAGGCAGCTGCATACAATGAAATATTATTCAGCCTAAATAAAAGGAAATTCCAATACATGCTATAACATGGATGAACCTTGAAGGCATTATACTAAATTAAATAATCCAGACACAGAAGGACAAATGTTGAAATATATGATTCCACTTACATGGGTTACCTGAATGGAAAAGATGAGAAACAGAAAGAATAGTTACCATGGGCTGAGGAAAGGAGGAAATGGGGAATTATTTTTAAGGGTCACAGAGTTTCAGTTTGGGATGATAAAAAATATTTTGGAAATGGATATTGGTAATGGTTACACAACAATGTGAACTTCATGCCACTGATATTGGTAATGGTTACACAACAATGTGAACTTCATGCCATTGAAGATGGTTAAAATTATAAATTTTATGTTTTATAGATCTTATCAAAATAAAAAATTAAAGAAAAATTAAAAACTCCTAAGAAAGAAAGTGAATTTCATTGAAATGAAATTCATGAAATTCACTTTCTTTCTTAGGAGTTTTTAATTTTGGCATGAAGTTCACATTGTTGTGTAACCATTACCAATATCAGTGGCATGAAGTTCACATTGTTGTGTAACCATTACCAATATCCATTTCCAAAATATTTTTTATCATCCCAAACTGAAACTCTGTGACCCTTAAAAATAATTCCCCATTTCCTCCTTTCCTCAGCCCATGGTAACTATTCTTTCTCATCTTTTCCATTCAGGTAACCCATGTAAGTGGAATCATATATTTCAACATTTGTTCTTCTGTGTCTGGATTATTTAATTTAGTATAATGCCTTCAAGGTTCATCCATGTTATAGCATGTATTGGAATTTCCTTTTATTTAGGCTGAATAATATTTCATTGTATGTAGCTGCCTCCTTTTCTTTATCCATTCATCTGGGCATTGTGTTGTTTACGTCTTTTGGCTGTTGTGAATAGTGCTACGAACATTGGTAAGACCTCTTCCCTAAAGTCTCAAAAACTTCTGATAAAAATGGGGAGAAACTTCAAAAAAGAGACAGAGAAACAGACATGTCATTGATTAGAAAAATCAACAGAGTAGAGATGTCCATTATGCTTAATTTATAGGTTTAATGAGATACTAACAAAAATACCAGTAAGGGATTTTTCATTGTTTTATTTTTGTAAAAAACGAGAAACTAATTCTACAATTTATACGGAACTATAAAGGACCCAGAGTAACCAAAACAATTTATTTAAAAATGAAAACAAAGTTTAAAATGTATGTCACTTGATTTCATAATGTAGTATAAAACTACAGTAAATAATACAATATGGTTTTGGCATAAAGTTAGACATATGAATCAATACAAAAGAATGGAAAGACCCAAAATTGATTTGTATGTATATGCTCAATTGATTTGAAAAGATTCACCAAAGTCACTGGAAATAGAAATGATTGTTTTTCAACAATTGACTCCAAGACAGCTAGAAATCTGAATACACATACATAAACACACAGACACACGAAAAGAGAGAACTCATTCTTACATTATAATGATAATTAGTTTAAAATATATCATAGCTTTAAGTGAAAAGTGTGAAACTAGAAACTTCTAGAAGTAAACATTTAGAAAGGGAAAGATTTTGTAGAGGACTCAGAAAGCAATACATATAAACTAAAGATAAAATGGACTTCTTCAAAACTGATACCATTTTTCAAAAGAAGCTCTTAAGAAAACGAAAAGGCAAAACACAGACTGTGAGAAAATATTTATAACATACAAATTACGTGTATTCTTATTTTTAAGCTTTTTATAAAAAGCTCTTACAAAGGAATAGTAAGACCAGCCAATATTAAGTAGGCAAGCGATTTCAAAAGACATCAGGAAGATCTATGAGTGGCAAATAAGCATATGAAAAAGTGTTCAATATGATAAGCCAATTAAAACCATGATGGGATATCATTTCACAGTCACTACCATAGATAGAATTCAAATCATTGGCATTTCCAAGTGTTAAGGGAGATTCCAGTCAATTTACCCATGGCTGATTAGAATGGTACCACCTCTTTGGAAAACATGTTGGAAGTTTCTAGTAATGTTAAACAGACGCTTATTGTATGACCCACCAATTCCACTCCCATACATTTACTGAGGTATAATGAAAACATATGATTTAGATGAAGATTTATACATGAATGTTCGAGGCAGTTATTTAAAAAAAATTATATCCAAAACAAAAAACGACACAAGTCAACCAGCAGGTGAATGAATAAACAAATTGTGACTTACAGATACAATGAAATGCAATCACCAATAAAAGTAACTGTTGATTCATTCATCCACATGGATCAATGTAACAGACAAATTGCTGGCAGAAGTAACCTAATGCACTAGAATGTTGGGAAATGATTCCTTATGGGTTTCTTTTGTTCCTGCACTTGTGAATAAGGAACATCTTGTTTTGAACCATTTTTTTAAGTATGTCTGCAGCACAAATAGTCTCGAAAGATAGCTATAGTATTTCCCTTCAGGACAGAAGGTAGATTTGCTTTCTGACCAAAAACAAAAAAACAAAACAAAACAAAAAAAAACAAAAAACAACAACAATAACAAACAAAACAAACAAACAACTCCCTTTAGAGCGAAGTTTGGGCAAATTGACCATTAACTCTCTTTTAAGATCTGAAGTTTCTCAGTCTCTGAGCTCCTGAGCAGTGACACAGACCTACAGCCTGCTCGGCAGTTACCTCTGCTGCTCTGTCCATTCCTCTGTGGTTGGCCTGGGCTTGGATTCCTGTAGGTTTTCATACCTTGTTCTTAGGCTTTTTCTCTATCACTGCTCCACCCTCAGCCTCAGATCTTGACCTCACCCAGAGAGGGTCTTTTCCTGCAGGCCTGACCCTTCTCCAACGAGCACAGCTGCTGTAGCTACCCATTGCTTGGCACATATTTGGCTTTTGGTTTAATGTATGGAAGGGAGTGGCTTGTTCTCTGCTGTTCCCATTTACCCTCCTCTTCAGACACTGCATCCCTGATTATATGATCCACTGAGGATTTAGTGATTCTGCCTTTCTCCAGGGGCCAAAAATGTTTTGTTTGTTTGTTCTGCCACTCTCCTGTAGGTATAAAGGTTTTTCTGCACCTCTTTTTTACCCCACTCCCTCCCTACCCGGAACCCACTCCAGCTGGAGTATACCTTTAGCTGTGGCCAAGACTGCCCTTCACTGAATGCCTTAAGGCTTTTGTTTCTAGAATTATATTACAATATATTGGAAATCACATCCTTTGTGAATATTTAAATTTAGTTTAACAACGGCAGGTGCCAAATTAAGAATGCAACAAAGGCACAGAGATTGCCAAATTCTTTTAAGAGTACATGACTAAAAAAATTAAAAGGCCTTAAAGTAAGACACGAAATCTTCTCTATTATCACCTCCCCTGCCACGGAAAAGAGGAAAAAATGGAGGCATACATTTTAAAGTTTCCAGCAATGGTACATTATTAGTCCTAGGCAGAAGCCAAGAAAAGGGAGCAAAAGAGCTTAAGTTTAAGCAAAAGGCTTAATCTGTGAATAAATTTGTCATTTGAGCCAGTTGATTAGGAGTTTACCCGTACTTAACTTTCATTACACTCAACTATTGCTGCTGATTTAAGTAAATACAATTAAGAATATTGTATTACCTAACTTCTGAGCACTTGCCTACAAAGACTGGTCCAAGGACTAGAGAGCATTGAATTCTTCCTCTTCATGTTTGTAAACTCTGCTGACATTGTGTGGATTTTGGCCGCCTGCTGAATCAACTCCTCTTGATATGTATTATGCTATTTCCCAGTAAGATCTAGAACTACTCTGAGTAGAAAGTAAGGAGGAAATTATCAAAAATTTTATAAAATGGTACCAGACCAAGGAAATCATACTTCAATACTAATATGCTTTTGCAACTATGGGAGAAAAATATTAAAATTTAGACAATGCTAGACTACATCTAGTAATTGATTAATTTTAAATCCCCACCTATGTGGTTTACTCGTTTACCCAGTTTACCCTATTACATTACCAGAGAACATTGTTTACCAAGAGTTCTCAACATCTGGACTTAGGATACCATCTGCCTTTTCCTTTACTTATTATTTTACAATAAAAGATTAATGTGTCATTTACTACTTGACTGATCAATTCACTTACTGGTTTTATTTGTGATCCCATTGTTGTTTCCTATTTGCATAGAATCTACCATTGTGTATATTATCATGTGCTGCCTTTTACTCCTACTGTGGGAAGGGAAAATCCTCTTTATTCAAATCCTGTCAGCCAGAGTGCAGGCCTGTGGCTTACAGTTGTTCAATCTGACGCTCTAGCTGAGACATTTTTACTTGAGCATGTGATACAAGAAGCAGGGACATTTAGAGATTTTGACATCACAGTAGTAAGGATGAGAGTGGCATCCAGTTTAGAAATGGAAAGAGTCCTAACTAGACCATTTCTACTGACTTAGATCCTTGACTTCAGTTTCTACTAACGAAAGTTCTGGAGCTCTACGCAGGTCATTCCTTTCCAAGTCTGATATCTAGCCCTCCAGGGAAGTGTATGTGCTGCCGGTTACCTAAGCTGATTAAAATAAAACAACATAAGCACTTCACAGCTAAATATAGTTTTCATAGACATAAGCGTATTCTTTTCCACAGCCTGGCCAGTGATTTATTAATGATTATAAGGAGCATCTGCTAATGCAAAATTGAAATCACAACCACCCTTATGTTAATTACTATTAATTCCTTAATGATTAATATTAACTATTGGAAATTAATGTAACTTAACTCAATAATCCTGATCTCCCTGTTGTTTTGGTTAAGCTTCAGATGAAATTTATGTTTAGAGCACATATAATAAAAAATCCTTGTGCTGAATTATGATAGCCATGCTTAGTAAAAGAGATGTTCACACTAGGAGGGTCACATAAAACTGAATTCTTTATGAACGACAGAAACTTAACCTCCATTGCATTTTCACCTTAAATGGTGAGCAAACTTATCCTATTTAATTGTTTTGCTTCCTCACTCTCTGCCAAGAGGGTAGAGTTACATTCTTGCCAGCAAATGTGCCCTTGACGTGTTTCTCTAGCGCAAATGGTCTTAAGCTTATGAAATAAAGTTAGTATGAACTGTAATAAACAGGAAAAACAAAACCATGAAGCTCTATCCAAATGTATTGTAGAGCTTTAAGTCATTAAAGATTTCTTAAAATTGGGACGCCTGGGTGGCTCAGTTGGTTGGACGACTGCCTTCGGCTCAGGTCATGATCCCGGAGTCCCGGGATCGAGTCCCGCATCAGGCTCCCAGCTCCATGGGGAGTCTGCTTCGCTCTCTGACCTTCTCCTCGCTCATGCTCTCTCTCACTGTTTCTCTCTCAAATAAATAAATAAAATCTTTAAAAAAAAAAAAAAAAAAAAAGATTTCTTAAAATATGGTATTTTATGTAATTTTTGATTATTCACATCTGGAATTTATATTTGATTAGTCATGTGGAATTTCCTCTTCTTGCCAATCATTGTTCTCTTCATTCAAAATTATCTGTCCAAGTTCATCAATATATAGTTTCATTTTACCCTCAGTTGATTTGATCTCTTTCCTAATATATTATTCTGTCTTATACAGTATCTCAGAGTTTTTCATACATGACATAACGATTTTCTAATGATTAAGATCCATCTTCTTACAATTTCTACCCTTAGTCCAGATTCTATGCTGTTGATGACTTAAGCTTTTTCCTCTTTCATTTGAGGTAGCAACACATATTTGAACATAAAATTAAGGATACAGCTTTTCTCATTTCAGCTAAATCTTCTTTCTTCAGAGACTATTATTGTATATTGTTCATTATTTTGTATATGATTAACTTTGTGAAAATTCTCATTATCGTTTTTCCATTCCCAGAAATGAAAATGATGCCTAATTATATGTGAAAAAACTTACCATTGTTCATGTTCTAAGCATCATGATGGCACTGGTACACTTCTTAGTACAGCAACTTTCACGTGTTTGTTTGTTTGTTTGTTTTAAACTTCCCTCCTCCTAAATAAGCAAGTCCATAAGGAATAATTAAGAATTGCTGATTCTGTGTCTTAATTTCACACTTTTTCTTTGTTTGTATACAAATACAAATTATAGCTTCACATGTATTTCTGTCAAGGTTAATTTTAATAGGTTCAATTTTAGTTTAATTATTGACTGACCTTGGACAAATTTATTAATCAGTGTGGGTCTTCACTCTTTTGCTAGTCATATAATGCTGGGGAATCTCTCTGCCTTAATTCATTCATTTGCATTAAGGGTTAGATACTTCAAAATCTTTTGCCATGAATGAATGAAATACCATATTGCAGTGCTGCAATATTACCTGACACGTTAATTACCCGAGATATATTCCCTGTTGTATAACAACATGCTTTAAAAAAAAAAAATCTATTTTTTTTTTCTATTGGGCAAACTTTCACCGTGAAATGTTCTATTTATCCATGTTGTCCATGTTGGCATTTTGACATGTAGAATCTGGGATTCCACACCTTTATAATTTCCTGTGGCTGCTGTAACAAATTACAACAAATGAGGTAGCTTAAGAGAGAGTAAATTTATTCTCTCACAGTTCTAGAAGAGAAAATTTTCCAGTTAAGGTGTTTTCAGGGCTGCACTCCCTCTGGAGGCACTAGGGGAGAATCTGCTTTTGCTTTGTCCAGATGTGCCTGGGGGCAGGGGTGTGTGACCTCATTACTCCTCTTTCCACTTTATGACCACATTGCTTTCTCCTATTTTGTCAAATCTTCCTCTGTCTCGCTCTTACAAGGACACTTGGGATTCGATTCAGGGCCTACATGGGTAATGCAGAAATAGAACTTTCTCTCAAAATCTTTAACTTAATCACATATTTTGCTATGTAAGGTAATATTCATTATTTAAGCATCTAAGGTGATATTCACAGTTTCTAGGATTAAGGGATAGACATATGAGGGTGGCTATTATTCAACCTATTATGTACAGCAATGACATTAGTACTCAAATCACGGGCACAAAAAATATGTATTAAGAAGAGGGCCTAGGAAAGACTGCTGCAACTTACAATTTGGAAAATTTTGCCAATATTCACATGATTGGGAGAATGATAATGAGAATATCATTACTTAGTATCTGGGACATCAAGGAATTTACTCGAGATTAATTAGCTATGTGAAATTGGGTAAGTGACCTCCACCCCCTGAGTCTTCAATTTCACCTATAAAATTAGAGACTTTTTCTTGATTATCCTCAAATTATTTTCGGGAATAATTTCACATTTGCATTATTTACTCAGAGAGTTATAAAAATATGACCTGGTCTTTCCTTCTTATGATATAAATTCAACTGTAAAATCTATAGATATTTTTATCCTTGCATAAAATTATAATATGAGTAAAGTAAGGACTCTATGGCATCTGTGAAATGAGTAGAATAATCAGTAATTGCTACATAATTTCCAGAGAGTAATTATTTCTAATTCAGATGATCAGAGAAGGCTTCACAGAGGAAATATGGAAGGAGCTCATCAGAAACAAAACAAGGAAGAAGAATGGGAAAAGAAGTAGCATTGCCAAAATCCTATATTCCAAGATGCACTTCATAGTTCTGATGCATTACATGGACATTTACTAAGCATCCTTAGGAACTGATTCCTCTACTATTAAAATGCTTAATTGGGATCGACAGCATTTGAAGCAAAAAGCTAATGTGAATTTTGAGTGAAAACTGATATACTGTAAAGCAAACTGGGGTAAATTTCAATAATTTAATGCAATTGAAAGAGCTACTTTATCTATCTATATAGCAACATGGCATAGTCTTGGGAATGAAGACATATGTTCTATACATGAATTTATTAAAATATAAAAAAGATAAAATATAGATGCATTTATTCCCATTTGTTATCTTCTATATATGTTATGCAATCCAATTCAAATGTATAGTCATTGCCTGTTAATGACCCCATCACTAAGGTGGGTTTTAGGAAACAATTTATGTGCCTCAAGGAGCTAATAGTAAGGTAAACATAATCTTCTCATGTCACAAAAGGTAAATACAGATTGATATGGAAATACCTTTGAATGTATAAACAGATTAAACAATGGGACAGATATTTAGGACTTTTGAAAGTAAGCTTTCTATATAGTCTGTTTTGATTCCCATGGAATTATTTATCTGGGTGATTTTACGTAAGTACATAAATAACTAAATCATTTGTTTCTCTCTTATTTGAGATATCTAATCCAAACCAGTGAGAGAATTAGAATAATGCTTACCAAGTCAGAAATACTTAGAAATAATATTACTTCTGAATAAGTTTGTTCACTCATTTACAGAATTATTTTACTTTTCATTCTACATTAAGTTACACACACTTACTGGAAGTGAATCCTCTGCTACTAAAATGCTTGTTTCCTATTAACAGTTATAATAGAAATTCCTTTCCTATGTAAGAGATGTTTTCCCTATCACAAATAACCCTAAAACAGAACATATAAATTATCATTCCTATGTGTATCTAAAGTTTAGGAAAAGTATGCAAGAGCTTCTTGATGGAAGAGTGAAATATATAAGAATAGGAAACTCTGAGTTTTGTTTACTTATACTCCTGCTTGTGCAAATTCCACCTCAGTGAACTGTGATTATGATTACTTGTGTGGGATGCTTTATCTACAAATGCAACATGAACAGAGGAATGATCATTGTATATTTGGAGCCTGGGAATATTGTTTCCACAAAATACTGAGAAAAAGACAAAACAAGTTTCATATCTCTCCAAAATCTACTAGTGAATTCACATTTGAACCTACTTCAGATAAAATAAGTCAATAAATTCTGTTTCTCAATACAGTGAGAATCAGGAAATTAAATAGTGTCCCTGTCATTCTGCATTGATAATGCAATACTTTCTCTGGATGTGATAAGAAAAAGAAACACTTTTCCTTGTTAAAAAATGAGATACTGAAACATACACTATAACATTGAAAAAGAAATGATCTTCCAAGAGAGAAAACAGTACAAAGATACAATTGTAACTGTCAACATTAGACATGCCAATCTTGCTTCTCAGCTAGCTGGTAATCCAAAAGTTCTATTGCAGGAATGAAAGAAAAAAATTCATAGTTTACAAATGTAATTGGGCATTTGTATAAGATTGCTATTGTTTTTCTCTTTGTGAAGTACTGTACTGATGCATTTATGTAAGCAACTGGAGCCCTGAGACATAATCACCTGCCACAAAATTTTAATTGCTTTTTAAAAGCCCTAAACTATCTGTTTAAATCTAACTAGTTTGTGGTATCACATGAAGAAATTATACTATCAGCTGCTGCAAGAACTCTTCAATGTCAAGTTCAAACGATTACATTCTGGGTTCTATTTTCCAAGTAAAAGTGAATTAAGTAAAATATATAACCAATCAGAAATGTTTTCCAGTCCTATAATTAAAAGACATTTAAATACCATCAGTTACTATTATGAACATCTTCCTCTAGTACCGAGCATTTTACATTTAAAATTGAATACAGGGAATAGTTGTCTATCAGTATGTGAATCCAACCCAACCAAAATCTAGTCTTCTTCTACAGATACGAATATATATTCATTCAGACACTTTTAACTATTGCCAAGTGCTACATACTACATTTGCAGTATCTTGTAAAGCAAATGTTATGCCTTGGTAATTTTAATCAAATATTTCCTTAAATTACAAAATCATGCAATGAATTTCTCCTTTAGAAGACAAGGCACACTTAAGCAGAAACTTTTACCTCCTACAATATTTTTTATATAACATTACAGAAATTATGCCATTTCATAGAGAAAATAATCCAATAATGTTTGTTAGAAAAAGTTTCAAATTTTGACAATAAATAAGTATATTAACACATCCTTACACGGTATAGATATTTCATGTACTATACCTTGTGTTTTATAACAAACAAAAATAAACTATTTTTTTGGTAAAATTCCTTAATGAAATGAAGAGTAAATCAATCTTCCTTCAAAATATGTCATGATTGTGATATCATATATCACAAACACTAATACATTCCAGAAAAGTATCAAGAATGGGATAGTTATAACAGAAAAAGTATTAATATGCTCCAATTTCAAGTTATCAATATGAGATTATATATCACAAAAATATCTTAAGGCATTTTATAACAGAAAAAATATCTAACTATCTTACAAACATTTAAAATTTAGTTTTCCTTGGTGGAGTACCATGAAAATAGATTTTGTTTTTATTGCTGTGTCAACAACCTGCATTGTTATATTTAACTTTCTTTTCTCTGACTACATGGAAAATTCTGTCTTTATTTTAACACAATGTTTTTGTGCCTAATAATACAAAGTTAGAAGCCAGAAAAAAGTCATATTACTAAATTGTGTATATATATATATTTTTTTCCAATATGATTTAAAGGGATATGCTAAAATATATACAACATGAAAAAATGTTAAAACACTGTTTTATTTTTTTTTTTAAGTTTTTAAAATTTATTTGACAGAGAGAGCATGCACAAGCAGGGAAAGTGACTGGGAGAGGGAGAAGCAGGCTCCCTCCCCACTGAGCAGGGAAACTATGTGGGGCTTGATCCCAGGACCCTGGGATCATGAGCTGAGTTGAAGGCAGATGCTTAACTGAATGAGCCACACAGGTGCCCCATGTTAAAACACTTTTAATAAGAAAAAAAACAGAGTCCAGGAAATTATATTGTTAGAAACTAGACAAAAAATTTGAGTCATAGTTTACCAGATTGAAAAGTTCCATCTATTAAGGATACTAGTGCTCTTTTTCAGACACTATGTGCTTTAGAAATAATCTCAATTAGTTTATATTACTGTTTAATTATTTTGTATTTCTGCATATCAGTAGGTAGAAAACAGGATATGTGATTTTAAATGGCTTATAAAACAGTTTGATTAATGATATTGCTAAATGAAAATCTATAATAAATGTGATTCATGATAGACAAATCAAAATCCCATTCAATAAGATAGAATAGAAAATATAGGAGTTGTAATAGAGAGCTGCATATATATTATTTAAGTATAAAATGGATTAAAAATGAGGGAAGTTAATTTAAGTGTTGGTGAGGGAAACACTTAATGTAAGAAAAAAAGTAAAATGTATACAAAAGTAAAGAAATAAGGACCTGAATCTAATTTGATAAGCAACGCCCATAAAATAAAGTTTCTGAATTATTTAAATTATTTCTTTAAATATTTTGATCCTCACAGTAATTTCTAAAAATACAAAAAAAAGGTATTATTTCTCTACTTTATAGTTAAGAAAATTGTAGCTTTTAGATTTTACTCACAACAGCAACAGGTATGACTACTTCAGCACCTCAGCCTTGATCAAAACAAGACAATTTAATGAAAGAATTGCCATTATTTTAGATTATGTATGCATTTTACATCTGATGCAAGTTGTCACTCTCTATATAACAGAATAGGAGATTTCAGGAGATAGTAAGTGTGAAGGAAGGTCTTACACTGTAACACACACACACATACACACACACACGCACACACACACAGGATTTCACACATTTGAATAATATTTTCAGTGTCCCAAATTTAAAATGCAATTATAAACAAACTTAAATGAGTATTTTATTTTACTCATCAATAACTTGTTGAATTACTTATGGGTATTATAATATAAATTTATTTCCATAATTGTTTTAAAAGCATAGAATGTTGTGGAGTTGTGAAAATTCCTTTGCACCTTAAACTTTTCTCTCTCTGCCTTTAGAAAAAGATTTTAAATCTTAACAAGTCTCTTTTAAAAAATTCAAAGGTAAAATTTTGCTTTTAATCAAAATTCAAAAAATGGAACAATCACTGGAATATAATCTATGTAAGAAATTTCCTTTAATGCTGAGGTAACCCACAAATATGCTTTCTTCCCATCATCAAATAGTAATTTAAACAGAGAATTATATAAGAAACTCAGTTTTATAATATATAGTACAAATAATTCTCTAATGGAAAAGATTTATGAAAGCCAACCTGGGCTTTGGGATATGATGTTATACAATGCTACTTTCAAATTTCTATCTTATAAAGACAAAGATAGGAGGAAAATAGGAGAAAAAGGACAGAATCTGTGTAATAAGAAGCTGACTTTAAGTTTTAACTAACTAGATGTTTTAATAAGACTAAGACATATAAGCCTTTCTCAAACTTCAATGGATGAAGTCTGTGGTTTCTAAACTGTGTGTCCTTGAAACTGCTCCATGAAAGTACTACCATGTTATTAATAAAGATGTGAGGAAAGTGGATCAGAAAGCCCCAGGAACAGTTTATCCCTAATTAAAAAAAATATTTATTTATACTTATTACATACCTATATTTTTCATGTTAAAATATTTTAATATCATTTTATTATGTAAATGAATTAAAGTATTTGAGCATGTAATGCATACCAATCTTCAATTCACCCCTATATAATTATCACTTATTTTTTTAATAATGCAGCACAAAGAGAGAATACATATTTTTATTTTTTTAAAGATTTTATTTATTTTTTTGACAGAAAGATCATAAGTAGGCAGAGAGGCAGGCAGAGAGAGAGAGAGAGAGAGAAGCAGGCTTCCCGCTGAGCAAAGAGCCTGACACGGGCTCGATTCCAAGACCCTGAGATCATGACCTGAGCCGAAGGCAGTGGCTTAACCCATTGAGTCACCCAGGCACCCCCATTATCACTTATACTAATATCACTTTTAATTTTCTAGATGAGAAAAATGAGGCAAAGGGATTAATCTGGAATTGGCCGATCTGAAATTAAATTGTAGTTCTATATTATTCCAACTACAATGCTTTTTGTATTCTCAGCTATCCTATTCACCAATGACATTTACTTGTATATATTTATTCAATATAAAGTTCCTTGGAGAACCTCAAGTGTTCCTGAAATGAATGTGAAAGAGCATTTTTATATTAATATAGTTCAGCTTTAATGAAAGTTTGTCTATGTGTAAAATAAAAATATTATACCAGATTATATTATAATACATGATTATTATGAAATAATAATATTGTTAATAAATGAGACTAATAATGAACACTTTCATGTTGGGACACCATATACTTTGCCCTTCTTATGAAAAGGGTTTTCCTCCATTTCTTTTTGCAAAACTTTCTTTTTCTCTTTGTGGCTTTCCTGAGGGCTTTCTCTCCCCAGGCAAGGACACCTGGGCATGATCCATGATAAATCGATCAAACACTGCAGGCTGGAGTCTATTTCTTTGTTTGGGCCTTTCTAACTCATTCCAATAGATGTTTGTTTTACTTGAATCATTTCCAGTAGATTTCTGTTGGTTGCTTACAAAAACCATTAATGATACAAGTATGTAAAGTGTTCCTGTATGTAATGAAGTTATAATATTCGAGTGTCTAGAAAAGCTTTCAGTTAATTCATAGGCATAAAATATACATTCTGCACATAAAATACATTAATGATATTACACACACAAACACCACACAATTTGCTTATGTTGTGTTTAAAGTTAGGAAATACCTAACCAAAAAATCGTATCAAGAGGTGCCTGGAGGGCTCAGCTTGTTAAGTATCTGACTCTTGGTTTCAGCTCAGGTCATGTTCTCAGGGGTCAAGAGATCCAGACTGGTGTTCAGCTCCATGCTCAGCAGAGAGTCTGCCTGGAGATTCTCTACTCCTCTCCTTCCCCCAGTGCTCTCTCTCTCCCAATTAAATAAATATATCTTTAAATTAAAAAAAAATGGTATCGAATGCTTATATCTATCTATCTATCTATATATATGTATATCTATATATATGTATATCTATATAGATATATATATATTTAAACTTAACTTTTATCCTTCAACATGGAGTAATCCAAAAGTTTTATTGTTTTTTGTTTGTTTGTTTGTTTGTTTGTTTGTATTGAACTGAGAGGTATCTGTCAATGGCATATTCAAGTCTACATTCCGTTAAGTCTTCTCTTTGAGACCTTTGAATTTGTTGCTGCTTCTGTTTTAAACACTCTGCCTTCCATATGTCTTCCACTTCCATCAATTTCCTAATAAAATGTCTCCTTATGAAATTGATCATTCAGATCACATTTCATTAAATATTACCACTGTCATTCTTTATCTTCTTATACGCTTTTTCTTCCTAGCTCCTATTTACTCACTTCTATATATTTAATTTTTATTTGTCTCCTCAATCCTCATCTCCAACACACATTGGAATGAAAGTCACAATAACAAAAGCATGCTTTGTTACAGGATATATTTCAATAATAATTGGCCAATATATAAATAAATGACTCAGTATTACTAACTATCCATCTTGAATACAAAAAAGGTAATGTGGATTTTTTTATAACAAAAATATTAGAGAAGGCCAACACTCCATTAAAATTTGGATTTGTGCCTATAAAACATCAAATAACTCATTTATCTTGCAAGTGGCAAGAGTGCCTGAGTGGCTCAGTTGGTTAGGTGTCTCCCTTCTACTCAGTTCAGGATCCCAGGTTCCTGGGATAGACTACCACGTCAGGCTCCCTGCTCATCAGGGAGCCTGCTTCTCCTTCTATAACCCATTTGTACTCCGGTTGCTATCTCTGTCTCTTTCTCCCTCAAATAAATAAATAAAATCTTAAAGTGATATATTGCTTTGTAAGATTAAGGAATTTTGATGCTGTTACATGCCTTACAATGATGAAGCTGATCTGTTACTCATTTCAAAGCTGAAAATTGAAATACTCGTTGCCTAAGTCAAGATTGTTTTCTGAAACTGGGTGGTTCTGTGTATTATGCCTCATATGTGCCATGATTAGCTTCACTAGAACATTAAATTCTTGTGTTTATGGCCCAACTTCCTTATGTAGATCAGAAAGCTATGCCCTTTGCAATTTTTAGTTCTTCATGGTACAACAGAACATGTCATTATTAATCACCAGTCCAAATGAACTTTCTGTTTCCCAGTCACCTAAAATGTCTCTGTTCTCCTCTAATCTTTCCCTCTTCTTCCTCTCTAACAACTAAAAAAATCATACCAATGTCTGCATGCTTTTAACAATGATGTAAAAGGTAATGTGTTAAATAATCTTCTTTTTCTTTACTACAGGAATCCTTGAGGGAAGACAAAATAAAGCAGAGCAAGTTATCCAGGGGCCAAAAAGGTGGTACTGAGAGTCTGGGCACTAGGGCAAATGGCACAAGTTTGTATCTCAATAAAATGTGATGTTTAGTCAGCTGAAGGCCATTTGTGAAATGTGTCTTCCTTGTTCTTAAAAAAAAAAAAAAAAAAAAAATTTTGAATTTATGCTTCTGGATATAACAGTGTTTGGTTATAGTTCCTGGAAATGTTGTGGCCATTTCACTACCTCCCTGAAAATAAAGACATGTGTAAAGAATAGTTTCGATACACAGAGAAGCAGAACCAGAGCCCAAATATGTAGCTTGGAGTTTTTTGTTTTGTTTTGTTTCTGGGAAGCTTATTATGTGAAACAATGCCCTCTTTTTGTTTTAGCAGACAAAGTCTTTTGCTTCCTCATCTGAATCATCTGATTTGTTCGTGCGGTGACATGAATTGAACAAAGATTTAATTTGCAGGTTTTATGATAAATCATAGCATCATATACCAAATTTTCATTTTGCTATTAAAGTGAGCTTAGCAAACTCCAATTCCAAATTTGTCTATATATTTTTTTTGGAAAAATAATAATTTAATAATAAGAACATGAAGAATCACTATTGCTATGTTTTGATATGCCAGATACCAGTTAGCAATTTTAACTTCTAGATTTAAAATACCCAGAGGTAGTCTTGGCATTGAAATGGTTGTGGGACATAATTAAACTTTTGTTCTAAATTGGCCAAAAAGAAAAACCATGTACCTATCCAAAGCTGCATGTGTCTAAGAAGAGGTGGGCATGACTGGAGAGTCACCAAAGAGTGGGCTTGAGGTGCCAGAGATCTGCTTGCATGGGAGGCATCTCGAATTAACTGCTAACATTAGTAATGAAGTACAGGAACAGGAAGAAAAAAAGGGAGAGGCACCACACTCACAAAATTAACTGCACAACCTGATAACCAGATTACAGTCCTGATAATCCATCTGAGGAGAAAAGCAAACCAAACCACATTTAACCTAATGTAGCCAAACCAAACAAAACCAAACAACAAATATATATCCCCAGGCCTGGACATTACTTATAGGAGTAGATTTAGTGTCCTTTTGTGTGTTTAGCTTGCATTTTAGGGGCTCCATGTTTCTGTCAGTATCCATAACCCATGCTAAATTGCACAGATCTTTTCTATACACTAGTTCCTCTGTTGGGAGACACATCTCACATCCATGCTTTATCATTCGTCACCACTGTCAGAGGCTGGTACAGCATCTGTCTAAATCTATTTAGTGCCAACAGATTGTACACTTGAAAGTGGTTAAAATGTTACATTTTATGTTGAATATATATACTTATCAAAATAGAAAAAGTGAAGAAAAATTAAAGAACAACTTGGAAAGAAAGTGAATGAAATATTTTTAAGATCTCTAAAGTTTTAAAAACTGCTGAGAGAAATGAGGAAAAACTTCATAAAAAGAGAGATGTAACATGTCATTGATTGGAAGAATCAATATTATAGAAATGCCCATTATCCCTAAATTGGCCTATAGATTTAATGGGATTCTAAGAAAAACACCAGTAAGTGATTTTGTATTGATTTCTTTAGTATGTTTCCTGACCTACTCTGCTTTCAGGAAATGTGGCAGACCTTTGAACAAGCTTGGGTATGTTCTTAAGCTGTGTGGCCTACTTTAACCTAAAGCCATTAAACTGTGTGGTCAACTAGGACCAATATTCCCACAGTCATATCCCCTCTGTGTTTTCACACAGAGGTTTCGTTCTAGTGGGTTCATGTCTTTGTTGTAAGTTTCCTGAGTTCTTCCTTTTGAGATCCTATACCCTCCCATCCTCCAGATTTAGTCTTCTAATTCATTTTCAGACCCACTCACTTAAACTAGAACTTTTGAAGTACTTCCTAACTCAGCAAGCCAGTCCTCTGATCAAAAAGAGGAGAGAAACTTACTTCTTATGATTACTAGGGAAGTCTGACATTTAAATATCTCAGACACAATGCCTTGTATATCTTCTCGGGAGGGGGAAAAACACCTTCCTGTTTTTTATTTGCAGGAGATTCCTTGTTACATTTCAAGTGAATCATCCTGTTATACTTCTATTGCTTCTATACTTTTTCATATCTGGAAAATTACAAATATGCTTTTATGTGTTAGATACATATGTGTTAGATAAATATTAAGATAAATAATGCATTTTCTGCATTATATATTGAATAATTTATTTTAACTACATTTTGGCTACTCCTTACTTTTCTTCCTTAATCTTGGTCCACTTTGGTATGATAAATTAAGAATTGATTATACTTGTTTTAACACAAGTAAATTGAATTGAACTGAGCCCCAAAGAGCATTTCCTCTGATCTCAGTTTATGAAGGATAGAGTCACAGAGGCAGAGCAGATTATACAAATCTAACACCATAGCAGACATATGTTTGGACATGCTAAAGTTGAGATTATTAATTCAACTTCAACCTGTTTTTTTTTTCCCAAAAACTACATACACTCAACTTCTTAATATATGAAGATGATGGTAATATTGAGGTCAAACCATCAATGCAGTATTTTGATATTTATTCTATATTCAGATTAATTGGAAAATTAGGGAATTATTCAGCATACTTACAATGCATTATTTTAAAATATAAGATAAAATGCAAGTAAAGCAACCATTTTTAACATAAATCTTAGATGCATGTTGAGAAAGAGTCACTCTGGTATTGCTACATAAGAGTGTGTTTGGGCCTGGGACACTTCCCTTCAAGGAGATAAAGAGCCTTCACAACCTGTGCTGAGCATATCAAGTTCTTTGGAAATTTCTTTTTCTATCTGGATTTGATGTGTACTTCTTTGTTCTGCTTAATGTGTTTATATTAGGGTGGCTGGGTGACTCAGTCTTAAGCATCTGCCTTCTGCTCAGGTCATGATCCCATGGTCCTGGGATCAAGCCCTGCATCAGGCTCCCTGCTTGGCGGGAAGCCTGCTTCTCCCTCTCCCACTCCCACTGCTTGTGTTCTCTCTCTCACTGTCTCTCTATCTCTGTGTCAAATAAATAAAAATATTAAAAAGATTTAATGTGTCTATATCATATGGCACAACCCCACAACTATATATGTTCCAAGTGGGAAAAAAATTGGGTCCTCTGTTTGCAGCACAAAAAGACTACCTGCCTACATTGGCTATGGGAAGATCATTTGGCCATGGAAAGCTGACTATCATCTGTGTTCTAGGTAAATAAAGCATTCCCTCCAGAACCTGTGTGAGTCTTGTCTTTCTTGGTGACTCCAACTCCTATAAACCATACAGTAGGGGGTCATGCTGGGACTGTTCCTCCTGGTGTAGCCACTGTTAGGCTCTTTGCTATCTTTCCATGCAGTAAGATACTTTCCCTGGAGGTGGAAACTGATATCACTTAGCCCATAATGGATGTTTTCAATCTAATATAAATTATTATCAGAAATTATTTTAAAATGTTGAAGATAACTGAAATGTTGCATTAAAATAAATTAAGTGTGCTTATTTATGAAATCTGAGAAAATAATTATATTCTTTGATGTATTAAAAAGTAAAATCTGACAAAAAAAGAAGAAAAAGTTCACAAAGCTCTGATAGTAACGTAGTTACTACAGCCCTAAAAATAACACGTAGTCCAGGATGGTGTTCTTAGACATTTATGATGGCTATATTGGTGATCAAAGGACACAGAGTGGTTCAGTAACAGTTTTCTCCTTGAAAAATGTAGAATCAGGGTACAGAGTTAAAAGCAGTTGATTGAGATGGTCATACCAACTACAGAACCAGGGCATGGAAACTTGGAGGATGCGAACTCTTTGGAAGCATTTCTGATAGTAGAATGTGGAGGTAAGTAGCAGATACAACAGTTAAGAAAAGGGCAAACCTCATAAAAATACACAGTAATGATGAAAGATCCTGTGGCAGAGAAAGGAAGGGTAATGACTTCTGTCTTTGTTTTAATACTTTTCCAGGAACTATTTTCAATCACCACTGAGGCCAAGCTGTATTTTCTGCCCTCGCACCCCACGTGTCTTTTTGTTATTTTTAATAATAATGATGATGATAATCATGGCAATAATTGTAAGACTACAACAAAATTTTTTTCCCAGGGTTTTCAGATATTTAGCCATGTTTAGAAATTATCCACATAGAGATGCTTTAATAATAATTTTTCAATACATTGGGCGCCTGGGTGGCTCAGTGGGTTAAGCCGCTGCCTTCGGCTCAGGTCATGATCTCAGGGTCCTGGGATCGAGTCCCGCATTGGGCTCTCTGCTCAGCAGGGAGCCTGCTTTCTCCTCTCTCTCTCTCTCTGCCTGTGTCTCTGCCTACTTGTGATCTCTCTCTGTCAAATAAATAAATAAAATCTTTAAAAAAAAAAAATTTTTCAGTACAAACTTTCTTATAAAAAAGTAGAATTTTTATTAGCAATTTATCCTTGGAAAGATAAAGGTGTTAGTTATCACACTGAATAGTACTGTGGTAGATTTTCAGAGGGTTGATGCAAGCTTTGTGAAATACCACCCATGTTTGGAGCACTTTGAGGTGCTCCAACTAAGGTTGGTTTTGACCATATCCTAAGACCTCTAACAGGAATTAAGGTCTACTAAGGGAAGAGAGTATAAATGAACAATGAAGAGTACTTTGTCAACCTCAGAGTAAAAGGATTATTTTAAATATAGGAGAATAAAGGCTGCTAAGTTTCTTGCTCTCTTATCTTTCTATAGGACAGCAGTATTAAATTTTTAAAATTTTTTATTATGTTATGTTAGTCAACATACAGTGCATCATTAGTTTTTGATGTAGTAGTCCAAGATTCATTATTTACAAGTAACACCCAGTGTTCCATACAATACGTGCCCTCCTTAATACAACTGAATTTGGTGTAAGATAGGAGAAGCACAAAACAGCATTATTTTGCTTATGCAGTAAAAAATACTACAAATAGATTGAAAAAGTTAGAGGTTTTATTGGCACACCAGAGGATGCAATAGAGATGGGGAAGATACTGCATCCCAAACCATTCCAGTATTATGCATGAGGAGTTTCAGAAATACCAACCAAAAAGCCCTAGAAAGGAGAAGAGAGAAATAATCTATTTCATTGGTAGGGAAGAGAATAAGAGGACATGTGAAACAATTTCTAGAAAATTTATATGTTGATAATGAACAATTAGAAAAGAAATGGATTATTTAAACTTCTTTCTATGGTAATAGAGTCAGCTGAACAGTTTCTCCCTGCTACCACAGTAGGAACTACTCAAAGGATTTCACTTCAAAGTTCATTAACAGAGTTATACTTTCTATCTCATAATGACTACATGAAATCAGAGGCACTGATGGAATTATGGCTTTGCATAGAGTTATGACAAGGAAAACAATTATTACGGCACATGTAGTTTCAGAGGGAGGTTAGAAATGTGTCTGTCATAGAATCATAACTCAGGGGATGAAACAGGAAGTGAAAACAGAAAGCTGAAAGAGAAGTATAGTGAGTCCTTGTCTTTGAAATTTCTCTAAAAGCTAGTTCCTTATATTTGCAATAAGTCCCACAATTAGTTTCACCTGAAAAGTGGATTTCCCTGCTCTGGAAAACACATATATATGTATGCATTTGAAAATTCAAAAATAATATATGATATTATATAATGTTATAATATATAAATATTTAAAGTCAATATTTTCATAGATAATACATAATTCTCACATATCAAGAATTAACAAGCAGGGAAGCTCATATGGTCAGGTAGTAGCAGGACCCTAGGCTCCTCTATCCCTTGAGCACAGCTAGATGGTTATCAAATTATTCTAAATCCTCAAGACATCAATCAGAGGATTGGTAGAGTAAATTACACAGTTAGAGTAAAAGAAGAGGCCATTTGGAGGCAGACAGGAAGTGTGGGATGTGGTTTGGGGGAGAAATGGATCACAGGTGCTGTGGAGGGGAAGAAGTCCTGGTCGCAGAGAAAGGCGAGAAAGAGTGGAGCACACAGAGATACATGTAAGATCACGTCCCCAAAGCCACTGGCTGGGAGAATGACAGGGGCTGAATGTCCTGAGCTTTTATAACCAACAGCGCTCAAAAGTGGGGTTTCAGAGGTCCCTGGTTTTGCTGGGATAGAGACCCGAGGACACTGCCCTACTCCTTGAGAAGAGACAGGCAAACAACCCCAGGGCAGGCTGTGCAACCTGAGAATCCTTAAGGCACACAGGGGGAGACTGTACTTTTTGGAGCTCATCTTTGAGATGGCATTGTCTCTCTGGGGACAGAAGACCCAGCAGGCACTACTTCCCTACTTCATCCTTCAGCATCAGCACAGAGATGCCTACTGAAGGCAGCGAACCTGGACATGGGCTGTATGGCTGGTTTGCTGCAAATCCCATGTTCCTGCACTCTGGCGCTACTGCCTTTCTGGGCTAAACTCACATCTATCCTCGTGCAACAAGATCCATTCCAGAGGACCTGTGAAGATCCCTGCCAGACCAGGTCCCTGAAGTTTGAAATTTTAAAAAAGTTAGCAGGCCTAGCTAGGGTAAAACCTAGCTCCAAGAAGGCAAGAGATCATGTGAAATCAGTGATGTGAAAACAACTTGTGATGTGTAAGGGGAAATTATTTACTCCTCTGAAAGTGCTTCTCTGGGAGTAACATTCATGGACTCACCTCTCCAGGGACAAAGGAGCAGGCTGGCATCATTTCCTTCCCTTACACACTCAGCATAAACCTACTTCAGTAACGGCACAGCACCAACACAAGCTGTCTAACCTACTTACTCCAAATCCCAAACCCTGAGCACTGCTGAGACTGTTTTTCTCAGGCAATGTGCCTAAGAACCAGCACAAGAAGTCCTTCCTCAAGAAGACCAGAACAAACCCTGCAAGTACCATGTCTCCTGACCATAGAGTTCTGCAAAGTTTCAGCTCTAGTGGAAATAGCATCAGATCTCTTTTAGCAAACAGTTCAGAACACACCTAGTTAAATCTCACTATGCTCTGGCTAAGGTTCAAAGACCCCCCTCTGTGGGCAAGGTAAAACTCTGCAGAGGAATGACTTGAGGCATAGAGCAGTCAGAACACAGCAACAGAGTGCAAGCAGCACACAACAGGGACACTTCCTGATGTGTCAGGCCCTGGACATTATAAAACCTCTTCTTCCTGAACCCATTACTTTCAGGAACAGGAAACATAACAGGCTTTTCTGACACACAGAAGGATAAAGAGACCTAAACAAAATGCCAAGATGGAGGAATTCATCCCAAAAGAAAGAACAACAAGAGGTCACAGTCAGGACTCTAATCGAAACAGATAAAATATACCTGATCCAGATTTTAAGACAACAATCATAACAATACTAGCTGCTGAGTGGGAAAATTCTGCAGTCAGGGTTACTCTATCCAGCAAGATTATCATTCAGAATAGAAGGAGAGATTGCATTTCCAGAGAAACAAAGACTAAAGGAGAGAGTAACCACTACCCCAGTCCTGAAAGAAATAATAAAGGGGACTCTCAGTGAGAAGAAAAGACCAAAGGTGACAAAGACTAGAAAGGAACAGAGAAAAAACTCCAAAAACAATGATAGGACAAGTAATAAAAGGGCACTAAATTCATATTTATCAATAACTATGCTGAATGTAATGGACTAAACACTGCAATCAAAAGACAGAGGGTGTCAGAACGGAAACAGAACAGAACAAAACAAAAAACAAGACCCATCTATACGCTGCCTACGAGAGATTCATTTTAGACCTAAAGATACCTGAAGATTGAAAGTAAAAGGATGGAGAAATATTTAACATGCAAGTGGATATCAAAAGAAAGTTGGAGTAGCAATACTTGTATCAGACAAACTAGACATTAAACCAAAGACTCTAATAAGAGATGATGAAGGACACTATAAGATAATAATGGGGACTATACAACAAGAAGATCTAAAATTGTATATATTTATGACCCTACTTGGGAGCACCCAAATATATAAAACAATTAATAACAAGCATACAGGAACTCTTTGATAATAGTACAGTAAAAGTAGGGGACATTAACACTCCACTTACAGCAATGGACAGATTATCTAAGCAGAACGGCAACAAGAAAACCATGGCTTTGAATGACACAGTGAAGCAGATGGACTTAATAGATATATCCAGAAAATTTCATCCTAAAGCAGCAGAGTACACATTCTTTTGGAGTACCCATGGGACATTCTCCAGAGCAGATCACATACTAGGTCACAAATCAGGCCTCAACAAGTACAAAAGGGTTGAAATCATACCATGCATCTTTTTTGACCACATGCTATAAAACTTGAAGTCAACCACAAGAAAAAAATTTGGGAAGATCACAAATACATGGAAGTCAAAAAAATATCCTACCAAAGAATTAATGAGTCAACCGGGAAATTACAGAAGAAATTAAAAAAAGAAAACATAGAAACAAATGACAACTAAATATGATGGTCCAAAACCTTTCGGATGCAGCAAAAATATTCATAAGAGAGAAGTACATAGCAATACAGACCTATCTCAAGAAGCAAGAAAAATCTCAAATACACAAACTAAACTTATAAACTTATAAAGGAGCTAGAAAAAGAACAACAAATGAAGCCTACAGCCAGCAGAGGTGGGGAAATAATAAAGATTAAAGCAAAAAAAAAAAAAATCTTAAGGAGAAAACCAGCAGAACACATCAATGAAATCAGGAGCTGGTTCTTTGAAAATAAATAAATAAATAAATAGATAGATAGATAGATAAGTAAATAAAATAAAATTGATAACCCCCTGGCCAGATTTATCAAGAAAAAAAAAAGAGAAAGAGCCCCTCCCCCCAAAAAAATCACAAAAACAGAGGAGCGGTCACAACCAAGACTACAGAAATACAAACAATTAAATAGAATATTACAAAAAATAATACACCACCGGTCAAGATGGCGGAGAAGTAGCAGGCTGAGACTGCTTCAGCTAGCCGGAGATCAGCTAGATAGCTTATCTAAAGATTGCAAACACCTGAAAATCCATCAGCAGGTCGAAGAGAAGAAGAACAGCAATTCTGGAAACAGAAAAACAACCACTTTCTGAAAGGTAGGACTGGCGGAGAAGTGAATCCAAAGTGACGGGAAGATAGACCCCGGGGGGAGGGGCCGGCTCCCGGCAAGTGGCGGAGCAACCGCGCACAAAATCAGGACTTTTAAAAGTCTGTTCCGCTGAGGGACATCGCTCCAGAGGCTAAACCGGGGCGAAGCCCACGCGGGGTCAGCGTGGCCTCAGGTCCCGCAGGGTCACAGAAGGATCGGGGGTGTCTGAGTGTCGCAGAGCTTGCGGGTATTGGAACGGGAAAGCCGGCTACAGAGACAGAGCCGACAGTAAGCTCGCAGCTCGGTGTTACCTTGAACTGGTCGCAGGCTCGGTGAGCTCGGAGCGCGGCCGGAGGTCAGGCAGACGAGAGTAACTGGCGCTGTTCTCTGAGGGCGCACTGAGGAGTGCGGCCCTGGGCTCTCGGCTCCTCCAGGCCGGAGACCAGGAGGCCGCCATTTGTATTCCCGTCCTCCGGAACTCTACGGAAAGCGCTCAGGGAACAAAAGCTCCTGAAAGCAAACCCGAGCGGATTACTCACCCCGGCCCCGGGTAAGGGCAGTGTAATTCCGCCTGGGGCAAAGACACTTGAGAATCACTACAACAGGCCCCTCCCCGAGAAGATCAACAAAAAATCCAGCCGAGACCAAGTTCACCAACCAAGGGGTGCGGTTTCAATACCAAGGAGAGCAGCAGAATTCCAGAGGAGGAGAAAGACAAGCACGGAACTCATGGCTTTTTCCCTGTGATTTTTTTTTAGTCTTGCAGTTAATTTAATTTTTTTTCTTTTTCACTTTTTGTTTTTTTTTCTCGCCTTCGGGTAAACAATTTTTTTTTTAACTGTTACCTTTTTCTTTTTTAACGATTTTTTACTAGTTTATCTAATATATATATTTTTTCTTTTTTACATTTTTCTTAGGTGTTTTCTTCTTTTTTAAATTCTTTTCTTTTCTTTTTTTTTTTCTTTTTTCTTTTTTTTTCTTTCTTCCTTTTTGAACCTCTTTTTATCCCCTTTCTCCCCCCTCACGATTTTGGATCTCTTCTAATTTGGTTAAAGCATTTTTTCCTGGGGTTGTTGCCACCCTTTTAGTATTTTACTTGCCCCTTCATATACTCTTATCTGGACAAAATGACAAGACGGAAAAATTCAACACAAAAAAAAGAACAAGAGGCAGTACCGAAGGCTAGGGACCTAATCAATACAGACATTGGTAATATGTCAGATCTAGAGTTAAGAATGACAATTCTCAAGGTTCTAGCCGGGCTCGAAAAAGGCATGGAAGATATTAGAGAAACCCTCTCGAGAGATATAAAAGCCCTTTCTGGAGAAATAAAAGAACTAAAATCTAACCAAGTTGAAATCAAAAAAGCTATTAATGAGGTGCAATAAAAAATGGAGGCTCTCACTGCTAGGATAAATGAGGCAGAAGAAAGAATTAGTGATATAGAAGACCAAATGACAGAGAATAAAGAAGCTGAGCAAAAGAGGGACAAACAACTACTGGACCACGAGGGGAGAATTCGAGAGATAAGTGACACCATAAGAAGAAACAACATTAGAATAATTGGGATTCCAGAAGAAGAAGAAAGAGAGAGGGGAGCAGAAGGTATACTGGAGAGAATTATTGGGGAGAATTTCCCCAATATGGCAAAGGGAATGAGCATCAAAATTCAGGAGGTTCAGAGAACGCCCCTCAAAATCAATAAGAATAGGCCCACACCCCGTCACCTAATAGTAAAATTTACAAGTCTCAGTGACAAAGAGAAAATCCTTAAAGCAGCCCGGGAAAAGAAGTCTGTAACATACAATGGTAAAAATATTAGAGTGGCAGCTGACTTATCCACAGAGACCTTGCAGGCCAGAAAGAGCTGGCATGATATTTTCAGAGCCCTAAACGAGAAAAACATGCAGCCAAGAATACTATATCCAGCTAGGCTATCATTGAAAATAGAAGGAGAGACTAAAAGCTTCCAGGACAAACAAAAACTGAAAGAATTTGCAAATACCAAACCAGCTCTACAGGAAATATTGAAAGGGGTCCTCTAAGCAAAGAGAGAGCCTACAAGTGGTAGATCAGAAAGGAACAGAGACCATATACAGTAACAGTCACCCTACAGTCAATACAATGGCACTAAATTCATATCTCTCAATAGTTACCCTGAATGTTAATGGGCTAAATGCCCCTGTCAAAAGACACAGGGTTTCAGAATGGATAAAAAAACAAAACCCATCTATATGTTGCCTCCAAGAAACTCATTTTAAGCCCGAGGACACCTCCAGATTTAAAGTGAGGGGGTGGAAAAGAATTTACCATGCTAATGGACATCAGAAGAAAGCAGGAGTGGCAATCCTTATATCAGATCAATTAGATTTTAAGCCAAAGACTATAATAAGAGATGAGGAAGGACACTATATCATACTCAAAGGGTCTGTCCAACAAGAAGATTTAACAATTTTAAATATCTATGCCCCCAACGTGGGAGCAGCCAACTATATAAAACAATTAATAACAAAATCAAAGAAACACATCAACAATAATACAATAATAGTAGGGGACTTCAACACTCCCCTCACTGAAATGGACAGATCATCCAAGCAAAAGATCAGCAAGGAAATAAAGGCCTTAAATGACACACTGGACCAGATGGACATCACAGATATATTCAGAATATTTCATCCCAAAGCAACAGAATACACATTCTTCTCTAGTGCACATGGAACATTCTCCAGAATAGATCACATCCTCGGTCCTAAATCAGGACTCAACCGGTATCAAAAGATTGGGATCATTCCCTGCATATTTTCAGACCACAATGCTCTAAAGCTAGAACTCAAGCACAAAAGGAAGTTTGGAAAGAACCCAAATACATGGAGACTAAACAGCATCCTTCTAAAGAATGAATGGGTCAACCGGGAAATTAAAGAAGAATTGAAAAAAATCATGGAAACAAATGATAATGAAAATACAACGGTTCAAAATCTGTCGACACAACAAAGGCAGTCCTGAGAGGAAAATATATAGCGGTACAAGCCTTTCTCAAGAAACAAGAAAGGTCTCAGGTACACAACCTAACCCTACACCTAAAGGAGCTGGAGAAAGAACAAGAAAGAAACCCTAAGCCCAGCAGGAGAAGAGAAATCATAAAGATCAGAGCAGAAATCAATGAAATAGAAACCAAAAAAACAATAGAACAAATCAACGAAACTAGGAGCTGGTTCTTTGAAAGAATTAATAAAATTGATAAACCCCTGGCCCGACTTATCAAAAAGAAAAGAGAAAGGACCCAAATAAATAAAATCATGAATGAAAGAGGAGAGATCACAACTAACACCAAAGAAATACAAACTATTATAAGAACATACTATGAGAAACTCTACGCCAATAAATTTGACAATCTGGAAGAAATGGATGCATTCCTAGAAACATATAAACTACCACAACTGAACCAGGAAGAAATAGAAAGCCTGAACAGACCCATAACCAGTAAGGAGATTGAAACAGTCATTAAAAATCTCCAAACAAACAAAAGTCCAGGGCCAGATGGCTTCCCGGAGGAATTCTACCAAACATTTAAAGACGAACTAATTCCTATTCTCCTGAAACTGTTCCAAAAAATAGAAATGGAAGGAAAACTTCCAAACTCATTTTATGAGGCCAGCATCACCTTGATCCCAAAACCAGACAAGGATCCCACCAAAAAAGAGAGCTATAGACCGATATCCTTGATGAACACAGATGCGAAAATACTCAACAAAATACTAGCCAATAGGATTCAACAGTACATTAAAAAGATTATTCACCACGACCAAGTGGGATTTATTCCAGGGCTGCAAGGTTGGTTCAACATCCGCAAATCAGTCAATGTGATACAACACATCAATAAAAGAAAGAACAAGAACCATATGATACTCTCAATAGATGCTGAAAAAGCATTTGACAAAGTACAGCATCCCTTCCTGATCAAAACTCTTCAAAGTGTAGGGATAGAGGGCACATACCTCAATATCATCAAAGCCATCTATGAAAAACCCACCGCAAATATCATTCTCAATGGAGAAAAACTGAAAGCTTTTCCGCTAAGGTCAGGAACACGGCAGGGATGTCCATTATCACCACTGCTATTCAACATAGTACTAGAGGTCCTAGCCTCAGCAATCAGACAACAAAAGGAAATTAAAGGCATCCAAATCGGCAAAGAAGAAGTCAAATTATCACTCTTCGCAGATGATATGATACTATATGTAGAAAACCCAAAAGACTCCACTCCAAAACTGCTAGAACTTATACAGGAATTCAGTAAAGTGTCAGGATATAAAATCAATGCACAGAAATCAGTTGCATTTCTCTACACCAACAGCAAGACAGAAGAAAGAAAAATTAAGGAGTCAATCCCATTTACAATTGCACCCAAAACCATAAGATACCTAGGAATAAACCTAACCAAAGAGGCACAGAATCTATACTCAGAAAACTATAAAGTACTCATGAAAGAAATTGAGGAAGACACAAAGAAATGGAAAAATGTTCCATGCTCCTGGATTGGAAGAATAAATACTGTGAAAATGTCTATGCTACCTAAAGCAATCTACACATTTAATGCAATTCCTATCAAAGTACCATCCATCTTTTTCAAAGAAATGGAACAAATAATGCTAAAATTTATATGGAACCAGAAAAGACCTCGAATAGCCAAAGGCATATTGAGAAAGAAAGCCAACGTTGGTGGCATCACAATTCCGGACTTCAAGCTCTATTACAAAGCTGTCGTCATCAAGACAGCATGGTACTGGCACAAAAACAGACACATAGATCAATGGAACAGAATAGAGAGCCCAGAAATAGACCCTCAACTCTATGGTCAACTAATCTTCGACAAAGCAGGAAAGAATGTCCAATGGAAAAAAGACAGCCTCTTCAATAAATGGTGTTGGGAAAATTGGACAGCCACATGCAGAAAAATGAAATTGGACCATTTCCTTACACCACACACGAAAATAGACTCAAAATGGATGAAGGACCTCAATGTGAGAAAGGAATCCATCAAAATCCTTGAGGAGAACACAGGCAGCAACCTCTTCAACCTCAGCCGCAGCAACATCTTCCTAGGAACAACGCCAAAGGCAAGGGAAGCAAGGGCAAAAATGAACTATTGGGATTTCATCAAGATCAAAAGCTTTTGCACAGCAAAGGAAACAGTTAACAAAATCAAAAGACAACTGACAGAATGGGAGAAGATATTTGCAAACGACATATCAGATAAAGGACTAGTGTCCAGAATCTATAAAGAACTTAGCAAACTCAACACCCAAAGAACAAATAATCCAATCAAGAAATGGGCAGAGGACATGAACAGACATTTCTGCAAAGAAGACATCCAGATGGCCAACAGACACATGAAAAAGTGCTCCATATCACTCGGCATCAGGGAAATACAAATCAAAACCACAATGAGATATCACCTCACACCAGTCAGAATGGCTAAAATCATCAAGTCAGGAAATGACAGATGCTGGCGAGGATGCGGAGAAAGGGGAACCCTCCTACACTGTTGGTGGGAATGCAAGCTGGTGCAGCCACTCTGGAAAACAGCATGGAGGTTCCTCAAAATGTTGAAAATAGAACTGCCCTATGACCCAGCAATTGCACTATTGGGTATTTACCCTAAGGATACAAACGTAGTGATCCAAAGGGGCACGTGCACCCGAATGTTTATAGCAGCAATGTCCACAATAGCCAATCTATGGAAAGAACCTAGATGTCCATCAACAGATGAATGGATCAAGAAGATGTGGTATATATACACAATGGAATACTATGCAGCCATCAAAAGACATGAAATCTTGCCATTTGTGACAACATGGATGGAACTAGAGCGTATCATGCTTAGCGAAATAAGTCAAGCAGAGAAAGACAACTATCATATGATCTCCCTGATATGAGGAAGTGGTGATGCAACATGGGGGCTTAAGTGGGTAGGAGAAGAATAAATGAAACAAGATGCGATTGGGAGGGAGACAAACCATAAGTGACTCTTGATCTCACAAAACAAACTGAGGGTTGCTGGGGGGAGGGGGTTTGGGAGAAGGGGGTGGGATTATGGACATTGGGGAGGTTATGTGCTTTGGTGAGTGCTGTGAAGTGTGTAAACCTGGTGATTCACAGACCTGTACCCCTGGGGATAAAAATATATGTTTATAAAAAATAAAAAATTAATTAAAAAAAAATAATAATACACCACCAAATCAGACAATCTGGAAGAAATGGATAATTTCCTAGAAACATAAACTACCAAAACTGAAACAGGAAGAAATAGAACACTTGCACAGACCAATAACCAGCAAAGAAATTAAATCAGTAATCAAAAATCTCCCAAAACACACATGTTCAGGGCCAGATAGCTTCACAAAGGAATTCTTGCAAACATTTAAAGAAGAATTAATACTTATTCTTCTCAAACTGTTCCAAAAAGTAGAAATAGAAGGAAAACTTCCAAACTCATTCTATGAGGGCAGCATTATACTGAAAACCAAATTCAGATAAAGAGTCTACAAAAAAAAAAAAAAAAAAAGAGAGAGAGAGAGAGAATTACAGGTCAATATCCTTGATGAACATGGATGCAAAAATTCTCAACAAAATGCTAGCAAATAAAATCCAACAATATACTATATAAATCATTCACCACAAATTAGTAGGGTTTACTCCTGGGTTGCAAGAGTATTTCAATATTCACAAATCAATCAATGTGATACACCACAGTAATAAAAGAAAGGATAAGAACCACATGATCCTTAGATTCAGAAAAAGCATTTGGTTAAGTACAATATCCAGTCATGATAAAAATCCTCAACAAAGTAAGCACAGAGGGAATATCCTCATTAAGGAATTATTATTATTATATTATTATTAAGGGAATATCGATATGTGATAATAAATTTATTGTTTCTATTACCAGTTGATCACTCCTCAAAATACCTGTACTTACACCCTCTCATCTCATTCTTCAATTCTAAGTATTTTATCATACTTCTCAGGCCCTTTCATTTCTTTTTGCAGATAAGCTTGTTTCTGTGAAACAGAGACAAAAGCAACTATGACAGATACTCTCTGTCTGATATTGTCCTGGATACTCTCTGTCTGATATTGTCCTACTATAAGGGGTCTGGGGGATTTGGGAGTTGGAGATTTTTGAAAAAGATATGACCCAGAAATTTTAGCCATGTCCAGTCTGCCTGCTTGGCCTATCCCACAAATCTACACCCATCATATGCTAATAGATAGTATAAAATCTGAAACGATAAAGACCTCAAGGTGCTGCTGCCCTTCTGAGTTCTCTGACCCAGAAACTCTCTGTCATGTTGCTAGCCAACATTATCTAGAAATGCAACTCCTTTTCCAATCCCTCTTTCAACTTCTGGATGCGGTCACCCATGCCTCCATAGCCCCTTGAAAGGCTCACGCTGTGAGAGACTTCCTTATAGCATCACATGTCAGAGTCTCACAAACTAACCTTGTGTGTACTACTTTAAGTTCTTGATCAACTGGTAATATAAACAATGAATCTATTATAGTATAATACACAGTTTTGTTCTTTTTTTGTTTTTATTTTGTTTTGTCTTGCTTTTCTGTGTTGTCCATCACTGTTGGTGGCAAATAAAAGATGATAAGAGTAGATTCTCTAGAAATAAACTAGTTCTAACTGGTACTTAGAACGCTCCTTAGAGTCATGGAATTTGCAGCTAAAAATAAAGAAGAGTCTAAGACTCTGGATAACAGAGAGAGAGAGAGAGAGAGAGAGAGAGAGAGAAGAGAAGGGGGGGATGGGAAGCATGGCTGGCATGGGGTTACAAGATTTTCCAGTTAACTATAGAAATGGCGCCTGGGTGGCTCAGTGGGTTGAGCCGCTGCCTTCGGCTCGGGTCGTGATCTCGGGGTCCTGGGATCGAGTCCCGCATCGGGTTCTCTGCTCCGCGGGGAGCCTGCTTCCTCCTCTCTCTCTCTCTGCCTGCCTCTCTGCCTACTTGTGATCTCTCTGTGTCAAATGAATAAATAAAATATTAAAAAAAAAAAAAAAAGAAATGACTTTTTAAAAAAGGCAACCAGCGGTGCGGATTAACTTAATTTGGTTATAACATTAGGGCATTTTCTATAAAGAGTTCCTCTGATGAAACATTTCTGCGGTTCTTTTTACTGCCTTGCTTTTCCTGAAGATTTGACTCTAAGTAGAAAGAATAGCACATAAAACATAAATGGGTTCTTGCAGCCACATTTGTTGAAATTTATTTTTAAAATGTGCCAATTAAATATATAATAGATCGAAAGGAATCATTGTGCTTTCTTATCTCATCATACTGTGATACCACAAGGGATAAGAAAAGTTATATTTTGAGGTTATTCTGAAAATGTGTATTTTGTAATCTGATCTACTGTACAAACCAAAAGGATGTAATGTACACAGCTAACACTCTAAGTAACCAATGAAAAGGCTGACACATTATTGGAATTCAAACTAATAGACACCCCATATTTTCTCCATTAAAACACTATTGCAAGTCACGTAATTCACTTAATAAATAACTGGATTTGAACAGAATGTTTTTAAAAGAAAAGTGTAAAGGAGGGTGCTTACCAACCATGTACTATTTCCAATAAAACAATGTGGAAAACTTGTCTTGCAAATATAACTCTTTGGTCAACTTAACCCAAAGGTTATAATTTTATTTTTTGTCTTTGAAAGAGATGAGTGGATATTTGAAGTTCTTAAGATAAAATAAAAAGAAGGTTTTCTCTTTTATTATTTGAAGACCCCAAGCACTCTATCTGAGCTAAACACTGACATACATACAAAACCACTGTCAATATCATAATGCTAAAACAACACTGTGAAAAGATGTTAAGGGTCATTGTGCTTCAAATAATAATTTCCAATTTGAGTTGGCCATTAATATGCAATTTGTCCACTGTAGAGTATTACTTAAAGCTAGTAAAAAATGTTATCACCTTCCTTAATTTGATTTGAATCACATTCTATATTTCTCCTCCTATCCTTTCTTTTGCTAATCAACTAGTATTAACCACTGCTTTAACTTTTTCAGATTTTAATATGTGAATGCTGTGCTCCTTACATCAGTGTTTTCTTTTATCTAGCTTAAGTTTGCCTAAATTTAAATTTTAAGTAAAAATAAAATACTCAAGAGGCTTTTAGTTTTAGATACAATATGTAAAGACCTTGAAGTCATTAATGACAGCAGACTTCTCATCAGAAACCATACAAAGAAAGTGAATTATTGAAAATGTTGAAACAACAAAACTACCACTTTGTAATTATATATTCAGTGAAATGATCCTTCAAAAGTGAAGGAGAGCTAAAAATTTATCAGACAAACAAAAACTGAGAGGATCCTTCACAAACCTACCTTGGAAGAAATGTTAGAAGAAGTTCTAGAGGGAAAAGAGAAAAAATATATTTCAGAAATGCAGAAATACATAAAGAAAGGAAAACCATTGAGAAAATAATAAAAGAGGTAAAATAAAATATTTCATTGCTTTTATTATTAACTGATCTAATAGACAAAAATTTTAAGCATTAATGGCAAATAAAAATGTACTGGAAGATTATAATGAAATAAATAGATAAGTAAAATAAATGAGAGATTTTATAAATTTATAAAGGATTAAGAAGAAATTGTGACTAGCCTGTTATTAGGTACTTTCACTATCAGCAAAGTGATATAATGTTTCTTGAAAGCACATATATATTAATTGTAAATATATACTGCAAACTCTAACAGTGTTAATTAAAAAAAAAAGCCTATGATTGATAAACTAGGACAGGGCATATTATATAATCACATATTATAATCACAGAGAAAGTCAAGTAATACTAGAGAAATCAGAAAGATAAGAAATTTAAAAAAAAAGAATGAGTGCAACAAATAGAAAACAGTTATCAATAGGGTAGATACTAATAGACCTATGTCAATAATTACCTCAAATATGAATAGTGAAAATATACCAATTATAGACAAATATTATCAGAATTGATTAAAATAATAGTATGTGTGGTCTATAACACACTTACTTTAAATATAAACACTTGAATCACTCAAAAATAAAGGGATGAAAAATATATAACATGTTAACACTAATCAAAAGAAAGTTGGAAGAACTATGGTATGATGGTGGAACAGGAAGCCCCAGTGTCTGTCTATCTACCTAGACAACAATTAGACAGATGAAATCTGTCTGATATAACTATTTTGGAACTCTGGGTTCTAGTAAACTTGTAACTTCCAGAGGAAGGCATTAAATTGTAGTCAATTGATGTCAATTTGAGCTATAGCTCAGCAGGACCAACCATTTCCCACTTCCAGCCCTGTAGTAGGTAGCTCTGCTTTACTCCAACAACAGCTTGCACGCAGACTGCAAGAGTGGGAGTGGACAATAACTTCCAAATATCCGGGATCTGAGTTCTGATCACTAATTACTGTTTCTGATCATGGGCATGCAAACACAGAGGTGAGTATCCATTGTCAACACAACCATCCTCCACCCTGGTATTGTGGTAGGCCCGTTCTCCTCTGACTTTAGTAAGTTCTGAGAATTTGAAGGTCCAGCATCTTTTCATTCATCCACTTCATGTTTTTCTTTTCCCCATTATCAAAGACAGACATTAAAGCTAATACATTTACATGGAAAAACTAGAAAGTCACTACAAATGCCTAGGGAAAGGCACAGACCCAGAAAAGACCAGATAAAAAGTAAAGCTTATGCCCCAGGCTAATCCTCAGCTTGGAGACAGATTACAATAACAAAAAGAAATAAAACAAAATACAAAAACAATCAGCAAATTTTGGGGAAGAAGGAGAATCAGATTTCCAGAGTTACTACATCATCAGACTCAAGTATCATTTTTTCAGCATCACAAGGTATACAAGGAAACCAGAAATATGGCCTAGTAGAAGGAAAAAACAATATATATATATACATATATATGTATATATATTTTCCCTTATATATATGTATATATACATATATACATGTATGTATTTTTTCCATATATATATATGTGTGTCTATATATATATATATATACATATATATATGCCAACAAAGCTGTTTTAGAAAAAGACCAAATGGTGACCTACTAGATAAAGACTTTAAAACAACTGCCATTAAGACGCTTTAAAGAACTAAAGGAAGATGTGGAGAAAGTCAAGAAAATAATATGTTAATAAAATGGAAATATTGGGGTGCCTGGGTGGCTCAGAGAGTTAAGCCACTGCCGTCGGCTCAGGTCATGATCTCAGGGTCCAGGAATCGAGTCCCCCATCAGGCTCCTGCTCAGCAGGGAGCCTACTTTCCCCTCTCTCTCTGCCTGCCTCTCTGCCTACTTGTGATCTCTGTCAAATAAATAAAGAAAATCTTTAAAAAAATTAAAAAAATAAGAATCAATAAAATGGAAATATCAATAAGGAGAAGGAAAATCTAAAAGAAACCAAAAGAAATACAAGAGCTGAAAATATAATAAGAGTTGAAAAATTCATGAAAGGGAATTAAAGACAGATTTTGGCAGACATTGGAAAGAATTAGTGAATATAAAGATAGGACAATAGAAATTATAATATCTGACAAAAAAAGAAATTTAAAAAAGAAGAAAAGTGAACAGAATGTAAGCAACCCTAGGACACCATCAAGTGGACCAACATATGTATTGAGAGAGTAACAAGGAGAAGAGGAGATAAAAGAGAAAGGGGCAAGGAATTTATTTGAAGAAATAATGGTTTAAAACTTCCTAAACTGGATGAAAGACAACATAACATCCAAGAAACTCCAAGTAGGATATATTTTCAGAGACTCTGAGATATATTATGAAAAATTTGCCAAAAGCCAAAGAGAAGGAGAATCTTGAAAGCAGCAAAAGAGAAGTGATTCACAAATAAAAGGGATCTCCTCAAAGATCATCAGCAGATTGCTCGTCAGAGATGTTGGAGGGCAAAAGATAGTGGACTGGTAAGGATTGTGGTTGCCATGGGTTTGGGGAGAGGTGTAAGGATTGAACAGGTAAGTACAGTGAATTTTTAAGGTCGTGAGACTACTTGGTATTATAATACAATGATAGATACATAGTACTATGAATATATTAAAACTCATAGTGTGGCCTTGGGTGGCTCAGTCAGTTAAGCCTCTGCCTTTGGCTCAGGTCATGATCCCAGGGTCCTGGGATCAAGCTCCTCATCTGGCTCTGTGCTCAGCAGGGTGTCTGCTTCTCCCTCACCCTCTGCCTCTGTTCCTTCCCGTTTGCTTGCTATCTCTTCCTCAGTCTCTCTCTCTCTCTCTCGCATGCTCTCCCTCCAATAAATAAATAAAATCTTTAAAAAAAAAAAAAGAAAGTCATAGAATTTTATAGTACCAGAGGACTTTATGTATAGAATTACAAAAACTTTTACTTAGGAGGTTAGGGGATCCAAGGAAGAAATGCAGACTGTGAGAAAGGAATCTAATAGTATTACAAATAAAACAACTTCACTAAAGGGGCTCCCCTGAATAAATTTAGAAATAAGAGGAGTCTGTAAGACTAAAAAGAAAATAAAATGCACATAAACACTATACTTTACTGGATAAAGTTGTATCCCACAAGGGTATGGGTTAACAATTTTTATACATATTTAATACATGTATACTGAAATTGAAAAAATAAGTAGATGTGCCTTAACAGTTGGTTAAGTCTCCAACTCTTGGTTTCAGGTCAGGTCATGATCCCAGGGTCCTAGGATTGAGCCCCATGTCAGAGTCTGCACTCAGCAGAGAATCTGTTTGTCCCTCTCCTTCCTCCTCTGTGCTTCTCCCTCCCACTCTGCCCTGTGATCTCTCTGTCTCTCTAATAAACAAATAAATAAATCTTAAAAAAGAAAAAAGAAAGAAAGAAGTAAATTGATAACAAGGTTTCTTACTGTTAGGAGCCAAGTTTCTTACTTCTGCAGTAGGAAAAAAAAATCACAAATAAGCAAGGATGGGGGGTAGCATGATCATATGATGATAGATTAGAGTTGGAGAAATTAGTATGAACTTATTTTAGTACAAAATAGCCAGATGTTAACATAGAGAAATATTTATAGATGTGTGTATATCTACAGGTTAGTATACATTCATATATTTCCTTGTCCTATCAGTTTAGGGTCCTAGAAGAAACAACACTGTAGTACCAACAGTGTACTACTGTTTGCACCCAGATCTTTGTTTTTTTAAGGAATTCTTCAATAAAACAAAATAGGGTGCCTTTGGGAAGCAGCCGATTCTAGAACTGAGTCAAGAAACAGGTAATATGAACCTGGAGCATTTTATAGTTACAGAAATGAGGAAGTCTAAAAATACAAACACATGAAAGAGATAAATTAAAAAAGATTTTGGCATATATGCCAAATGTATGCCATAATGAGTAATGTCAAAGGGACACAGGAGCCAAGTGAAAGAGCTCCCAGTGGCTAACCCTGGAACAATTCGAGCAACATAATAAAGTAGTAGTGGATTATAACTAAAAGCATAAAATACATATCCCTGTTTCCACACTGATGCAAATAAATTACTAAACAAATAAATAAGAGATAAATCTGTGCAAAATACCAAACAATCCATGTACCTATTCTTTTAAAGCCATATATGCTTAATTATCCACTTCTGGAAAGCCTTCTTAGAAAGACTAAGATTAGGGGTGTCTGGGTGCCCTCCTCAGTTAAGCATCTGTCTTCAGCTCAGGTCACAACCCCAGGTCCTAGGATCAAGCCCTGCATCTGGCTCCCTGGCTTCCTCCTCACTCTCCATCTGCCTGCTGCTTCCCCTGCTGGCACTCTCTCTCTCTCTCTCTCTGTGTCAAATAAATAAATAAAATATTTTTTTAAAAATTACTAAGATTAGATTTAGGCACCTTCTTAGTAGATTTCAATCATCTGAGTTTAGTGTAATCAGTGGTATCATTGCTACCCTCCCCTCTTAGTGGTGCAAAAACATCTACAATTTTTACTATTCCCCTCTCGTCATCAATATTTTTTTTTTTAAACTGAAAGATCAGTACCTGATTTTTTTAATTAAATACACAGTTCTGTTTTGTTGTTGTTGTAATTGTGCTGTTTAAGTGGTTAATTGTGGAATGTAAAAAACAATAACCAATTAACCTAAATATTTATCTTTAAATATACAGTGTACAATAAATGGTATCATATTGCCACAAGAGAGTTCATATTAGGGCTCAATCAGCTCTACAGCAGGACTGCTCATCCTCTATTTCAAACATACATTTTATTTACAACATAATGCCATTTTCCAAATATCTGGCCAACTTGGCGCAATTGGCTATTTCACCAAAAGTATGGAAAATACACCAGTATCAAATACATCTCCACCACCCTCTGAAACTAAAATGAATTGTATCTCCTTGACCACTCCTATCCCAAAAATAATTCAATATTTTAGCAAATGCCTTGCACATTGTCCATGAAAATGAACTGTAATAACATTGCACCTGGAAAAGATCAAGATAAGACCCAGTTACCTATCAGATTTAGTCAAATATTATTCTGATACCATTCACTGCAAATGCATTTCATATGCAATTAGAGTAGACAACACATGGAAAATGTACAAAATGCCAGTCTCTCCAGGCTATCATAGGTTATTTTAGTATAAAAATTTATTATAATATAATTAATACTGTTATTATTAAAGCAGAATGCATGCCAGAAGAATAGGTATAAATCACAGTTCTGAAGAATACAGAATGTACTGTATCTCACATATATGTTCTCTTTTATTATGATTTTGACTTTTATTTCTGAATCCTTTTTTTCTAGAATTTTATTATGTTTTAATAAAATAGTATATTTAATCTATGCTATGTTGGTAGAATGACTTTAAAATTTATTAGTATATTTTTATTTCCAAGCACAAATTTTCTTTTAATGAAGTGCACTGACGTTTCTTTCCATAGACATAAATTCTCATTTAAAAATATTCTAGAATCATTTGGGTTCCTGGGTTGCTCGGTTGGTTAAGCAACTGCCTTCAGCTCATTCATGATCCTGGAGTCCCACAATCGAGTCCCATATCAGACTCCCTGCTCGATGGGGAGTCTGTTTCTCCCTCTGACCAGTCCTTTCTCATGCTCTCTCTCTCTCAAATAAATAAATAAATAATCTTTTTAAAAAATATTCTGGAATAAAAACACTGGGTGGCTCAGTCGTTAAGCCTCTGCCTTCAGCTCAGGTCATGATTCCAGGATCCTGGGATTGAGCCCCATGTAAGGCACCCTCCTCAGCATGGAGCCTGCTTTTCCCTCTCCCTGTGACCCTCCCTCTGCTTGTGCTCTTGCTCTCTCTTACTCACTAGTGAATAAATAAATACCCTTAAAAAGATATTCTTGAATCATAATTTTTAAAGTTTAAAAATAAACATTAAAGAGTATTTTATGGGGTGCCTGGGTGGTTCAGTGGGTTAAGCCACTGCCTTTGGCTCAGGTCATGATCTCAGGATCCTGGGATCAAGTCCCACATCGGGCTCTCTGCTCAGCAGGCAGCCTGTTTCCCTCTATCTCTCTCTCTCTGCCTGTCTCTCCGTCTACTTGTGATCTCTCTTTGTCAATAAATAAATAAAATCTTTTAAAAAAGAGTATTTTATGAAGAATACCTATACCTGCATATAAAAGAGGTTCAACAAAAAGTGTTGAAAAAATTTAGATAGAAAACTACATTAAATCATTACGTTAAAGGATCACAATAGTCTAGTACAGATTAAGCATTTTCCCTAAAATCCATTTTGTCTCTTTTGGTAACTGACCCAAATATTCACTGCCCTTCTCCCAGTCAATAATATAATTTTTTTTGTTTTCCTGAGTTGTGTTGCAACAAAAAGTAAAAACAAACAAAACAAAACAAAAAAAAAAGCTTACTTGCTGCATTAGGAGCAACTCCGTAAAGGAAGTTCTGCCTGTCGGTCACATCTGAGTCTCTATTTCTTGCCAGATTTATGGAACTGTTCTGTAGTCAATTAAGCTGACAGTGTTTTTCACTGACATCAAATCGAACTTCAGTTCCAGCTATAGAATTAACAGAGAAGATTCATTCTCATCGGAAAAGCATAACAGAAAATAAACCTTTTTTTCTCCCCTTTTTATCTCTTCTTGAAAAACTAGGAAAAATTGGTGATAACGAGTTCATTGCCTGTCACTAGGTGTGAATATCTAACAGATTCCCTCAGTTCCTTAAATTCTAGAGCTGCTGAAATAGAAAATAAAGTATACAATTTCAAGACAGCAGTGAAAGAAATTGATTAGTCTTAAAATGGGAAAAGTAGAAATGAGTTCATTGGTAACTATTACTAATTGAAAGTAAAAACTAAAGTAAAGGGAAAATAATACTTAAATATTCTGAATAAAAATTATGATAATGAAATAAGGAAAAGATCCAAGCACATAAAATTTTACATAAATATAACACTATTATAGTAAATTACTGAGATTATAAAAAAATTATTTTTAAAAGACTATTTTTGATGTTACAAGCTGTTGTTATTTTTTATATTCTCACAATGAAAAACAACATGTGCCTTATGCTTCCTGAATTACGCTTCACTCGTCATAAAATGTTCACTTAATGATCCAAATAGATTTTGGACACTGGCAATTTAGGGTTGAAATGAGGATTCTGTCACTCACTAGCTGAAAAATGCCAAACCAAGTTATCTCCCTATTCTAAGTCTCAGTTTTGTGTAAAATTAGAAAACAACACCTTTTATATAGAAGCAATGGGTAGATAACACGGAATTTTACATGAACATGTTTAAAACATTAAAATTGTAGACAGAGTTAGAAAAAAAATGTGATGTTATAAAAATAGTAGTAGTACACAGTTTCACACAAGATTTAAAAAAAAAATTGCTAACTGTAAAATGTCTTACCTGTTATTTTGTATAAGCACCTTTTATGGGTTAAATTGTCTTTCCCTTAGACTCATACGTTAAGAACCACACCCAGTACCTCAGAATATGACCTTATTTGGGAATAGGGTTGCTATAGCTGTATTTATTTGAGATTTCATCGTATCGCGGTAAGTTAGGCCCCATACTGCAGTCAAGGAGGACACTATGTGAAGGCGAAGATAAGGATGTGGGTGAGACTTCTGCAAAAAATGCCAAAGATTGCTAGTAAACCACCAGAATCTAAGAGAGAGGCATCAACGAATGAAATCTTACCATTTGCAATGACATGGATGGATCTACCAAAATAAGTTAAACAAAACAAACCAAACGAAACCAAACCAAACAAATACCATATGATTTCACTCATGTGTGGAATTTAAGAAACAAAACGAGCACAGCGAAAAAGGGGAGAGGGAGGCAAACAAAGGCACAGGTTCGTAACTATAGAGAACAAACTGATGGTTACCAAAGGGGGATGGGTTAAATATGTGATGGGGATTAAGAAGCGCACTGGTCCTGATGACCTGGGTATTCTCTGGAAGGGCTGTACACCCGAAAGGAATATTACACTGTACATTAACTAACTGGAATTTAAATTTAAAATTAAAAAAGAGAAAAAAAGGGACGCCTGGGTGGCTCAGTTGGTTAAGCAGCTGCCTTCGGCTCGGGTCATGATCCCAGCGTCCTGGGATTGAGTCCCACATCGGGCTCCTTGCTCAGCAGGGAGACTGCTTCTCCCTCTGCCTCTGCCTGCCATTCTGTCTGCCTGTGCTCGCTCTCTCCCCCCTCTCTCTCTCTGATAAATAAATAAAATCTTAAAACAAAAAAAAAAGAGAAAAAAAAACCCAAGTAGACTAGAATTTGTTATACATAAAATAACAACAACAACAAAAAGGGATTCTCTCTCAGAGACCTCGAAATGAACTAAAATTTCTAATTAACTTAAAAATGAGACACATTGATCTTAGCCTTTTTGCCTCCAAAACTGAGAGATGATAAATTTCTGCATGCATGGCGGTACTTTGTTATGGCATCTTAGCAAATTAACACAAGGTCTATTGCCAGTGCATGGTCTTCTGTAGAGTTGGGTTGCCTTACTTGAAATCTCTATACACTGCTAAAGTTTACCTAATTCATCCTGCATCAGTTTAACTTACTATTGTATTGTGATTAATTTTTTACTTTTTGTTTACCTTATCTCTAGAAACACTAGGGTATATATAATGTTCTATGACCCCTACAACAAAGTTATCTTCCTTAAAACTTGATTATTAGGATAAAGTTAGTCTTTAGTATAATATTTACTAGCATGTAACTTTTTCTCAAAAATCCTCCTGCATTATCTACTCCTTCAGTTTTATTTTTTTCCCCTAACAAACTTCTCTAAATTTATCATTTCAAATAACTACTTATACTTACTTATTCACTTCATTCAGCAACTATGATTCTTTAAAAAATACTAATAAGATTATATCACTCAAAACCTTCCAGTGGATTTCTTTACATTTAGACTATGATTAAACACATTAAAATTGCCCTCAGGACTCTGACTCTTCTGATCACTGTAACTTTCTCCAGTTTCATCTAGTCCTTTTTCTTAACCTTCTCACTCAGTTTCAGTCTCACTGTGCTGACCTCAAGTGCAGAGATTTCATTCTGCCTCAGATTTGTGTTGCCAGATTGAGCAACAAAAAATACAAAACACCATATTACATTTGGATTTCAGATAAACAATAGCTACTTCATTATAATACATCAGGATAAGATTTTTTTTTTTTTTTCAATAAGAAGAGCTTTCTTACCAGGCTTGAAGTTGCTCCAACTTCAAATAAATATAGTGCTACCAATGTTCAAATAAGTTTAGCACTGTTTATTTTTCCCATGAAAGACAATGATGACATTTGTGGGGGGTGTGTGTGTGTGTGTGTGTAGGAAATTACTATTCAAAAACGTCATTTCACAAAGCAGATATAAGTCAAGCACTGTAGCTGATCTCCATATGATAGACATAAATCCATTATTTTGTGTTTTCTTGTCTTACAAATTCTTAGAAGATATTGAATTCTGTGATGATCACATTATTTGGTAAGAAAAAGACTAATGTCTTGGTTTTCTAATCATGATTATCTACATCATGAATTCTGAGGAAAAGAATGTTACTGAAGTTGGAAAATTTATTTTTTCTATAGAAAGCAGTGTATATGTTTTTATAAATATATATGTTTTTAAGTAAATAGAAATATTTGTTAAAACATATTTTGGGATAAGCATCTCAGTGTAGTGGCTACTTAATCATAAATACATAATTTAAATTACAAAGACTCCCTTAATTAAATATTTAGGATTTCTTATTATTTCAAATATATCCTTCTAAATATTAAAATGTTTCATTAGGTAGTAGATTCAAAGTAATAGTTGCAAGTGTTCAGTTATGCATTTTTTGTTGCAAGATTTAATAAATTCATTATTAGTGTATTAGTTTCGTGAAACTGCTCTAACAAAATATCATAAGTTGGCTAGCTTAAAACAGCAGAAATTTATTTTCTCACAATTTTGGAGGCTAAAACTCCAAAATAAAGGTATTGGCAAAACCATGTTTTCATTGAAAGTTGCAGAGAAATCCTTCATGCCTCTTAGTAGATTCTGGACTTTTGATGGCTATTTTTGGCATCCCTTGGCTTGGAATTGCATAACTCCAATCTTTGCATCCATTATCACATGGTATTTTATTTGTATTTGTCATTCTCTTTGCTTATTTTAAATCCAGGAGAAATTATTTTGCCATTTTATCTATCCATGAACAATTTGTTTATTAATATTTATCAAGGGTATATAGTAGGCATATAAATGTCGTGGTTAAAAATGAGTACTCTGAAAGCATAGGTTAAAAGCCAGGTTCCTTTGACTTCCAGCTCTTCAATGTTGAACAATTTACTTCCTTGTTTGTACTTCAGTGTCCTTTTTCTTACAATAAAGTATAATAATAGTATTAAATTTATAAGGCCTTTACAAAGGTAAAATGAGTTCATCCTTAAAGGGCTTATAAGAGGGCTTAACATAATAGCACAAAATCTTTCCCATAAGTATCAACTACTGTTATTATATAGAGTGTGAAATATACTCAAAATACAACTGTGAAAGAAAAAATATTAAAAAGGATGCCAGGGACTTCTAGTACTGCCCATGCTAGAGATCACTTCTAGCAGATTAAACTTCTCACTACAAAGGCTTGAAGAGCTATCAATTCAGCCAGTATTTGAGCCTCCATGATACTCTACAATAGGGAAAAATATGAGGTGAATATTGCATTCAACCTGTTTTTATTTTTCCCCAAGGGACAATTTCTCATACTAATAAATAGAAAACAGAAAGCTATGGGCTTACAGAACTATGACAATAAAAGTCAGAATCCAGGGCTGGAGATGAGGGAACCACAAAGAGTGGACACAGAAATTATCATAAAAATCCTCTTTTTAAGATTGGCTTAATCCTCAATTGCACATGATCATGGTGTAAACTTCTAGAATCCCAAAGAGAACAGCAGCTGTATGGCTACAACAGAAATATGAACAGTTCCTTGGGGCTAAAGAGAAAAAGTTTGAGTTCAAAATCTAGTCAAGTTAGAAAAACTTTGGTCAGTTCTTTTTACTTCAAAGTCCATAAAAGATGGGATTAAATCACATACCCAAGGCATCAGAGCACACACCAGGAGTAAGAACTATACCCCAGGGGTAAGGACAAAACTGAAATAAAGAAGACCCAACAAAGTCAAAACACAACCTTTCAGAAAATTTAATTGATGCAATTATTCCATGCATCTTCTAGAAGGAAACATGACCTGAACAATATGACTTCTCTACTTGACATTTTCCCAAAAATACTGAATATATTATTCTCAAATGTACATGGAACATTGTCAAAAACAGATCATAAGTTGAGCCATAAAACAAGTCCCAACATATTTTTAAAAATTGTAATGATACAGAATATAGTAAATAGGACAGAATTTACCAAGAAGAAAAGGAAATTAAATTAAAATACTTGCAGATGATCTAGAGGTGGGAAAATACATTAGAAAATATTTTGAAATGAAAATACTTTGAATGAAATGAAAATGGAGATGCATTATGTCAAATTTTGTGAGGCAGCTAAACCAAAGTTTAAATAATAGCCAAATTAATACATTAGAAAAGAAGATAACTTAAAAATCATTAATCTAGTGGTGCCTGGGTGGCTCAGTAAGTTAAGGCCTCTGCCTTCGGCTCAGGTTGTGATCCCAGGGTCCTGGGATCAAGCCCCGCATCCGGCTCTCTGCTCAGCTGGGAGCCTGCTTCTCTCCCTCTCTCTCTGCCTGCCTCTCTGCCTAATTGTGATCTCTGTCTGTCAAATGGATAAATGAAATCTAAAAAAAAAAAAATTATTAATCTAACCTTCTAACTCCAGAAGTTAGAAAAGTAATGATGGATAACTTCCTGCCCCCAACTGTGAGACAAATTTCTAGAAAACAGAGTAAAAAGACAAAGGGAAAATTTGGGTTAGGAGAAAGGTAAGGGACATGGACTCATGATACAGTGTGTTCATCATCTAATTCACACAGGAGTTTTAAACAGGTTAATATATAAAATAAATGAAAAATGCTCACATATAGTTGCAACACAACACTGAGAATATTGTTAAGAGACCAACACTTTGACTTCATATACAGGACTGCAAAAAAAGACAGAAAAAATGGAATCTAAGAAACTGACATATATAGAATGTCATAATAAGAAATATCAGGATATTTTAGTATAGTAATTCTGACAAATCAGAGAAAAAATGTCTTAAGATACTTTAAGAAACAATATATATGAATGTGGGAAAGATTAGTGATATAGTGAAAGCATATGCCTCTTAGTGTACAAACTAAAGAATTAAAATCTTTGGAAAGGAGTCCATTTCTAGCAACATCGTTGTTCAGGTATCCACTCTGATCCTCTAACCAAAAATTAAAAAGTACAGAATGAGCTTCCAAAAATATCTCCAAAAACATCAAATTCTTGAAAGGGAAATAACAAGTTAAAATCTCAATGAAAAGGGAACTCAGGAGCGGATTTTGTTTTGGTGGTATTTACCAAGTCTTATAAAAACTGAACTTTAGTTTTCCTTGCTTTGTCTAAAATGGGAGACAGAGACAAATTCCATAACCACTACAAGGTGGATGACCCTTCTAAATAAGGCAGAAACATCAAAAGGAAACTGAAATATATTTTCTTTAGTTGCTACCCCAAGAGAACTGATATAAAAGTCACCATGGCAGTAAGCAAAGCTGGAGGGTAAAATTAATATCAGAGAAGTTAAAGCAAAAAGCTCATCTCTACCTGCATTTGCTGACCAAATATATGTTATCTAAGTGTTAAAAATATAAATTCTGAATTAAGTATGAAATACTTGACAGGTAATACTCCCTTGTGGCTAACATTGCAAAGGGTAAATCTTTATTGGAAATTATCTTAAACTAGAACTTTAAAATTCTCTGAAATAATTTCCCAAGAGAGTAAACACTTCAAAAAAATATTACAAGACTACAAGGTAGTACATGCCATTATCCACAGGGTGTAGAAACAGACCTACAAATAGTCAAAAAATAGAATAATTAGACATACAAAAAAAACCAAAATCTCTGCTTACTAAGACAAACATATATACACACAATGGAAAATAACTTCTAAAAATATTTGAAGGGAAATTTCTGGTTCTACATCTAAGGAGTTCTGGAAGTTACTTCTCCATAACAAGTAAAAACAAAAAAACAAAAAAACAAAACAAAACAAAAAACAAAAAGCCAAAAACAGAAAACTAAGCAGTCTGACAAATTAACAACTCTCTTGGATCTGTACAAGAAGTAAGGATGCACAATAAATAGTAGGCTCAAGATTAGAGAGACAGGTCAAATCAGGGAGTGACAGCTTACTTGAGCAGAGATTTATGGACAGAAACTGCCATAAGAACCAATGTCGGGGTAAGAAAAACTGAAGTGTAATTGGTGAATTTCTGGAGGTTCAATGTGGAAAATTTGGAGTTAAAAAGGACATAGGAGGGGCACCTGGGTGGCTCAGTGGGTTGATACTTCTGCCTTCGGCTCGGGTCATGGTCCCAAGGTCCTGGGATCGAGCCCCACGTTGGGCGCTCTGTTCAGCAGGGAACCTGCTTCCCTTCCTCTCTTTCTGCCTGCCTCTTTGCCTACTTGTGATCTCTGTCTGTCAAATAAATAAATAAAATATTAAAAAAAAAAAAGGACATAGGAACATAGTCATCAGTAGTCTCCACATTTTTGTGTATTTTGCTTTCAGGAGCTTGATGAGGTTCTCACAGTGAATACTGGAGAAAAATTCCCTTGAGCTTTCTACAAGGAAAAGGGAAAGAAACCATTTTGAAATATACTAGGACACTCTGTTCTTGGGCCTGCCCTCAAGAAAAACTATTTAACCAGAGCCTAAGCGGCTGGGGTTTTGTCATTGTAATTGACTTGAAGGAAGGGCAAATCCCAACTCCAGCCAGGTCTAGTCTTCTATGTCAGAGAAGGGAAAGACCCAACTCCAAATTACCCTAATCATACTGTCCCTCTTAAGGTGGGTCTCGGTGGAATGAAACTGAGAAGCACTTGGAAAGTTCACAGTCCAGAGATATAAGCTCACAAAAAGGTCTGATCTAATCATAGGATTATAGAAATCCTCCCCTCTCCCCACACCTCACCATCACATTATTGCAGGTCTATTTTCAGCAGTTCCTTTTGCATCGTATCTGACTATCAAGAAACATTTATAAGGGATACTGAAAGGCAAAAAACACAATTTGAAAAGATAGATGTATCAGAACTGGACATAGGAAGGGTGTTAGAATTATCCAGCTGGGAATTAAAACAGCTATGACTAATATTCTAAGGGCTCTAACAGATAAAGTAGACAGCAGTCAAGAACAGACGGGAAATGTGAGCAGAAAAGTAGAAAGACGGTCCTAAAAAACAACCATTAAGAAATATTAGAGATCAGGGTGCCTGGGTGGCTCAGATTGTTAAATGTCTGCCTTTGGCTCAGGTCATGATCTCAGGGTCCTGGGCCAAGTCCCACATGAGGCTCCTGCTCACGGCCCGCTTCTCCCTCTCCTTCTGCTGCTCTCCCTGCTTGTGCTCTCTCGCTCTCTCTGTCAAATAAATAAATAAAAATCTTTGAAAAAAGAAATATTAGAGATCAGAAACACTGTAATATTGAAGGAAAATTCTTTGATAGGCTTATTAGTAAACTGGACAAAACTGAGGGAAGAATCCATGAGCTTGAAATATCAAATAAAACCAAATAGCAAATGAAACTAAAACACAAAGATAAAAAATAATATAATGGGGAAAACAGCACATCCAAGAAGTGTGGGGCAACTACAAAAGTTATAACATACATGGAGTGAGAACACCAAGAAAAGAAACAGAGAATGACACACAAGAAATACTTAAAAATAATAACTATGCCTCCCAATTAATGTCGGACAACAAATCACAGTTCTAATGAGCTCACAGAATTCCAAGCAGGAAAAGTTCAAAAACAAAAGACAAGACAAAAACAAAAATAAGAGTCTATACGTGGGGCTATAATCTCAAACTACAGAATATCAAAGAAAAAGAAGAAATCCTGAAAGAAGCCAGAGTCCAGAAATACCTTAGCTATAGAGGAACAAACATAATAATCACACAAGCTTCTCAGGAATCATGCAAGAAAGAAGAAAGTGAAATGAAATATTTAATGTATTGAGAGGAAAAAAATCCCCCACCAACCTAGAGGTGTGTACCCTAAGAAATTATTCTTCAAAAACAAAGGAGAAACAAAGATTTTTTTCAGACAAACAAACTGAGCAAATTTGTTGCCAGTAGACCTGCTTTACAAGAAACACAAGAAGTTCTTTAGAGAGAAGGAAAGTACAGATGCCATGGACATCAATAGATAAATAAATAAATAAATGGATATTATGAACAGTTCTATACCTGTAAGTTTGATTATCTAGCTGAAATGGACCAATTACTTCTTTTTATTTTTTTATTTATTTATTAATTTTTATTTTTTTTAAAGATTTTATTTTATTCATTTGACAGAAAGAGATCACAAGTAGGCAGAGGCAGGCAGAGGCGCGGGGTGCGGGGAAGCAGGCTCCCCGCTGAGCAGAGAGCCCGATGCGGGGCTCGATCCTAGGACCCTGAGATCATGACCTGAGCTGAAGGCAGAGGCTTTAACCCACTGAGATACCCAGGCACCCCTTATTTTTTATTTTTGTTTTTTATTTAAATTCCAGCCAGTAAACATACAGTGTACTATTAGTTTCAGGTGCAGGATTTAGTAATTCATCCATTATATACAACACCCAGTGCTCACCACTACTAGGCCCCTCCAATACTCATCATCCATTTAACCCATCCCTCCACCTACCTTTCCTCCAGGAACAGTTTCTTCTCTGTAGTTTAGAGTCCATTTCCTGCTTTCCCTCAATCTCTCTTTCTCTCCCTCTCCTTCATATGTTGATGTTTTGTTTCTTAAGTTCAGATATGAGTGAAGTCATGGTATTTGCATTTCTCTGACTTATTTCCCTTAGCATAATACTTTCTAGCTCCATCCACATTGTTGAAAATGGCAAGGTTTCATTCTTTTTTAAAACAACAGGTGTTGGCAAGGATGTGGAGAAAGAGCACCTTCTTACACTGTGGGTGAGAAAGCAAACTGAAAGATCTACTTGAAAACAGAATGGTGGTTCCTCAAAAAAATGAAAAAATAGAACTACCTATGACCCAACAATTGCAACTAGGCATTTATCCAAAGAGTCCAACAATACTAATTCAAAGGGACAACTGCACCCTGATGTCTACAGCAGCATTACCCCTAATAACCAAATTATAGAAACAGCCCCACTGTCCATCAACTGATAAACAGATAAAGATGGATATGTGTGTGTGTGTGTGTATAGATAGATCGATAGATATCTATACACACACACACACACATACACACACCACCCAGCAAATTAAAATAATGAATGATAAATGCAAGAACATATATGGATCTCAAATAAATAATACTAAATGAAGACAGATTGGAAAGGCTATGTAGTTATGATTTCATTTACTAGATATTCTAGAAAAGGTAAATTTATGGAGTCATAAAATAGATCTATGATGGGGCTGTGGAAGAGAGAGCTGACTAAAATATTGCATGGGGACATTTTTTCTGGTGATGGAACTCTTCTATATCCTGATTGTGATGGTGCTCTCATGATTGTATAAATGTCAAAATCCTCAGAAATGTAAACTGAAAAAGGCAACTGTTACTAAATGTAAACTACTTTAACTTATAAAAATGAAGATACCAGTTTCTTCTTGCTATAACCTGAGTGTTCATATATAGTTATAATTCTGTATAAAAAATATCTGAAATCTTGGACTATTTCCTTTACATAATATTTGCATTAATTTTAAAAAGACTGTGAAAAGAAACACTGTCTTATATAAAGCACTATAAAATAAGGCACGAATTCGTGTCACTGATTATGGAGAACAAGTCATTTGTTAAACACTAATCTTTGGTCTACAGTAGATCCTTACTATTCATAGATCTACCTGCTTGCTAAAATTTGTTACTTGGAAACACACACTCATGAGGTTTTGTGGTCATTGTAGACATGCGTGGGGTGGCAAAATATTTGAGTCATGCAAGTCACATCTTTCCAGCTGAAGTCAAAGAAGGCAACATTGTCTTACTGTTCCATCTTCATGTTGCAAAGAAGTGTCTTATTTGCCATTTATTTAGTGCCACATTTTTCACACTTGTGGGTTTTTTTCTTTTTTTATCATTACTTCTATGTATAAAATGGACACTAAATGTAATGTGGAAGTGTTATCTTGTGTTCTGAAGAGGAATAAGGCTATTATGTACCTTCAGGAGAAAATGAGGTAAGTTATGTAAGTTTCCTTCAGGCCTGAGGTATAGCGTTGTTGACTATGAGTTCAACGTCAATGAGTCATCAACACTGTCCATCCAGAAAAAGGAGAAGGAAATGTGATGATCTGCATGTGAGGCTGCTCTGGAAGGTGCTGACGTAGCATCTATGGAATCTGATAAAGCCAGGAAGAGATGGGAAAGTGGCTGCATTTGTGGGGCATTTGATTATATCAGATTAAAAAAAACATACTGCACAGCATTGTTGTGAGGCTGAATGCCGAAGAAATTTATGGTCATATAACTCAGGGTCAGGAAAATGTTAAAACCTTCTTGGCTAGTGCTGGCCAGCTGTCATTTTTCAAAATGGGATTCAACTTTTTTTTTCTTTTTTTTTTTTAAGTAACATAATTAATTATGCTGTTTAACACCTATTAATGAGTCAACATAGCTAAACACAGAATAAATCAAGAGTTTGAGTAAACCTAGTAAGTTGACAGTAAATTGAAAAATAAGAACCAAATGAGGAAAAAGAAATATTGCAATATGTCTTATAGCTTGAAGAAAAAAGAATGTACCCTAATTCAACAAAATTTTCAACTTTGAACATTTGATTATGTCAGACAACAGAGTTTCTGAAAATAAAAGGAAGTGAAAACATCTTAAATATCACTTTACCAGTAGGGAGAAAAATTTTTAAAGATTTATCATAAGCATTAAAGGTAAATGGTAATATTAAAAATAAACATCTGAAGGAGAAGGGGCTTATTAGTACACTGTAAATCTTTAGCAATTTAATTTAATCAATGGTGACCCTATAATATAAGTACCCTCAAGGCACTTGATTTAGTCCAGTTGTATATCTCACCTGTCATAAAAAGCAGTTGTCAATGGCTTCACATATTGTTAAGATTTTAAACCTGTACACAACTCTGATTTTAGGTAATTGGGAATATTATCAATTATTTCTCCTTCAGCATATTTACTAAAACCTAAAATCTACCTTGTTTCAGGTATAAAACAATGGCACTATATTAAAAACTCATCTATGGACTCCAATGTCTTTCTCTGTCTTTTGCTTTACTTTTTCACCTCTCTCCTACTTTAATTGTTTATAATGCTTTAATTGTTCCTACCTGTACGTGAAGCTATCCATCTAATCATTTGGATTATAATCTGCATTTGAGAGTCATGTGAAGCTTTGATTTGGAAATTAAAAACGATTCAACAAAAGGAAGGAACAAAAGTATTAAAAAAGCAACTACCATTTAATTGCATATCGGTGTTTTCTTAGTATTCTTTTAAACCTCTATGCAGTAGAATTTTACTGTACTGTATATGTAATATACTATCTCTGTATTGGAAATGAGTTCTGAAAGGATGTTTGTCCTTAAAAACAAATGCACAATAACCTAATAAGGATATATATTTAGATATTGAAATCTAGACTGGGCCAGGATAAGGAAAATATACGGAATGAGGATGAGTGGAACAGAAGAAGTTCAAAGCACTGCTGTCTGTGCCATGATACACCTGTCTACTTTAGTCAGAGACCTTTTTCTGTATTATTCTGACACATATTATCATCTTCACATAATATCAGGGAATTTTTAACACTTTGTGACCTTTGTGACACAGCTTTTTCTTTTATTCTCCAAATGTTTCATATAATTATTTTACATAATAATATAAAATAATCATCACTTTTCGTAAAGAATGAGTTTGGAAACCCTTTACCATTTGCATAATCATTTCTAACTTTGCAATTAATATAACCAGTGCCACAGAATTTTTGACAAAGATTTTATCAGACAAGGATATCAGCTAACCTCAGCCTCTGAGATTTTTTTATTTAATTAAATAAATTGAAATCCCTTTAGAAAAAAATCATTAGGATACCCTAACTCCTCACTGTAGTAATAATGTTAAGAATTATCTTGGGCGCCTGGGTGGCTCAGCGGGTTAAGCCGCTGCCTTCGGCTCAGGTCATGATCTCAGGGTCCTGGGATCGAGTCCCATATCGGGCTCTCTGCTCAGCAGGGAGCCTGCTTCCCTCTCTCTCTCTCTCTCTGCCTGCCTCTCTCTCTGTCAAATAAATAAATAAAATCTTTTAAATAAAAAAAAAAAAAAGAATTATCTTAGTGAAGCATCTTCTTTTCAGGTAATCTATTCATTTCTCATCCATTATATTTTTATGCAGTATCAAAGCTGTATTGCATTTGATTACTGTGTTAGACAATTTGCAAAGTGTAACCTTCAGGTTTCTTTTGTAGATTCTTTTGTTTTGTTTTTGACATCAGTTAATGCTCCATCTATCTTTCTAAATACCTGTCATAACAAAATAATGTGTTTTAGTTATACTCCAAATTAATTTCATGGATATAACAAATCTCAAGATTAGTTAAGAATCTATAATATTTATGTTCCTTCTCATTGCATCTGCTTGAAATTTTCATTCTTTCCAACAAAGAAATCAAAAGCTATTTTATCCACCAACAGTTTCCATCTACAGAATCTTCTCTACTGAAGAAAAATATTTACTTTGTTTTAATTAAGACAGACAAATAAGACATTGTCAAAAGGCTTGGGTACACAGCAATTGCCCCTACTTCACAGTTATTAATAGGAGAAGGAGGGACACATCAGGATCAAAAGCTCTAGATAAGGGTGAGCCTTGCAGGTGACCCGAGTACTCTATAGATCTATTCTGAGGAGTGACTGTCACCTGATATACCCAATCTCAAGTGTAAAGCAGAAATAAACATTACAGAATTGTATTATATGTTGGGGCTAAGCCTATTAATATTCCAGCTTGCTCTCTGCTCATTAGTTCCAAAAGGGCAGGGCAGCCTGAAGGTTATTAGGTGCTCATTAAGAAAAGCTTTAATGTGATAAACCAGGGACAGAAAATAATAGTACTAAAATCTCATGACACAATATTTAATGATCTTAGTCTGCAAGCTGATGTTAAATAAGAGTTTTAAGGTACCATCCTTCATCAGGGTTTTAAAAAGTAATTAAAAGGCAGTTAATGTGCTACCATTTTTCATTTCTCAAGAGATACATACAGAAATTGAAAAATAGAGTTATAAAAGATTTTTTTTAGTCTTATTTAAGTTTAAACTACATAAATCAGACTAAATTTTCAATCCCTAAGCTTTCTCACTAGCATTTGATATTCTATTTCTAAAATAACTACATATAATTGGCTTCCTAAAGAGTCAAAACTTATCCGATCCTGATTTTTAGACCAAAACTTGATTGTAAGGGTGTAACAAAAAATCATAATATTAAATATTATCTTCACATTTTATGTGCAAATCATAAGAATAAAAAATAACCATCCTTATTCTTTCCTTTTTATTTGTTCACAAAAAAAGGAAAAGAAGGTTGCATATGAAAGAAAATATACCCCAACATGGACTAAAAACCTGAAGTTTGGGAAGAAGTTTCCCATTTGGAAGAGTAGATGAAACAAATCATACTTAAAGGGGGTCACTAGTTAATATCCAAGTAATGCCCATGTTTAAGCCCTCACCCACTTCCCATCATAGACCTAAGCCCCACCCCAGAGCTCAAATATTCTTCAAAAGGATAATCAGCACAAAATTGACCTCTAGTGTCCCCTCCCCTCTGAGGGGACAACAATGTTGCTTTATTTAAGGTTCTGATTTACTGTTTGACTCACAGTTTAAATGTAGGCTCTTTTACTTGTATATTTCCTGAATTGTCTTTTCAAAGCATTATTTATAATTAATATAAAATTGAAATATAATACATTATCATATATATTTTAATGTATTATTATTATTACTAGAATATTTCTGATCAAAGAATATAGCAGAAGATCACAGTTTAAAATCCCTAAAGATATTAAGGATGTATAAGTAATATATAACAATTCTGTCCATTTGGAGAATTTCTGAAGGCAAAGAAATATAAAATGCAATTGTTTAATGTTCTATAAAGTGTTAATAAAATTATTTAATATAAAATAAATGAATCCCCAGTAACTAGTTAAATATGTCACCTATAGCTCCTAAGAATAACCAGTAATTGCATCAAGATCTCTCCTAAGTTGAACCAAAAATAATTTAAGGTGCTTAGGATATGTGCTGTTAACAGCACTAAGGAAATCTTCTAGAACAATTTGAATTTTTTTTTTTTGTCATTTGTTCAAAGCACCTTCTTTCTGTAATTGTTTTGATATCATATATCTATATGTTCCCTGTGAAATTTAATGATATTATTTTTTAGCTTCTGGGATCAATAGGGTAAAATTAGGTCATCTAGAATGAAAAGGAAATCAGTACTCTGGAAACAGATTGTGGAAACAATGCTTACAAAAGTGCTATCAAGAGAGTTATAAATATTCTTTACTTGTTAATGCTTTAAATGGTTTACCTTTAAAGGCATATACATGACAGCTGTTTTGGTAAATTTTTGTACTTTCTGAAATTTCATCACGTTATTGCAAACAAATCACTAAAAGAATCACAAACATGTTGAAATAATGCAAAGATCTGGTCTACTTCTACAGAGTATATATTGTTTCCTTTTTTTTTTAAGATTTTATTTATTTGACAGAGATACAGCGAGAGAGAGAACATAAGCAGTGGGAGAGGGAGAAGCAGGCTCCCTGCTGAGCAGAGAGCCTGATGTGGGGCTCGATCCCAGGACCCTGAGATCCGGACATGAGCCAAGGGCAGAGGCTTAATGACTGAGCCACCTAAGTGCCCGCATATATTGTTTCTTTAGTAAAGACGTTTAATAGCCATCAAGTGAGAACCAAAAAAACCCTGAAGCCTCTTTAGTAAAGCTTCTTTAGTAAAGATGTTTAGTAGCCATCAAGTGAGAACCAAAAAAAAAACAAAAAACTAAAAAACAAAAAACTGAGATGTAAGGTGTTCCTTGTGCTAGTTGAGTAACAATAATTGGATAGTGACTATAGGCTAAGTAGTGTTCCCCAAGATTCATTCACAAAGTACCTGAGAATGTGAGCTTATTTGGCAACAGGGCTTTGCAGATGTAACTGAGGCAAGCATTGAGATAAATCATAAGGAATTAAGATGGGCCCTAAATGCAATGGGAGTGTCCTTATAAACGAAAAGGACACAGACGCACATAGGGAGAAGATATCAATGTAGACACTAGCAGCGACTGAAGTGATGCTGTTATAAACAAAACCGTGCCTTTGGCTGGATATGGACACTCCAGAGGCTGGGAAAGGCAAGGAGTGATCTTCCTATAGAGCTTTCTGAGGCAATACGACACAACTGACACCTTGATTTCAGACCTGTAGCCTCCACAACTATTAAAGAATAAATTTGTGTTGTTTTAAGCCACCAGGTTTGTGATAATTTGTTATGGCATCCCTAGAAAACTAATACAAGTACTAACTTAAAACGGTTACTAAGAAGGGGAGGTCTTAGCTAGGAAAAGTTTCAGAGGAGGAGTTTTGAAAAAAAATTATCCTTAATATAAAGTTATGAAGATGAGGTCTATTTACACCATAAGCAAAAATCTGAGTCCTAAATTAGACATTTATAAGACATGACAAATTATTTAAGGGATATGCAAAATACAAGGGGTCTGATAAATACAAATGGCACTGAGCATGGGAGAAAAGAGAACAGATGTAGATTTATGAAGACACCGGTCGGTTAATTTGCTAATTTGTTTTCATAAAGTCAGAGAAATTCTTGATTGGAAGGAATCATAAAGGTTACCAAGTTTTCTATTTGAATATTTCATCAGATACTTGAATCTCTTTAAAATTCTTTCTAAAGTTACTTCAGCTTCTTTTCAACGACCTTAGGAGCAGAAAAATAATTCCATTTTTAGACAACCTTGTCAGTATCTTTATTATAATAAGCCCCAAACCCCTGTTCTGCATGGCAGACCTTCAAATACTTATCTCTTATTCAGGCAAAAATTCACACTTCCTTCCAAAATTCCTTATATGATATGATTCATTTTCTAGCTTTCTCTTCATCCAAATGAAACTCCTATGAAAACAATATGACTCATCTATGGATTTCTTAAAATAAGAATTCTAAAATTAAACAGAATTCACTTGGTGCTTCTAATCAATGCAGTAGAATTAGATTGGTTTCACTATCTACTATCTTTACATTTTTATTTCCGTTTCAATTACATTATTATTGTTAACAGTCAAGTTGCATTTTTAATGCAAACATCACTGGTGTTATTATTTTACATGGATGCTTCTAAATCATTTTACTCTACTGTGCTGAAAAGCAACACATTTATCTATCATTTTTTATCATTAAATTCTAATGAATCTCTATACTAATGCTTATTCTACCAATTTTTTTTAAAGATTTTATTTGTCAGAGAGAGAGAGAGAGAGCACGAGTGCATGCACAGACAGGGGGAGAGGCAGGCAGAGGGAGAAGCAGGCTACCCACCAAGCAAGGAGCCCCATGGGGGATTTCATCCCAGGACCCTGGGATCATGACCTGAGTTGAAGGCAGCAGCTTAACCGAGTGAGCCACCCAGGTATCCCTATTCTACCAATTTTGTACTGCAAAGGGGTCATGGTTCTCTTTTCCTGTTTAATTTGCAAAAAATGTGGAAGTATATCTTCTACCTTAAAATATTGTTATATTTATAACATTACTGTTTTGTAAATTAAGCTAGATCTTGAATTAATAACTTCCTTCTCTTCCGACAGTGATTTCCTTTATCCAGATTATAGTGGTAGATAAATTCTCCACTCAAGTAACTAGCTAACAGTATACCTGACTGTGTAGGGTTGGATAATTTATACCATTCACTGGGAGTTAATCAATGGTAATTTTGGTCATTTGATATGTGAAAGAAAAATAAATCAGGCCATTGTAATATATTTAAGAATAAAGTTACTAAGTAATTTTTCTCAAATGAATATGAAATTAACTCCTTACATATCTATGCATGGCTAAAAATTATAGAGGCATGAATGATTTCTTAGGAAGGCATCTGCCTGACCATGAAAAACCTCCAAAGGATAGATGATTTCTTGAAATATTCACTACAGCACAAAGTCTGATTACTAGAGTGGCAAAGAAGGAACCTAGGTATTTTTTAATCTCAATTGATGGAAAGCAAGAACACTGTGTCACGATTATCCAAAATACAAGAAATTAATATATTTATAGGTTTGATTCTGCATTTTGTTTTTTAGAATCCACATATGAGTAGAATTATATGGTTTTTATCTCTCAGTCTTGAGTTATTTCACTTAGCTTTATACCTTCTAGGTCCATACATGTTGCAAATGGAAATTGTGTAAAAGAAAGTGAAAATACAGGCTTTTGGTTATGGAACAAATAAGTCATAGGAATAAAAGGTACAGCCTAGGGAATACAGTCAATGATATTACCATAGCATAGAATGGTGACAGGTATTAGCTATATTTGTGCTGAGCATAGCACAAGGTACATAGAAGATGAATCATTATGTTGTATACCCGAAACCGATGCAACATTGTGTGTCAATTATACTTAAAAAAATAAAAAAGAGAAATTTATAAGCTAAGTTCCTCTAAATTATTAAATCTATATAAGAAATAAACTGGCTGAACAAGTCTCTTGTGTAACATTTTCTCTTCCATTAATTCTATTTGTGATTTTAAATTATACTCATTGAAATATCGATAATATTTTAATAAGAGCAAGAACAGTTAGTTAAATGATACAAGTAATGAGAAAATATAGTTAGAAAAATAAAATTGTTGTCAATACAAAATCATTTCAGCCTTGCGAACTTGGCAATTGTAATCCAAGCAATTTAGGCTAAAATTACTGATAAAAACATACAAATTTTTAAAGAATTCACAATTTAATAAAAACTATAAATAAAAACATAAAATTAAACGTTCAATGGTAGTTTTAACAACCTGTAAGATACAAATTAAGATACAATTGGGGAAATGGAATTTAGGAAAGGGAAAAACTCCAGAATGAGTAAAAAAGAACAGGAAGGTAGACAAAGAAGAAAGTGGTTAAGATTCACAGAGGACATTTAATTGGAATCAAAGAACTTGGATTTCATTTTAACATATACTAAAATGTATTCACAGGTTATGAAAGTTCTTTTAGTACAGAGTCAAAAAGGACTAAGAACCCCACTAGAATAAATAAAGATAAAACTATGTTTGGTATGTTCACAGTAACAACTATAATAAAAGGACAAAGATAAATCCTAAAATTAGAGTGAACAAGGTGGATGATGTTCAAAGTAGAAACATTCAGTTGATAGATAAGGGATTTCAAAAAGAACAGAACTGGAAGTTAGAAGAAAATAGAATGGAATCTTTAATATCAGGAAGAACTGGAGAATGTTAAGAGTCCAAAGACATCAAAAGGATAATAAAGTAATATTAAAAGTGCACAACTTTATGCCAATCTACTTGCAAACTTAGATAAAACTGATGAATACCTGAGAATACAAAAATTACCAAAACTGATATAAAAAGAAATAGAAAAATCTAAGCAATTCTAAGTCTACTGAAGAAATTCTTGTAATTCTCCAAATACAACTAGACACTAATGTAAAGTCACTGATATATTCTATCATATTTATGGATGAAAAGACACAAATTATTTATGAAATTAATCAGGAAATACAGTAGGGACCTTTCCCAGTTTAGTTTATGAGGCCAATATGTCCCTAACATCAATATCAAACAGTGTTTAAAAAACAAAACAAACAAAAAAAACTTATAAACTTACAGTATCAGTCATGAACATAGAGGGGAGGGTGGGGGGGGATGGGTGAGCCTGGTGGTGGGTATTACAGAGGGCACACATTGCATGGAGCACTAGGTGTGGTACATAAACAATGAATCTTGGAACACTGAAAAAATAAATTAAAAATAAAAATTATAAAAATAAAAATTAAGAAAAAAGCCTTAACAAAATGATAGTAAACAGAATGACACTATCAAGCATAATAACATTTGCATTATAGGAATAGCAGCAGGGGAAAAGAAATAGAAAAGGGGGCAAAAAATATATTTAAGGAAATAATAGCTGAATACTTCCTGAATCTGGGGAAGAAAATAGATCTCCAGATGCAGGAGATACAGAATGCCCCCATCAAAATCAAACCAAAGAGTCCACACTAGGACACATAGTAATTAAAAGAGCCAAAAGTAATAGTAAAGAATTTTAAAAGCAGAGAAAAAACTAACTAATCAAACAAATGAAAGCAGTTACATACAAGGGAAACCCCCAAGGCGATCAGCTGATCAGCAAAAAATTTCAGGCCAGAAGGGAGTGGCATAATATATTCAAAATGCTGAAAGAAAGAAAAAACAAAACAAAACTGCAACCAAGAATACTTAATCCAGCAAGGCTATCATTCAGAGATAAAGAGTGTACCAAAGAAATTGAGGAATTCATCATCAATAAACCAGCCTTACAAGAAATGTTAAAGGGAACCCTTTGAGTAGAAAGGGAAGACCATAACCAAGAGTAAGAAAAATAGGAAGCATAAAAGCAGTAAAAATAAGTATATTTATAAAAAAGTAGTCAAGGGATTCACAAAAGTATGCAAAATGTGACAAAATATACCAAAAACATGCTTTTAGAATGGGTTCAAACTTTGGAGACCATTAACTTAATGGAGACTGCTATATGTGTAAGATGTTATGTATAAACCTATTGGTAACCACAAATCAAAAACCAGTAACAGGGAGGTGCCTGGGTGGCTCAGTCCTGATCTCTGGGTCCTGAGATTGAGCCTCATGTCAGGTTTCATGGTCAGTGTGCAGTCTGCTTGAGATTCTTTCCTTCTCCCTAGTGCTCCCACTTTGTCTCTCCCCCTGCCCGTGTTCTCTCTCTCTTCCTGTCCAAAATAAATAAATAAAATCTTTAAGAAAAACAGTAATAGATATCCAAAAAATGAACAGAAAGGAATTAAAGAATATCACTAATGTAAGCCAGGAATCACGAGAGAAGGAAAGCAAGAGAAAAAGGAACAGAGAAGTACAAAAACAACTATAAAACAGGTAATAAGATGGCAAAAAGTACATACCTATCAACAGTTATTTTGAGTGCAGTTAGAGAAAATGCTCCAATCAAAAATATAGAGTGACAGAATAGATAATATGTTATCCATCACCTGCCTCTCAAATTCCTACAACAAAATTTTAAGTTAAGTTTTATCATCTCTGATATTCAAACAAGGAACTGAGATATTGATGGGTTAAGTTTCTTGCCCACAATCAATAACTAGTAAGTGATAAAGTCCAGATTTAAAGCTGTATCAGTTTGACTCAAATATTAGATTATTATGCTATTTAAAAAAGCACAGGGATTTTATTCACAACATCTGAGTTTAGAATTCTAGATCTTGGACTTAAGTAGCTGTAAAATAAATTTATCCCTTAAAGTTTCACATTCCTAATCTGTAAAATGGCCATTATCATAACTACCTCATGAACTGGAATCAGTATTTCCCAATCATTGAGCTGGCTTTGGAATATCTGCCCCACATTTGTGTCTTTGCGCATCCCTGTGTCTGTGCAAGTCATCCTCTCCTGGGAGGCAATGTGTCCTGATGTTCTAGTAAGGAACATGATATGCAGATGGATTTCAAGTTTTATAGAGGTGGGAAAGATGATAGGTATTTATCAAGATGCTTGTCTAATATTTCCATCACTAATTCCTCAGATGGATTAATACCAGATTACGTCTGGAAGACTGTATAGACTAGATCCCTTAGCCATGAGTTTTTGTGCTGGGACTACAGAGGGTTCCCAAAGTCTCTTGTATCTCTAGCTTACCCGTAATCAACATTTTATGCACCCAAATCTTCCTCTTTCTCTCCGTCTCTTTCTCATGTTTATTTGTCAAAAATCCAAGCTGCTTTAGAACCAGAAGGTTGAGGGTTAAGGGCCTTGCACAGTTAGATTCCCATATTTTAAGAAAGAAAAAGGAGAAATCTAATGCTACTTCCTACAGGTCTTCTGGGGTTTTTGTTTTGTTTTGTTTTAGGAAAAGATTTTCTCAGTTTTCTTTTTTTTAATGACATTATGTTAAGTCACCATATAGTACATCATTAGTTTTTGACGTAGCATTCCATGATTCATTGTTAGCTTGTAACATTCAATGTTCCGTGCAATATGTGCCCTCCTTAATACCCATCACCAGACTAACCCATTGCTCCACTCACATCTCCTCTGAAACCCTCAGTTTGTTTCTCAGAGTACATAGTATCTCAAGGTTCATCTCCCCCTCCAGTTCCCCCCCATTCGTTTTCCCTTCCTTCTGCTAATGTCCTCCATGCTATTCCATATGTCCCACAAATAAGTGAAACCATATGGTAATTGACTTTCTCTGCTTGACTTATTTCATTCAGGATAATCTCTGCCAATCACATCCATGTTGATACTAAAGTTGGATATTCAACCTTTCTGATGGACTATATGTTCTTTATCCACTCTTCTATTGAAGGGCATATTGGCTCTGCCAATCGCATCCATGTTGATACTAAAGTTGGATATTCAACCTTTCTGATGGACTATATGTTCTTTATCCACTCTTCTATTGAAGGGCATATTGGCTCTTTCAACAGTTTGGTTATTGTGAACACTGCTGCTATGAACACTGGGGTGAATATGGCCCTTCTTTTCACTACATCTGTATCATTGGGGTAAAAATTCAGTAGTGCAATTCTGGGTCATAGGGTAGCTCTATTTTTCCTCTCTCCACAACCTCTCCAACATTTGTTATTTCTTGCCTTTTCAGTTTTGCCATTCTAACTGGTGTAAGGTGGTATCTCAATGTGGTTTTGATTTGCATTTCCCTGATGGCTAATGATGATGAACATTATTTCATGTCTGTTAGCCATTTGTATGTCTTCTTTGGAGGCATGTCTGTTCATATCTTCTGCCCATTTTTTGACCTGATTATTTGTTTTGTTTTGTTTTTTTGGGGGGGGTATTGAGTTTGAGAGGTTCTTTATAGTTCTTGGATATTGGTCCTTTGTTGGTGGGGTCATTTGCAAATATTCTCTTCTATACCACGGTTGCCTCTTTGTTTTGTTGACTGTTTTTTTGACAGTGCAGAAGCTTTTTATCTTGATGAAGTCCCAAAAGTTCATTTTTACTTTTGTTTCCCTTACTTTTAGAGATATGTCTTGAAAGAAGTTTCTGTGGTTGATGTCAGAGAGGTTACTGCCTATGTTCTCCACGAGGATTTTGATGGATTTCTGTCTCACATCGAGGTATTTCATCCATTTTTTAATTTATCATTGAGAATGATGTAAGAGAATAGTCAAGTTTCATTCTTCTATATATAGCTGTCTAATTTTCCCAGCACCGTTTATGGAAAAGACTGTCTTTTTTTTCCATTGAATATTTTTTTCTGCTTTGTCAAAGATTATTTGACCAGAGAGCTGAAGGTCCATATTTGGGCTCTCTATTTTGTTCCATTGGTCTATGCGTCTGGTGTTTTGCTTTGTTTTGTTTTGTCAGTACCATGCTCTCTCAGTGATAACAGCTTTGTAATATAGCTTACAATTAGGCAACGTGATGCCCCCAGCTTTGTTTTGTTTTTTTTTTTTTTCTTTTTCAACATTTCCTTGGTGATTTGGGGTCTTTTCTGGTTCCCTACGAATTTTAGGATTGTTTGTTCCTACACTTTGAAAAATGCTGTTAGTATTTTGACCAGGGTGGCGTTGAAAGTATAGATGGCTCTAAGCAGCATAGACATTTTAACAGTGTATATTCTTCTGATCCTTGAGCATGGAATGTTTTTCCATCTTTTTGTGTGTTCTCCAATTTCTTTCATGAGTGTTCTGTAGTTCTAGAGTATAGATCCTTTACCTCTTTAGTGAGGTTTATTCCAAAGTATCTTTTATTTTTGGTGCAATTGTAAATGAAATCAACTCTCTAATTTCTCTTTCTACAGTTACATTGTTAGTCTATAAGAAAGCAACTGATTTCTGTGCATTGATTTTGTTTCTTGACACATTACTGAATTGCTGTATGACTTCTAGTAATTTGGGAGTAGAGTCTTTTGGGTTTCCACATAAAGTATCATGTCATGAGCAAAGAGAGAGAGTTTGACTTCTTCTTTGCTAATTTGAAAACCTTTTTATTTTATTTTTTTTTTTTGTTCTCTGATTGCTATTGCTAGAACTTCTAGTACTATTTTTTTTTATTTTCAGCATAACAGTATTCATCATTTTTTTCACCACACCCAGTGCTCCATGCAATCTGTGCCCTCTATAATACCCACCACCTGTTATCCCAACCTCCCACCCCCCCGCCACTTCAAATCCCTCAGATTGTTTTTCAGAGTCTATAGTCTCTCATGATTAACCTCCCCTTCCAATTTCCCCCAACTCCCTTCTCCTCTCTAACACCCCTTGTCCTCCATGCTATTTGTTATGCTCCACAAAGAAGTGAAACCATATGATAATTGACTCTCTCTGCTTGACTTATTTCACTCAGTATAATCTCTTCCAGTTCCGTCCATGTTGCTACAAAAGTTAGGTATTCATCCTTTCTGATGGAGGCATAATACTCCATAGTGTATATGGACCACATTTTCCTTATCCATTCGTCCGTTGAAGGGCATCTTGGTTCTTTCCACAGTTTGGCGACCGTGGCATTGCTGCTATAAACATTGGGGTACAGATGGCCCTTCCTTTCACATCTGTTATCTTTGGGGTAAATACCCAGGAGTGCAATTTCAGGGTCATAGGGAAGTTCTACTTTTAATTTCTTGAGGAATCTCCACACTGTTCAAAAAGGCTGCACCAACTTGCATTCCCACCAACAGTGTAAGCGGGTTTCCCTTTCTCCACATCCCCTCCAACACATGTTGTTTTCTGTCTTGCTTATTTTGGCCATTCTAACTGGTGTAAGGTGATATCTCAATGTGGTTTTAATTTGAATCTCCCTGAGGGCTAGTGATGATGAACATTTTTTCATGTGTCTGATAGCCATTTGTATGTCTTCATTGGAGAAGTGTCTGTTCATATCTTCTGCCCATTTTTTGATATGATTGTCTGTTTTGCACCAAACTCTCCCCCCAGAGCGGTGCGCGAAGGCCCAGCCTGGTGCTTTCGGACCTGTGCCCCGTTCTCAGAGCCTGAGACCCAAGCGCGACCCACAGCCTCCCCTGAAATTGGTGCGCACTAGCTGGGTGCTCTTAGACCCAGAAAGACCAGGCACTCCCAGCCCGGGCCAGCGGGAAAGTCCTAGTGTGCAATTGCTGCTTGGAACCTCTCTGGTGGTCTGGAGCTGCCCAGAGAGCAGCCACTGCCGTGGCTTTGGGTACAAGCAAAAGACCTGCATCTCCAGGGACCGTGACTTGGAACCTGCTCTGCCAGCGGCCAAGGGGGAACTTATTTGGGCTCTGCAGCCAGACTGAGGCTTCTCTCTGAGAGGGAGGTCAGGGTGCAGTTTGTTTTCTTCTAGTACTATTATGAACAACAGTGGCAAGAGTGGGCATTCTTGTCATGTTCCTGATCTTAAGGGAAAGGCTCTCAGTTTTTCCCCACTGAGAATATTTGCTGTGGGTTCTTCATAGATGGATTTTATGAAATTGAGGAATGTTCCCTCTATCCCTATATTCTGAAGAGTTTTAGTCAGAAAAGGATGCTGTATTTTGCCATTTTTTTTTTCTGCATCAATTGAGAGGACCATGTGGTTCTTCTCTCTCCTCTTATCAATGTATTCTATCTCATTGATTTATGTGTGAATGTTGAACCACCCTTGCATCCCAGGGATAAATCCCACCTGATCATAGTTGATGATTTTTTTTAAATTAATTTTATTTATTTATTTATTCATTTAATAAACATATAATGTATTTTCATCACAGAGGTACAGGTCTGTGAATGGCCAGGTTTACACACTTCACAGCACTCACTATAGCACATACCCTTCCCAATGTCCATAACGCCACCCCCCTCTCCCAACCCTCCTCCCCCCAGCAACCCTCAGTTTGTTTTGTGAGATTAAGAGTCACTTGTGGTTTGTCTCCCTCCCAATCCCATCTTGTTGTATTTATTCTTCTCCTACCCCCTTAACCACCCCAATGTTGTATCTCCACTTCCTCATATCAGGGAGATCATATGATAGTTGTCTTTCTCTGATTGACTTATTTCGCTAAGCATGATACCCTCTAGTTCCATCCACGTCGTTGCAAATGTCAAGATTTCTTCCTAGGAACATCACCAAAGGCAAGGGAAGAAAGGGCAAAAATGAACTATTGGGATTTCATGAAGATCAAAAGCTTTTGCATAGCAAAGGAAATAGTTAACAAAACCAAAAGACAACTGACAGACTGGGAGAAGATATTTGCAAACGACATATCAGATAAAGGGTTGATAATCCTTTTAATGTACTATTGGATCCTATTAGCTAGGGTCTTATTGAGAATTTTGCCATCCATATTCATCAGGAATATTGGTCTGAAATTCCTTTTGATGAGGTCTTTGCCTGTTTAAGGATCAAGGTAATGGTGCCTCATAGAATGAGTCTAGAAGTTTTCTTTTTTTTTATATTTTTTGAAAAGCTTCAGGGGAATATGCATTATTTCTTCTTTGAATGTTTGGTAGAATTCCCCAGTGAGTCTATCAGGTCCTGGACTCGTTTTTTGATTACTGCTTCAATCTCATTACTGGTTATGGGTCTCTTCAGGTTGTCAATTTTTTCCTGTTTCATTCTTGGTAGGTTTCTAGGAATGCATCCATTTCCTCCAAGTTGTGTAATTTGTTGGCATATAACTGTTGATAATAATTTCTGATAATTGTTAATTCCTTGGTGTTAGTCATGATACCTCCCCTTTCATTCATAATTTTATTAATTCAGGTCCTTTCTCTTTTCTTTTGGATAAGTCTGGCCAAGGGCTTATTGAACTTATTCTTTCAAAGAACCAGCTTCTAATTTTGTTGATTTATTCTACTGTATTTCTGGTTTCTAATTCATTTATCTCTAATCTTAATTATTTCCTTTCTTGTATGTGGGTTAGGCTTAATTTGTTGCTGATTCTCCAGTTCTTTAAGGTATAAAGATAGCTTGTAGAGTCAACATTTTTCTTTCTTTCTTTCTTTTCTTTTCTTTTTCTTTTTTTTTTTTTTTTTTTGAGTGAGGCTCGCATGGCTATGTATTTCCCCCTTAAGACTGCCTTTGCCATATCTCATAGGTTTAGGAATAAAGTGTTTTCATTCTCATTGGTTTCCATGAATTGCTTAACTTCTTTGACTTCCTGGTTGACCCAAACATTCTTGAGCAGGATGGTCTTAGCTTCCAAGTGCTTGAATTTCTTCCAAAATTTTCTTGTGATTGAGTTCCAGTTTCAAAGCATTATGGTCTGAGAACTTGCAGGGAATAATTTCAATCTTTTTGTATCAGTTAAACCAGATTTGTGACCCAGAATGTACTCTGTTCTGGAGAAAGTTCCATGTACTCTCGAGAAGAATGAGTTTTCTGTTGTTTCAGGGTGGAATATTCTGTATACATCCATGAGGTCCGTCTGGTCCAGGGTGTCATTCAAAGCTCTTGTTTCTGTGTTGATTTTTTGCTTAGATGACCTCTTTATTGATAAAAGTGGAGCATTGAGGTCTCATACTGTTAACATATTATTATCAATATTTCTCTTTATTTAGGTTAACAGTTGGCTTATGTAGCTGACTGCTCCTATGTTGGGAGCATAGATATTTACAATTGTTAGATCTTCTTGTTGGATAGATCCTTTAAGAATGATAGCATGCCTTTCTGTATCTCTAACTACTGTCTCAAGCTTAAAATCTAATTTGTCTGATATGAGAATTGCTACCCCAGCTTTCTTTTGAGGATCGCTGGCATGAAAGAAGGTTCTCCATCCCTTCACTTTCAGTCTGGATGTATCTTTAGGTTAAAAATGAGTGTCTTGTAGATAGCATATGGATGGGTCCTATCTTTTTATCCAATCTGAAGTCCTATGCCATTTTATGGGAGCATTTAGGCCATTCACATTGAGAGTGAATATTGAAACATATGATTTTATTGTCATGCCACCTGTAAAGTACTTGTTTCTATAGATTGTCTCTGTAAATTTCTGTTCTATATCATTCTTGGGGTCTTTCTCCTTTTATAGAATCCCCCTTAATATTTATTGCAGGGCTGGGTAAGTGGTCACATATCCAGTTTCTGCTGGAAACATATTCTATCAGTTTTCTCTTTCTCTCTCCATCCATTCTTAATGACAGCCTTTCTAGATTAAGAATTCTTGGTTGCATAGTTTTCTCATTTAGTACCCTGAATATGTATTGCCAGCCCTTTATGGCTTACTAGGGCTTTGTGGACAGGTCTGACATTATTCTGATGTTCTTTCCTCTATACATAAGGAATCTCCTCCCCCTAACTGTTCTTAAAATGGTTTCCTTTATTTTAAGATTTGTGAGTTTTTCTATTACATGCTGGGGCATTGGTCTATTTTTCTTGATCTTGCAAGGGGTCCTCTCTGCTCTAGGACACAAATGCTTATTTTGTTCCCCAGGTTAGGGAAGTTCTTGGCTACGATTTGTTCAAGTATATCTTGTAACTCTCTTTCTGTCTCTCCTTCTCTTCAGGGATCCCAATAATTCTGACATTGGAACCTTTCATGGCATCATTTATTTCTCTAATTCTGTTTTCATGGATTTTAAGCTGTTTGTTCCAGGCCTCCTCCTATTCTTTGTTTTCTATCAGTTTATCTTCTAGATCACTAATTCATTCTTCTGCCTCATTTATCCTAGCTGTTAGAATATCTAGATTTGATTGGATCTCATTGGTAGCATTTTTAAGTTCTGCCTGATCAACTCTCATTTCTGCCCTTAGAGAATCTGTGTTTCCAGAAATGTTCTCTTCTCTGTCCTAGCTGTTGTCTGCATTACTGTTACCCTGAAGTCTATTTCCAACATCTTGCTTATATCCATCTCCATTAGTTCTGTGGCAGAGGTCACAGTTTCTGAGTCTTTCCTATTTTGGGGGTTCCCATTTAGCTACCTTAATTAATTGTTAAGTCATTACATTGTTAAGTCATTACATTGTTTTTATAGAATAGCTCAAAAGAAAATCAGCTTCTTGTTGATTGTGGACAATACTGACTCAGGGACAGAGCCTCAGAGTCAAGGTATCTGCTTGAACTGTACTTCCTCAGAGTCCTACTATGCCCTACATTATTTTCCTCAAAACACCCAATGATATCTGGACTTTGTGTGTGCTTACTGATGATTCCTTTCATTAGCATATAAATTCCTTGAGACCATGGTCCTTGCTAGGGTTCTTGTTGTATTCTAGTTCAGAGAAGACATTCATTAAATATGTACTGATCAACTAATTATGAGATTTGTGAGATACACACAAACACACACACACACATATACTATACACATATACATTATATGTATATATTTATGTGTATATTAAATGTGTATATATCATACATATGCATGTATATCATACATACATATATATATGTATATCATACATATACATATATATATATATATATGTCTATATTTATCCACTTAAGGACACATACATTTTTTTTCACCCTACTCATTCTCTTTTCCTTTAACTCATCCATGTATAATATGAGAAAAGAATATGAGATGCATTTAGGTAGAAAATTTTATTTTTCCTTTGGTGTTTTAAGAATCATTTCTTAGCACATGTGGAGACAGCGTCAGCAGAACTTGTTACTAATTTTGAATGATATATATACAGTATTGTGTATAATTATTAGATTGCACTGAGACACACTAGCTCACTATTTTATCTCCTCTACCAGTAGAGTGAGGCTGTTCTATCATTGCAATAATGGAAATTGCTGAAAGATTGACAGAACAATCCCTATGTGAGTCTCAGAACACTTCCAGTATAGAATCAAACAATAAAGTCATATTATCCAGTCTCTGTGACTATGTCCATTCTCCCTGACATCTCATCGATATCAAAGCTAATATAGTTCAACACATAACATCAGTCCCTTGTCTTTTATTTGTTCCTTCTTTTATTTTTCCTTGAAAAGCCCAAGTTTGAAGTTGCATATTATGATAAATATTTCATATTTCAGAAGCCTGTGTAACTGAAGACTCGTGACACTTCTCCATAATCAACATAACTAGTCACAGTTCTTTGAACAAATTGGTTAACATATTGGTTAATTAAAAAACATAAATATGTTCACTGGTTGGTGTCATTGCATAAATACTCACTATTATCCAAAAAACAAACAAACACACAAAACAAAACAAAACACCCTGAAATTATGTTGTTATAATATAGGCCATTATTGAAACATTCACAAAATCAAACCAGACCACAGAATATTGAGAAAGCTGGATCAGGAGAGAAAACAAACAAAAATTAAATAAAAGCATTTACTGAGTTCAGTTTGGTTTGAAATTGTGTTTAACATCATATTTCCTGTACCAGTAAGGGATGTGACATCTAGATATATGTTCTAACTAGCAACTCACTAGCTAGCAACTTGAATTATGAAAGCATAAAATTATGGACTTTGAAGTTGTTATTTGGATATTTTTACCTTCACCATTTTTCCAATGACAACACATCCAATTCTAAAAGTTGCTGTTATAAATTGACTTGTGAAGGGGAATGGAGTCTTTTTTAAGAATTTGAGAATCCTTGTTAGCCTTTCTATCAATACAGATCTTATACCATTACTTACACTTACTGCTAGTGCTTACGGGGCAATTTTGGAAATGTGTTGTTCAGAAGATTTTGCCAGTAGCTAGATTTGTGAATTATCTCCATTCCTTTGGGCTGTAACCAGCCATAAACCTCCCACTCCTGTCTTCCTATTATAGGCATACCCATTCTCTCAAGTCTCAATGGAGAATAATCATCTCTGCTAAATAGCTTTTCTCATAAATGGATTGGAAAGTAACTAATCCATTTTTAACTTTGAATAATCCCAAACATTTCCCTGAAAGAGACCCCAGGAGTCCTTCTGTTCCATGGTCAATTGTATCTCTTCTTGCTTAGTTTACCCTGGGTCATGAACTCCTTCTTAAATCTGATAAAATCAGCCCTTAGTCTTTCTATGATTTTCTCAATTTCTAGATATTCTTCTGGTATCTCATAACTGTTCATGAATTCATTCTGTATTATGGGATTTGAGGTAGAAGAGAGAGCCATGGTCATGGCCATGGCCAGCCTCTGAATGTTTTTTTTTTAATTTATTTAATTTTGTATTTTGAGTATAGTTGACATAAAATGTAACACTGGTTTCAGACATACAACACAGTAATTCAACAGCTCCATATGTTACACTATGCTCAGCATAAGTGTAGCTACCATCTGTCACCACACAATGCTATCACAATACCCTTGACTATATTCCCTATGCTTTACCTATGATATTCCCTATGCTTTACCTTTTATTTCTGTGACTTATTCATTCCATAACTAGAAGCCTGTATCCCCCACCCTCTTTTCACCCATTTTGCTTGTGCTTCTACTCCTTCTGCCAACCATCACTTTGTTATCTGTATTTATTGGAATGATTCTACTTTTCATTTATTCATTATTTTTTAGATTCCACATATAAGTGAAATCATATGGTATTTGTCTGTCTCTGTCTGACTTATTTCACTTAGCATAATACCCTTTAGATTCATCCATGTTGTCACAAATGTAAAGTTCACATCTGCTTTATGACTATATGATATTCCCATGTGTGTGTGTGTGTGTGTGTGTTTGTGTGTGTGTGTGTGTCAATATCAAATCTTCTTTATCCATTTATCTATCGATGGACACTTGGGTCGTTTCCAATACCCAAAGAAAGTGAAAATACTAATTCAAAAATACATATGCACCCTTATGTTTATCATAGTATTATTTACAGTTCACAACCTCTGAGTCTTGACCCAGTATCTGAAGTAAGTTATGAGCTCTTTTGACATATTTCACTCTATTAACATTTGGGTTTTTTTCTTCCTTTAATCTTTATAAATACAGAGCTCTACCACTTCTGATTCTTCTAGATAGATTATTTGTTGTTGGTGTTGTTGATGATGTTAATTCCATAAAAAATACTATAATTTATATTTTACAATAAGAATTCAATAAAAAGTAATTCATTATTATTTTCCCTATGTATATTCTATACTTATAAAAATGTTGTTTAATGTCTATATGGTAAAAGGCATATGTTTTAGCATGTTAAGCTTCAAACTTTTTTAAAAGATTTTAATTATTTATTTGACAGACAGAGATCACAAGTAGGCAGAGAGGCAGGCAGAGAGAGAGAGAGGAGAAAGCAGGCTCCCTGCTGAGCAGAGAGCCCAATGTGGGGCTCCATCCCAGGACCCTGGGATCATGACCTGAGCCGAAGGCAGAGGCTTTAACCCACTGAGCCACCCAGGCGCCCCATGCTTCAAATTTTTATTTTGCCAACATTTACTAGACCTATTTTCTTCAGCAAACACTTATTTTAATTATAATCATATTGTTAGTCAACACAGTAAAACTTCAGTTTACTTAAATATTCACTAAATTTTTGTCTTATCTGACTGTGTAAAAAGTAAAAATGTTTAACATAGTGAATTCAAAACTGGACAAGTTTCTAGAGTATCACTAGAAGATATGAAAAATTAATAATATATAAGAGGACTAAGATATTTGATCAGAGAAATTGAGGAATATTTAATTGAGACTCTATTATACTTTCTGGGCAAACATAGGCTAGTTAGGTTGAGGTATATGCTTTCTATAATATAAAATTACATTTATGTATCTTCTTAGACTTCTTTGAAAAAATGTTAGTGAATATGAGGAATACAATTTTCCTGCCTTTTGAATGCTTTTTCTAAAGTTCCCATAGAAATATATTTTTTTACTCTTTTCACTTTCATGAAAGATAAAAGAATTATAAATGTAACTGAATTAGCCTTGGAATACAAGACATATGTATCACTAATTTTCAGTGCAGTAAAGTCCATAGGTATTATATATATGTTCTATAATAATAAGTAATAGCATGTATGCTCTAGATAAGAAAATAATAATTTCTGTGGTTTAAGAAACTAAAGTCACTCCCTATAATGGATTCATTACATCTTTATTTTTAAATGACCTATCTCCATAATAATATATACTTTCACAGAGGAATTCTTATATAAAAATGTATTTACTACCGTTCTTCAAGCTTGAAAAAAGTCCAACTTTGTCAGCATTCTTTTCATCTATCTACAATATATTTGTTCTATTTGTATTAGAGTATTTTTGTCTACCCCTTTATACTCAACTTCTAAAAATACTCCTTCATGGTATATAAGAAAGGCATTAAATACTCAGCATGTAGAATTTAATTTTACTGAAATGTGAAAATCAAGACCAGAATCTATTGAACTATTAAAGTTATCCTTTTAAAAATAATTTTTAAGTGCACATACACATTTTTTATCCATTGTAAAATGTTCCAATGTTTCTTGACTGTCTCTTTACAGGAAGACTCATTCCAAGGAAATTCCATATAAAAACTTCTACTTCTGTACATTCCTCAATATTCTTTCTGGAATTTCTTTCAAACGAAAATAGGGAGTTTTCAAGTTCTGATCAAGATATTTTATCTTAATCTTCTACCAAAAATCAAAACAAAACAAACAGCAACAAAAGAACAAGAGCCCTATAAAAAAGCTAGATATGTATGAAAACCCAAGCAAAAAACAAAACCTTTAACAGGACTAAAGAAAAACTACAGTAAGGAGCACTTGAACGACTACAATCTATGAGAGGCTGAGATATTGTAGCACTTTATTCTCCACTGGCTTTTCATAGAGGACATAGATGAACTCTAAATAGAGTTCAAACATAAATGACATTCACATAGGTTGAGGTGGCAGCATTTATACTTTAGAGATAAAGCAGGAGGGACTTGAGGACCAAAATCCCAGAAGAGAGGACATCTCAGTGAGTAAGTCCATATTCTGTGAAATATTTTTCCTTTAGGCTGTAAAAAAAAAATCTACAAACTTCACAGAAAAGTATCTTACATCCAATCAAAAATTTGAAAATGCTAAAATTAGAACCAAATTTTCAAAGACAGAAATAAAACAGATAACAGAAAGAGATCAATAGGCATGTACTGTAGCATAAGTAATATTAATATGTATAAGAAAATATTGGAAAAGATGGAGAATTTCTGAGGAACACGTGGATATGAAAGAATGAAACAAATTTTAAAGCTAAATATTTTTAACTATAATTAAGTATTCAACATAGAAATTAAAAGGTTAGTAATAGAAGAACAACAAAAGGAAAGTGAGGTAAGTAAAAAAATTCAGATTAAAACACAAAGATAGAAAGAGAAAATAGTGGAAAATATAGAAAAGAGCATAAGTGACATATGGAATAATGTGAAGAACTGTAATTGGAGTTCCAAAGGAATAACACAAAAGGAAAGTAGAATATCTGAAGAAATGAGTAAGAATTTCTCAAAACTGATGAAAGACATCAAAACAGATATCAAAATAGATATTTAAGATTTTTTTATTTCTTAAAAAGACTTTTAAAAAAAAATTATTAACATGTATTATTTGTTTCAGGAGTACGGGTCTGTGATTCATCAGTCTTACACAATACACAGTGGTTACCACAACACATACCCTCCCCCATGTCCATCATCCAGCCACCCCATCCCATGACCCTCCTCATCTCCAGCAACCCTCAGTTTGTTTCCTGAGATTAAGAGTCTCTTATAGTTTATGTCCCTCTCCAGTTTCTTGTTTCATTTCTTCCTTTTTCCCTATGATCCTCTGATTTGTTTCTTAAATTCCACATATCAGTGAGATCATATGATAATTGTCTTTCTCTGATTGACCTATTTTCCTTAGCATAATACGCTCTAGTTCCATCCACATGGTTGCAAATGGCAAGATTAAATATTTAAGAATTTCTAAAAGCTTCAAAAAAAGATAGCTGCAAAGATAATCTGATCTAGGTATATCACCACTAAACTAATGAAAATGGAGGGGGGGAGAAAGATAGAGAGCTCATGCATTTGACAGGAATATCGCAGAGACAGAGAACAATACTCCAATAGCAAATAATATTAACATACAGTTTCAATATCTGAAATAAATTTCACCAAACAAAAATTCAACGGTAGGGATGTCTGGGTGGCTCAATGGGTTAAGCCTCTGCCTTTGACTCGGGTCATGATCTCAGGGCTCTCTGCTCAATGGGGAGCCTGCTTCCCCGGTTCTCTCTGCCTGCCTCTCTGTATGTTTGAGATCTCTCTCTCTCTCTGTAAAATAAATACATAAAATCTTTAAAAAAAAATTCAACAATATCTCACCTAATGATATGGGAGTATAGCTTAGTTTTTGATAAAGATTGAAGAGGGCAGTATCACTGAAAAGAGTATGGGGAAGAGAAATAAGACAAGGGTCCAGAGTGACAACGTGATTGAGATTTTACTCTAAATGAGATAGGTTGACATTGGAGGATTCCAGACAGAGAGTGACTTGTTTTGAATTAAACAGTATAATTCTGACTCCTGTGATCTTCATAAAATGAAGAGGTACAAAATGGCAGGTCATAATCTCAGAGTCCTGGGATTGAACCCCAAATTCCAGTCTGTACTCTGCAAGAGTCTGCTTAAGATTCTCTCTCCCTCTGCCCCTTCCACCTATGTTCTCTTTCTATCAAATAAATGTCTTTAAAAAAGTAAATAAAAGTCGTTATATACTATATTATTACATCCTTTGTACCATTAAGCTTACTATGGTCCATCATTTTTCAAAATTACTTTATAGCAAATCAATAAAAATTTTTGAAGATTATTGTTTCAGAGGAGGCTTTAATTAATCACAATTAAAGGTTTTTATTTACCCCCAAATTTTAATTTATAATGAATTAGTATAGTATCTCTTTCTATTTTCTTAGGATAGTGCATTTTAAGATTTCAGGGACTGAAATAATTTTTTAAAAAATGCTCACTATGTTAGAAACTTCTAAATAAAGAGCAAAATATAATGTATTGAAGGAGAAAGAGATTTTGTGCAAGGGCCAGAGTATACATTTTATCTATTAAAGTATTATAATGACAGAAAATTAGAGTTAGTTACATTAGCTTGTTTTAAAAATTAGAAATACATATTTTAGAGCCATATGCTTTTTTTTTTTAATAGAAAGTGCTGGTTTTCTTTTTTTAGAGTTGGCTGAAATGGTGATTGACCTTTTTTTTTTTTTTTCAAAATATGAGTCCAAGATAAAAGATCTAATGAAATAGTCAAACCTCATTTTTGAATAGTAAGCATCTTTAGAGCAGATATAAATGCAGTGGACTCTGATATGATCTGTGTTGGGCCAATTTGAACTGAATAGCTTAGCCAGAGGTGATGCAAGGCAAACTGCTGGGTTTGTATTTCAGAATACTACTAAATGGTCATGAAAATGACTTGCAAAATGTTTTATGTACTATTTGCTATATTCCCTGGAAACAATGCTATAAATAATTCTTTTAAAGGTGCATATAATTCATGAAAATTAAATGATGTTTCAGATCTATGAATCTTACATTGGATAGTAGCTTGTTTGTAGAAAAACTTTTCTTTAATAACTATAACTTAATTTAAATTTTATTTATACTGGTTCAGATTATTAAAATTTTCTGCTTCTTATACATGACCCTCAAAATGCAGACTTTTTTTCTCGATGTGTAATTATTTGTAATACAGTATTTTTTAAAAGTTACCTTGACCCAGGTTTTTTAGGCCCTCACTAAAGGCTGGTAGCCTGTTCCCCTTTTTGAGTAACTGATTAAGTTCATGCTCCAAGACCTTGTAGGGCTCTCATACTCTGGGCCACTATGTATCACCCGAATTGCCCCAGGGCCAGGAACCAGACACCTAGGACAACCTCTATGTCCCTGAACCAGTGAAATTAGCCAATTCACAAGGAGCAAAATCTTGTTAACCCCACCCTGCTTACCCACACAAGCTGCTTCCCCCCAATAGCTCCAACTTATTATCCTGTGCCTCTGCTAACAGCCTTCTCTCCCTTCCAACTGTAAGTAACAAAATATTCTGCCTTTTATTTACCCAAAGGTCAGTGCATTGCATCACACCATCAAAAGAAGTACTGTCTTATGAAACATTATTCAATAAATTTTTATTAGTATATGTCATTATCATAAAAGGCGAAGACCACTGACTTTCTGAGGCATAATATCATTTTATCTATTTATGTCTATCATCTAACATATATATAAAATATATGCATATTTGTAAAATTAGAGCATTTGCTTTTTTTTTTTCTTTCTTTCTGAGAGACAGAATGAGAGAGAGAGAGAGCATGAGAAGGGGGAGGGTCAGAGGGAGAAGCAGATTCCATGCTGAGCAGGGAGCCCAATATGGGACTCCATCCCAGGACTCCAGCATCATGACCTGAGCCGAAGGCAGTTGCTTAACCAACTGAGCCACTAGGTGCCCCAAATTATTGAATAATAGTTTAAAAAAAGGGATTTCATATTTGTGTTGTATAAAGTATTTTGTTTTTATGAATACAGTTACTGTGAACTTGTTCATACAAGTCTTTGTATGAAGATAGATATCACCTCTTAGGACTGATACCCAGGAACAGAATAACTGAACTGAGTGGTTGTAAACATGGAACTTTATAAATAAAAAATGCTGAAGTTGGGGCGCCTGGGTGGCTCAGTGGGTTAAGCCTCTGCCTTCACCCTTCAGCTCAGGTCATGAACTCAGGTTCCTGGGATCGAGCCCCACATCAGGCTCTCTGCTCAGCAGGGAGCCTGCTTCCTCCTCTCTCTCTGCCTGCCTCTCTGCCTACTTGTCTGTCTGTCAAATAAATAAATAAAATCTTTAAAAAAAATGCTGAAGTGGTTATAATATTTTATATTTTCACCAATAGTATTTGAGGGTTCTTGCTTCCAAGAACCATTGGAACATTTTACACTGGATAAAAAATGTGTATGTGCACTTTACCTATACTATTAGCAGTCTTTGATTACATATATCTTAGTGAAGTTGTATTTATATTACTGTGATTGTTTTGTTGTTTTTCATTTCCCTGTGATTACAAATATTGAGGAACTTCTTATATGTTCATTAGCCAATTAGTACTCTCTTTTGTAAAGTATCTATTAAAAGCTTTGTGGGTTAATTCTCCTCCTGCTATTGGATTTTAAGAATGTTTTTTGTATATTCTAATATGAGTCATTTGTCAGATGCATGTATTGAAAACAATTTGTGTCATTCTACAGGTTGTCTTCCCATTTTGTTAATGATGGTTTCCAAAACAAGTGTTTTTATTTGAAAATACAGTTCGCAATTTTCAAATAAAATTTATGCTTTTAGTATCTTATCTAAGAAACATCTGCCTGCCAAAAGGTTGTAAAATAGTTCTTTTATAATTTTTCTAGGTTTACAGAGCTTGTCTTTATATCACATTATTAAAGTACAGTATTATTTAGCATGTTATAATTATTATATTACATAGTTTGATTCAAGTTAATTTTGTATGTAATGAGGTAAGGGTCAAGTTTATTTTTTTCTTAAAGATATATAGTTGTTCTGTCAAATTTCTTGAAAATACTCTCATTTACCTCATTGAATTGCCACCTCTTTCAAAGATCAATTCATTATAAATATTTGGGGATATTTGTGTATTTCCAGTTTTGTTTCATTGATTTTATGTCTGTCCTTTCATGAATACCACCAAACTGTCTTGATGAATGTTGGCTTAATTAGCATATCTAATTGTAATGTAATGTAATGTAGCACAATCCCCCATTTTTCAATGTGAATTATAAAATTGTCTTCTTAGTTTCTACCACAAAACTTGCTGGTATTTTGATTTGGATGGCATTAAATCTAGAGAGAAATTAGTAGATAATAAATGTTTTAAAACAAAATTGATCTCTTCATTGGGTGGACAAAGGATAGCTATTGTTTTGATTGGGTCTTATTTAATTTTACTTATCAATAATTTGCATTTTCAGGATGCCTGAGTGGCTCAGTTAGTTAAGCACCTGACTTCAGCTCAAGTAATGACCATGGGCTCCTGGGATCAAGCTCTAGGACCCTTTTCTCTGCTCAGCAGGGAGTCTGCTTGTCCCTCTCCTTCTGCCCCTCTCCCAACTAGTGCCCACTCTAATAAATAAAATATTAAAAATTTTTGCAATATTTAATGAATAAGATCTACATGTATCTTATTAAGTTTATTACTAAATATTTTGGGGGGGATGCTGTTGGAAATTGAATTACATGTTATCTCACTTGAGCACTTTGTCTTGGATATTTACAAGCAATCTAATTCTGTACCTTTGCTTGCTTTAGGGCTATTTAGATCTTTCTAAGTACTTTTTAGCCTGTTTTGGTTATTTGAACTCTTTAAGGAATTTGACCATCTCATCTAAGTTGTTAAAATATGATATTGTTTATAATATTACTATTTCCAACAATGTTTGTGGATTTGTCTATTATTTTTATATTTTCAATTTTTTCTTAGTATACTTTTAAACTCTGTTATTGGGCACAAATGCATCTACGTTTGTTATATCTGCCTCATGTACTGATCATTCTATAAGTGTGTGATTTCTCTTTGTCTCTAGTAGTGCTCCCTGCCTTGAACTGAATTTTGTCTGATGTTGGTATAGTCATAGCCACTTTGTTATGGGCTTAGTTTGCCTGACACGTCTCTTCCTTGTAATCTCAATCTATATACCTTTTATTTTTTTTAAGATTTTATTTATTTATTTGACAAACAGAGATCACAAGTAGGCAGAGAGGCAGGCAGAGAGAGAGAAGGAAACAGACTCCCTGCTGAGCAGAGAGCCCAATGCGGGGCTCGATCCCAGGACCCTGGGATCATGACCTGAACCGAAGGCAGAGCCTTTAATTCACTGAGACATCCAGGCGCCCCAGAAATCTATAGATCTTTGTATATACCTTTTAGTGCATCTAGTGTTACTGACATATATTAATTCTCAGTTTTCAACCAATTCTAATAATCTTTTTTTAAATGTAGTATTTAATTTATTCACATTTAATGATTTAACAAAATTACTGGTATAGGTGGATTAAGGTCTGCCATTTTCTTATTGTTTTCAAATTGATTACTTCAGTTAATATATATGAAACTTGCCATAGTATATTTTAATTTATTCCCACACTTTCCATAATACAGCACACATATTGCATCTCTCCCCACACTAGGCTCTTTCTTTAAGCCCATCAATCTATATATCATAAGCCTATCAATGTGCTGTATCAGGTTTTTTTTCTCTAACTATTAGATACATATTTTTAAATAATATTTATGATAAAACACCTATTTATCATTTCTGGTGCTTTATATGCCTTCTATAGATAAAAGTTGCCATCTGGTATCATTTACTTTCAGCCTGAAATCCCTTTACAATATCTTCTAGGGCATGTTTGCTCTTGGCAAATTCTCAGTTTTTACTCATTTTGAAACTATTCTTCACACTCCACATTTTTTTTTTAAGATTTTATTTATTTATTTGACAGAGAGAAAGAGATCACAAGTAGGCAGAGAAAGGGGGAAGAAGGCTCCCTGCTGAGCAGAGAGCCCTATGTGGGGCTTGATCCCAGGACCCTGGGATCATGACCTGAGCTGAAGGCAGAGGCTTTAACCCACTGAGCCACCCAAGCACCCCAACACTCCACATTTTTGAAAGACTTTCTTGAAGGATTCAGAATTTTGACTGATTTTTTTTCATTTAGCACTTTGAATATGTTAATGTTTTATAGTTTCTATAACTTCCAACATAAAGTTAAGCATTAATCTCATCATTATTTCACCAAACGTAACACGTCCTTTTTTTATCTGAGTTCTTTCGAGATGTGACTAGAAGTTATAGTCTTTATTTTGTTTAGTGTTTATTGAGCTTATTTGATCTATATGTTAGTGTTTCCCAGCAAATTTGGACATTGTTGGCCACTCTCTTAAATAGCATGTCTATGTCCCTAATGTTTTCTCCTTAACTTCTAAGATTCTACCAACAAATATGTTGGATTACTTGATATCATTCCACTGGTGTCTGAGACTATGTTCAATTACTTCAATTTTTTTCTCTGCTTAGAGTATTTAATTTACACTGATCTATCTTCGAGTTGAGTGATTATTCGGTTCTTTGATCAGTGGAGTCTATCTAATAATTCAATTTCAGTTACTATTCTTTCTAGTCTTACAATTAAAGTTTTTGTTTCCATTAAGAAATTCATGCACTGTTCATTTATTGAGAGCATATTTTTCTTTAAATTTTCATATAAATTGCTGCTTTAAAATTTTTGCATAATTCACCATCTATGCTCAATTTTTTTTCTTTCAAACTGATACTACTCCCTCAATATGATTAAGATTATGAAATGTAAAATTAAGTTCAACTAAAATAAATTATAATTCTGACAAGTTTTTTGATATAAACAGTAATTATTTTCTTGAGAGTTTCAACTTAAACATGATTTCCTAGATCCATACCAAACTGAAAAATCTTAAGCTACTTCTAAATAAAGTTAATTATTTGGTATTCTTCAGATACTTGAATAAATTTTAAGTAAAACAATACTGAAACTTATATATATATATATATTATATATATATATATACACACACACATCAGATCTTCTTTTTATCCATTCATTCATTGAAGGGCACCTAGATAATTTCCATATCTTGGCTATTGTCAATAATGCTTCAGTGAACATGGGAATGTAGATATCTTTTTGATATCCTCTTTACATCTCCATTGGTTATTTACCCAGAAGTGGGATTCCCGTATATAACTGTGTTCGGTAGTGGCTGCACCAATTTGCATCCCCACCAACAGTGCACAAATGCTCCCTTTACTCTACATCTTTGTCAATACTTGTTCCCTCTTGGCCTTTGGATGACAGCCATTCTATCAAGTGTGAAGTAATATCTCACTGTGGTTTTGATTTATATTTCCCTGATGATTAGGGATGTTGAACACATTTTGTTGTCTTTATGGGCCACCTATATGTCTTCTTTGGAAAGATGGCTATTGAGTTACTCTGCCCATTTTGTAATTAGTTTTTTTTTCTATTGGGTTATATAAATTTTTATGTATTTTAGTTATTAACTCTTTATCAGAAATATAATTTGCAAATATTTTCTCCTATTTCATAGGTCACTTTACCATTTTGTTGATAACTTTCTTTGCTGACCAGAAGTTTTTCAGTTTGATATAGTTTCACTTTTTATTTTTGTTTTTGTTGCCTTTATTTCTGGTGTCAAATTAAAAAGAAAAAAAAAAAAGAAAAAAGCACTACAAGACTAATGTCAAGAAACTTATGCATAGGTTTTCTTATAGGAGTTTTATGGTTTTAAGTTCATGGTCAAAGTGTGTGTATAATCCATTTAAGCTAATTTTTGAGTAATTTGTAAGATGGGTCTAGTCATTCATTCATTGCTACCACACTTTTGTTTAAAGTTTTATATATATATAAGACTTTATATATATATATATATATGCATGTTTGTGTGTATATATATATATATGTATATATATAAAATAACATGTTTGTGTATGTATAAAAAATAGATGTCTTAAGACTATTCACTATGCCCACTTATGGTTATTTTATTGACTAGGTCATCATTTGTATATTTACATACTTTATTTTTTTATTTCTTTGCATGGTTAGTCAGTTAGTAAATGGGCAGTGCTGAGATTAGACTGAAGTTGTTCCATATTCTGCTGGGTTCTTTTAAGGATATTTTGTTGTTGCTGCAGCAGACAGTAAACTCCCATGGACTCATACTTCAAATGCTGTCTCCCTCTTGGTATGCAGCAGCTCATACCTCTTTCTTACTCCTATTATTTTCTACTGTTGCCTTTTAACCAAGACTCCAGGAGCTCTTCATTATTTATATATAATTTGGCTTTCAGCCAAGGATTTTTCAGCAATGTAGCTTGCTCTGTGATCTTCTTAAATATATAGATTCTTCCTTAATTTACAGCTGCTTTATTGGCCTCAAATTATCTTTCCTCTGATGCATCAAGCCTAGAAGGCTTTCACTTCTTCCACTTGAATTGCTCATGGCTAAAAATGCACTCAGTTGAAAATAACAAAATGACAACAATAAAAAGGCGAAGAAACATTTCTAGCTTTATCTTGCTCTAATATTCAAGAACAAATCCTCTCTTGCCCCTACTTGCATTAACACTGCATCATCTTACCTGTGTGTGTATACACTAATATACATAAATAATACATATACACACATATTACGTATTTGCATTAAGTTAAATAAAATTTTATGTTATATTTGTATTTCTTGTTTATATATATATATACATATATATATGTATATATATATATATATAATCTTACTTTGTCTACATACCATGGGAATTATTAAAATATGGAATGTAGAAAGAAGGATGCTTGGCCAATATGGGTGATATTGATGTCAATCCCAGAGATGAGGACACTGGGCAGGCAGGACACTGGGCAGCCATTGCTGTTTTTCTATTTTCAAGGTACCTACAAGGAGTGAACTAGGCAGTTAAATATATAGGCTTAGAGCTCAGAGGTGAAGCTGTGTTAAGAGAGAAATCTGACTCATGCAGGCTGGCAGGAAGCTGACATGCACTAGGGCAGCCTTTTTGGTTGTTTTCTCCTCTCTGCTCGGCTTGGCAGTTCCCACACCATTACACTTGCTACTGTGAAAGTGTTGGACAGGTCTCTTTTTCTATTTCTCTTTACCTTCTCATCCATCATTCCCCACCCCAAACTCTGCCTCCTTTATTTCCTTTCAGTCTATCATTCCCTCCCTTCCTCCTCCTTCTATACCTCTTTTTCTCTTTCACTCTTTTTCTCTTTTCTAAATTTTTGAAACCCATGTTAAGCCAGCATTTTCTACTTCTGTCTGTTGACTTTGCTTAAATTCTTGCAACATCCAACTCTCTCATTCTTTTTTTCCTTTTTAACCTATTGTGTACCTCTTCTTTGTATGCATGTTTCTTTTTTTTGACAGCTGACTGTATCTTTTCTTTTTTCCATAGAAAAAAATCTCTTTTAATTTGGTTGAATGTATAAATAAACTATAATATAGTCCCCTAATCCTAATTTTAAAAAGCAGGTGAGTTGTTTACAGTTCCTCCAAGAAAACAGTTAACACAATTCATTTCTCCCTTGGGAATTTTCCTGTGGTTAATGATTGCTGATTAAAGCCATCAGAAGGAGCCCTCAGTTGGTATCTTTGGGTGTTAATTTCATTACCGCTGGCACATCTTATTCCATTCTGTTTTCCCACACATTTTCCCACTGGTGACGTCATTTGTCCTCTTTTCACCTTCTTTTGGAAGTTCACAGATTACAAGTGAATTCAGATCCAAAACATTTCATGTGCTGCTCTGATTCAACCGTGAAAACCCAGCAGAGAAAAAGTAATTGATTGTTAAGTTCCCAAGTTATTAACACAGTTGATGGTTGACTTTGCTAAACTAAAGCTTCTTGTAGATTCTGTAACAACAAAAAAAGCAAATAGCCATCTTCTGTCTTGTAATTAAAAGAAGAAAATCTAAAAGTTCCCATTTCATGGGCATATATGGAATAAATGTTTGTGGTGTACAAGACATTCTGCTTGCTGCTAGCACAGAGATAAATACATCATGGTCCTGACCTTCAGGTGTGCCTAGTCTGTGAAGAATCCTGTAAAATCCTGTAATAGGAATACAGACAGGGTCTATACACACATACACACACACACACACACACACACACACACACACCAATTACAACACAACCTGCCTTCAGTAAAATTATGATTATATTTCAGAAAAAATAAGTGATATACTAGAGTTCAAGGAAATAATCTTGGTCACCACCTCTTTGCAAATACTATATAGATCCTTATTCATAGTCTCATTTATACAAGATTCATTTAAGCAATATCATTTAGAGTTATTGCATTAGCATTATTTATGTGACATATATATATATATATATATATATAATTTTACACAGTATCTGAAATGATCTTATACAAACAACAAATTTTTTCCCTCAAAGATATCAGTGAGTGTAAAATAAATAGCAAATAATGCCTGGATATTTTGAAGATGAGTCCCTGAATATTTGTGTTATTATGTAAAGAGTGATCTTACAGGCTATAATATCTGCTAAATATTATTACTCCATCTAGGTTTGATAAAAATAATTCTAGAAATCCAACGACTTTTGAGTTATAGCTTTAGAATGAAAGAAATGCCCTGTCTTCTAAGAGAAATCAAACCAAAGAAAAAAAATCTCAAAATGCTTGGAGATTATTAAACTTCTTTTTTTCAATGTATTCAAGTTCTATGTGACCACTTCCCTTTAAGAAAAAAAAAATAGAAAAACTAACAAAACTCCTTAAAATCAACTTGTAGGTACAGTGGATAGAAATAGGTAGATTTGAATAGTGTTTGTGATGAAAACATTATATAGAGAGAGTATTGTATGTATTTTCAAACTTCCTAAATAGGAGCATTAATAATATACCCATAAAGTAATTCAGCTAACTACCATGAGGCTAAACTTCTGAGATTCTACAATTGACACATATGACAAAACAAAAAATCCAAAAGCAAAAAATAAATAATATAGAAAAATTGAGGTAACACACATTTGCCAGACATATTTCTGACCAGCTTAAAAATAATCAAATCTGCAGGGAAGAGGCACCACGCAAATGGAAGATTATTTAGAAAGCCGTATTCTAGTAGGACTAAGGAGGAAAATAAAATAAATGGAAAAGGAAGTAATCAAGTTTCTAATAGCTGGGAAAACTAATAACCCAGGATGCCCTTGCGACTCATTAGAGTGAACAAGAGGAAATGAGAACCTGTATACTGATAGCCCAGTCAACGTTTTTAATCCATGGAAATTAAAGCTAGAGAGAATATTGTAAAATAAATTCACAGAAAATCCTGACATACTGTTGTAGATTTTAATGTCTTCAATTTAATTATACCTGTTTTTCCTCTTATTTTTCTTCTATCATCTAACATGATACACAAAAGCAAAGTGAGAAAGAATGATGAAACCAACATTTATAGACCAAATAATTTCCAAATATGCATTTAGCTGGAAGCCTTATATTTCTTTCAGTACTTCTGGGCATTTTATGCATTTATCCAACAGTCATCATTCAGAAATTCAGTCTCATTATCTCCATGTCACCATGTATCATACCTTTTTGGATTGTGCTAATGAAAAGAATCTTCAATGAAATAGCCCTAATTTTACATAAATGGTTCCTATTTCATTTTCTTCCATTCCTATAATCAATTACTTATACATTTTTCAATTCTTTCTTCAAAACAAATAATCTACCTCTCACCCTACTGTCTATTTTTTTTTTCCCTTTAACCTTAGCTCTAAACATTACAAGTTCAGGCTTTATTTTATGTAAGTTACAAATATATTTGGACATATTAAGGGTGTTCAAGTATTTTGGGTTGACTTAAGAATATACAAATTGGATTCTGGATCACAAAATAATTGAATTTATACAATTCAATATCTTATTCTAATGTATTTCTCTAATGCTTAGTGTTGTTTTATAAACATTTAAGATTATATCAATATGGATAATGGTATTTTACTGATTATATAAATGCACTGAAAGAACTTGGGTCAAAATTTTGTGTGTTTACAGATGTATGTCTACATGGGATGCATGTACTTAGAAAAATTTTTTTTTAAATGTGAACTACCAAGAACACAAATGCATCCAGAACTTTTATAATTAGTCTCAAGCCTGAACAAATTCATTAGCCTAAAATTAATTAGGCTAGGTCAACATTTTTGCCCCTCTCTCCCACACTGTCCCCAGTCCTCTATCCTGCTGCTTCCTCTGCCTATCCTTTGAGCCTTCTTACTCACCTCTTGGTAATTTCATTTGGATTCCTTATAACTGGCCTTGGCTTTTCCCTTCTGTTCTAGCCTTTGTCACTGGTACTATACATCATGTTTCCACCTCTAATTCCATCAGTGGTGTCATTTGAGACCTTTGTTTGTTTGTTTATGTTATTATATTTTATATCACTATGAGAAAAATAATATGAGAAACCAATGAAATGAGAGATAGATTGGAAATCTGTAAATGAATTTATTTACAGTGAAATGAAATATATAACTGCAAATATATTTCCACATGTACACCCCCAAGAGAAGGAGTGAGTGATATGTGTTTCATCAGCAGCACAGCCAGCTCTCTGTAGCAATAGAAGCTTCTCTTTCACTCCATTCCTAGAGCACACAAATCTTAGACAATGAAACACAGCAGCACAGATGGGATATTTCCCTCACAGGATAAGAGTGATTTTAATGAGGCTTGAAAATTGTCACCTTCATAGATGAATGTATTTACATTTTTTTTCTTATTTATTCACCTATAGCTGACTATAGTTTTCTTGTCCTCCTGATGCTTTTCTTGATGATACCATAGATTTATGCCACTCTACAGTAATCAAAAAAAATTCCTTTATTATATATGTTTATTTGCTTTTTCTAACACACTGCAATATTTTATTTTATGTGATTAAGTCATTAATGATATTAAGCAACTTGCTGAAATAAAATCTCACATCTAGTAAGTCAGGGACAAAACTCAGATGTTCCATTTTTGGTTCAGCATTTTAAAATACTGTACTTTGTTTCTCAATAAAATCATTCAGATTGTTGTTCTCCTATTGACTTTTTTTTAACTTCAATTTCAAAATCTGCTTATTTCTAATTCCTAGACTGAATTCCAGCTGGATCCATCATATAATGTATTTTGTCCAATAATTTTACTTGACCCACAGAAAGAGAAATTGATTTATATTTGAAGTATATTTATTGCCATGGTGTTCCAAATGAAATATGATATTTTATTTTATTTTATTTTATTTTTATTTATTTATTTAAGAGAGAGAGAGCATGAGAGGGGAAAGTTCAGAGGGAGAAGAAGGCTCCTTGCTGAGCAGAGAGCCCAATGCGGGACTCAATCCCAGGACTCCAGAATCATGACCTGAGCCAAAGGCAGTCACTTAACCAACTGAGCCACCCAGGTGCCCTGAAATATAATATCTTAAATGACAAAATTTTGTAATTTAGTAACTTGATTCTCAAGCCTTGCATATAAAATGTATTATATTTTGTTGCTTTGATTGAGTCACTCACTGGCTTTATGTATATTTTGTTCTCTTCTATTTCCTTTATTTCTAGAAGAGCTGCTTGCATGCAATACATGTTTTTAAAAAGTAAACAAAAAATTAATGAATGGACTCTGAAAAACAACTTGAGGGTTTTGAAGGGGCAGGGGGTGGGAGGTTGGGGGAAACAGGTGGTGGGTATTATGGAGGGCACGTATTGCATGGAGCACTGGGTGTGGTGCATAAAAATGAATTCTGTTATGCTGAAAAGAAATTTAAATTTTTTTTAAAAAAATTAATGAATGGGTGTCCATTTCTCTAGCAGTAGAACTTAAAAATAAATTAGTATATGGACCCTCAACTCTATGGGCAAATAATCTTCAACAAAACAGGAAAAAATATACAGTGGAAAAAACACAGTCTCTTCAATAAATGGTGCTGGGAAAAGTGGACAACTATATGTAGAAGAATGAAACTCGACCATTCTCTTACACCATACACAAAGATAAACTCAAAATGGATAAAAGACCTCAACGTGAGACAGGAATCCATCAGAATCCTAGAGGAGAACATAGGCAGTAACCTCTTCAATATCATCCACAGCAACTTCTTTCAAGATATGTCTCCAAGGGCAAAGGAAACAAAAGCGAAGATGAACTTTTGGGACTTCATCAAAATCAAAAACTTCTACACAGCAAAGGAAACAGTCAACAAAACAAAGAGTCAACCCAAGGAATGGGAGAAGATATTTGCAAATGACAGTACAGACAAAAGGTTGATATCCAGGATCTATAAAGAACTCCTCAAACTCAACACACACAAAACAGACAATCATATCAAAAAATTGGCAGAAGATATGAACAGACACTTCTCTGATGAAGACATACAAATGGCTATCAGACACATGAAAAAATGTTCATCATCACTGGCCATCAGGGAGATTCAAATTAAAACCACATTCAGATATCACCTTACACCAGTTAGAATGGCCAAAATAAGCAAGACAGGAAACAACATGTGTTGGAGGGGATGTGGAGAAAGGGGAACCCTTTTACACTGTTGGTGGAAATGCAAGTTGGTGCAGCCTCTTTGGAGAACAGTGTGGAGATTCCTCAAGAAATTAAAAATAGAGCTTTCCTATGATCCTGCAATTGCACTACTGGGTATTTACCCCAAAGATACAGATGTAGTGAAAAGAAGGGCCTTCTGTACCCCAGTGCTTATAGCAGCAATGGCCTTGGTCGCCAAACTGTGGAAAGAACCAAGATGTCCTTCAACGGACGAATGGATAAGGAAGATGTGGTCCATAGACACTATGGAGTATTATGCCTCCATCAGAATACCCAACTTTTATAGCAACATGGATGGGACTGGAAGAGATTATGCTGAGTGAAATAAGTCAAGCAGAGAGAGCCAATTATCATATGGTTTCACTTATTTGTGGAGCATAACAAACAGCATGGAGGACAAGGGGAGATGGAGAGGAGAAGGGAGTTGGGGAAATTGGAAGGGGAGGTGAATCATGAAAGACTATGGACTCTGAAAATCAATCTGAGGGTTTTGAAGGGGCGGGGGGTGGGAGGTTGGGGGAACCAAGTGGTGGGTATTAGAGAGGGCACAGATTGCATGGAGCACTGGGTGTGGTGCAAAAACAATGAATACTGTTACACTGAAAAATAAAAAATTTAAAAATAATAATAAATTAGTATTTCAGATAAACAAATTGGCACATTAAATGGCAAAGTAAAGAGAATATAAGTGGTACTTATAATACAGAATGTTTAGTTTAAAAAAAAAAAAGTAAGATGATTGAACAAATTTGGTGAAGATGCTCTCCTGCATCTATCTATCTTTCAAAGAAAGACAATTCTTTCTTACAATTTCAAGATAGTTGCACATGTCATGTCTATACACTGAAACACAATATCCAGAGGCAGAGAAAGAACATTTGGATATCTTATGTCACTTTCTTAGGGATAAGCAACATCTTCATTGTCCCCAGGAGACTTCACCAAGTCTTTGTAGGTATGATTGGGCAACATGCTCATTGAGGAGGAAGGCTTCAAAGCACAGGTTCATTTCAGTAAAAAAGGACATGGCCAGTACTCTCCAGACATCATTCTACCAAGGTGGGATGTCACTCTGTGAATGTTAGTGTGTGATTGCACAGAGGCTCTCATCCATTCAGAGTGGGTTAATTGGTGATGAGAATGAAGTTGGTATACATTTAAACCTGAAAACATACTGTATAAAGTTATCTTTTATCTGCTTTATCTAAGCTCTAGTACCTTGAGGTTTAGGTATGCAGATAACTCCTTCTATAATTTTTGGCAATAATAGAATCCTTTCATCATCCCAGGGCAAATCTCACCAGAAATTATGAAAGAAAATATTTTAAAAAAATGAGTTTAAGCTGTCTCACTTAGAAATCCTTAGGTGTTTGGTTTGTTTTTATAAGTTTTATTGCTAATCAAAAATGAAAAAGACAATTTCAGTAACAAACATAATGTGAACAGAGTTAAGAACTAAACTGACATTCCTCTGATGTCTGCTTTTAGGTAGAAAAGTGAAAGATTATCAATGTTATTAAACGTGTTCAAACAATTGGTCCTTTTCCAAAGACTTATATGCAAATAAAGTTTGAAAATAGTTTTATTTCAAAATCCTATCATGACTGCAACTTAGTGATCAAGATTTCATTTTCTATATTGGTGCTCAAAAAGGATTCAAGCTTTTGGAATTTTTTTGGAATCTGTCTATCTTGTCAGAAAATATTACTCACATCTAACAGAAAATATCATTCTTAAATATCCACACTGCTTTGCAAGGATAAAGGAAATAAGGTAAAAATGGTAGTCATTGAAATATATCTTATAAAAAAAAATATACTTTACAGGCAGCTTTATTTCCTACTTCCCTTCACACTGTCCCAATTTATGTAACATTGAGAAACTCTTCATAAATAATCACATTTCCAAAAAATGTAATTTTTGTGTAAAAACATAATTTTCCTATATACAAATCTCTTTGATTCCAGAGAAAACAATCATTTTGTAAGGGAAATAGATATAGGACTCTTCAGATCCTTTGTGGGGAAAGGGATCTTCTTCAGATCATTATATAGGTGACTAATAAATTAATATATATACTATAGTAATACACTTTTGGCTTACACAACCTTGAATGTAGTTAAATCACAATGAATTGGTCAAGAAGAGTCACTGTATTATGTTTCTGAGTACATTTTCAATTAAGTTAGCAATCGCCTCCTGAGCAAAATATCATTTCATCAGAATGCATTTAAAGACTACACATTTAGAAAAGATAATTATAAATTCTCTGAGGACAGAGACACTATCTGCATCACCTGTGAATTTTGATTATCTACAACGGCACTTAGCAGATATAGTAAATCCTTAAAAATATTTAGTGAAGGGATGCTGAATGAGTTTTCTATCATAAGGCAACTTCCACAGTCAATAGCCACGTGGAAAGTAAATAAGAGTTAAATGAATTTGAGAGCATACTTAATCCAGATAAAGTTTAAAATACATATGGAGTTTCTACTCTTTTTTATTTTTTAAGATTTTATTTATTTATTTGACAGAGAGAGAGAGAGATCACAAGTAGGCAGAGAGTCAGCAGAGAGAGAGGGGGGAAGCAGGCTCCCCACTGAGCAGAGAGCCCAATGTGGGGCTCGATCCCAGGACCCTGAGATCATGACCTGAACCAAAGGCAAAGGCTTTAACCCACCGAGACACCTAGCTGCCCCTGGAATTTCTACTCTTATACTCTTTTTATTGTGAAATGTAACACACATATAAAGTATATAAAAATAATTGTACACTTCAAATTTTTATAATGTGAATACTGATAAAACTCTTACCCTAATACATAAAACTGTCAGTACTCAAGTATCTTCTCTATATTTCTCTTTAGCAAATTCCTCCTCACTAAAGTTAACTACTATTTTAATTTACATTAACTGTGTTTTTTTTTAAATTTTCTTTTATTGTAGAGTTCAGTTATTCAAATATACATCCCTAAATACTAAAGTTTAGCTTTACTTGTTTTTGAACTTAGTGCAAATGGAATTAGGCAGCACATGCCACTTTGTACTGTATCTCTTTTACTTTGTATTATGATTGTGTTTTATCCAGATTACTGTGTGAAGGCATAGTTCATTTATTTTCAAGGATATGTTGCATATCACTGTATGAATCAATACAATTTATCTATTTACCAGTTTTCTTTCTATTCATAGCTCTTTTTAATAATGGGATTATTTGTATTCTTGTACATGCCCTCTTTATGTAGTTATGGATGCATATATGCATAGATTTCAATTCAGTACATGCCTAAGGCAGAAATTACTGGATTACAGACAGATGTCGTTAACATTACTGATGTTAATTAAACTCCTTCTGCAATAGTTGTATGAATGTTCACTCTTACTGGCAATGTATATAACTTTCAAGACTCTATACTCTCATATATTACACTGGCAATCTTAAAATTTTAGTCACACCAGTAAGAGTGTCCTTGTGTTCCATATTTTTTAATTTATCTGGTTACTAATGAAGTCAAACAGCATTTAATATATTTATTTACCATTTAAATATCCTTTTTGGTAAATCACCTATATGATCCTCTCATCCATTCTTCTAGTCATCTGTTTTCTATCTATGGACATGGTCGATTGTTACATATTCTCAACATAAGTCCTTTGTGGTTATATATTTTGCTAATATAGCCTTCCCATTTTTGGCTTGCTTATCTGATTTTCCTAATACCACTGACTCATCCCCAGTGAGTTCTTTATTTTAATAAGGTCATTTTTATCTTTTGCTTAATAATGACTAGTGATATTTTACCTGTTTAAGAAATGCTAATCAGAAATTAGGATCATACCATACTATATTATAAATAATTGCATTTTTAAACTATTTCTTCCTCTTGATACTATTCGATCTGTGAGGACAATAATAGTGTTATTTTGATATATGTTGTATAATAATATAGAATAGTGTATAACACAAAGTAGACAAAAAGTAGCTATAATTATATTTATCTATATATTACTATGTATCTCTGTATTTCCATATTTGTATCCATCCTGCTAACCATCAAAATATCCATCCACACATGTATGAATATGACATCTTGAGACAGTAATATATACTAATATTTTAATTGTTTTCCCACTAATTAGACATAAACTAATTGAAATCTAAGTAAGATAAAAACATTTGATGTGTTTCACAGAATGAATACATTTGTTGGAGTTCTTTTCTGATGAACATAACCCTTTGTATGAGGCTTTATTTTAAACATTTTAATAATTCCTTTAATTGAAGTTCTGAGTCATCCTGTTAGGAATTCAGAGCATGCAAATGATCAGTAACCCAAGTTGTACTGATATTTCTCACGATTAGTGCCATCAAGATTTTAGATTCCTGGGTGTTCAGGCATTTCATTACCATAAGCCCTTAGAATCCTATGAGCTGTTTGCACAGCATACTGTTGTTATATGAACATTAATCCAAATGTTTTAGTTCTAGCTTTTGTGTAGGCTCCTTACTTGGAATATGTGTGGGACTTGTATGGACCATGAGGACTAGTCCTCTAGCCTAACTGGCTCCCTTTCCCTCTTTAATTTAGAGAACTTGGCTAAATCTTGGCTCTCGAGTTCTTTATACATCCAGATGCATAGGAGAAAATATATAAAGATTAACTAGGAGAAAAAGAGCTTCTCCCAAGAGTAGAACTACTTTAACCATTTGCCATGTCCTAGAAATTATGCTGACCCTTTTTGGCTTTCTAAGGAACTTGCAAGAGCTTAGCTAAAGGCTAAGATGTTTTCCCAAATCACACCTGCATCTAACTATTTCTACAATAGCTACCTTGGCTGCACATAGTTTCAAAGAAAAAAAGGAAAAAATAAAGAGGTCACAAAAGAGGAACAAATCCTTTAATAGTGCATACTCTGGACATAGGAAAGAATTTTACTCATTTAGATCCTTGATACCATAGACCAATAGAGCACATAACTGTGACCTTGATTGTAGGGCTTGATTTTTTTTTTAAGATTTTATTTATTTCTTTGAGAGAGATAGGGAGGACATGAGCAGGGGGAGGGGCCGAGGGAGAAGCAGACTCCCCTCTAAGCAGGGAGCCTGACAAGGTGCTCAATCCCAGGACCCTAAGATCATGACCTGAGCCAAAGGCAGATGCTTAACTGACTGAGCCACCCAGGCACCACTGTAGGGCTTGATTAAGTAGAAAGAGGTGGGGAAGACAAAGTCTTGAGTTTTCAAAGAACATTTAATATATAATTTAAAACTAGTAAAAACAATATTAAATATTAAATCTTAATGCCCATAATCCATGTGTAATATTGTTCTAGATACATATTTTATTAAGGAATAAGAGAACTGGGGTGCCTGGGTGGCTCAGTGGGTTAAAGCCTCTGCTTTCGGCTCAGGTCATGATCTCAGGGTCCTGGAATCGAGCCCCGCATCGGGCTCTCTGCTCAGCAGGGAGCCTGCTTCCCTCTCTCTCTCTCTGCCTGCCTCTCTGCCTATTTGTGATCTCTGTCTGTCAAATAAATAAATAAAATCTTTTAAAAAAAAAAGGAATGAGAGTTAATAAAATTTTATATGCAAATATATTCAGAATGATATTATTTATGGCAATGAGAAATTGAAAACTACTTGTGTCCAATATTAAAATGGTTAGCAAAATACTGGTATATCGATATGTATTATTGAGACATGAATGATTTTACCTTAAAAAACTTGCATTATTAAGCTAAATAAAAACAGGATTTTATATTTTAGGACACCAACAATATAAAGAAAGTAATAGATGTGATGGGCTTTTTGATACGTCACTTTGACTAGATTAATATTTCCAGCTGTTTAATAACACTAACCTAGTTGCTCCTGTGAAGGAATTTAATAGATGCAATTAGATTTGCTAAGTGAGTGGAATTTTAGGGCTATTACTGTGGGTATGCTACCATAATCAGTTAAAAGTCTTTTTTAAAGCAGAGCTGAAGAATTCCATCTGTGGACAACAACTCTGGCCTTTTTTCATGTTAATTCCTTACTGTACCATCTCTTCCCTGTTTAACTACCCGTGGACACCAGCTTCTACCATCCTGTGAGGTTCCAGTTTGCTGATGATCTTTCCTTCCTGATGGTTGAATTCCAGAATTTGAATTGATTAGCTAACCTCCACTGTTTTGTAAGCCAACTCTCTATGATATATCCTTCAATATGTTACTCATTGGTTCAGTTTCTCCTGAACGTTGACTGATGCAATAGATATTATGTATATAACATGTTTATAAAATAAGAAAATATCCCAAACAATTGTGACTGCTTCTAGGTTACTGACTAAGGTTTAGGTTTATTTTTCAATTGCTTCATTTCTACAATTTATGCAGATATATCAGACTGTAATAGTTAAACACTATTATATTGAAAAAAATTTTTGGAAGATTTTATTTATTTGACAGAGAGAGAGAGATAGTGAGAGAGAGAACATAAGCACCATGGAGTGGGAGAGGGAGAAGCAGGCTTCCCAGAGATCAGGGAGCCCAATGTGGGGCTCAATCCCAGAACTCTGGGATCATGATCTGAGCCAAAGGCAGACACTTAACAACTGAGCCATCCAGGTGCCTCTATATTTGAAACTCTTATATATATAAAACTTTCCCAGTCTCATTCTACTCTCAACATGCAACTTCATGTTGCTTACTCATTTGAAGAAAAAACTGCATTCAGGATAATAATTGTTATAAATCACTTACTGCCAATTACAGGATATTTTTTACTTCAAAATATAATTGAATAAAACAAAAGAATAGGGGCACCTGGGTGGCTCAGTGGGTTAAGCCTCTGCCTTTGGCTCAGATCATGATTTCAGGGTCCTGGGATCGAGCCCCGCATTGGGCTCTCTGCTCAACAGGGAGCCTGCTTCCTCCGCCCTCTCTCTCTGTGCCTGCCTCTCTGCCTACTTGTGACCTCTGTCTGTCAAATAAATGGGTAAGATCTTTAAAAAAAAAAAAAGAATAAATTATTATTGTCATGATTTCAGAGAATATATATATTACATATCCTACAGAATATATATAATATATATATAATAAATGTATACACACACACACAGACACACACACACAGACACACTTCCTCTGCCTCTATACTGTCCTCCTCTCTGTCAATCCCTGTCTCCTGGCTTTAAATTCGTCCAACAGGCCAAGTCTTGATCAAATGCCCTTCTTGGTGCAGGCCCATATCTACTGATATTATATATCTATATCTCTACAACATTATATGTAGAAGTTGACACGAATTCTTTGTAAATATTTGATATTGGAAAAAGTTATCATTAACTTGTCCAACCAAAAAAAAAAAAAAATTAAGTGTTTTTCTGTGCCAGATTCTGTATTAGATTCTGGGTGATTTAAGATCACTTTTGGCTCTCAGTGTGGAAGAAGCATTATAAAGGCAAAACTGAATAAATAACTTGAATACAATGAAATAATTTTCTTGGTAAAAAAAATGTAAGTCACCTAACTTGACTAATTCTGATCCCAGTGAAATTTCTTAGTATTGTCCACATTTTCTAAACTGAATACTATCTGTTACTCTGGGTTTTGTCTTAAACTATAGCAAATATACTCAAAAAGTGATACACAGAATAGTTTAAAATTGGCTTTTCTGTTTAGAAAGAACACATAAAAGAAGGACATGAATGAAGATGATTTTACATGTCAGGAAAACCATAGGAATTCCTAAAAATGTAAAACAAAGCTGGTCTTCTAAAACCTGAGTATCTGAAGAATATGACAGAGTTGATATAATTAATGATGTTTATCTATGTATATATAAATATATAAATATATATATACACACACAATAACATGAGACTCATAAGTCTTTCTATAATTACCAACCTGTTCTCCATTAGTGAAACCCCGAGGGGGGTGGAATTTATACTTTCAGAAGAATAGAGAAGAAAAAATCTACTATTCATGGTTAGCTTAAATTATGACTTCACTAAAATTTTATCTGCTTCTACAAAACTTAAAGTATTTATGAATGATTCATCACAGCATGAATTATGCGGGGCACCTGGGTGGCTCAGGGGGTTAAGCCTCTGCCTTCAGCTCAGGTCATGATCTCAGGGTCCTGGGATGGAGCCCCACATTGGGCTCTCTGCTCAGCAGGAAGGCTGCTTACTGCCCCACACCCTCCGCCTGCCTCTCTGTCTACTTGTGATCTCTCTCTCCCTGCCAAATAAATAAATAAAATCTTTAAAAAAAAACATGAATTATGAAGAAGGTTGACATGATCTATCCTGCATTACTGGCAAAAACCCCATGCCCTGTCTGAGGCCTGTAAAATGAAGCTCTATTTTCTGTTTGAAATGTCAACCAGGGGATACTACAAATGTACACTCATTTCTCTCTCATCCATTTTTTAATTCTAATTTCTCTGTACAGTTTACCTATTACTGGGTATAACAATAACCGATTTGTTATTGTATTGCTACCTGGTATTCTATAAGAGAGTCCTTTCTCCTTAGTAAAAGATAGCATGTGAGCTTTCTAATTGATATTCAGTCCTTACATGCCAATAGTATGCTTAACAGATGTATATAAAATCTTAATGATATACTTTCATATACAATATTTTTCCAAGTTTTTATTTAAATTCCAGCTAGTAGACAGTGCGATATCGATTTCATGTGTAGAATTTAGCAATTCATTCACTTACATACAACACCTGGTGCGTATCCCAAGTGCTCCTCTTAATAACCCAAAACCTATTCAGAACTTCCCTCCCACCCAGCTCCCCTCTGGTACCACGGGCTTGTTCTCTATAGTTGAGAGAATGTTTCTTGGTTTGCTTGTCTTTCTCTACCACCTGCCCATGCTCATTTGTTTTATTTCTTAAATTCCACATATGAGTGAAATCATTTGGCATTTGCCTTTCTCTGACTGACTTATTTTGCTTAGTATAATACTCTCCAGCTCCATCCACGTCCTTGCAAATGGCAAGAATTCATTCTTTCTGATGGGTGAGTAATAATCCATTATATTTATATTCTATAATATATCTTTATATATAAATATTACATATTTATATATTATATGTGTATATATACATATTTATGTATATGTATGTGTATATGTATAAATATTGTATATGTATACTCTTCTTCATTCATTCATCAGTCAATGGACATTTGGGCTTTCTGCATAATTTGGCTGTTGTTAATAATGATGCTATAAACATCGGGATGCAAATGTCCCCTAAAATCAGTATCCTTTGGTAAATACTGGGTAGTACAATTGCTGGACTGCAGGAGAGTTGTATTAACTTTTTGAGGAACCTCCATGCTGTTTTCCAGCATGGCTGAACCGGTTTGCTTTCTCATCAATAGTGCAAGAGAATTCTGCTATCTCAGCATCCTTGCCAACATCTAATATTTCTTGTGTTGTTAATTTTAGCCATCTGACGGGTACAAAGTGGTACCTCATTTTTAGTTGTGATGTATGTTTCCCTGATGGTGAGTGATGTTGAGCATCTTTTCATGTGTCTTGTAACCATCTGTATGTCTTCTTTGGAAACATGTCTATTCATGTCTTCTGCCCATTTTAAATATAGATTATTTGGTTTTGGGGTGTTCAGTTTTGTAAGTTCTTTATATATTTTGGATAATAACCCTTTGTCTGAATATACAATACTAAAAAAAAAAAAATGAATATACAATACTTCTAGCCAGAAGACAGGAATTACTATTTTTATTTCTCTTCATAGAAGCTCAGTTACATACTAGTAATTCAGAAGACTGTATTAAGCTTCTCTGTGACTTTTAATTTTTTAATTATTTAAAATGCTTGAAGATATAAACTAATCTATCAATGTCTCACTTAAGCAGAAGTTATCTTAACTATTATAATTTATACACATGCCATCATATATTTGTTCTTTTTTCTGTAATATTATTGGTAATCAATGGACATCAGAAAAGAACTGTCAGAGATCAGTTATAAAGCTTACCAGCGTAATAATACCAAGATTAAATAGGAACCATTAAAGGAAAATACAATTTAAAATAGCAAAGCTCATAAATACATAAATCAACAATGGATAGAATACTTCAGGAAAGATTAATACAAATAGTTGATGCCGAACTGGAACTTGAAGAAAGAATATTTGTGTGGATAGCAATAAGAAATTGTCTAAGTTGTAAAAAACAAAAGTAAAAGATAAGTGAAAAATTAGCATTTTTCAGATGTTCATGGAAGAGTAACTAGAAAAGTCTTGCAAATTTGGATAAGGGTGTCATTATTTTCAAAAGCGTCTTCAAATAGCACAGTTTAGATTTAATACAGTTGCTAATGACCTGAGATCATAAAAGGAACACAATTACTACAGTAAAACAGTGTTTAGTTCATATACTTGTGAATTTGTTCAATTATGTTAATTACTAGTTCTGTGAACTTGGGCAAATTAATTTACTTCTGTGACTAGCAGAAGCACTGATACGTAGTTAATAAACAGTAAACATTAGTTCTCATTTTTCTTATCCACTTTCTTTGGCATAAAGTAAAAAATAAGAGGAAACAAAGTTGTACATGCACAAATGAGACGAAAGTCATAGTCTTATTTATAGATTAAACACAAACTACAGGTAACATTTGCATTTTGAACAATCTATATACCTTGAGTCTTTTTAAACAAATCCAGACAAACTATCAACCTTATTTCTAAAAATTTTTTATGAAAAATCATTTAGTGAGTTTCAATTGATAATAAAATGCTCATTGAAAATATTGTTGGAAATTTCCTTATATTCGTCGCAACACTATTTACAAAAGTGGAAATGTATATATTACACAAAGGCTCAGTGAAACTGTACTCTAGATTCATTATTAAATACATTGTGTGACATTTATTTCCTTTACTGAATATCATAAAAATATTGTAAGTCAAGAATGAAATTGAACTACAATTGGACACAATATTAACAAATCAAAAAACTAAACTTAAGAGAACTTAAATCTCACATGATCTCAACTAATTTATAATCAAATTATGCAAAATGCAAATTTCACTTCAGCCATTAGATGCAAATATATATTTTTTAAAGTAAACTAAAATACTGTGCAATCAAATCTTATTATTGTTTGATTACTATTGTTATTATCAAATAAGTGAATTATCAAAGGATGTTAACTTGAACCTCAATAGATTTGGATTTGAAAAAAATCACATAGTTGCATTTTGCTAGTAAATCAGAGACAACAGAAAAACAAAGCTAAAACATTTAATGTCTTCAAATTGTTAGAAAAAAGTTTTTATTGTGTTTTTCTCCAAATACTGTTAAATAACATGGTTTGAAATTGGTGTAGAGATTGCAACATGAACCTGTATATGTTTTTTTACCACTTACTAGCAATATCTGGATGATTTAAAAATTGATCACACAATGATGGCTTGTAATATTAATATTAAAGCTTGTAGTTTAATAAATGCTTAATACAATCTGTGCTACTCATAAAAATCAAACTGAGATTGAACAAAGTAAATGGTATATATTAATTTTTTAAATGTTCATAATTGTTTTTGGGGGGATGCAAATTTGCAAGTGAATTTTTTTTTTATTTAAGTATAATTGATACACAAAGTCACATTAGTTTTATATGTACAACATAGTTATTCAATTTCTCTACATCTTATGTTATACTCACCACAAGTGTATCTACCGTCACCAAAGAAACACTGATTACAATATCATTGACTATATATTGACTATCCTTATACTGCGCTTTTTATTTCTGTGACTTATTCATTCCATAACAGGAATCCTACATCTGTAACTAGAAGCCACTCTCCTTCACTCATTTAGTCCATGACCCCACCACCCTTCTTCCTTCTGGTACCATGAGTTTGTTTTCTGTATTGATAGGTCTGATCCTGCTGTTTGTTTATTCATCGGTTTTTTAGATTTCACATATGAGTGAAATCATATGGTATTTGTCTTTCTCATTCTGACTTACTTCATTTGGAGTAATACCCTCCAGGTCTATCCATGTTGTCACAAATAGCAAGACTGCATCCTTTTATGGCCAAGTAATATTCCATTACATATGATTCTATCACATCTTTATCCATACATCTATTTAAAAGTGCCCATAATCTTTAAAGCCACATTATATGTCCTCATTTTCATTTTATATTTTACATAATAAAAATGGGGGAGGTGAACCATGAGAGACTATGGACTCTGAAAAACAATCTGAAGGTTTTGAAGGGACGGGGGGTGGGAGGTTGGGGTACCTGGTGGTGGGTATTATAGAGGGCATGGATTGCATGGAGCACGGGGTGTGGTGCAAAAATAATGAATACTGTTATGCTGGAAATAAAAAAAAAAAAAAAAAAAAAGAAAAGAAGTAATATAATCAACAAATAACTACTGAAAATTATAGGGAAGGAATTTGACAAGGCAATGCAAAGACACTGGAAGCACAGCCTACAGGTACCCATGTGATTTTCGGTCGACAGACTCTCTAAAGAGCAAACTGATATCACGTGACCCAAGGACCCAAACACAGATCACACTCTTAGCATAAACTATATATAGTATGGCCGAAGAGCTCCTCCAAAAATCACATTTGTTAGCATAAAGTATCTGGTGTGGCCCTATGGCCTTAGGTAAACAAAGATATTATTAATAGGTAAGAATCAAAGGCTTAAAGATTATCTCCAAGGAGCTGAGCAAAGACCAAATCTTTCCTTGGAATGAGCAGAATGGGGACAATTCAAACCTGCTGAATAATCCTCTGCTGCACAACAGAAAACAAAAATAGTGTGAACTGGTATTCAGAAAGTCTAGGAGAGTCTAACAGTTAAAATTTAGAAACTAAAATATTTTCTTCATGATATTTCTTTTTCTTTTTCTGGGAAATAAAACTATTTATAAATTAAACAGTTTGTTGAGTCAAACAATGGTAGTTTGACCTTGGTTGCTTCACTAATTGCTATGCAATATCTTGAGACTCATTAGCATTGTCTTACCTTTCCAGACCATCTGGTATTTGATAGAAGTAGATACAAGTACAAACAAAATGATCTTTCCGTTTTTCTAGGTCACTCTGGCATGGTAATCTATTCTACTCTCATGTTTCTGCACATGCGTTAAATGCAAATAATCATGACAAAAATATTTTTATAATGAAACAACAAGTAAATTATTCACAGCAGCATAAGAAGATGTGGAGAAAATTTTTATTTGACAGTGAAAATTCTTACAATTCTAATTCATCATCAATGTTATACTTTTTCAGCCCAATGTTTTGCTGAATAAAAATGTGAAAGGATAGAAATAAAGATAAAAAGTTCATCTTGACAAATTCTTGTTTTAAAAACCACAGATGACATATTTTCTTTCTCCAGTTTATATTTAAGGAAGGATAAACAGAAGTTAATCAAAAAATATACTGAACAATTACTTGGGAAATTTTAGAATTGTCAATTCATGTTCCTTATATGAGAAACAAGCTAAACGTCAAGAAGTTTTAGAGGATGGTGTTATTATGATGAATTCGAGGTTTGTTCATCATACTTGAGTGTCCTGAAAATTTTATCAAGGGAGAGCATGTTTTTCAGTTTCATGCAGATGCCAATATATACAAATTACAATACACTGCCATTAGCATCAGTAGAGTCCGCCTGTCATGACGACCATCGTTTTCATGGCCACTTCGTACAAAAACAAACAAACAAACAAACTAAAAACTTGTCTAGCTAAGGTGAAAGTCTGGTTTGTAGCCATAAAACCAGTCATTCTGTCCACTTGATTATTTAGAATCATTAGTGACAGCTACTTATTTCTGAGCATTCATGTGAGACACAAGGATACATATACCCTCAATCCATTGGTAACTTCACACACATTTCCCTCAAGATTGTGCATTCCATTTCTTTCAAACTTGTTCATTCCAAGCTCTAGACAACTACACAAGATCTTTTCCACTACTCAGTGGAAAGATCCATATCCACCAAATATCCACCAAACACCCGTATCTCCTCCTTCTTTACCAAATATGCAACTTGGCTATTTAAGTACTTACTTTTAGCTCTGTTACTAGGAAGAATTCTCTTCATAACAGTCCTTCAGAGCCATCTGAAAGTAAGAATATATCAAATATAATCTATCAGTAATCTATTTCCATCCATCTGGGAAATTGACTCAAATATTTTCTTTTAGTTGTTCATTGAGAAGCCTCTTTACCACTGGTAGGACCTGAAGAAGAGGGACTGGTCTACAAAAGGAGACCTGGGAGCCTGCATCATCAGATCATGTGATTTACTTGTTTCTTCTAGACGTGCTTAAACCTGATCTTGGATCTACGTCTGTAAAGACTGTATTAATCAGTTTTGCTTAATAATAAATTACTCCCAGAACTTAGTGATTTAAATGAGCATCACTTATTTTTACTTATGAATCTATGAGTATTTGAATATCAGATGTTTTACATGGGGTTTAACTTTGAGTTCGATCTACAAATTGGGTCTAACGTGCCTTGGACCAGTGAATCAGTGGTAGCCGGTTTTTCTGAGAGCAATGATAAACCAAGAGATCACACCTTTTGGCTGCATATTTTTGGCACTTCTCAACTGATAGATGGGCTCTATGTTTACTCTCCGTGAATTTTGGCTCTTCTGTGATTGCTCCAATTAGCAAACTATAGCAGAAGTGTCACTATGCTTGTTGGAGGCTTAGTCTTTAAAAAGACCACAAATTCCAACTTAGTCTCTTGGAGGTCTGAACACTTTGTAAAATATACCACCATCTTACTTGAGAGACTAAATGAAAAAATTCTGAGATTACACAGAGAAAGAGGCCTATTTGAGGGCAACCTATCAACTACCTCTACAAAAACATCACTTATGTTAATGGAAGCTATTTATTTTCAAACCTGACCAGATGCTAGGTGAATGTCACCAGTGACCCCCGTAATGACACACTGAGCAAAAGAGTCTCTCAGCCAAGTTCAGCACAATTTCCTGAACCACGGAAATATGAGATATAATGAAATAGTACTTGCTTTCTTTAAGTTATGTCTAGAGGGTAAGGAATAGAGATAGATAGGTTTAGGGGTTCTGTTCTCCACAGGTCAGGTGCCAACTATGTTTATCCTAATTATACATTTGAAGACTGGAAAAATCATCACAGAGCCCACTGTGAATTGTACTTAGACCAGAGATTCAATTATAATCTAACTTCCATTATCTAACTTCTGTAAGCACCACTATAACTGGAGGACATTTTGAGTTTCTTGGTAGTAGAGCCAACTTAGCAACTATGTCTAAAATTCATCAAAATATTAGTATATTCTTCTTTCTCTGGTATACTATGAACTTACAAAATGGTCACAGAGCCCCTTTAAAAAGAATCAAAATGATTTCTGTTGTATATTTTTACATTGGCATTATAGGGTCTTTAAACAAAGTATCTTCTTCAACTGGCAGACTAAGGGATTTTTAAGTGTCTTATATTTAGAAAGGGGGGGAGCAAAAAGTATCTCACTGTTCACTAGCTCTTATTGCTATTTTTGTGATTCTATACAGCTCAGCAACATTCTAGTGTCTGTCCCACTATGTAACTCCTAAAACAATTATGATCTTTTAGACACTGCCACAGATCCCCTTAGATGGGGCATCCTGAATTTCAGTCTCCCAATGCTGCACTTTATGCTGATTTTGTGCACCGCATGTCAATAATAAGTACTGCCACCTAGCTTCTGCTACCCTAGAATTCCACTGACCCCATTCATATTAAAGAGCCTTGCTCCATAGAAGCATTTTATACCATTAAATGTAGTTTATAGAGGTCAGCCACCACTGAGCCACTAAGATGCCCATGTGGTCTCCATCAGGGCATTAGTAATTGACTAAGTGAAAGAAATGTCCTCGAGGACCTGCTGGGGAACACAATTAAGTGGTAGATATTTACATCTTGCAAATTAAATTAATTCTAACATCCTACTTCCTTAAGCTTTTAACCTTTCCTTAGTGCTGTAACAAAATGTCCTTTCATTGCCATTTCAAGCGCTGAAGACTATTATCCTGTCCGAGTTTTAATAAACCATCTCAGACAACTTTTGAGACTGTTTCCAGTACCCCTGCCAGATCTGGGAATCCCCAGCAAGGAGTGAGTTCACCCATCAATAAATTATTTTCTACAACCTCGTACTACATGTATTTCTAGCCTAAGATATTTAAGATCTCATATACAGTTCAAGTCAGGTTATCCATGTTTACAAAATAGCTCTAATTTCTACCTCTTGTGAGAATTTTGGTAATTCGTTTAATTAATCTGTGCCTCATTTTGCCTAGCATAATTATAAAAAGTTTTTTAATAGTGATAGAAGCAAGAAAATTAAGAAAGTAAATGTGAAAAGTTCAGATCATTGTTTTCAAATAGGAAGTAACTGGGGCACCTTGGTGGCTCAGCTGGTTAAGCATCTGACTCTGGATTTTGGCTCAGGTCATGATCTCATGGGTCCTGGGATCAAGCCCTGCATTGGGCTCCATGCCCAGTGAACAATGTGCTTGAGTTTCTCTCTCCTTGCCCCTCCCCCAACTCATGCTGTCATTGTCTCTCTCTCTCTCTCAAATAAATAAATAAATTTTAAAAATAAAAGAGTCTCTCCCTCTCCCTTTGCTCATCCCCACATGTGCTTGCACTCATTCTCTTAAAAAAAAAAAAAAGGCAAATATCTGTTGTTTTTGGTTTTATTATGTCCACCAAAAAGATAAGTTGAAGTCTTAATCCCAATAACTAGGAATATGACTTTATTTGAAAATAGGGTCTTTGCAGATGTAATCAAGTTAAGATGATGTCATTATGTGTTATGCTGGGTCTTAATTCAATGACTAATGTCCTTGTTCGAAGAGGAAATTTGGACAAAGAAATGCAGAGATACACATAGAAGAGAATGTTATATGAAGACACAGAGAATGTTATATGACACTGGATGAAAAATGATGCATCAACAAGCCAAGGCACACCAAAGATTGTTGGCAACCAACAGAAGCTAGGAAGAGCCACAGAAGGACCCCACAGATCATCAGAGAGTATAGCACTCTCACCCCTTGATTCAGACTTCTGGCCTCCAAAACTGGGACAGAATATATTTCTGTTGTTTTAAGACAGCTGGTTTGTGTTACTTTGTCATGGCAGCCCTTAGGAAAACTATATAACACCCACAAGGATTAGTCATTAAATTTTTTAAAGATTATCTATTTATGTATTTATGTATATATTTATTTATTTATGTATATATTTATTTATATATTTATTTATGTGTATATATATTTATGTATATATTTATTTATGTATATATTTATTTAATTATTTAGAGAGAGAGAGCAAGAGTGAGTACAAGTGGGGAAAGAGGAAGAAGGAGAAGCAGACTTTCTGTTGATCAGGGAGACCTAGCATGGGGCTTGATCCCAGTACTCTGGGATCATGACCTGAGCCAAAGGCAACTGCTTAACCAACTGAGCCACCCATCCGTTCCTCATTCTTTTTTTTTTTCTTTTTTCTTTTAAAAATAATTTGCTTTCTTTTGCATGCCACAGGACAGATTTCTTTAAAACAGGGTACATCAAGAATAAAAATAACCCCCCAACAATCTTTATTTTCACTAATATAAGAAATCCTTCTGGAAACATAAGCAAATGACTAAAAAGGCTTGAACCACTGAATCTACAAGTTAATACATGATCTGTTATGGCAGAATAACCAAGGATTTTCACCCAATGAAAGATTTTAATTTTCCAAATATAAAAGAGTCTACAAGGATCATACATGACAAAAATCTCTTATTCCAGGTTTTATGGTAAAGATGGATAACACACTGGCAGCTGAAGAAAGCTGAAACTTTTACTAATAAATAGATCCAAATTAAGAATTTCTACAACATTTCTTTAGAAAACAGAACCAGAATTCTTTTTTTTTTTTTTTTAAACGATGATCCTGTGGAATGCCTTTACCTCCATCTTTCTCTAGTATTAGAAACAGTAAAACAGACACAAGGATGTTGACTGACAGCTCAACAATTCTGGATGCAGGACGTTTACAGGTACACTTGTTTAAAAGTCCTACAGGCTTATTGACTAAGGCTAGACAACAATTCATATGAACCTATTTGGTGCATTTTCTACCATGATCCAAGATCATTATATGGATATAGCCAAGGGCTGGGCCCCAACTTTCAGGAGAAAGACCACAAAGAAGAAAATAAGGGTGGCAATCTGGTCCCCCCAGTTGATTATTTGTATCCTGGAACTGGAAAAACAAAAGGTGGCAAATACAGACTGCAACGAGTAAAAGGACTTGGAAAAGTTGGTGGAGAGTGGCACGGTATACGAGTAAGGTCACTGGGCTTAGGACGGCAAGGGTGCTATGCTGAAAGAGCATCTGTGGGACCAAGTACTTATAATGTCTTGTGGTGTCATTCCCTCAATGACTTTAGAATATCTGTATGTGATAATAAATAGATCAGTTATGTAATAAGGCAGTTTGTTGAATACACACTCATCCTGTGGAATGAACCACCAGAGAGAGAAAGACAGACAGGATACCATACACATTCTTGAAAGTTTTCTTGTGATGTGTTTAATTTGTTTGTTTTCAAAGCTATCCAGGCTAACTCTTTCTGGGGATTTCCTTGGAGAGAAGAGTTGTCCGCTGAGTCTGGTTTGCTTAACCTCTCCTTTATCAAGAGATGATGACTGACTTTAAAGAAAAATAAAGCTGAAGGTTTTGATTTTTATTTTTTTCCCTTTTGGTTGCATCATTCTGAGTGTTCTCATATAAACAAACAAATGAAAAATCACAACCAACCAACCAACCAAACAAACAAAAAACAATAGTTTTTGATGTATCCAGCTGTTGTATCCTCAGGAAATTCCAGATGTTTCCAGGTAACTCTGTAGTTTACGGACTGTGGTTTTGTCCAATGAGTAAAGCTCAAAATCAAATGTCGTGTTTGTGATATGAAAGTGTCTAGTTTCTTCTATAAGGTTCACAACCTGTTGCAGAATGTGTCTCTCCCTCAGCATCATTAACCTTCTGTGAAGCTCCACCAGTAGGTAGAGCTTTGTCACATTCACCATTCTTTATTTGCTTATCTGATTTGCTTTGCTTTATTGGACTTTTCACTTCAAGAACCTGGTTGTTGTTGCTTTTTAATAAAGGTGGTGGAGGTTTGTGATGGAGGGTGAAGAAGCTGAGCTGCTTTCACTGTCGCTGCCATCACTTAAGCTAACACTGTGGCTTTGGCTCCCTCCTCTATTTACAGGTCTCTCCATTTCAGAGTCATTGTCATTATCCTCTCCCTCATCTGATTCCTCCTCATTGTCATCGGAATGCAGATCTTTCATTACAGACCTTAAAGGACCCTGTTGCCTGGTCTGGGACAGTGTGAAGCTGGAGCTGGAGTTGGCAGGGCTGGGTTGTTTAGAATCAGATCTGGAGGACATGTTCTCCTCCATGTCGGAATGATTGGGATCCACAATATTGTCAAATGGCAGTGAAGTTGTCTGTTCTTCTCAGAGGTCTCACTTTCAATTTTGACCTTTCCCATCTTGATGTGAGATTTATCTTTTATCTGTTTTTTGTCAGCAGAACACATGAGAATCAATGGTGGCACGCTAGAAAAACTCTTAAATAAAGCATCTGAACTACTCTTTTTCCTTTTTTTGGCTGAGAGTTCTTTGGAATCTGAAATGGCGGGGCGGGGGGGGCTTTCATGTGTTCTCTGGAGTCTTTAGGAGGTTTTTCCTTGAGCTCCTCCATCACTTTGTGAGGCTTTGAAAAACTGGTGGTGGTGGTGGTGGTGGTGGTGCTGGTGGTGCTGGTGATGGTGGTGGTGGTGCTGGTGGTGGTGGTGGTGGTGTGGTGGTGGTGGTGTGGCGGTGGTGGCGGTGGCGGTGGTGGCGGGGGGGGGGCGGCGGTGGCGGTGGCGGTGGTGGGGTGGTGGCGGCGGTGGTGGTGGAGTGGTGGCGGTGGCGGTGGCGGTGGCGGTGGTGTGGTGGCGGTGGTGGTGGTGTTGGTGGTGGTGGTGGTGGTGTGGATGCTCCTGTTGGGATCCCCTCCTGCCTTCAGCAACTTTCTTCTAAACTACTCTGTGGGGTTGTTGAAGGTTAGCTTTTCACCACAGAGGTGATTCACTGGTGGGTAGCCTTCAAGAGGCAAGAATAAGTCATAATCAAAGCAGACTTCCTTAGGTTCTTCCTTGTTTTTAAAATAAACCTCAGTTGGCAAAATGAAACCAGCACACGCAGATTCTTCTACTTTGTAAGGTGGATCTTTGCACACTCTTTTTGGCCTAGGAAAGCTTTCATGCAAGCGGAAGACGACTTTCTCCACAAGGTGCTGTATGTCCCTGTGCTCTGAGTGGTGCATAAACACCATCCAGTCATGGGTGAAGCCCTCCATGGTGGGTTTTTTCCTCACCTGGGCGCAGTGCCCCAGCTCCAGCTTCACCTGCATGGCACACAAGCTAGCCATGCTCGGGGGCCAGGAGATTTGCTAGGGTGTTGTGTGGCACTACCCTCCCCCGCCCCCCTCAGCTGTAATTCATGAAGAGGCTGCTATGAATGTGAGAGCGCCCAGGAGCGGAGGGCAGATGGGGGACATTCTCGGCCCTTTTCCCCCCGCATTCCTAAATTTTTTTAATACAGAAAACATATCTACATTTTTTATTATATTTCTTTGTCTTTACTAAAGCATAATATATTGACATAATTATTATCCTATAATAATATTTCTAAGGAATATTTAAGTTTTTTTTTCATATTCCTAAGCCTAAACCAATGTCATATGTAGTCTGTAAGCACATACTAAAAGTTATAGTCAACATGCATTGATTGCTACTCCATTTTAGGTGCTATACTAAGTACTTTATGTAAATTACATGAATTTTACTTATAACAAATATATAAGGATTTTTTTTTATTTTTATTTTTTTAAAGATTGTATTTATTCACTGAGAGAGAGCAAGAGTGAGAGCCAGAGAGTATAGAGGGAGAGGGAGAAGCAGACTCCCCACTGAGCAGAGAGCCCTGACACGGTGCTCAATCCTAGGACCCTGAAATCATGACCTGAGCTGAAGGCAGATGCTTAACTGAGACACCCAGGTGCTCCACAGATGTTTAAATGATGAAATTTTGGTGCAAAAAGGATAATATTCAAATCCTCATGTTGTTGAGGTAATGGAACTGCATCATATAATAACAAAGAAATCTTTGAAGGTATAATGCAGGAAGACAACATTTACTGATTTATTATATGCCAGGCACTGAATACTGAAATTATGTTTCTCAAATGTACCATCACAATACATAACTTCTGCCCCTCCAAAAATTTAGAAAGTTTAGAAAATGAATACTTCAATTACAGTGGTTAGAAAATGAAGTTTATTGGATGTTAATTTCCTTAGCCCATGTGATCAGTAGACTAAGCCAGATAGAAATTTAATATGAAAATGAGACAATAAAGAAGTAAAGGCAATGGTGTAGTTTGTCACATGTGATACCTTTTTTGTCATTCTCACAGTATCAATGACTTATTTTTTAACATGCCTGTATCTAGATATATTTGTATAATGTATAATGTGTCTTCCCCTCTAGAGTGTGTATGCTTGTCTCCCTCCCTCTTTCTCTCTCTGTCCACATGTATAGTAATAATATATGTAGGTTAAATATTATATGTAATAAATAAGTGTTTTACAAATTTGACACAAATAAATATATGACAATTAGGATTTGACAACAAAAGATATACTGAGTTGATTTGTACGAAAAGGTTAAACAAAATATTTGTTTGTATTTAACAAAGTGGGTATTACCAACAATTTTGATGGGGATACCACTGTTTGACAGTAGACATTTCCCCACACAATGTTAAGATGTTAATATCTCTTCCATTCATACCCTCCATGCTGGTAGCAATATTTGGTCTATGACAATTGGAAAACACCTCACCACTTTCCAAATACCATTAAAGGAGGTGGTACTAGCCCTGGTTGAAAATCTCAGAGAGAGAAGACGACAAAATAGGTTGGAAGCTGCATTATTAGGTTTCATGTAGCTAAATGCTATAGCTAACACTGTAGATTAGATATCCAGGCCCACTACTAGACTTCTGTATCATTTACTCTCCTGATTACAAATAATGGGAGGCCAAACATACTGAACCTTCCTTTCAGTTAAGGGTGATCATGTGATCCAATTCCACAGATAGGACATATGCAAATGTGCTAGGGGCTTTCTTCCATTCAAAAATAAATAAAAAAATAAATAAATAAAACTTAAAACCTCACAAAGAAAGGGTGTTTTCAGCTACCTGGCATGCTTATATAAAAGTCAAAGTACCACAGCCATCTGATGGGATCATGGTCATAAAAGGAAACTGCTGGACATAAGGAATGTAAGACAGAAGAACTCTGGTGCCCTGATGAACACTTTGAACATCAGCAATAGCCCTTCATTGATTACAACTTCTTTTTTTGCTATATAAGCATCATATAGTTCAAAGTCATTTCAGTAGAGTTTTCTTTCCATCTTAGCAGTATGATCCTATCATATATAGTTAGGTAACTTATATACAAAGACTTTTATTAAAGATCTATATGAAATTATATCACAAATGGATAGGAGAAATTGTGGTCAATTATATAGTTAAGCTATTAGAAGACAGAGAGCAGGGGTTCCTGGGTGGCTCAGTATGTTAAGTAGGCCTTTGGCTCATGTCATGACCCTGCTCTCTTCTTAGAAGGGAGTCTGCTACTCCCCCTCCCTCTACTTGCCACTCTACCTACTTGTATACCCTCTTCTCTCTCTCTGTCAAATAAATAAATAAAATGTTTAATTTTTTAAAATTCAAAAATAGAAGGCAGACAGCAAATCATTTCCATCTGAGAATACAGAAGCAGAGATAAAGATGACTGATAGGGTAAATAAGAAGATAGGAAATAATTCATAGAGCTTATGGTAGCATATAAAGGATGAGCTGAGTGGAGTTTTTAAGAATAAATTCAAGTAAGAGAAGGAATTGAAATGTAAAAGAAAAAGAGGAGGTTTAATGCAGGAATATTTTTAGGTAAAAAGGAAATGTCTCAGCAGCAAATATATGAAAAAAGTAGATGAAGTGCAGTATGTGGTCAATACAATACAATACAATGCTAAAGTGAGAGGTCTTAAATGCACAGTAATTTGAATGATTAAGAATTTACTTGAGTTCTTTAAACAATGTTAATAAATGCTTACATAAAGACATGTGTACCCAACTTTTAAAAAAAAAGCCTCCCCCTGATTAAATCATAAACCTTTTATTTCAGAGTTCATCTATTGTAATCAATCATTGGAGTAACAATTTTAAAATCAGTTCATTGTCACTTTAAAATACTTTAATTTCTACACGGTAAATCAGCGGCTGTGATTCTTAGATAAAACATATAAAATGATTTTATTTTCTAAAATGATAAGAAATGATGAAAGGGAGTAGAAACCAAATGGGAAACTAAGAATGCAGAGGTAGTTTTCCATGAATTATAAGCTACTCTTTATCAATTTGCTCTTGTTAGAATGCATTTCACTTGTATCTTTTTTTCATCTTTCAACATACATATTTCTTTGCATGGCCAATAAGAATGATATATTTGACCTAAAAGTGAAAAATAAAATATTGCTAGTATTAAAAAATGTGACTCTAGGGTGCAATTTAAAAATAGGTAGTTTTTCTGAAAATATTTCATATGGTTAGTTTTATCACATGGAAAATGCCTGTTATCATTTTTAAAAAATTATTTCAAGCTAATATAATAGACAATGAATGAACTAGAAATATCAAATTTATAATTCACTTGAATAACTTTTATTTTTTCAGTGATAAATCTAGGAGAAAAACCTATATGTAGCAAATTTAAGAGAATTTGTTACTTACAATGTGTCAGGTCCATGAGTTTTATTATATGCAACTTTAACTATCCTGAAATCCTTGGGAATATATTGATAAAGTGACAGAAAACTTACCCAAAATGAAGGGCCAGAGGAATAAATTAAATTTACTATCAGAGGAAATAGAAAATATCTGTAAATTACAGCATCTATAGACAGCTATGTTTGCAACGTCCCTTTAACCATGCTATGATATTTGCTAACCATGCTTTTGCTATTTGTTCTTATTACAGACCCAGATGGCCCAGGTTGATCTTTAATTTGTTAGGCTCAAAATAAAATATTGTCCTCTCCAGAGTTTAACAAAGGTTGCCCAACTTTATAGTCTAAGACATTCCAAATAAATCTGTTTCACACTGCAATTTAACCACAAGCAGAATATAAAGATTAGAACTTTCTCTTGGGTCTTCCCAGCTGCTCAGATTTAAATACCCTCATTGCTTGACCATCCTCCTTTGCTTACTGTGGACTCTTCTATTTGAGTCATTAAATAACTAAACATATATTTTATTTGTGTTCAGCATTTTCTTGTAAGATACTCATGTACCTGAGGGAGTGCTTTTAATGTAAGGTGAAATGTGTATACATTTTGGGATGAAAAATTCTTCCCTCTTTCTCTTCACCCTCCAAGATGTTAATTGATTTTATGGACTGCTTCTATTTGGTTAGGTTTCTACTGTCATTAAATAAGACTCCAGTTTTAATTTTTTAAAAAATATCCTATGGCAGAAGCTTAGTAGCTTCATGGTGAAGTACCACCTTGGTATGAATTCTTTGATGCTAAACAACAAATTTCCATTTGGATAATAACATTATTTTAGCTAATTCATAAATAATTTTTAAGATATTTAAAAATAATAAGTAAGTTTCTTGATTTATACACAACTCTATTCTTGGGATACTATTTTAGAATAATGCTACATTGTGTTTAGTTGTAAATATGTGAAGGCATTACACTGATTTATTTAATATATTTTGTTGGAAGTCTGATGCTTAGTAATGTATGAGGTATGGATGATAAATAATGAGTGATGTCAAATGTTAAAAAAATAAATTCTTAAGAAATATTACTTAAAAATAGACTGATGAGAGAATAAATGTCTGGATACAAAATTATTGTACAGATAAAGAAAAGAAAGACTAGGAAATTTAGGAAGGACACACATGGAAGGGAAGTTAATTCATACTATTGATAAGCAAGATAAAAGTACTTTTACTTTATACTAAAGCAAATAAATGTACATTTTTTGGTAAATAAGGAATTTACTTGATTTACATTCATTTGTGGAAAGTTTTATGAAGAAAATTCTTATTCCTTTAACATCTGTCTCAGTCTGAATAGCTATCTTTAATTAGCTATTAACAGGCAAATGTACACAAAGAACTCTGAGGATTAGATGAAAAATTAGCAGCTAGTGAAATAACATATGTGAAAATCATAATGTCAGACAATGAATAAGTTCACAGTAAAAGCTAATTGTCTACTTCCTCTTCCCCTCTACAAATTCCATTTTTCAAAGAACTTCTTTGTCTATTTAGATCCCACATGGTAAGTAGTCTGCTGTAGTTTCTAATTTCCTAATGCTATCTTTAATTTCCTTTATGATTATATATTCTCTATTAGGCAGTTTTATTCATACTCCTTTTTACGAGGTGGGTTTTATAAACATCCCAATTATGACCAACTAGAAATACTTTGCACTGCACACATTACGGAGAGGAGATGGTTCTCTCACTCGACAGATTCACCACCTTACTTATACCATGCAATTGTTAACAAGAAAATTAAGAGCATAAGGAAACTGGAAAAAAAAAAAAAGAGCAAACAAAAAAAGGACAAAACCACAAAGCTTACAAGAAACTGTAAACTTTCTAACAGATGTCTTTATTGTGAATTGACTTATATTTATAGTTTTATTCATTCAGGTCTTTTATTAAAATTTACAACAATACTTGCCATACTTAACAATAAAAATGCACCCATGTATATATGCCATGTTATATCATGCTGACTAGACATATGTTGAGTGGTGAGGTGAACCATGAGAGACTATGGACTCTGAAAAACACTCTGAGGGTTTTGAAGGGGTGGGGGGTGGGAGGGTGGGGTACCAGGTGGTGGGTATTATAGAGGGCACGGATTGCATGGAGCACTGGGTGTGGTGCAAAAATAATGAATAATGTTATGCTGAAAATAAAAAATAAATTTAAAAAAAGCATATTGTCATATGCAAAGAAAAAATATGACTTATAACTGATCAATTACATGGCAAAATATGCAAAACCCCAAAAACACTTATCAAAACATAGTAAGGAAAAATACAAGAAAAAGCTTATAAAGAAGGTATTAAGGAAAGCAAAAGTAAGGTGCAAATAAAAGCAAAAAAAATATTGAGGTACGAAAGAAGGAAGCAGAGTAACATTTGGCTTTAATTTTACTCTTTAGACAAAATCTAGTCTTCAGCTTCTTCATCAATTTCAGTATTACTTTTTAGAAGTTAAAAATGTGTACTTTGATATGATTTTTGGTGACCGAAAATATTTATATAATCAAGCCATACATTATCAAATATAATTATTAATTATATGACAGGATGCAAACAAGATACTTTATTTGGATTCATTTTAAACATATAAATATTCACTTTGAGCTACTGGTAAGCATTCAAGGATGAAACTTAACAGTTAACATGATGGAGCAGCCCACAATGAAGTATTTTAAAGGTGGCAAAAGAATACCTTTTTCCTCTATTTTTTCAGACAACAATACTAACATGGGAGCACTTACTAATGGTTGCTTGCAGAGAAAATAGTTTCTTTGCTGGAATATGCTACACAAGTTAATCAAACTGAGATACCTTGACAGTACAAGGATTTCTTACATGATACCAAGTGCAAACATTTTACAATAATTCTACTGTAGGGAAGATGCTACAATTACATGCAGTGAAAGATAAGAAGCAAATGGAAAATGAGGAAAGATTTTCCTCACTTTAAAGCTAACTATATCACCAATTGCCAGATTTCCAGATCTAAGTTTTAAGAAACAGTATTTTCCAACACATTTAAGAAACAACTGAAATACTTTTTAAGGTAGCAACAGCAACATCATGAGGATAAAAAATATCAAGTTCACTTCACAAAACAGGGCACATACCCTCTTTTTGAGAGCTTGATAAACTGCATAACCTTTGAAAATCAAACTTCAGGTCAATCAAACTTAAGGTCAAGGAATAGCTGAGATGAGTCTTGGTCTGTTACTACAAGGAAAAAAGTTAGTAACTTACTAGCATTTTCCTGGGCATGATTCTATAGCTAAAAACATTTTTCTCCTGTAGTTGTATCAGTTGAAAGAATGTGTCTACTTAGTATTTTGATTGTGTTATAAAGGAACCATAGGAATCATTGAGTAGCAGAGAAAGCTAAAAACCTGAATCACAATGCAAATTCTTGAAATCTGAGAATTAAATTTGTATAACAAGAAAAAGGTAATAAAATTCCAAAATCTAAAAATCAAGTTTGTTTTTGTATCCTAGGAAATTCATTCAATGACTTGAAATGATTTTTACACTTGGCTTTGAGACCAGTGAAGGAGGAAGCAGTTAGTTCAAAAGAGCAAGGAAGGTGAAAGAAGATACAAAAAGAGGCAGAATAAGCTTAACAACCGGTCTGAAGGAACACTCAACACTGTCAGGGATGACAAGATAACCAAGTTAAAAAGCTGCATTGAATTCTGAAGTACTTGAATTGTTGCCCACTTTCTAAGAGGCATAACTGTGTACTAGAAGGCTGGGTTTGGCTTCACAAACTTTCTGTAAAGACCCATTCAGTTATATGACAAAGTCGATAGTATTCCCACATTTGTGCACTGCACCAATATGCAAAATGTAGTGACTGGCTATATAGCAATTCCCAGGATTGGCTCAGTGATCCTAATGTACACTTAACTCATTTCTAAAGATGTACTTAAATTCCCTGATCAATGGCCATCCTTGGAACAATTTGGGAACAAACTAAACAAAGTAGTATTAGAATATAACACAGAATGTAAAATAAATACTCATAAGCCCATATTGATATAAATGCATGACTGAAAAAAGTAAATGAGGAAGAAGTAAAAATCTCCTGTGCAGAAGAATCCCAAATGAATTAAGTAGATGGTCTGCCTCGACGGAGTAAAAGATAACTTCTCACTCCTTAAATATGGGCAGCACATTACAATTTCTTTTTTTTTTTTTCAAGATTGTATTTATTTATTTGACAGAGAGAGAGAGAATCACAAGTAGGCAGAGAAGCAGGGGAGGGGGAAGCAGGCCCCCTGCTGAGCAGAGAGGCCAATGTGGGGCTCCATCCTAGGACCCTGGGATGATGACCTGAGCTGAAGGCAGAGGCTTTAACCCACTGAGCCACCCAGGCACCCTTTTCTTCTTTTTATTTTCTTGGACATGCACACAAAATAATACTTTCTATACCAGTCTAATTCATTATCTAGGAAAAATAAAAAAATAAAGTCTATACAGACTAATACAGATGGATAAATAAGTGGATTGATTAAGTAAATGGATAAATGATTAATAGATACCTGGGGGTAGAGATGATAGATAGATAGATATACAGATAGATAGGATAGATGGTCTTATGATATTCTCCATAGCTAATGCATAGAAAGAACAACAGTTCAGAGCAATGATTCTGGAGAACATTTCTAGTCACTTTTCCAGATCATAGACTTCATATCATTTGCAGACTGCAAAGAGAGCTTATATTATAGATGATGAAACTATTAAAAAAAGAAGAAATTAGTTTTTGCCCAATGTCACACAGGTAATGATCAGATATTTTATTAAGTGGAAGATGCACTAGGATATTTATAAATGTCTAAGTGTTATAACATGGCTATCTAGAATCTATCTTTGACCTTATTTCCAAAAATATAATTATTTTCTCTGCATTAGTCAAGTTGAATCAGAATAATTAATTTTAAGCAGTTGATGGTAAAAATACAATTACATAAAATTAAATATTCTAATGCCCAAATTTTACAAGTTCTGAAGTTTGATATTAAATTTGACTTGAAATTAGAGTGGCAGTGAAGAAGCTTTCATATAGATTTCTGAAAATGCCGAAAGTGTATACTAATTATAAAAGAATAAAAATTGAGCTTCTATTATCTTCAGGCTGATTAGTACATACCAGGACCTAATCTGTAAGGTACAGATTCAAACTTGCAGCTATCTAAACTAAGTCTTTGAGTCTGCAGTGGGATCATCAATGTATATTGATACAGCTATATACATAATAAATAAGCTTTTTATTAATCCTAAGAAGATAATTAGGAATATATATTAAGCCCAAAATACACTAAATAAAATTCATTGATTATCTTTAAAAATGTATATCTTGAACATTTGTTTTATCAAAATATATGATGGGATTCCTGAAATGTACAGCCTAATCAGTAAAGTGGTTTTATATAGTAAAATATATTGTTAAATATCTTTTAATATTATAAATAATAAAGAGGCCAAAATCAATTCTTCTTAAAATAAAGAATTAAATTTTGTGAACATAACTTTAAAGTATAAGATATATATATTTTTTTTTTTAAGATTTTATTTATTTATTTGACAGAGAGAAATCACAAGTAGATGGAGAGGCAGGCAGAGAGAGAGAGAGGGAAGCAGGCTCTCCGCTGAGCAGAGAGCCCGACGCGGGACTCGATCCCAGGACTCCGAGATCACGACCCGAGCCGAAGGCAGCGGCTCAACCCACTGAGCCACCCAGGCGCCCCAATATATTTTTATATCCTACAAAATATCGTGACTTATTTTCAAGATACGTCAGTTTTTCGTTTTGTTTTATAGACTCAGAGTATAGTTATTTATAAGATATTGTGGTATTTACTAAGAGCTAGGATATGACCCTGTATCTGAATCTAATTAATTCAGGGGAGTGATCAATAAAATAGTCATTCTGTTTCTCAATGTATGTAAAGTAGGCAATATACTTACATAGCTCCTTAAGATTCTTAAACCCTGGTGTACATGTCTTCTCGCAATTATTCAATCAAACACGAATCAAGGTGTTGCTGGAATGAATTTTGAAGATGAAAAAGTCTCAAATCAATTGACTTTAAGTTATAGAGGTTTCCTGGGTAGGTCTAGCCTGAAAGTATATCCAGAGGCCAAAGAATGAAGTGGCCTCAAAGAAATAAGGACCTGAAGCAGGTATCTCCTTTTGGTCATGGGGAAGCAAACTGCAGTGCTGTAGGGAAGGCCTCATGGCAGGAAATGATAGTGAGTTCTAGGAGCTAAAAATGGCCCCGGGATGACAGCATGCAACAAAATGGGGATCTCAGTCTGAGAACTATAAGAAACGGAATCCTTTCAACAATCCCTGAACTTGTATGAAGATGGTGAACTTTAGGTAACACTGAAGCCCCAGCAACACATCGATAGCCCAGTGAGACACTGAGTAGTGAATCTAGCTAATAGCACCCTGACTCATGACTTATGGAAACTAAGAGATAATGAATTTGTGTTGTTTTAAGCTATTAAATTTGCAATAAATTGTTAGCAATAGAAAACTAATACAGTATACAAGTATTGCATAAAGTAAATATATTTATGGATATCTTATTAGTATTATCTTGTGAGATATAAATGTGTAGTTTAGGATGAATTAAATAAAATTAAACAGCCATAAAAAGAATGAAATCTTGACATTTACAATGGACCTGGATGGAACTAGAGAGTATAATGCTAAGTGAAATAAGGTCACTTTAAACAGTATAAGCTAACATTTTGCTTTGATTAAAGTTTTCTTTTTTTAATCACTTTCAAAAAAGATATATTTAATAGACAATGAACTATTTCTTGTTGTCCCCATGTTATGTGTAGTTTGTTTTGTTTTGTTTTGTTTTTTGAAAATGCTATTTTCAGATAAGCAAGCATCAGAATTAATATGAAGTAATTTCCTCACAAAAAAACAATTGACTCAGGGCACTTGTGTGGCTCAGTGGGTTAAGCCTCTGCCTTCAGCTCAGGTCCTGATCCCAAGGTCCTGGGCTCGAGCCCCACATCGGGCCCTCTGCTCAGCAGGGAACCTGTTTCCCTCTCCCCCTCTGTCTGCTTCTCTGCCTACTTGTGATCTCTCTCTCCCCATCAGATAAATAAGTAAAATCTTTAAAAAAACAAAAAAACTGACTCATTTTATGAGTATGTCTATTATTACCTTTCAAACACTGAAAAAAGCTTTATTTTGTTAGTTTTCCTTTTTGTACTTTAATGGAGTGATCATAAATCTGTTTTTTCAATTTCTCAGATATCCAATCAGATAGTTAACCAAACAATATACATTATATGCATACATCACACATGTTTTCACTACATATTGTATTATAAATACATATAAATGAATACCAAATAAAATTATCAAAAGATCCTCAAGATTATTAGTCATTAGGGAAAGCAACTTAAAAACACATGAGATATAATTATACCTTTATTACTATTGAAATGAAAACAGCTACAACTGGCAATACAAAACACTGAATTATTAATTACACAGAGCACATGGAATTCTAATACAGAAGTGAAAAGTGTGGACTTTCTTGTCTTGTTCATCACTTTAGAAAGAAAGACTATGTTTTCTAAGTTATTCTTTTTTTAATATTTTATTTATTTATTCTAAAGAGAGACAGTGAGAGGCAGCATGAGAGGGGAGAAGGTCAGAGGGAGAAGCAGACTCCCCATGGATCAGGGAACCTGAGGCAGGACTCAATCCCAGGACTTTGGGATCATGACCTGAGCTGAAGGCAGTCACTTAACCAACTGAGCCACCCAGACACCCATTTCTAAGTTACTCTTAATTAAAATTTCAGTTGCGTGCAACTGCACCAGAAGTCCATGTAAACTATTAAAAACTGTATACATAAATCAGAAGACAAGCTAATGTAAAATAAAGCAATGCATTATAAAAAGTTTCAAATAATTTTTTGGAAGAAGAGGATACAAGTGTATGGTCATACAGATACTATTATAAAGGAATGCAGATGTGTATAATGTATAACATATATTAGAGAATATATGATATATTTAATATTCTATATCATGATATGTATTAAATGTACTAAGTATATATTTATATGGGTATCTGCATAAATGCATTTCTACTTCCAGTTAACTTGGAAACTTATTGTAAATTTTACAATCATAAATATACATATACTTCTGTTTCCTTAATTATACATTAATAATTATCTTTAAATTTTTTGAATAATTCTGTTTGAAAATTATTAGTCATTTTATGTTACATGATGGTAAATGTACATTTGTGAAAATTCTTAAAACATCAAGGATTAATACTGATAGCGATTAAATAAAATTTAACTATTAAGTATCATTATAGATTTTCCTTACATTAGATAGTTCACAGTAAATAAAATTATTTTTTCATTTTCTACTGTGAAAACTTATCTATGTTTTCTTTTCTTTTCTTTTTTTTTTGGTTATGGATCATATTCCTTGTGCCAAGAGGACTGCAAAGTCATAAAATCCAAAGAATAAACTATCTTCTTCATCAACGTAGGTATGACTCCTTGTGGTCACAAAATTTAAGAATTAAATAGACAAATTATCTGCCCTCCTACTTCACATACACATATACACATACACACTACACCACTTCAAAGAGCTTGGATAGAATAAATTGAAAAAAAGTTCAGTAAGATTGAACATGGGAAATACAGAAGTCATTGGTTCATGGTCATAGTGATGGTATACTACTGCTGAACATATTGAGACGTCAATCAACAATGTCTTAGTAGGAGAAACTCCTTAATTTGAATTAGATACTGTTTACTCAGAGACACTTTCATGTCTACTGTTTTTGGTGGCAACACAATCTATTTTCTGAGAAAAGCCTTCCAAATTGGCAAGGAAGAAGTCAAACTTTCACTGTTTAAAGATGACATGATACTCTACGTAGAAAATCCGTAAGACTCCACTGAAAAAATTGCTAGGACTAATAAACAAATTCAGCAAAGTCAAAGGATATCAAATCACTGTACAGATATCTGTTGCAGTTCTATACACCAATAATGAAATAGCAGAAAGAGAAATCAAAGAATTGAAACTATCTGCAGTTATACCAAAAGCAAAAAGTTACCTAGGAATAAACCTATCCAGGGAGATAAAAGATTTGTACTCTGAAAATTATAGAATGCTTATGAAAGAAATTGAAAAGGACACAAACAAGTCAATCTTTCTTGACCCAGGCTCTGATTTTCTGTGTAACAATAAGTCCTTCAAAATATTAGAAGGGATTTGACGAATTTTCTCCCATTTAGAGTCACATGGCACTAGTTATACTCAAATTTCCTTACTAGAAAAAATCTCGCCAATCCTTTCTTTTGTTTCCTGTATCCATGCAATGTTCTCTCAAATTAATGGCAGCTACATAGAAGCCAACTGAAACTCAGAAGGCTTAATGGCATTGCTTCATACAGCACTGTACAGTCTAGTGTCGTATTATTTGCCATCTAAAACTAGTTCTACCTCTGCAAAGTCCTCACTGTTGGGCTTCTTTAGTAAAAGAACTTATAAACTGGACTTCCTTCTCTTCCCCTCTTCCCACCTCCCACAAATTTACCTCTTTCTTGTATTATACATTACTATTCTGGATCTTCTCTCATAATTAACTGAGGCTAACGAGTTCCATAGAAATCTAGGTCACTTTTCACTTGCCACATGTGTTAATACTGACATATGTTCGTCAATGGTAATACTGATTTCTAGCTTTCCAACATTGACTATTTTCTCACAGTCAAAAGGCCACTGGACATATTTTAAATTCTCCTAAATCCAGATATTTTTGCATCACAAAGATTGCTATTTCTAAACAAGAAAGTATTGAGATATTTATAAGCTCAAATATGGAGAATATATTTCTCCTGCAACAATACTGGGAGGGTAAAGAGATTGGCGGGACAGCCTGCCTTTTTTTATTTAATCTCAGGGATAGAGGATGACCAAGGCTCCACCACAGTATTCAACACATGACTTTCTAGTTATCCCTAAAATAATCTGTATTCCAGTCAGCCAGAAGGAAAAATAACATAATGGAGCATGTGTGGGAGTTGTTATGAGCCAGAACTGGAGAGAATTCACATTATTTCAATGTTCATACCTCATTGACTGAAACTCAGCCTCATGGCTCTATTTAACTACACCAAAGGCTGGGAAATGCTAATTTTACCCAGGAAGAAGAGGAGAAATTACACTGTGATGGGCAATTTCTAAGACTAGACTAGAACAGAAGAATATTAAGAAAACTTTTTATTGTCAGAGGTAGATCTTACACAAATTTCAACAAGAGAATTAGCAAGCTTGGTCATGTTTATACTCAGCAAACATCTGTAGACCCCTGGAAATAATGCAGGGTGCTTTTAAAGTATTTTGAGGAAAGCAATGAAAGATTAATATTAAATAATAAAGACAAGATATAGACAAATAACATGCTTAGGTAATCTTAAAATTTGAATATTCATTCACAGTCATTCCAACACTGAGAAATTGATGGTGCTTGACTTGACAAAGGTGGCTCAAATGGGTTGAGTGAAATGTAAAAGATCTTGGTGAATTCCAGCCTTGGTTGACATAAATCTTTTTGCTTCTAAAGTGTATCCATCATGCAATACCTAAATTTGGGTATCACAATATATCTACTCCAAGATTTGAACATTTTCTGTCATCAAAATAAATTATAGAAATTGATTAAAGGCCCAGAATATGTGTGAGGTGCTAAGCCAAAAATCACTTCATATTTCAAGTTATTATTAAAACCAATCACAGTTTTGATGTTGAAATTTACTTTTGCATAAATTTAAAAAATCTTTAAAAAATACGATTTGCAACATTTGGATTCATCTCACTTTTTCAGAGCTCTAGCCATTGTTTTTTGCATAAAAATAGACATAACAATTGTTTTTATCATCTTTCTCTCTAAAACACATAAATTTCAAGATAATGAAGTAAACCAAAATATTTGTGCATGCTAAAATTGTTCTTTTTCTCTGGAAAGAGAGTTTGTGCCTTTCAATGTAGGCTCAAAAGTGCTCAAGAAGCCAAAATGGCTCAGTAACATTGATTTATATGGGTCAGGATTTGGTTTTTAACTAAATTTTATTTTCAGGAAAAGGTTAAGTATAAGTGCATTATTTTCTAATTATATAAAGTAGATGGAAAAATTTAGTGTGGGTCAGACATTGTATATATTAGATTTCCATGAAATTCTGGTGTATTGTCTTTCTAGGACATATTCCATAGTCAGAGATAGCACGAAATTCAATCCCGGCAAGTTTTTTTGTGATCTGGTGTCTACCTTGTTCTGTGTCCTATCATTTTTCACTTTCTCAATGGTCAGCAATTATAATATCTTTTGAACTTGAATATCCCTCCAACTCCTTTAGTCATTTTTCTGCGTTCTCTTGTGTGTGCCATTCTCTTTTATGTGAGAGAGCAAATTCTCTTCTCTGCCCTACACTTTGCTTTCTCCTGCTGTCTTGTTATTTCCTTTAAGGCCTCTTGTTGAATTCCCTTTATACCCTGTTTTCTTCCTGTGCTGCTAATCCCCCAGTTCTACTTCTGCTCTTTCACTGAATTCCTGCTGTGCCTTCACTTTCTAGAGCTATACTATTTCCCTTCATGCTATTTTTAGGATCTGCACTGAAAGATGCACCCTGATGTTTAGGTTGGCACTGGAATCCTTCTCCTAATGCCTAGAAAGTGTACCTTAGAATCCATGCCTTTGAGGATAAAGAATATTTCTCAGCAAATGGAAAGTGGAATCAAAGGTAAAAACAAATCCTTTAACCAACTGTAATTTCTGACTTTCTAATCTACATTAAAAATAGTATTGTCCCTAGTATACTTAAATATCACTGGAAACATGTTCTCTGAAGGTTTTAGATAAAATTGGAAGAAGGGTCTATGCTTTCTTTTTACTTTTACTGCCTATCCATTTTTTGTGGGTTACACTGTGACAACTACTTTCCAACACTTCCTGAAATGATCTATATGGCCCTTCCCCCTAGGAGTCCACCTCTCCCCCAAAGCCTTCATTAAAAGTAACTTGGTATGTGAGCATTTCTTCACCTCAATGAATAGAATCCTTGATCACTTTTTGACCTATATAATTTGTATAAAATCTGCATTATCCTCTGTGATATTTAACACATAATTTTTTTAAAGATTTTATTTAAATTCAAGTTAGTTAACATGTAGAGTATTATTAGTTTCAAAGGTAGAATTTAGTGATTTAACACTTGCATAAAGAATATAGTGCTCATTATAAGTGCCTTCTTAATGCCTATCACCATTTACCCCATGTCCCCACCTCTTGCCCCTCTAGAACCAAAAATGTTGGTTTTGATTATTGTTTTCTCTGAAGTTATGAGGAAACAAAACTCAATCAATGTAGTATGTGAAATATAGTTTGTGGAAGTGAGTACATGTCTACTGACTGTTAATACTAACTTACTTAAAAAACAACAAAAGGGAAAAATGCACCTAACACTGAAATATCACTACCTATATATTTATTTTATTTATCTTATCTCATCACTTCTTGGTTTATGGCATACATATAAAATGGGTTTATGGCATATAAATAAAATGGCTTAAATCAACCTCCCTTTGATTCTCTAGTGAATAAGCTCTCAAGTGACAGCAAACAAATGTTTCTTTATCTTATTGATAGCAAACGGCTGGAGAAATAAGGTACCTCATTATTTACAAGCTCTAATACAACTTTTTAAATAATTTTCAGTTATCCTTAAATTATTCTGATTTTTCTCATTTTATATTGTCATTGCTATACCAAAATAGAAGTACATATTTCTGAGCTTACGCCACTAAAACAATGAGATGAGGATTTAAGATATTTTTATATTTAAGTTGAAACCTAGTTAATCATTTGCACATTTATTATCATGACACATATATTTTAACTTAATAAACATCTATAATTTTTAAACCAGGAACTCAAGGAACATGACATAATGAAAATAAATTATTTTACATTGAGTCATAATAATGTTAGATATTACTGTTTATACTTTTTATGAATCTTTACTTGATTCTTATGAAGAATTTAGCAAAGACAGCATTTGTTAAATGAACTATTAAAAGTGTCGTATATATGTCAGATATATTATTATATTATTAATTATTATAGTAATAAAAGTTAAAAAATCTTTATGTCATAATAACAATATGTTACTATTTTCCCAGAATGTTTTCAAACCAATAAGTGATTTTTGTACAGCACTGTTACAATTATGTTAACTGGTATCATTTAAGGCTTTTTTTTTCCAGAAATAATTTTATATGAATGTTCTTGCATATTAAATTTGCAATCATTTTTAGAGTTTTCCACCAGGAATCCTTCAATAACCAGAAAAATTTTACAGTATAATTATACAGAGGTCAGAGGTCATAATATTTTTCCAATGATGTTATAATCGTACATGGTGGTAACTTTTAACTATTCTTATTAGATTTATGATAAATATTCAATGATCATGAAGCTATTTAGCTATTTAATATCATTATCACTATGAGTCATAGATTTAAAAGCCCCCAAGTCCCTTCTATTATTTTTCTTTCAGATAAGCAATATGTTTTCATTACATAAAATTTCAAAACATAAGCATGCAGGGAAAAATAACTCATTTTATTGACAATCTTTAATAATTGCTCTTAATTCTGTGTGGGTTGAATCATGTCATCCAAAAAATATGTCCAACTCTAAACCTCTGTAATGTCAGAATGTGACCTTATTTGGGATAAGGATCTTTGCAGATGTCATTAAAATAAGGATTGCAGGATTGAATCACATGATGCCAATGACCACTGTCCTTATAAAAGGCAGAGAGGGCAAAGACACAGACACACACAGGGAAGAAGGCCATGTGAAGACAGAGTCAGAGACTGGAATTATACTGACACAAGTCAAGAAATGCCAGGATCCACCAGACTCTCTAAGAAGCAAGGAGGGCTTATATATTTCTTTATGTATATATTTCTCATATATTTCCTTGTTAAATTATTTCCTCCAGTTTTCTTTTCCATTTCCTTTATGGAATTGATTTTACTAGACCTACAATTATTATTATTATTTTTACATTTTTAACATCTGTTATAAGGATGTGTCTTTTTTTCTTAAGATTTTATTTATTTGACAGAGAGAGACACAGTAAGACAGGGAACACAAGCAGGGGGAGTGGGAAAGGGAGAAGCAGGCTTCCTGTTGAGCAGGGAACCTGATGAAGGGCTTGATCCCAAGACCCTGAGATCATGACCTGAGCTGAAGGCAGATGCTTAAGGACTGAGCCACCCAGGTGTTCCATAAGGATGTGTCTAATCATCAATGTTCTGTAATAATTCATTTAGCAACACTTTTTTTTAATGCATTTTCTCAATAGTGCATCTTCTAACTATTAGAGTCTTAAACTGAATTTATTATGGCATTTAGATATAGCAACCTCTAGATTTAAGTAATTTAATATTTTTTAATTTTTCACACTTAATCTTTCTTTTAAGGAATTCTTCAACTTGCGTCCAAATTTTCATTTTTTGCTTTTAAATTTTATCTAGCTTTATTTTCTGTTTTCTTCAATTCTAAATCTTCTCTGTTCTTTTAATGGTGGTCTGTTCTTATAATGGATGATATACTATGTTTCCTCTGAGTTAATTTTTTTTTTAAAGATTTTATTTATTTGACAGAGAGATCACAAGCAGGCAGAGAGGCAGACAGAGAGAGAGAGGGAAGCAGGCTCCCCGCTGAGCAGAGAGCCTGATGCGGGGCTTGATCCCAGGACCCTGAGATCGTGACCCGAGCCAAAGGCAGCAAGCAGCTTAACCCACTGACTCACCCTGGCGCCCCTCCTCTGAGTTAATTTTTAAAATTGTGATGTTTTGTTTTGTTTTTGTTTTGTTCTGTTTTGTTTTGGAATCTCATGTGAGAAATTACAGCCTTTACCTTAAGTCCTTACCTTAAGTTTGAAACCCTTACCTTGGCTATAAATTCGCATTCATATTGACTGGAATTTCTGGGTGTATTACTAAAATTTATGACAACACTCTATTGTAATAAAGAGAAGGAGATAATGAGCTGGCTTTATGTCCTTCTTCTTCATCTTATTAATACCCCCCTGAGAATCCTTTTTCCTGCAGGTTTAAAGCTAGTTGTTAACGATTCTAGCAAATGAAACAGCAACGTAAGTATAAGCTAGTTTTCATAATTTATCATGTTGTTTATTTGCTCAACACTTCTGTTTTCTCTCAGTCTCTCATCTTGCCTTTAGTTGTGTTCAGTAGCCCTGAGTCTGATGACAGTGTCTTTTTATCTTTCTGATTAATAAACTGCTAATCATCTGTGGTGAATGCTTAGTGTAAAGGGATGTATCTGTATAATGATTTTTTATTCAATGAAATGCTTTGTTTTCAAGGTCTTCCTACCATACATCTGAATTCACAGATATATTGTATCTTAAATTGTTAAGCCTTTCTGGTACATTTCAGCAGGCTTGATTCCTATTAGTGACTCTCCTTCTGTGAGGCTTTCAGTTTCCTGGTGCTGTTAGGTAATTCAACATTTATTTTACTTACTTTCTTCTACAATCATGAGTGTTTGCTCATGTGCTGAACTTAATATTTCAAACTTTATTTAGGATGAGCCACTAGATTATTACTTTGAATCAAATTGTAGATTTTTTTTTATTATTATTCTTAAAAATAATCTGATTCCAGGGAAGTCTGGTTGGCTCTGTTCCTAGGGCACGTTTCCTGATCCTGGGATCCTGGCAGGAAGCCCCACCCTGGCCCTCAGGGCTCTCTTCTCAGCAGGGAGCCTGCTTCTCCCTCTTCCTCTGCCCTTCCCCTGCCAACCTGTGCTCTCTCCCTCAAATTAATAAAATCTTTTAAAAAAATAATCTGATTGCAATGTGAAGCACATACTATTGTAAGAGAAAAAACTATAGACATGAAGTGGATATAAGTCACTTTTATACATGGAAGGTCACCTTCCTTACCACCCTATTATTAAATACACTATTTGCCTTAATATCAAACAAGTTGGTAAATTATCCCCTGGGAGAAGATTTTGCCACTGGAAAGAATGTAAGTGTATGTGTTTGGGCCTATGAGACTTGAAAAGGTGCTAGTATCAGGTTACAAAGCATTCTGGAAATATTAACAAAATGGTTTAAGTTCTGGATAATTTAAAATGTTTAAAGTAAAAATATATGACATAAAACAAAGGTAATATTTTTATAATTTACTAAAAACTCTGGTCTGAGAAGTCTAGGGTCAAAATTATTAAGCATATTTCAAATGAGTAGCTGGCTCTTATTTCATTTGTAACTAATTTTTACCATTATAACAAATACACTTTAAAATTACAAACTTTAATGTTTAAACTTGCTATTTTCAAGGTCTCATTTTCCCCCCCAAATTTGTATTGACATGTGAAATCTATAGCAGTAATTCTCTGTATTATAATATTCTGCTATAATGCTTTTTAAAAGACTAAAGAAAGAATATAATATAAAAATGTTAATAATAGGAAACATAATTTCAGAGCTCCTCTGGTATGACTCTGAAATTATTCTTTGTGCAACAAAATACCAGGTTGGGAACAATTTAAGGAAATGTTTGAGAAGAAATCTGTAATAACAGTGGGAAGTATGAAAGAAAAATTACCTATGAAATATGTTAATTATTTTTGGGACTCCAAATAACTGCTTGTTTTGTTTTTAATTATTTTGGGGGGGTGTTTATTGCTTTGTGTTTATTGTTTTTTATTGCTTTACTCTATTATCTGTGGCGAGAAGTAAAAGCACCATATTTGAGTATTAAATGGACACAAGAATACTTTAAAATGAAAATGCTATGTAATTTTTATAAATCATATATATGTGATATTTTATACATATATATGTGTATATGCACATATATAACTCTCCTTGTTTTATGAGCGACCTGATAGGCTTTAAAAGTTTTATTTTGGGGGAATGCCTGGGTGAGTCTATTGGTTAAGGGTCTGCCTTTGGCTTAGGTCATGATCCCAGGGTCCTGGGATCAAGCCCCACATCAGGTTCTCTGCTCATCTGGGAACTTGTTTCTCCCTCTGCCTCTGCCTCTCTTCCCCATTTGTGCTCTCCCTTCCTCTGCTCATTCTCTCAGATCAATCAATCAATCAATCAATCTTCATTTTTAAAAGAGGTTTTTTTTTTTTTTAAATAACAGATTTCTTAAAATACATGTCAGTGACATGTAGGGCAGATATACACACATTATATACAAACAGAGAATGACCATATGTGCATTCAGGAGCACTAGAGTACCATGAATTTTAATCATGTCCTGATTTTTATGATCAATAATTATATTTTTGAAGTGTGCTGGATTTGGAGTGAGATTGTGTTTCACAACTTAATAACTAACTATATGACTGTGTAACTCAAATTCGTTGTGCCCTAGTACTTATTTACAAAACAAATACCATGATTAGGACTGCCTCATGGTTTGTTGTAAGAAATAAAATGAATATGAAAAGCACTCACAATAGTGCTCTTCACAATATATACTCAGTAAATCCTAGTCATACACAAATCCTACGACTTTGGCCGCTGAGTATAACTTAAATACAATAGATGTACTTATAAACTCTGCATTCCCACTGTTGACATTCTAATGGCCAGTTTTGAATCTTACTGAACTGTCCTTCCAATTCCCGAAGCTTTCCCTTCCCAGGCTATTGGGATATAAAAACTACCAAAACTGAATGTTAGCTATGAGAAACCTAAGAGTTTTTGTTTGAAAGAGAGTACATTAAGGAGATTAATCTAAGTATAGTATCTGGGCTCTCTGCTCAGCGGGGAGCCTGCTTCCCTCTCTCTCTCTGCTTGTCTCTCTGCCTACTTGTGATCTCTGGCCATCAAATAAATAAATAAAATCTTTTTTAAAAAGTTACTTATAAATGATAGGAAAGAGTGAAACTACACATGACTGCTTTTGATATCATGCTTTTTACTTTTGGAACAATCTGCTCAATGTATCCCTTACAAAGGAAATTTTTTCTTGAGTAAGACCTGAATAAGAATGTTCTTCATCATCAGTAGTGAGTGCACAGTCACAGAAAGAAAGAAGAGTAAAGATGAGATAAATTTGCTTACAGAGGATGAAAAGATATATATATATAATACATTTATTCTGCTGGAACATAGTCTGTAGTCACATGTTAAATAAATTATGTGGGATAATTTACAAATATTTCATCATATTTACATAAAGCCATAATAATTCTTTCTCTATAATCCAAATTTTAGGATATGTGCTACTGAAGAAAACAGTCCGGACAATTTTGTATAGTTTTATAATGTAATGTTACATCAGGAAAATTTTAATGCCATTAAATATTCTTCAAAGATATGATTGTTAATGAAGGCTTGGATACTTCTTGTATTAATTTACTTTGCCCTTCTAAAGGTTTCTTCTTCTTTTTTTTTTCTCTTTTGTTGTGAATATCCTTGTATTATCTAACAAAACTAATTCTGCCATCTACTGTTTCTTTTTATGTTTAAGGAATATGGAAAGTGTCCTCATGTAAGAAGTGGGTTATAGAGTAAATTCCATAATGAGATAATATACCAACACATCAGAAATGACATGAAGACTTTTCACTCTAAGAAAGAGTGCATCTCTTTTGTGCTAAACTCTCCCATCCATTTCCTCATGTCATTCCACTAGAGAGGGGAAAAAAATCAAATATTTAGAGTAAGGCTCTGTTTTCTTAGCTTTCTTAGCTAAAGCCCAAACAATGAGGATAATACATGAAAATTACCCTTCATGTCTAAAGTTACATATACTCTATGATAATTATTTTGAGTTATCAAAACTAGTCAATTAACCAATACCTCATTCAAGTGATAGAACATAACAACAAAGAACTGCTGTTAGAGATATAATTCTGAAGTTCTGACCAAAGCTTGGTCTCTCTTTATTTTGCAGATAAACATTTGGATATTATCAAAAGATATTTATACTAAATATAAATCCAAGGGACTAGATGAGATCACTCAACAGACATGCTTAGAGAGAGTAGGATGGAGAAGACGAAACTAAACAGAGAATCAGCGAAATCGGAGGAAAAGGAGAGCAAGTGGTAATAAAAGCCAGGAAAAGAGATTTTCAAGGTAAAGACTGGTGGATTTCACTGAATGCTGCTGAAAGGCCAAATAAGATAAAATACAAAAATAACCATTAGACAAAATTAAAATCATTGATCTTCTTGATATATTATTTTATTGTTTTAATGATATTAATTAAATCCTTCAGCTTGGTGGATATGGTCTTCATTTGTTGCTGTTGAGTTAATGATTAAGAATAACGAGACTGGTCTTCAAACCTGCTAAGCACTTAATAGTGAAATTTTACCGGTATTTTTTGTGTCTCATAAAAGTTAATGTTATTAAAATATTTAGAGAAAAAAAATCAAGGTCTGGTCCTAGAAGCTTTCATCTGATTGTTTCCTTAATATACTTCCTTGCTTTGGGGGCCCTGGGTGGTACAGTCAGTTAAGCATCCAAGTCTTGGTTTTGGCTCAGGTCATGATCTCAGGGTCCTGAGTTTGAGCCCTGCGTGGGTCTTTGTGCTCAAAAAGGAGGCTGCTTAAGACTCTTCCTCTCCCTCTGCCCCTTCCTCCAGCATGCTCTCTATTCTCCTCTCTCTCTCTCTCTCAAATAAATAAATAAATCTCTAAAAAAATGTAGCTGTACTTCCTTGCTTTTATCAGAGGCAGGTCAGGGAGAAGCTATGGCTACGAAATCACTGTTACAGGCTACAGGCTTTGAAGCCTCTCCAGATGCATTCTAAATTCGCATTTAATTCTCTTCCCTCTATGCTGTTTCCTTTCTTTCCCTTCCCCCTTTCCTTCCCTTCTTTTTTCTCCTCCTCTCATTTTCTTCTTCTTCTCTTCTTTGTTCTCTCCTCTCTGGCTTTCCTTCCATACCACCAATACACATTTCAGCCCCTTTTGTTCAACAAAATAAAATATAAGATACCCTCTCTCCTTCCAGCTTTCAATCCACCTGTTTCTGCCTGTTAAAGATTTCTTCCATACCCTTCCACAGATTGTCTAAGAATGTGCAACAGTGGAGATGACATAAAGTAACCCAGTAAGACTGAGAGAGAATTTCTTTTTAGGGAATAAAGGAAAGTATTTATTTTTCTTCTTCCTACTACCAAAACTTCCACATAAATTCATAGGGGACTTTCATAATCAGAAGCATAAAAGTACAGAGAGATGATCAATCAGGAGATTCGAATAACTATTTCACAGCAAAAGCCAGAACAAATTCTATTCTCTTTAGGTACCATGAGACCCCTCCCTGCTAGTCCTGCAGTTTAGTATCTGAAAATATTTCTTTCCTTCCTGGAAATGAGAATGGAAGGAGTAAGAAAATGAAGATAATTTCTATTTTGTGATATATAATGCTTTAGTAAACCTGAAGGACTTCCCACCATTTAATAAAGTCTTCCCCTACCTCCATGTGTTACACTTGGTTCGAGCTTTGGTCTAAATATCACATCTCAGCACTACCAAATAGCATGGAAGAAAAGTAGTACTGAAAATGGAAAGTAAACATGTTGTATTTATGCTTGAATAAGGTTCAATTTTTTCTACTAGTTATAGTATAATTTCCAAAATGTGAGTTCTGATAAGTAGGAAATCTACCTGTGGCCTATTTTATAACACTGGATTTTTGTCTTTTATCTCATATTCACAAGTTGATTTCACATGTGTGCAGGGAAATATATTTGAAGAAAAGTTCTTTGAATGCTGAACTTCAGCTCATAAATCAAGTCAATAATATATTATGAAATTTATAGTGGCTTAGTCCTTCTTGATGTCAGCATTGAGTCTTATATAGAACAAGCTGCTTTATCTCCGAGCACACATAACTCTAAGAATTGACAAAAGCAGACTAAAAAAATTTTGAGCAAGTTTCTGGGTCACTCTAGTTGTCAAACTTTAGAATCCTGTCTTCTAGAGGTAAGGAACAGGGTAATCACTTTTAAACTCATGAACCTGACAGGGGCACCTGGGTGGCTAAGTCGGTTAAACATCTGCTTTTGGCTAAGGTCATGATCAGAAGAATGACAATATGCTTTTTAAATAAGATGATTTTTCAAATTTTGAAAATTTTACTAGATAGAAAGTACAGGAAAAAATTTAAATCCAAACATTTTTAGATCAATCTAACTACCCAAATATATTAGTTTCTTTCCGGTTTTCTCAAGAACTTACTATAAGACAATCTAACAAGTACAATACACTAATTATAAAAAGCGTGCTAATAGTTCACATGACGGCACATGTGCTCAATTTTTTATCATATTTTAGAGATTATGCAAAGACAACAGAGAAGACTGAATGAGGTAGGCATCCTTTTTGACCCCCCAATTTTTCTGCATACATAAAAACACATAAAATCATGTACATTTATTCATTCATTCAACAGCTATTCTTGACTACATATAATATGTGAGTCACTTTCCCATAAGGATTTACTTCAACAGAAAAAGTACCCATTCTCCTGGAATTTACATTATGTTAGGAGGAACTAAACAAGTAAACATGTAATATTTCAAATGAACCTAAGTTGTAAGAAGGAAAGTAAAGTAGTAAGACTACAAAAATTGATGGTGGGAAAACACCAAGTGTTGCTGAGGTTAAGGAGTCACCCCTAGTGGGCATGCAAATCGGTAAAATCATCTGAAGACTAATCATCATTCTCTTCTAAACCTGAGCAGTGCCCAGCCCATGACCTAGGAACCCCATTCCTAGATGTATTTATGTATTTACCAAAAGATATATGGTAAAATGTTCATAGCAGCACTACATGTACTGGGCTTTTAAGGAAAATAAACAGATGCCCATCAATAGTGTAACATATCAATAAACTATAATCATTCACACCACAGAATATGATACAGTGATGACAATGATCACCAATCACATAACCAAAGGAAAAAATAATGAGAGATTCCATTTATAGAAGTACTAAAGCAATTTATGTTGGTCTGTTGTTAAATGACAGCAGAGTATTATCTTAAAGGTGGTGAATGCTGAAAAAGAGCACAGTTATTAGCATGGGCTGATGGTGTCTGTTTTCTTGATCTGGACACTGGTTTGCTAATTGAGTGCTTTACTGGCTTAGACTATGACCTTGTCTAAAGCTAATATTCTGTTTTCTTTCATGGTATATCCGTCAGTACTCTCATTTTTCTAAGTAGTGTAGCTGTGCGTTATGAAATGTCTCTTCTTTATTACATTTTAGAAGGTGATTTAGTCTTATTAATTCTCACAACAGGGAGTCAATAAAAAGTGCTATTCCATAATAATGCAACTGAGATTCAGTGAGATTACATCCCCAAAACATGACTCAGTAGCAAGAATAACAAAAAAATAGTCTTGTTGGTCCTAGATAGTAGTCTTGAAATTGTAAAATCTAATGAATTAACAAAGTGTGTCCACTCATTACAGGCATTAGTGACCCTCACCACCACTTTGATTTCAATCTAACAGCAACTAACTTACATTTCAGAAGCAAATCCTTACTAACGTATAGAAATTAAAAAGTCAAGGGGCGCCTGGGTGGCTCAGTGGGTTAAGCCTCTGCCTTCGGCTCGGGTCGTGGTCTCAGGGTCCTGGGATCGAGCCCCACATGGGGCTCTCTGCTCAACAGGGAGCCTGCTTCCCTCCTCTCTCTCTGCCTGCCTCTCTGCCTACTTGTGATCTCTCTCTATATATATATAAAATAAGTAAAATATATTAAAAAAAAGTTGATCAATTTAGTCACTGTGTTTGGAATAAGATCAAAGCTACCTATTACATTAAAGTTATTAGAAGATGCATCTTTGAATCTCATGAGTCAAAATTATTCCTGACATTCCTCTTGGTTTGATAAGTTAACATGATACGTCTATTGTTACCATGGTGTCCTCACATTTTTCTTTTGTGTTCAAAAATGTATATGCCAAAATAATAGAAAAAATCTTTTTGGTTTATCAGATTATATAATTCTTACAACTAAAATTATTTCATATTATGAATTGTTATCAAAATAGAGGATCTGAATATTAGAAGATACATGACTAAAATAGATGGTTCCTGAAAAAGTAATTGAATTCATGCTAGTCTTTATAAAGGTGGATTTAAAAGCATGTGCATATATTATTGAGATCAGATTATACTTGAAGGGCATTTGTAAAAATGCTTGCCCATAAAGGCAGAAAAATACTGAAATAATGTTGAACATGCCTATGGATATTTTGACATTTCAAAGAATGTTGAGATTTCTGAATATACAGAAAACATTCCTGTCATAAGTATTTCAGTACTGTTTTACTATCATAAAAAGGCATGACCAAAACTTCTGTGTAAAGTGCTATAAAATTTGTATTTTAATATTCCTTGACCTGTGCACCATGTAGGATAATCAGGAGATTAACATTAGGTTGGTTGTACTATTATTTGTACACATATCAAACCTCTGGCTAAGCTATGTACCTGGTGGCAGTCAGTGCTACATTTACTTCAGTGTGTGTCTATGGTATACCACACTTGATACCCACAATAGGTGATTGATAAATACTTGGTGAATAAATGACAAGTAAATGTATAGCTTTTGGAACAATTAATCATAAATTCATGTACAGTAGAAAGATTCTTGATAAAAAGACTTGTGTCAAATGAACTGGCCCTATACAATTTTGAAAATAGTAGAATCTTGCATGGTATCACAAGAAATTTTGCCCTGCATATCCTATCATTACCCTGAAAACCACAGACCACAAAGTTGAACACTCCCACCATTACATCATAAACCAAAATAATTTTCAGCTAGATTAAATATTCAAAGGTGAAAAATTATACCATGTAGAATATAATATAGATAAATAATTACCTGATTTAGAACAGGGAGAACAAAAAATTATGATAATGAATAACAAGTAGTTCCACAGAAATAGATTGATTACCTTAATTATATTTAAGTGAAAGGAACTCTGTACTTCTCCACACTGTCAAATTTTATAAATGAATTTGGGAAATATGACTAGGAACATATATTACAGAGCAAGGTTTACTATCCTTATGAATTACTATTACAAATTAACACATGAAAAACTTTCAATTAACAGAAGGATAGGTAAGGGACATACATAAATAAGATGAAAATTATATAAATAATATGATCAAATTTTTCTGAAACAAAAACAGCAACATATCTGTGTGTATGTTTCTGTCTGTGCTTCTCTCCCAGGTGTATATATGAAACATATGTGTTAATTACAACTTTAATTTATATTGCATCTTCATTGACTATTTTTAAAAATGTGATATTTTTGGACTATAACAAAATAGGGTAATTCATTCTTACTGTAAATGTTTGACAAACTATAGTACAAAACCTTTTGAGAATTCTTAGAATAAGACAGCTGTGAGAAGAGGATTAATGGAAAGGTCTAGAGCACAGAACTCATCTTCTGTGAATATCGTGGATGTTCCCTTATAAGGGACAGATCTAGGATAAATGTTAGGCTCCTTTGTCTCAAGCAAGTTTTAACAAACAAAGGTGATGTAAACCATAAGCAAGTGAAAATTGTTTGGGGGATGGTGAAATAATCCTAGACACTATAATGATTTATGTCCCTCCAAAGGGCCACAGTACTAAATGACATAAGTAGCATTCATTGGCAGGGTTGGGGGAATGATTAGGACAAACTGTCTAAAAAGGCTACTTCTTGGCATGTTGATGAAAAAAAAAAAAGGTTGATAATGAAAAATAAAGATTCAAAAAATGCATAGGAAAATGGTAGGTGTCTTTTTTTTTTTAAGATTTATTTATTTTGAGAGAGAGAGAGAGAAAGATAGAAAGAGTGGGGGAGCAGAGGGAGAGAGAGGATCTTAAGCAAACTCTGCACTGAGTGTGGAGCCCAGGGCAGGGCTTGATCCTATCACCCTGAGATCACAACATGAGCTGAAACTAAGAGTTGGATGCTTAAACTGTGCCACCCAGGTGCCCCAGAAATGGTAGATGTCTTTGGAAAAAAAAAAAAGAAGTTTAATAAAAATCAAATTGTGATCCATTATCTTATTACCTTAAAAACTTTCCTTTTTCTGCTTTGAACACCACATTTTACACCCTTAAATTGAATAACATTTTAAACGAATAAAAGCTTTTTGAAAATAAAAAAAATCAAAGTAGTAATTAAAAATTTCAGATTAATTTTATGTATGTATAAATAGTAATAATCTAATACATATGCACAAAAATATAGGTATATGCATGCCTGCAAAATTAGAGTAATTGTCAACCAGATGAAATTTGAAAAATCTAGGGCACTAAATTACATAACATTAAATGACTTAATCTTATTGAAGTACAAAGTAAAAATTGGCTCTTAGATCAACATGGTATTGGAATGTATTATCATTCTTAACATTTGGAAATTATAAACTTTACTCAGTGTAAAGCAACATTAAAAAACTGTACAAAGAAATAAATGCAGAGTAAAAGAAAACAATTCTCATCAGCTTTTTAATCAGGGAAAAGGAACCTATTGCCTTAGCATATCACACAAACTACATTTCCAGAGGGAAAACTGGAATACTTGTGTATTTCAAGGTAACACTGTCAAAAAGAAAACAATCCTAGGCTTGACAATTTTGTAATTTCCCTGTGAGATAACCCACTTAGATGGATTGTTAGAATCTGGAATATTGAAAATATTCCCTAAGAGAAGATTATATGATTACATACATCTAGTAACTGAAGGCCAATGTTATTGTGAATTCTGCAGACATACTAGTTAGATACCTTTATTATAAAACAGGAAAATCCAATCTCTGGCATCATTTAGTAGAAACAAGTTATACCAAAGCAAAAATTTAAAAGCAAGACAAGGCAAATGACTCAAAATTGTAGAAAACACCATGGCACCTCTATCTAAGTACAAGAAATTTGTGACAAGTCATAAATCCAATATATAAAAAGTAACATGAATTAGGAAAAAAAAAGGATATTCCAGTGATAAGTATTAGGAAGAGAATAATGCATCTATATTTTTCTTTCCTGCACTACACAAATATAATAATCTCATCTTTTAATAGTATTTGGAATAATTTTTAAAAATCAGATTAAGCATGCAGTCCATTGTTATGTCTTTGGAAAAACGAGTGTTAGTGCTTCTTAAACTAATATAGTCATTAATAAGTATTAAATTCTACAGGGCAGGGGCAACTGGGTGGCTCAGTTAGTTAAGTGTCAGCCTTCACCTCAGGTCATGATCCCAGGATCCCTGGATCAGCCCCACATCAGGCTCCCTGCTGAGCAGGGAGCCTGCTTCTCTCTCTCTTTCTGCTGTTTCCCTTGCTTATACTCTCTCTCTCTCTCTGTCTCTCTCTTTCTCTTTCACTCTGTCAAACAAATAAATAGAATCTTTTTAAAATAAATATATACATATAAACATATATACAACAGTGTAGAGAGTAGTAGAAATCATAAAACCTGGTTTCATATAAGAAATTGACATGTTTATTTACTTTAAAATAGAACAATTTAGTTATGATGATAACCTGGGGAAAATTTCCTAAGATTTTTTTTTCTACTCAGCATTTGCATGGCCTATCACTAATTAAAATAATATGTACTACTAGTGGAAATGTAGAAGACTCTAAGGACATTTGAAACCACAAATTTTGTATTAGAGAGATCTCATAGAAAAATTAAGTGATTTACTGACATAAGGGAGAAACTAGGAGGAAAGAAGAAAAGGATTTTCTCACTGGAGGAAGAGAGAAAAAGACCACTCACTCTCTACCTGAAATGCCTAAGTCACTCTACTGTACTCTAGCCTAAAAAGAAAGGTTCCCCTGTCCGTTAATAACATGGAATCTTCTTGTGGCCACAAATACCTCTTGTTAAAATGGCAACGACAACAAATTCCCCTATACAATGGGTTGAGCTATTGTGACTGGTACTTGGACTTGCTTAATCCTTATCTAACACTTGTTAGAAATTAAGGACAACTGGGGCACCCGGGTGGCTCAGTGGGTTATCCCAGGGTCCTGGGATAGAGCCTTTTGTCGAGTCCAGTGGTTGGGCTCTGAGCTCAGCAGGGAGTCTCCTTGTCCCTCTTCCTTTCCATCTATCCCCCACCCCATCTCATGAGCTCCTGCTTTCTGTCTCTCTCTAATAAGTAAAATATTTTTTAAAAATTAAGGATAACAAAAATACCTGGGGAAAATTCTCATCATAAACATCTAAATTTTAACTCTGTTCACTGTATACACATGGAAATACAGTATTTTTCTATTTTGTGGTGCTTTTGCCACTTAACAATTCCAGAGGCTTTATAATAGAATGATCTATATAAGGAAAAGTAAAGCAACAAACAAGGGGGTGTATTACATGAGTGTCCTAAGAAAGATTAAATACATTAAATAAATATCATAAGTAGGATACACAGCTCAATTACTAGGACAGGTTTTTCATATTGAAATAAAACAAGTGGAAAAGATAAAATAAATTAATAGAGACTCCCAAAAAAATAAAACACAAATAAGTTTTTTTTTTATTAAATAAAAATAAATGCTAAACTCAGTGAAGGAATGTAAAATTATTAGTCTCTGCTGAGAATAAGATTCATACCCTAGTAAATCTTGGGAAACTGGACACCTAACCCTCTTTTGTAGAATGGATACCTAGACCACTTTCTTACAGTATACACAGCAAACACAAAATTGATTAAAGACTTGAATGGTAAGACTTGCAACTATCGACTCCTAAAAGGGAACTCCTGGACATGAACCGTAGCAATACTTTTCTGGATTTGTCTTCCCAGGCAAGGAAAATAAAAGCAAAAATTAACAACTGGGACTATGCTGAACTAAAAAGTGTTTGCAAAGTGAAAGAAACCAACAAAACACAAAGGCAACCTACTGAATGGGAGAAGATATTTGCAAATGATATTTCTGATAAGAGGTTCATATCCAAAATACATAAAATATTCTTAAAATTCAATACCCTCAAAAGTAGTAATAATAATCTGGCTAAGCATGGACAGAGGACTTGAATAGACACACAGGTGGCCAACAGGGACATGAGAAGATGTCCAACATTACTAATCATCCTGGAAATGAAAATCAAAACTTCAGTGAGGTATGACCTTATACCTGTCAGAATGGCTAGTATCAAAAAGACAATGAATTTCAAGAGGGTGTGGAGAGAAGGGAATCTTTGTGTACTATTTGTGGGAATGTAAATTGGTGTAACCACTACAGAAAATAGTATGGAGTTTCCTTAAAAATTAAAAATAGAAATACCATACAATCCAGCAATTCTACTTCTAGGTATTTACTCAAAAACAAAACAAAACAAAAGAAACAAACAAACAAAAACCACTAATTCAAAAAAAAGATATTCATCCCTATGTTTATTGCACCATTATTTATAAAAGCCAAGATATGAAAGCAACCTATGTATCTATCAAGTGATTAATGGATAAGGCAAATGTGATATATATACACATCATAAAAAAAGAAAGAAATCTTGCCATTTGTGGCAACATGGATGGCTCTAAAAAGCATTATGCTAAGTGAAATAAGTCAGACAGAGAAAGACAAAATACCATATGATTTCACTTATATGTGCAATCTAAAAAAGCAAACAACAGAAAGAGACACATAAATACAGGAAGCAAGCTGCTGATTGCAGCGGGGTGGGTGGCTGGTGGACGGGTGAAATAAGTAAAGGAGATTTAGAGGTACAAATTTCTGGTTGTAAAATAAATATGTCATGGGGTGAACATTTCATCATAGGGAATATACTCAATAATGTTGTAGTAACTTTGCATGGTGACAGACGGTAACTATACCTATTGTGGTGAGCTTTTCATAATGTATGTAATTGTCAAATCATTATATTATACACATGAAACTAATGTAATGTTGTATGTCCATTATACTTCAATTAAAAAGAAAAAAAGAACAAAAAGGATTAGCTTTCTAAGAGATGAAAAAGATCACTCAAAATACAGGACATGCAAAGGGAAAATGAGTGGACAGCTGTCTACAAACCAGCAAGCAGGCTATTACCAGATGCTGGATCTGAGGGCACCTTAATCTTGGACTTCCCAGCCTCGACAACTGTGAGAAATAAAGGTCTGTTGTATAAGCCACCCAGTCTACAGTATTATTGTTATAGTAGTCTAAGCGCTTATGATAACAGGTTGGTATAAAACTGTCTTGATGTTTGATTACCTACCATGGTTCCAATTTTTTCATTGTTTTTAGCCTGTGGAAATTCTTTTGTGACAATACAAAACTAAATTTTAATGTTCTTACAGAAGAGTTTTTCATGTTTTATTTTCTACCATATTGCCACTAATGGGTAAGTCATTCACTTTGTTTGGCTATTTAACATATGACAGAAATGACTGATTTTCTTCCATTGTCCTGCCTTTTCATATATTGATATGTGCACCACATTTTGTTTCAAATCAGGTTATGTGCATATTTAGTTCTTTTAGATTATTATATATTTTTGATCAATTGATGTACAAACATAATAGACAACAGCCACAATATGTTCAGCTGTCCTAAACTCTCAGGCCATTGACTTGCAATGAGGCTTGAAAAGTCAACATTGTAATCAATCATTTCATTTAATAACTTTTATGTGAGATTCTTCCTAAATATGAGATAAGGGCAATGAACAGGGAGAAACTGGAGACACATATTAATTTGCTTAACTATTTTGCCTAGGGCTGGCTGTACATATACCAGTGTATATTTTTCATTAAATAGAATAATAAAAAATCAAATGCAATTAACTGAACTAATATGAAGGGACAAGATAAATGCTATATCCTAATAGAATTCCAATGCTAACAACTTCAAGCCATAGCTGTCTTATTTGTGGACTAGAGCAAATAACATTAAGCTAAAGAACCAACTAATGGATGATTAATGTTCCTTATTAAATTAGATGAAGGAAAATAACAATGTTAGTTGTTAGCAAGTCACCAGAGTGGAGGGGGAAAAAAAAACTTTGACAAGAATAATTTTTCTGAAGTTTTATTTTATAAAGATGGTGAATATAATTACCCAGAGAAATGGAATTTTGTTCTATTATTGACTATAAATTTTCTTTCTAATTTTATATGAAAATATAGTTTATGATTTATGGTTGCTTTCACAAATGGACAGAAGCCTATACCTAGATTATACTTGTGTATACACAGTACACATTACATTTAGGAGTTCATGATATCACAAAAAAGCCTTTACAGCCAACTTTAAAGGTAGATTTGTAGAACAGTCTTACCCAGAGGTTTGCTCCTTTTCCTTTATTTAACATTATCTTTTGTAGCATTTTTGTATGATTCTCTTCTTTCTGACATTAAGAGGCCAGACATGGAAAATAAAATTTTCTTTAATAATGTATATAATAACTTATCGTTGTGCATAATTAAGTGATCAAATAGAGAATCAAAATTGTGTCCCAGAAAAAAGTTAAAATTTCTTGATGCTGAAATAGTTGCTAGATTTATGGTATAAGACAGATCATAGAGTCCCATTAAATAAAATAAAAGACTATGTGGGCAAGTACTTGAATGTTAGTGAACTTCTCTGCTTTCTTCTTTCCCACTAACCCTACTAATCATCATCTGTAGGTTATGAAGAAATAGTACATAGAAAGGGGGATTATCTCTTCTTTATTTAACATGTATTACTGACTAAAAAGTTTTTGTAGTATATGTATATAAACAATCAATGTATCATTATTGTTATTGACTTACACAGTCAGTTACAGTGAGTTATCTTTAAGAGCATTTTAAATAAATACACACACACACACAATTTTCAAAGCTTCATGTATTCCATTCTAAATGTTCTTAATTTCTCTGTACAGAGACAAGTTTCTGATGTTAAAAAATTCTTTTGCCTGCAGAACTTTAACATATTTTGTGAAGCAAGTGGGCTAGCAATGAATCCCCTCAAGTTTTGTTTAAGACATGCCTGTACTTCTTTACTTTTGAAGGATATTTTCTCTGGATATAAATTTCTAGTTGGATGAATAGACTTTTTCCCAAAGAAAACATACAGATCACCAACAGATACATGAAAAAATGCTCAGCATTACTCATCATCAGGGAAATGCAAATCAAAACCACAATAAGTTATCCATCACCTTATACCTGTCAGAATGGTTAAAATTTTAAAAAAGGCAAGAAATAATAAGTGTTGTTGAGGATGTGGAGAAAAAGGAACCTCTGTGCACCATCAGTGGGAATGTAAACTGATACAGCCACTGTGGAAAATAGTATGGAAGTTCCACAAAAGTCTAAAAATAGAAATACCACATGAACCAATAATTCCACTACTGGGTATTTAACCAAAGGGAGGAAAAACACTAATTTGAAAATATATACACAGCCCTACACCTATTGCAGTATTCTTTATAATAGCCAAGATATGGAAGCAACCTAAGTGTCCATTAATAGATAAATGGATAAAGAAGATGTGGTGTATATATGCAATTAAATATTACTTGGCTATAAAAAAACAAGAGTATGCCATTGCAGTCAATATGGAAGGACTGGGATGGTATGAATTACTTTCATGGTTAATGAATACTTGTTTATCTGTGTATATTCTTAAATTTCACAGTTTTCATCTTAAATATAATAACTTTTGAAGAAAAAAATTAATACTCAATATTTTATGTATAAATTGTGTTCATTCTACTGACTGCTGTGGGACCAGTGAAAGATGCTTTAACTACCAGTGACTCACACGCTTCCTCTTAAAATGGGAAGGGTTAAATGAGCAAAATGTATATATTCTAAACAGCAAGTTATCATAAGCTTAGCTCAGCCAAACTACTCAAATATAGAGAAGTAGGAAAAGTATGTCTTAAATTATTTTTCCCTAAAAGGGTTTATTTCTAGCAACTAAAGCACTTGTAACTTCTGGAAAATGAGCACCAATGACTTTTTTTTAAATAACATGAATAAGACTGAGTTCATAAAAAGTTATGTTCCAGTGTGTGACTACTGTTAGGGTTCCAACATCACACATTCAAATCAAATTTTCAGTGAAGTTCGCTAATTTGAAAATTAACAAGTTTGTTTTTCACATAGCTACTGACTCTTCCCTAGTTAAAAAGAAAAAAAGAAACCTCTGGTGTATTACTTAGATGAAGACAGAAGATTTAAAAGTGGACAGATATAAACAGTATATTTTAAACATTTTTGTTTGACAAGCATGCTTATGATTTCCAAAACTGATTCTTAAACAGTGTACATTGGTATAAATTTTACATTATTTAAATTATGATCTGGATCTTAAGAGTCAGTTCAGTAAAATTATGGCATCAAATTAATTAAGATAATGTTGTGAAAGAACTTAGCACAGTACCTAGAACATACAGGTACTCAACAATTTTCTTAGTAACTGAACAATAAATGCATGATTTTTAAGCCAAGAAAGTACACTGAAGAAATTATAAAATGATTTTCATTTGGTATTGCTAAGTTTTTATATCTGTATTTATTTATCTTGACATAGCACATGACATCTCTAGATCAGAGACCAAATTGTTCATTATTCATAGAGCATCTTATTGCCAGTTCCTTGAACCTCAGTCCTGATGGGATGGTATGATAGAAGCCTGCACATGCTTCCTGCACATGCAACCTGTTTGCACCACAGGACAGGAATCCCAAAGTTACATGAAAAGCTTATATAGAGAAGGTGTCACATCTGTTCCCTCATTTCCAGAGAGAAAGAGACCTTAGTTCTGAAAGCAAATGCTCTGGAATAGGAAAAGTCCCTAAGTTGTTGTCACCATTAAGGTAGTAAGTGTTGAGGAGATATGTTACATCTCTCTGGAGCAATTCACTCTTTCCTGCTTTCAAGTCGTATTTGCTCTTTAATCATCTAACCACTTACTTTGCTGAATAAGCCCTCATTATGCAGAAATGTGAATATATTCATGAAGTATTATATCCTCCCAAAAAGTATATTATAAAATATTAAAAATGCTTAATTATATTTATGAAGCTAGATCTCTTGAGCATTACTAAGTAAATTCATAATAAGTTCAGACACTTTATGATCTAGAAAGAAGATTAAGTCCCATTGTTCATATGAGAAACTAAGGTTCAAAGATGACTAAGAACACAAAATTTTGTATTGTCTAAAATATTTACAACTAACCACCACATAAAATAAAATATAATATTCTACATATCTATAATTACCAATACTAAAAGTATGCATTGGGGTGACATTTAAAACTGACACCAATAAAGACTATTATATTCCAGAAAGATTTTCCACCACTACAGATCTTAATGGCTAGTGTAAATATATTGAAATTCACTGTAATTTATTTTGTTTAAGTGTGCCAGTATGTGTGATATGTGTGTTAGCATGTGTCATATTAAAAAAAAAAAAAAGAAAGAAAGAAAAACACTGCTGTACATAGAATTTCCACGTTCTGGATGTCATTCTCAATTGATAATCTGTTTATAATAGGCATTTTACCCAATGTAAATCGATGGAAGCACAGAATGTAACACAGGTTTATGTGTCCATTTGATTTTAGCCATTCTAGCAGGTGCGAAGTGATATCCCATCGTGGTTTTAATTTGCATTTCCCTGATGATTACTGATGTTGAACATATTTTCATGTGTCTGTTGGCCATGGGTGTATCTTCTTTGGACAAATGTCTATTCAGGTAATCTGTTCACTTTTTAATTGGATTATATGGAGGGTTTTTTGTGGGGTTTTTTTTGGGGGGGTGTTGAATGTATAAGTTCTTTACATATTTTGGACATTAACTCATTATCAGATATAAATTTGAAAATATCTTCTCCTGTTCAATAGATTGCCTTTTTGTTTTGTTGTTGACTCCCTTTGCTGTGCACAAGTATTTTTTATTTCATAAGTCCAAACAATTTAATTTTGCTTTTATTTCCCTTACCAGAGGAGACATATCTTCACGTATGTTTCTGTGGCTAATATCAAAGAAATTACTATGTCTATTTCCCTCTAGAAATGTTATGATTTCAAGTCTCACAGCGAGGTCCTTAACCCATTTTGAATTTATTTTTGTATATAGCATAAGAAAGTGGTCCAGATTCATTCTTCTGCATGTAGCTGTCCAGTTTTCCCAATATCATTTGTTGAACAGACTATCTTTTTTTCATTTAATATTCTTTATATTTAAGAGGATGATTTAACTTTGTGTCCTTTTATTTGGCATTGCACCTGGGTGGCTCAGTGGGTTAAGTCTTTGCCTTTGGCTCAGGTCAGGGTCTCAGGGTCCTGGGATCAAGCCCCGCACTGGGCTCTCTGCTTGGTGGGGAGCCTGCTTCCTTCTCTCTCTCTCTCTGCCTACTTGTGATCTCTCTCTCTCTGTCAAATAAATAAATGAAATCTTAAAATTTAAAAAAAAATTGAAGATTACACACTTATTATTTAAAGCCAATAACATAATGTGAATTTATAACTATAATAATATTTAATAAACCTAAAAATCTAGAATTTCTTTTTAATCATAAGTAATCAATTAATATACTATATACTGTTAGTGTTGAAAGAGTATTATCATTTAAATATTTATATATAATATATGACATGAACAAATATTTGATCAGAATATCTCAATCCCTGATGGAAACAGATAATAAAAATGAAAGAGAAATAACTTAGGAAAAAATACTTGTTTTTAAACTTCATCAAGGTTTTTAAATTTTAATTACAGAGACAGAGTTCATGATAAAAAGAGATATTTTGTTTATTTTACCAATGTGCTTAGAGTTACATCAACTTTATTATTCCAGTATGCTTCTTTCATCTTCTCTGTATTTTTTTTTCTGGAAATATGCTTTTGGTACTTATCTATCACAATGGCAGTGGGCATTTTAATCCCAATTAGTCTACTTCTGTCTGTTATTTTCTGTAGGACATAACAATGTATCCTCCTGAGATATATTCTCCAAGCATGTATTTTATCTTTCATACCTGTGGGGACTTTGTGGGAAGCAGTTTAATTCTATCATTCCCATAAAACCACAGAGCTTCCATCCTTTAGGTTAAATATCAAGTTAATCATTAAAGGGATAAAGGCAAAGAGCGTATGCTTACTAGAGCCAGTGCATAAATAAACATGAAGAACTTCAATGAAAATTCCTCAGGTACTTGGGATGTTGGAAAGTATTTAAAGGCAAAAACCTGCTAGCAACATGCAAAAGTTCTTTAGAACAGCAGGGTAGCCTATATGAGTCACTCAGCTGAAAACTGTTCTTGACCAAGCAAAGCCAAAGTAGTTTACAAAAAACAATTCTCTCAGCCAGTGCAGTACCTTGGGAAGAGGAGAAGAGGCAGAAGACAAGAGGCAGAGGAAAAGCATGCATATTCTTAAAAAGGAGCAACTGATGTTTTAAAAGTCATAACTTGAAGAAGAGCTACGCCATCATTTTTTTTAAAATTATCATCCAAATATAGCTGATATACTATGTAATACTAGTTTCAATTGTACAACACAGTGAATGGACAATTAAATACATTATGCAACACTCGCCATGCCAAGTGTAGCTACCATTTTCACCACACAATGTTACTAGAATATTACTGAGTATATTCCCTGTGCTGAACTTTTTATCCCTGACTTACTTATTTTATAACAAATTTTGCACCTCTTAATCTCCTTCACCTCTTTCACCAATCCCTCCACCACAATGTCAAAATTTATGTGAATCTGCGCAGTGGTAGTAGACACAGAAATAACCACAGCAATAGAGAAGGTTTTTCTCAAATATTTGACACCACTTCCTCCTTTTCTTGAACAGGGTGGGGAAATAGTTATTACTCTAAAAGTAAAGAATTTGTATATAGTGACTCATTTAATAATTATACATATCCCTCACAAGTAGCTATTATTCTTATATAACTATCCATCTTAGAGAGGAGAAAATTGTGGCATGACTATCTTTTCTTGGATCACACAATAAGAAATATAAAAGATATCTTTACATTTGGTAATATGATGGGCTATTCAGACTGCCCGCATACTCAAAAGCAAGTAGATACTGGATAAAGTATATTTTAAAGTGTTTATGTACTTATATTAATATTATAATAACATTTAAATCACAATAAGAACTAATTTAAAATAATTTAAATAGTTATTTAAAAATCCAGCAAGGACCAGCTTCATCCCAACAATCTAACAGATTGAGGAGAAACTGGAGCCAGTAGAAATGTAAAATAAGGAAACACTAAAAATAGGATTTTCTTGAATACACAAGGCAATATCAAAGATCAACAAGTATGAAAGAAAGGATAGTTGTAGGCATTAAAAATAAAAATAATCATAACATAGTTTGATCAATTCATATTTGATAAAAGTAGTATTACCGAGATTATGGTCTTAAATGTTTATACTGGAAGAGAATATGGTAATTAATACACACCTAAATCATGATATTAGAAAACAAATCACATACTTTCCACTCCAAGAAACCATTCCAAAAGGTAAGTATAGATGTCAAATTATAGTAAATATACAACAGGAGAAAAAAAAAAAAAAACAAACTAAGGTCAAATGCTTGTTCTTTAAAATGAGTATTAAAATAAACATTGCAGTCTTACTGGCCATGAAGAAAGAATTTTCAAATAAAAATAACAGATTGATCATTTTTCTAGGACTCTGCTTTCTTTCTTTCTTGACTGTATCTCCACCAATCTATCTCCGCTACTTCATTGCTATACTCCAGAAGTGGCTTTCAGTTTTGTTACTATTTGCCAAGGAAGACAGCACCAAGACCAGGATGTATACACATAAAGACACAGGCATATGTATGTGAAAAATGTTTCATTGTAAACACTACTTCCAACATACTAAACATTCTATCCGATCCTAAAATGCTAGCCATGACCCAAAAAATTGATCTTAAAACACACTAATATGTTGTAAACCTTATTTGTAACACTTCTGTAATCCGAGTTCCAAGAGCCCCACCCTACAAAAATGATCTCCTATCTCTCCAGCTCACTCCCTTTATATCCACCCCTCTGACAATATTTTCTTCATTGTTTCCAAAAATATCCCATGGATGCTATCACTCATACACTCTTGCTTACCACTTTCATGTTGTCATAGCCCTCTGTGCCCGAATGAGGCATCGTTCTATTCATACACGGCATGTCCAATCAACCCTCTGGCCCCCTCTCTTTCTCATATTTACCTGGAAGAAGTCCACACTGTGCTAGATAAAATTCTCTACTCTGTGCCTGCAACCATGCAGATGTATTTGGTTGGGCAAAAACACATAACTATACTGACTGGATAACATGTTTAATTTAAGAATACTAACTTTATCATGCTGAGTAAAATGCATCTGACTGTACCTAAAAGCTGCTCAAAATGAATGCTGGGTAAAATAAACAGTAATTTTCTGAAAAAAGAAAATACTAACTTTAAGCATTACTTTCCTACTACAATATCAAATGGCAATCTTTTTCCTAGTTTATCAAGAAAAAAGAAGCCCTCAGATGAGACCATTCCAAAGCTACCAACACCAAATTATCTGTTTACTTTTATACATACCAGTGAACTCTGCCTTCTCTCCCAACATTAGGCATAAAAAGGACATTTCTTTTCTGATATGCCAATCCTCCCACTTATGCACTAGATTTTATCTTCTCTCACCCAATCAATTACAGGCTCCAAAAATTTTCCCTTTCTGTTTTGCATCAAAAAAGAGTTTCTGATACTGATTAATCTCACAGTAAATACATTTAGAAATAAATGAATGTAATTCTATCGGCAATAATCTATAATTAATAAATAGATCAGAGAAATTAACATTTATTCCTATGTTTTCAATGTCTGCATTGAAATAATTCAATGTCTGTATTGAAACCTGTAATACTGAGGTTTAAACATCAAACCGTATTACCTCAATATGAATAATAATGTCTCAAAACTTGTATCTCCTAATTTAAGAAAGGATGGCTTGATGCAGTGGAACTCTGGCTTTATTGGAGCAATTTTCCCCCTGGAGCTGTCTCATCAGTTCATTTTAATAATGTCATAGCAGGCAATCAATGTGTTGTCTCCATGTTAATGGGCATAAAACTTGTTCCAACTCCAGAATGCATGCGTAAGGCTTTATGATCTGGGATTTATTGAGAAAATTGCAGTAAAAGTATTGATGTTCCCATCAGTTTGGGTCTGAGCCTATAATTAATAGCTTGTTTCCTTTCATTTCAATGGAGAAAATCAAGTTCTAAGCTAATTAAGTAGAGGTAAGCCATAAATTACTGTTCAACTTAAGAAAAAAAATCTGGTTTTGAAACAAAAGGCATTCAGAAGTTTACAAAGGAAAATGCATTTACAATACTTGACATTTGGAAATGTTTCTCTTAAAAACATGAAATACATTGCTTACTTTCTGAAACTAAAATGATACAGTAGAAACCATGATTTATCTTTAGTCAAAACAGGCATTCATTAGCTGGTGCATTCTCTAGATAATCGGAACTAGTGGTTTAGATGATTTTTATTTCTCACTTCAGATAATTTTGTGGTTCATTGGCACTGTGTCTGTTTCGTGGCTGAGGAAACTGTGTTGTCCTAAAACCACGTCTGTTTTGCATGTCATGATCACAACTGATAAGATTTTTCATATTGATATGTTTGCTATTTAATTTGTTGCTTTGTTTTTATATTACCTAAACCTAGTAAAAATTATTTCAATTAATAAAAACATTTCATAATTAAACTACTTGGCATTATTCCAGTTTTTAAACACTAGAATCTCAATTTGTGTCATCTTAAAGCAGCAGTTTCCAGTTTTTCCCCCCATAACACAACTAAGAGATGATATCACCCAACACATTCAGGGGATGAAAAGGTAGTTTGGCTGTAATGGCCCAATTAAAAGAAACAAATAAATATATTAGAGAGCATGTGTATATAATGCCTACTTAATACCCATTTAACACAACCTGGGTATGACAATGACCCTCCTAACTTCTACCAAGCAAGCCTCTTTGCTGAAAAGGATAATGAAAGAAAAATTAGAAAACTGTACAAATCTTCATAGAAATCATTTCTAGAAAGTTTGGATTTGCATGCTCACAGATTTTAAAATAGTATACTCATTTATTATGTTCTTTGTCACTACAACTACAAGCAACAACTTCAATTCCCTAGTTATATTTATATTCAAATATTCCAAAGCCTCAATTATGTTGAGAATACTAAATTAACCAGTCACTTTGACAACTTGAAACTAAGTCTGTTATGCGGATACAGTGTCCTCTCAACATCACTATAATCTACTCACCACAGTTCGTTCAGGAGAGATCTAGTTTCCAGGTGAATTATTAGTAGTACCCTCTTTTACTACAGACCCTGTACAAGACCAGTTAGGAAATTATATGGTCAGCCTAGGTCTGTGCATGATCTCAACTCTCTTTCTACCTTCTTTTTCTGAAATTTCCAGAGAATCAGGGAGAATTGGTGAGTTCAGTCTCCCAGAAAAATTATCTTACTCTTGCCTTAAGCTGAGCTTCTTTTTCCTAAAGTTGCCATTCTCAGGGCTACTTCCGGCCATCCTGCTCTGTCCGCATGTGCTCATGATCTCACCTGCACCCAGCAAACATTCTCCCGCAGATGTCCACCCAGGAGCACAGTCCCCAGGAGTCTTAATTCTCACAGGAGGTTTATATCTCTACCTTATGCTTCTGGATCACTGCTCGACTCATGAATCATGTGCACCTAACTTACCTGCCATCAGATCATCAGGGCTTAAATCCTTCCTGTTCTTAAGAAAACATCTTCTTTCCTATATTTTTTGGGTTTTTATTTTGCAGTGGGTCCCCATGCAAGCCCAAACTGGTTGCTAACCTGTTGGTCTCTGCATTTTATAAATGAAACCATTTTAGGTTATATAGATACTTCCAGAAGACTGGGTTCAAGTACAGGTTAATGTTATTTCCTGAGTCATTGCTTTTTTTCCAGGGTATAAACTCAGTTGGTGATGCTTCCTTGTAGGTCCAAACTACTTTCTCTACAGTGATTTCTTTCTCTCCAACAGGGCCTTTTAGTTTCTCTTGAATTTTAAATACCCCTGAAATAATCTTAAGTTTGGCAGATAAAACATCTGTGCAAAATTTGTATTTCTTTCTTTCTCACTTATGAAATTATTGGTCTCAATGATATTTAAGAGATAAAATCTACATATGTTTTAAATAACAGTGAAACATTGCTTTGCATTTGCTCTGTATTGCTATCCTGGCTTCTGATATTAGCCTGTAAGGAGAAAAAAAAGAAGCCCACATACACACAAAAGAATAGGGATAGACGTACTTGCCTTTCACCTGTGGAATGTCCCTCTGGTTATTTAAATACACACACATCCAAACACACATGCATGCATGAGAATGATGCTTTCTACCGAATAGATATTATAATTATTATATTTGGATATTGTGCTGGTGATAGGAGATAATAGTTCATCTTCTGATGCTGGGCAATGCTACTGCACTGTTTTTAGAAACTCTACCCAGCAAATGAAGGTGCAGCTGTCAGTATAGCCTGGTTTGTGCTTGCTTGGTCAACATTATATATAATAAATATTACATATATATGACATGTGTATATATATATCATATATATTAAAATAATGTATAAAATATTTACATGTACGTAACATACAAAATTTTATAAACACTTATATATAAATATATATTTACATTATGTTAGTAGATACGGTCTCCCACAACGGACTTTTATCTTGCCTTATAGCCTGATAATAAGAAAACAAGCCAGCTCTAGAAATTAGAAAAAAAAAATGTTTGAACAAAACTGAAGGAGACATTTGGATAGCAAAATATCACATGAAAAGGTTCTCAACATCATTAGTTCTTTAGAATGTGGAAAATGCAAATTAAGGCTATAGTGAAATTCCATACAAACCAATTAGAGTAGCTAAAATTAAAATCATAATAAGTGTTGTCAGGGATGCAGAGCAACTCTAACTCTCACACACTACGGGTAAATGTAAAGTGGTATAGTCACTTGGGAAAAAGAGTTTGACAGATGATTTAAAAAGTTAAAATACATCCATCAAAGGATTCAAACATTCTTATACTAGGTATTTATAAAAAAGAAATCAAAAACATCTACACAAAGACATGTACACAAATTTTAATACCAGAATTATTTGTAGTAGCCGAAACCTAGAAACAACCCTAATGTCCACCAACAGGTGAAAGTATAAACAAATCATGTTATCATGAAATGCAATAAAAAATGAACTACTGATATATAAAACAACAGGATGGATCTAAAAGAATTATTCTGAGTGAAAGAAGCCAGACCTCCATACTTCCATACCATGCACACACCCACATCTAATTATATAGTATATAGTTCCATTATATAAATTCTAAAAATTAAAAGTTAATTTTTAGTGACAGAAATTTGATGAGTTTTGCCTGGGACAGGAAGAGTTGGGAGGAAGAATTTAAGAAACACAAAAAAGAAAATTTTAGAGGTGATGAATATGCTCATTTTCTTGGTTGATACAGTTTCAGGAGTGTATACATAGGTTAGAACTTATCAAATAGTATACTTCAACTATGTGCAGTTTAATGTTAATTGTACCTCAAAATTTGTAAAAAATATACATTCACAGTCCAGTATTAACAGTAATACCTTTGTCTTCCTTTGATATTTTTGGATTTTATTAATGAATTTCAAATAAAAAACTAATACTGAAAGTTTGTTTTTAACAATTATCTCTACTTATTGTTAAACATATTGTCATTCTTGATTATTTTAAATTTTGTCCCAAATAAGACATATTTGATAAGAAGAAAAACTTCCATCAATTAAAATACAATTTATAGGTATTTTTATTACACAATTTACCCTTGAACCATGTGGGGGTTAGAAACACTTACCCCCTGCAGAGTTAAAATTCCCCATATAACTTTTGATTCCCTAAGAACTTGATTACAAATAATCTACTGTTGCCTGGAAATTTACTGATAATATAAATATAATATTAACACATATTTTTTTAAAATATAAACTATATTCTTTTTTTTAAATATAAACTATATTCTTATAAAGTACAAAAGTACAACAGAGTACAGCTGTTATTAATAAAATCATTAGGAAGTGAAAACACATTTTTAGTACAGTACCGTATTTATCCAAAAAATTGCATGTAAGTGGACCTATATAGTTCAAATCTATATTGTTCAATGGTCAACTTTAATTACGTTATAGTAAGATAACAATACAATTCTAATTACAATCTAACTTGCAAATAGTTTATTGAAAATGCATACAATGAAATTCATATAAGCTTTAAGTAAACACTTCCATAACTAAAGTACCATTTTTTGTTTCATTTTTTTAAGAGCACAACTTTAAAGGGGACACACTTTGAAATCACACAATCTTTTTAAAATGATTTGGGCTATATCTATCCTTATGGATTCTCCACCCAAAAAGATTTAGAAACACCAACTAAATATCATTTTATTGAGACCATATTGAGATAATATATTAATGATCATTTTGTTTTAGAAATCGTTTTTTTCAAAGGAACATCACTCATTCCTACTAAGCAGTTTGCCTATTCTACTGCCAGCAGACAGTATGAAGTTTGAAAACTCTAGCTTTGGCAAACAACTTTCTTAAATTCTTCAAAGTATATTAACTCAGTGACTATATATTTCATGATCAGAACATTTGTATAGTTTGTGTTTGCAAGTTAACCTTTCAAGGAAAAAGGTACACCTTTTATTATTTATTTGTGACTGATGACTTTGGCTTAAGAGTTGATTTTATCAGAACAGATACCAGGAATTTAGGCAAATGGTGATGCTATTTTCAAGCAAATTATATAATCTTGCATATCTCAAATTATAAAGGGTGTAATCTAAACCACCATATAAGGCAAACTTATTAACAGGTATTTCTAGACTAGTAAAGACAGACAAAAGTAAAACAGAGGAGACTATGAATATAACATACTCAAATTACACTTGAATCTTACTTTGGAAGTGCTTCCTTGGACAAGTCAGTTACACAATTCCAGATTCAACCTAAAACCATCAAAGGGGTTTAACAGCAACAAAAATGAGTAACTCTATCCTAAATTCCTATTTCATATAGGTATGCTAATTAGGAAAAGATATATGCAGGCAAGTAAGAAAAGGCAAAAATTTGCATTTGAAGAGGGAAATGTCATTTATGTATTTTAATTCAAAGCATCATTTTGCCATCTGCTAAAACGTACAGCTGTATATTGTAAAATGAGTTTAAAATTGCCCTATTTTTAAATGGCTGACCTATTTCATGGAAATAAATGCACGCACTACTCAGTGCTACAAGGCACAAACAAAACTATTAATTTAGAATTCTATTCTAAGCTTATTGTATATAGCTTATTGTATATATTATTTTCAGGTAACTACAAAATTGCAATTTTACTGGCACATACAATGAATAGAAGGTATTATTGCAGTTTAATTATCTTTGTTTAATCAAGTAAAAACTACCATGTCCAAATACTGTCTTCTTCACCTACAAGACCTCAAACTATATACTTTGGCCATCTTACAATGATGTCCTAATAAAATTTTGTTAGGATTTAGACGATATTTTATCAAAATTTGTAACTCTGCCAAAAAGATATCCTAACAAAATTATCTAAAGTCAATAATACACATGCAAAGAAACAATACATGTCTACATTACTTGTGTTGTTCAAACTGTCTCTTTCAAGACTATACATATATAGAGAATCTGTTGCAGAAAATTGAAGTCCCATGAAATTTAATAAAACAATTAAAGAACATATATCATGATGAACCGCTGGAAAGTTGATTTTTGTTCTAAATCTGTAATAAAATGTTCAGTGTATCGAGTCAATTATCTCCCTTTCTATGCCCCGAAGTAGTTATTATTAATAACTCACCTTGTTCAAATAAACATATACAAACATTTATACATATTTTTAATTCTTTTTAATTAAAAATATAGCATTCTATATTCTTACTATGAATAAAACAACATCATTATATCCTTTGCCTAATTTCCAATTTATAAAAGTATACATGTATTTTTTAATTTTTTGCATGAAAAAGTTGTAAATTAGAACATCCATTCATTTTCAGTCATATAAGATACAAATACTTCCAGCGTTTTGTTGACACTTATTTCATTTTAACTATGGATTCTGTATTTCTGAAATATTAATATAAATTAATTAATTTCTTTTTTTTAAGATTTTATTTACTTATTTGACAGAGAGAGAGATCACAAATAGGCAGAGAGGCAGACAGTGAGAGAGGAGGGAGCAGGTTCCCAGCGGAGCAGAGAACCTGACATGGGGCCTGGTCCCAGGACCCTGAGATCATGACCTAAGGCAGAGGCTTAGCCCACTGAGCCACCCAGGTGCCCCAAATTTATTAATTTGTAAATCATTCTTGGAAATGTAATGTCAATAGAATAATTTATTCATTGCACTAATATGTCCTCTTGACAAAAACATTTGTCAGGAAATGTCCCATGACTGATTTTATTTCTCCATGTTCAGATCTTTCAGAGCAAAGAGCATAGGCACAGAAAGGATGATTAAATGGCCCCACACCTTGGAAGTTAGAGGTAGTGAATTTCCCCACAGCCATTTGCTCCTATTCAAATGGTAATAAAGTTAAGAGGTACCTTTTTGATCTCCCTCAGTCCCAGTTGCTTACATTTCTAGAGAGCTTCTTCTTTTCCCCCCAAGTGAAGATTTGTTCACATTCCAGAGGAAAAGCAAACAAACAAACAAACAAAACAAAAAAACACACAAGATTCCAGCTCTCCCTTCAGAAGTATGGACAAGTACACCACCAGCTTCAAGGTGAACTCATGAGTTTTGTAATTCCAGAGTCCCTCTTCGTGATGCAAACTCTATGCATGTAGGGATCATCTGGCTCTCATCAAGCCACACTGTGGGGATTTGGATCTGGGGTCTGGGGAACTGACTTTAGCTTCTCTGTGAGTAAAAGGTCTTTTCCCTGATCTAGAGGTTTGTGTGTGTTGGGTACTATCTCATAATCTATACAGTTTCAGACTTAAACTTCACCATGTCTCTTCTCTTTTAAAAAATAAGTGATAAAAAGAACATCATTCCTATCTAATTAAAGTACAAGGCTAACTCCCATGCCTTATACTAAAATTAGTACTGTTACCTTATATGTGATAGCCCCATATGTTTTAATTCCATGCTGTAATTTAAAACCCTACAATAAAAGAAAAAAAACCTGAAATATAAGTTAATTTAATAATAGCAATTTTGATTTGAAGAAGAGCAATATAAAGCTAGAGAAGTGGCACAGATGTAAGAGACAGGAAATTCTCATGACTTGGGACTTCAATAAAACTTTAATTTTGTTTTGCTCTTTCCACTTTCTTTAAAGGACCATTTTTGCACTTCTAGGAGGTTTATATTACTTTTTATATACCAAACTAACAAAGCCATCTGTGATTTTCTTCTTATACTTCTTAAAAATATCCTCTTGGCATCTAATCAGAAACTAATTCATACTATAGTTGAATCTTATATTTCCAGTAAATTATTTTAAAGAACAAATTAGTGTAGTTATCTAAACTGGACCATAGTTCATCCCTTTGCGAATAATAAGGAATCACCAAATACTTCCAGGCCTTTAAAGTGTAGTCAAAATGAGTCCAAGAAATAAGCTGAATGTCTAATGTCCCCTTGTAGGTTCGGATAATCTTCTTTGAACGCACCTAACTGCCATAAAGTGGAACGTTCCTGCTGCCAGCTACATCAGGTGAGTTTATATTCAAAATGTGTCCTTTCAGAGCTCTCAGAATAACCAGGAATAGTACAATGAGCTTTCAACACCAGCGTATAACAGAAAAGTAAATTGTTTCAAGTAGAGCAAAGAGAAAAGTGACATTGCTCCCAGTCTTGTGAGATCCTTGGACACAGCAAACTGTCCACAACTATGTTTCCATGCTCACAGGTCTATGTGAAGGGATATCTTTGAAAGGCTCTCTTCTCAATAATCCAAACTAGGCCAGAATTGTCTTGTTCTATGTATCTCCAGGGCACTATGGCTAGTGAAGTTACCTAAAGCATTGCATTTTTCATATTTCATAAAGATTAAGTACTAATTACATAACTTAAAGGAACACTCAAACTGGTACCATTTTCAGGATTATAATCACGACTGCATGATACTCTAAGTTAACATACTGTTGGGTCCCCCCAAAATTGGGTACCCCAATAATGGGTCCGTTCTTAAAGGAGCGAGACTGATACAAAGCGAAGGTCAAGCAAAGCTTTATTTCGCGCCAAGCATCAGGAATCATATCGACCATCAAACAGACCAGTCGGGGTTGCCCCTCCAGAGAGGATGACCCCTCCCTGCTTTCCAGACTAACTTTTATAGAGCAAAGGCCATATGGTTGGGCCTGGCCACACACAGGTGGCCAATGAGATTGCAACACACAAAGGAAACTCCACAGTAATGCTAGGTGACAAATTGAATTACAATTTACCCTAGTAGACACTTGAACCAGCCTATCACACCTTGGTTAGGATTGGCGCCAAAAGGCTCCCCAAGGGTGGGGGCCCATACTCCTTGGTAGCTAGGAGACAGTATGCACCCCCCCACTGATTGAATACCTCCACCTGGCCTGACTCACCCTTGTACGTGGACTTTGTTACCTAGGCCTGGTTTCCCGGACTTGCTTTTAATAAGTAAGTTCCCGTGGGGGGGGGGGGGCAAGGTCAATTTAAGTTTTAAAGCAAAATGGCAGTTCAACCGGGATGCGGCTGCTCTGGCTGAATAGGCCCTTACAATACATACATGCAATGCATATATATAATATATAATTTATATATGTGTATGTATGCAATGTGTATATATAATTTATACATAAAGATATAGATATATAATATATACACACACATATATGTATGTCTGTGTGTGTATGTGTATTTTTTTTCAACCACTTTGGAAGCTGTTCTGTTAAAGTAGAATGTTTCCAATATCCAGTGATTCTACTAGAAAGTCAATGAAAACTAAGTATGTATGTCTTTTCTATTCTCCAAAAGGTTATTTTCCATTCTCTCTCTTATATTTCTTTTAGAATTTCCTAAATGTTTAAGTGCCAATGACAAGTAGATTGAAAGTACATATTTGTGTAAAATAAGTCCTTAGCATGCCGGGGTTATTGATTATTAAGTATTTGGTCAGTTTTCATTTATTCTGAGAAATGAGTTTCTTTTTTCAAAACTCTGATGAATGTTTAATCTTTATATGGAAACCTTGCCCAGATTATGCAATTATTTCCTGTTATTTTCCTACATCACAGTGTTGTATGATCATTTTCACGCATAACATTTTCTATCAGATATAGTAGAGACTTTTTTAGGGTTTTAAAGAGAGGAAATTATGAAATGGGAATAAATGTCTTTGGATATATTCCACGTGTTGGATACTATACAAAGTGTGTTACATAGATTATTATAAGAATCTTTGCAATTATATTATATTCCCTCCTTTTAGGAAAGTAAAGTTAAAAATTGTCACCAAACTGGATTCAAACTTTGGAACCTTGACTCCAAAAGCTCTATCATCTTTTCTTAAAGAATCAGCATAAATACTAAGTTTATGGACATTTCCTGTTATAAATTTGCATTTTTTACTACACTCTGCATTGAAATTCTTACCTTAGCAGATTGAAATACCCAGATAATCTAGGGCCATTTTTCCCTTGTTCAATGTACAACAGAATGATACTTCTTAAAACAGTTACAGACTACTGATAAAATTAGTTAAAATCTAAATTCAGAACATTTAGCTATTATGACATAAGGGTTGGCTCGGACTTAAAATAATTTGATATCAGTTGGTAGAATTACAAGTGAAACATTTAGGTACAATTGGTGATGAGCGATAAGAATCATAGCTATAGACCGTTAACTCATAAAAAGTTAAAATATTGCTACTGTTCTTTCTCTATATCTGAAATCCTCAGAAGAGGGTAATACAATATTTTCTGAAACACACAGATACTGAGCCAAACTTCTACTCCCCTCTTCTTGGGACAATGAGAATGAGGCTCTCTCCAACGAGGAATATTTTAATCCCACCCCACCTCATCTTGAGCTGACACTGTGGACCGATCTTTTTAGCAGCAATAAAACTACCTGGAAGTACATTCATATGTGTGTTTCTTAAAAAAAAAAAAAAACCAGAATGGTCTAAACAGATCACTTACATGTAAGTCTGGTTTTGGATAGCTTCTAGAGAACAGAAATGCATTTTTACAAATTTATTGCCACTTTCAGGTATTCATCAAGACTTGTTATTCATTCAGAAAGTTATATATACATATATATACATATATGTGTGTATATATATATATATATTTATATATATTTAAACCCATATGTTATATATATATATATAAATACATATATTTATATATATTTAAACCCCTTAAAATGTGTTTTACGATGCATGAGAGACACTTTACCATGTGTGACCTAATAAAGAGTTACTCTGTGTTTTGGTTTGGCACGTTAGGTTCTAGGAAATGTTTGAGCTCACTTAGCTAGCTGATAAAAGTATAATTTAAAAATGTAGATGATGGGTAGTAAGAGATAACATTGCATCTAATAAAACTTGGGTCAAATAAAATTATTGGTGGACCAATGATGTTACTGGACTTTACAGTTTGATATCAATAATATCTAACTATCTAGAAGTTATTTTGTCACTTGTACAATAAATTATATAGTAAAGTTTTATGAAATGTTAAAGTATTATAAAAATTTACTCTGCCTGTTGTTTTAATAAAGTCCATGATATTTGATTTAGATGATAAATAATTGTTTTCATGGTATCTGAGTTAGGTGCTAAAAATATTTAGTAGATAATAGGCCTTCTGTCAAAAATCATCAGATACTCTTTGAACCTATGAATTTCCAATTCATATCACCTCCTCCCAGGCTGATTAATTGAAAACCACTGAGCTGAAATATTGTTGCTTTTCCTCTCTGCACCACTGTTTGATACACATGATTTGATCTGCGTAAGAGAAAAAAAACCCACCATAGATAATCTTTCAAAAGTGGAGCATATAAATAAAATTAGTCTATATATTGAGGACCTAATTAATCAACCAAGTAATCTCAGCTAGAGTGGAAAACATATAAAAGAGGGTTTTTTTTCTCTCTGTGTGTTTCTCTTTAAAATACTCTCAAGATTTATATTTATTCATTGTCTGATCTAATAGCTTATAGACTGCATAACTCCTGCAGATCAATATAACAATTTACAGACCTGTCACAGTGTATGAAAGAAAAATCATTTAAATTACTCAAGTGCTCTTACATGCAGCACTTTCAAATTTAAATAATACATTCTGACCAAAAGACAGGCTTGTCAAATGTATTTTTTAAGCATTTAATGACTGTTTCTTATTAATTATAGCACAAGGTGGAAAACTCATCTTTGTAGTAAAAGCAATGTTCACATTAAATTATTTCAAGTTTTGGGGCGCCTGGGTGGCTCAGTGGGTTAAGCCACTGCCTTCGGCTCGGGTCATGATCTCAGAGTCCTGGAATGGAGTCCCACATCGGGCTCTCTGCTCAGCAGGGCGCCTGCTTCCCTCTCTCTCTCTCTGCCTGCCTCTCCGTCTACTTGTGATTTCTCTCTGTCAAATAAATAAATAAAATCTTAAAAATAAAATAAAATCTTTAAAAAAAAATTTCAAGTTTTAATTAATGTTGTACATTTGATGCACTTTTAAGGTTTCTAAAACTCTTTGATAGAACAGCCAATGAAGATGTGTTGTTCTATGCTCCATTTTATAAATCATTAATATGAATTTCAGGGAGTTTTAATAACTTGCTCAAATTCATAGAACCTTATATGTGGCAGATTAAACACTGATATCCAGGGTTTCTCATTCCATATTCTTGTTTGTTTGTTTTAAGGATTTATTTATTTATTTAACAGAGAGAAAAAGAGAGAGAAAGGGAAGACAAGTAGGGGGAATGGGTGAGGGAGAAGCAGGCTTCCCACCAAGCAGGGAGCCCTATGCAGGGCTCAATCCCTGGACCCCAGAATCACGACCTGAGCAGAAGGCAGACACTTAATGACCGAGACACCCAGGGGCCTCTCTCATTCTATATTCAATGATTTTGTTTTGTTTTGTTTTACCACATTAAATACTTCTGTCACATTAAATAGAATGTGTAGTAGTCATCTTAAACATGGAAATGCATTTGAACATGAAAATGATAGACTCATGCCTCTTTCAAAAAGAAATTCAAAATCCTATTTGTAGGAATTGCAAAAGAAGTAAGAAAACAATGTAAATGTGGCAGAAAAAAAAATACAAAGGAAGAAACAGTAACATGGAAAATTTAAGAAATGAACAAAAAGAAAAAAATAAATGAAGAAACAAGAATGCAAGAAATCTATCTAAAGGTATACAGTAGTTTACAGTCACTCATTATAGTAGTTTATTACTTTGTACAGTATCAAAGAAGGACAACACTTTCTGCCTGATACAATGACTCTAAATATGTTAAGTCCATTATGACTATCTTTGTATAGCAATATTAATAGTATAGAAATAATACATTCTATGGTGAAGTTTTTTTAGACTAAAATGGCTTACATTCAAAGATAAAAAGTCATCTGGCTTTATTTCTTTCCACTCCCAAGAATCTGCCAATGTGCCACTGGTAGAGAATAAACAAAAAGAAGAAGAGGAGGAGGAGAAAGAGGGATGAGAGTCCAAGGGGAGAGGAGGAAAAGAAATACAAGAAGGAGGGAAGGAAGGGAGACAGGAAGGATCCAAATGGTAGAACATTAGTCAACTAGCTTTATCAACATGTATACTTATCGCAGAAAGCTTTTGGAATATCGGTGATTGAGATGGGGGATGAGGGAAAGGATGACTCTCTACAGTATATATGAGGAGACAACAGGGTAGATGACTTGAACCGTCTGCAAAGCTCCTGAAACTCAGTACTCCCACGTACCAAGGAGGAGGGGTAGACTGAGATGTGGGTGTGTGAAAGGAGCTTTCACTGAAGGTACAGAAATGGATCTATAAATCAACCCTTCAAACCATCCACATCGGCCACATATTACCAACAAAAATATTAAAGAGAGAAGAGAGAAAATGGAAGCGAGGACTAGGAAAATGATAATCCCATGGTGCTTTCCATGCTGTAGTAGTCACTAAACTTAAAACGTGACAACCAAGTACCCAGGGCAAACCCTTTTAAAGAAAAAAAAAATAACTACATATTGGCAAATATTGTGAAACTGTATAACACCAATGATGTTAAACATCTTAAAAAATCTCACATGCCTCTAAAAATTTCAGAGAATAAGTTATCTACACAAGAGCAAGATTAGAGTTTTCATCACAAACTTAGACAACTGAACAATGCCTTTGCATTTCTAAAGGAAACTGACTTTTATCTAATATTCTACAACAAATCAGAATATTTTTTCCTATAGGAGGACTGAGAGAACTGGAACGATAGCTTATAGAAACCTCCAGGAGAAAACAAAGCAAAATAAAACACTTCAACAGAGTAGCTGATTATGTGAAAAGTTTGAGGACATACTATGTACAAAATGAAGTAAAATCACATGCAAACACACACACACACACACACACACACACACACTATTCTCCACATAAGAAAATGCAATCTTTGGCTACGAGCATCCCATTTATATAAAGGGATTAGAAATATTTTATTAAATTCATGATTTATATTTGAGCTCTAGACCAGTAATTCTTAACTCTGTCTTCAAAGCAATTAAATAAGAAATGTCTGGTATCAGTGCCCAGTCATGAGCTTATTTGTAAAAATGCTCTAGATTTTTCTGTTACATAGTTAAGCCTGAGAAACACTCAAAATATAATATAAAATACAGATAAAACACAGATACCAGTCTTAGGATTTCAGAAGAGGTAGTAAAATTAATTTATTATATTATTATATTATATATTATATATATTATTATATTATAAATTATTTATTTGAGAGAGAGAAAATGAGAGAGAAAGCATGAGAAAAGGGAGGATGGGAGGGAGAAGCATACTCCCTGCTGAGTAGGAAGCCCAGAACAAGACTTGATCCCAGAACTCCAGGATCATGACCTGAGCTGAAGGCAGATGTTCGCCCAACTGAGCCACCCAGGCATCCTAATTTTTTAAAACTATAAAGAGAAAAATGAAGATGACAGAGGCTGAGAGTCAAAAGTGAGGAGGCATGCTAAAAGAAAGTGCAGAAGTTTCTACTATAAGGCTGTTCACTGACTGGGTCTCTCCTGATTGGTCAAGAGTTCAGAATCTACTCTACAAAATTTGTGCACCATAGAAGTTGTTAAATATTTGAGGCATTAATATTCTCACCTAGCAAAATATGAAATTAAAATATTCTTTTAAACTCTAAGAGAAAACATGTAAAAACAGGTAGAATAACATTATTTAAAATTGCAAAACTAACAAAAAAACTAAAATTATTAGTAACTATATTGAAAAGATGTGAGAAGAGTAAGAAAGGAGTAGTTTAAGTAAGTTAACATATTATTGTCTAAAACAGTTAAATAGAGAACCTAGTAATATTACTATTGCTGATTTAGATTTTTAAAAATTAGGGTTAAACATGTTTGCCTTTTAAAAAAGGGGAACTGGTATTAACAAGTCAGGAAACAACTAATGTTGGTGAGAATGTGGAGAATGGGGAATCCTCTTACACTGATGGTGGGAATGTAAGATGGCATAGCCACTCTGGAAAGCTGTATGGCAGTTCCTCAAAAAGTTAAAACAGAGCTACTCCATGACCCAGAAATTGTACTACTAGGTATTTACCCAAAGGATACAAACATAGTTATCTAAAAGGACACCTGCCCCCAATATTTATCCAGCAATGTCCACATAGCCAAACTATGGAAAGAGCCCAGATGTCCATAGACAGATGAATAAAGTAAATGTGGGATGTGTGTGGGGGGGGGTAATGGAATAGTACTCAGCCACCAAAAAGGAAATCTTACTATTTGCAATGACATAGCTGGAACTAGACTGTATTACATTAAGTGAAATAAGTCCATCAGAGCAAGACAATTATATGATCTCACTTATATGTGGAATTTAAGAAACAAAACAGAGGATCATAGGGCAAGAGAGGAAAAAATAAAACAAGATGAAATCAGAGAAGGTGACAAACCATAAGAGACAAATTGAGGGTTCCTGGAAGGGAGATGGGTGGGGGGATGGGGTATATGGGTGATGTAATGAGCACTAGGCATTATATGTAAATGATGAATCACTGAACTCTCCCTTTGAATCTAATAATCCACTATATGTTAACTAATTGAATTCCTAATAGATTACTTAGATGGAAATATAGTTTAAATAATAATTATATATTGAATTTAATTTGCAGATTAAAAATATGAAGTTAGGGGCACCTGGGTGGCTCAGTGGGTTAAAGCCTCTGCCTTCAGCTCAGGTCGTGGTCTCAGGGTCCTAGGATCGAGCCCTGCATTGGTTCTCTGCTCAGCAGGGAGCCTGCTTTCCCCTCTCTGTCTGCCTGCCTCTCTGCCTACTTGTGATCTCTCTGTCTGTCAAATAAATAAATAAAATTTTTTAAAAAATATTTTATTTATTTGACAGAGAGTTAGAGAGAGAGCACAAATAAGCAGAGCATCAGGGAGAGGGGGAGAGAGAGAAGCAGGCTCTCTGCTGAGCAGGGAGCCTGATGTGGGGCTTGATCCCAGGACCCTGGAATCATGACCCGAGCTGAAGGCAGCTGCTTAACCAACTGAGCCACCTGGGCGCCCCAATAAATAATTTTTTTAAAAAAATGAAGTTATTTGAAATTTAATCACTTACTGTATAAGGGGTCTGAATGTGAATTCATGCAAAAATGTTGCAGCATACGTGGGCAGAAACAGAAGCACTTCTGACCCACTTACCATGTACAACAACTGATAATCCACCTCTAATGCACTGCCATTTTTTTTGTGAGTGATTTCTCTACATGGCTATTACTAACATATATGAAAATATTCTTCCTCTGCTCAGAGAATTCAACTCCAAGAATTACAAAAGGTTTATGACTTTATCATATTATTGGTATCCTTCAGTGCCCTGGTTCTTTTGTCAAGGAGAAATATTTCATGTAGAGCAAAAGATCTCTTCTATAGGGCTGTACATGGATCTCTCTAATTTTCTTCTCAGTTGTGGTTTTTATTAAACCAAAGATGGACATGATGGAATTATTTGCCTTTCTACTGATAGTCGCTTTGGTGCAGACATTTCTAATCTCTTGGTTACTTGTAAAGACATTATGACTTCTAATATAGTATAATTATTCTACTTGTAACAATATTGGAATACAGCAGGGATATATAACTGAGGACAGAGGCCTGGAGAGCCCGGCTTTACTAAAAAATCCTTTAAAAAATTAGCTGGATGAAAAATATACCCAACTCAGGTACGAAGTAATTTTCTGGCCAAATAATCTAAGTCCTTGGAGACAGAGAGAGAGAGAGAGAAAACAAGCATATGATCAGAAAAGAAAATAATTCCCATCTAAGGCAATACCTGAAGGAATGGTAAAAAGATTACTATTCTCCTTCCGGCCTCTCTCACCAACCAAAGCATTAACACGCAACTGATTTTCTTTGAATTCTATGACAACTCATTCTCAAGTGTTTTTTGCTAACCCCAATTCTCTCTTTAATGCTGGCAGTACTGATGGCTTCATCCTAGATCTTTCTGCATCACTCTGGGTTCTCCCTGATAATCTCCTCACTAGGATGATTCCCTTTGGATATGGTTTTTCTTTGGTTATTTCTGACTCTAAAACCATTTCTTTTTTTTTTTTTTTAAGATTTTATTTATTTTGAAGGGACGGTGGGTGGGAGGTTGGGGTACCAGGTGGTGGGTATTATAGAGGGCACGGATTGCATGGAGCACGGGGTGTGGTGCAAAAATAATGAATACTGTTATGCTGGAAATAAAAAAAAAATTAAAAAAAAAAAAAAAGATTTTATTTATTTATTTGAAAGACAGAGACCACAAGTAGGCAGAGAGGCAAGCAGACAGAAGAGGAAGGAGCAGGTTCCCTGCTGAGCAGAGAGCCCGATGTGGGGCTTGATCCCAGGACCCTGGGATCATGACCTGAGCTGAAGGCAGAGAGGCTTTAACCCACTGAGCCACCCAGGTGCCCCTCTAAAACCATTTCTTAAAAGATCTATGCTCATGTAATCTTTTTACTTACATCTTAGATGTATATCATATTATCTGAAAATAAACACCTTTACATTGTGAAACCAAAAAGACCTAAGTTTTGTTGATTTCAACTGTTGAATATTTCACAATTCTGTTTCCTCCTATTCACTCTCACTATTCTGACTTAGCATTATCATCTATCACCTGAACCAATGTAAGAACTTTCCACCTAGTCTTTCTGATCCATTCCTATATAGGACTTGCCCATTTACTCCCATTTGCAGCCAAACTTCAAAATACAGATTTTATATATGTATGTAGAATTCTACATATTTTTTTTTAATATTTTATTTATTTATTTGACAGAGAGAGAGATCACAAGTAGGCAGAGAGGCAAGCAGAGAGAGAGGAGGAAGCAGGCTCTCTACTGAGCAGAGAGCCTGATGTGGGGCTCGATCCCAGGACCCTGAGATCATGACCTGAGCTGAAGGCAGAAGCTTAACCCACTGAGCCACCCAGGCGCCCCAGAATTCTACATATTTATATATAAATTCTTCCTAATATCAGAATACACACACAGACACATTCCTTTTGCAATGCAAAAATGCAATGGAAAAAAGTGAGTGGAAGGTATTTGTTGTTGTTGTTGTTAACAATGAGAATACAAAAAGACTATTTTAGATATTCTAATGGCAAGAAAGGAGAAGAAATATTAATAAATAGAATATGGAAATCATTTATAGAGTAAAAACCAAAGGCTTGAATTAAGACAGGAAGAAAGAAGTAGGAAACATTTTGATTCATAAATGACAAAGTGATGGCAGATAAAACATGGCTGCCCAAGAAGTAGTTGAATATAATGAACATCTCTCACTGGAAAGGTTACTTCTTTGGATTCTTGGGATTAGCAGCAGATTAAAGACATGAAGGCAAATAACCATCTTGGCTTTAAGACTCTGCATTTGCACCATTTGTGGCAAATTTGACATGCTATGTGAAAGTTGGGTTTGAAACTCAGGGGAGAATAATATCTAAAATTACAGACTTGACAGCTAGTAAAGTTTTGGCAATTAAGGTCACGAATGCTTTCCTCCAGTAGGAACATACTACAAGAGAAAATTAAAAATCGCAACCTTGAGGAATACCAACAAATGAAGAGTTTCTAGAAGAAAAGATTTAAAATGGGAGCTGAAGAGTTGAAAAAATTTAACTTAATGAAAATGAAATAGCTTTTTTTTGGGGGGGTACCATACAGGGAGAAAGAAAACAGCTTGTAAAGAAGTGGATAAGGATTGAAGACACAGGGTCCATTTTCTAAGCTTAATGATGACTGAGAAAGACAGCAACAGATTTAGTAAGTGGCTCCATTGTAGAACTTTTACTTCCTTGAAAGTTGATTGTAGTTTCTCTTGATTACAATCCTGTAGCTGGTTACCCGTTGGGTATACTCAATCCTTGATGCCCACCCACAGACCTAGAGTTGCTCAGCCAGAGAATTTTTCTATTTTCAGGTCTTTTGCAGAAAATCAGCAATCAGAATTTGATACCAACATCACTTTAAAAAAATAGATACAAAAAGTGTTATTTCGAAAGCAAATAGCTTCAGTAAAAAGAAATCCTGATTCTTGGAACTCTAGGCCCATATTTACCATGTGATCCACTTCACTGAATGAGGGCTTTAATTATATGTCTTATTAACCAAATCAGTGTCAAATAGTGTTTGTTTTCCAACATTTTCATCAGGCCATAGAAATTCCTCACAAGAGCTAGAAATTTCCATGAGAAGATACATTAGGTTGATTTCAAATTTCTATAGCTAAAGTTGCATTTTACATTCATAACTTTACCTGCTTTTTGAGAATACAATACAAAAACACTTTTAACAATAGGAAAGATGAATATTTTATTAGATCCTGCAATCTTCATCTTTCACCAAACTATAAGTAAATCTAAGAAAATTTAAGAAAAGATAGTATGTTAAAATGATTTGAGCAAATAATAGCTGGCATAGTGCAAACATTTTTTTTCATAATCCTTTCCTTAAAAAACAAAAACTTTATCACTCCATGAAATTACAATTTCAGTCTCATTTACTTCACCTATCAAATTGTCTGGTGTCAAAACAATATATCAAATAGTATTCTATTACCTAAAGCACCAGAAATAAAGATTCATTTTTCCATTTTAATAACCTATTAAAGGATTCTTTAGCATCCTTAAGGATATCCTTAGAATTCTCTAAACAGAGGGATTCTTGAGAACCCATAATAAAAATAGAGAAAGGAAGTACAAACAACCAAATGCAGAACAACTCTTTCTCCTATTTAACTTTTGTGTTAAGACATTAGTTCAGGTCCTCTCCAGATGCTTCAAAGCTTTCAAGCTTTTAATATTCTCTCTTGGGGCATCTGGGTGGCTCAGTGGGTTAAAGCCTCTGCTTTCGGCTCAGGTCATGATCCCAGGGTCCTGGGATCGAGCCCCCAGTCGCGTTCTCTGCTTGGCACGGAGCCTGCCTCCCCCTCTCACTGTGCCTGCCTCTCTGCCTACTTGTGATTTCTGTCTGTCAAATAAATAAATCTTTAAAAAAAAAATACTCTCTCTTTACCCAATGTACTAACAGAATTATTTAGAATGGAGATAGCAAAAACATGATTTTTCACTTTGGGAAAGGATCGCTCAACCACTTACCTCAAAACAAAACAAAATCAGTTCAGATGTTCTCATGTGTGCATACACTTCCACCCAATCCTAGAAAGTTGAACTGTTCTAAGAAAGAGGGAGTGGGAGAAAGTGCCAAATGCTGCTGAGTGTGCAGCAACTGGAAAGATAAAACTGGACGCACTGTATTGTCAAAATTTAGGCCATTATGGACACTGATTAAACAAATAAGCAAACAGACAAAAACATAGGAGTAGGATCTTTTTCAGCTTGAAAATACCAAGTTTACAAAATATATGTGTCTTAACAAAGATCTTGAAGATTTTTGATGAGTGTTTCAGAAGGTATTTGACAAAACTTACTTAATAAACTTGAGGAAAGAAATTGTCTCCCCACTGTTTCTCACCCCCTCTTTCCCACTCATCTTTTCAAATATAACAAGAAATAACTGTATTAGGGGCTACTGCTCCTGGGAGTAACTGCTGCTATCTATAACTTTCACAGGGAAAAGTTGTATGGAGATGCTGAAAAATTCCTCTCTTCTCCTTATTTGGGGAAGAAAGCATCCTCCTTGACAATAATTAAGTGAAAGAACAGTCAAGTCAACAAACTGACATTAGTACTACAATCCCAGTTCTTTTTCCAAAAGGATGAGCTCTGTTGTCTCTGTCCAGAAAGTCGTTCATAAGGAGATGCTGAAATGCCACAGTGGGTCTTATCATCTGAGTTATTCACACTGACTTGTGAGTGTGGTAGTAGTAGAAAGACAAGTCTATGCAGGATCAAGAATTCTTCATGCTTTCATTCTGGGTGTGACATGTTACACAAAGTCAGAATTCCTGTCTCTGTTCCCTCTGTTTAATCCATCCAAGATTCTCTCTCCTCGCCCATTCCTGCCAAGTGTCTTGCAGTGATATATCTGTTCTGGACCAGATAAGAACTGCTCTTGGTCACTTTCTTTTTTTCAAGATTTTATATACTTATTGGTCAGAGAGGGAGGGAGAGAGAGAGAGCGCACATACACAAGCAGGGGAAGCAGCAGGCAGAGGAGAAGCAGTCTCCCTGCTGAGCAAGGAGCATGATATAGACTCAATGCCAGGATCCTGGGATCATGACCTGAGCCACAAGCAAAGGCTTAACCTAATGAGCAACCCAGGCGTCCCTGCTCTTAGTCACTTTCTGCTGCTGTGTTACCATAATATGGGTGGAGTACAAGACAATGTTATTTGAATACTATGGAGTTTTTCTTCTGAAACAATGAATATATTTGTTTTATGTGATCAAAACAACTATATATCTTTTTTAAATTTACATTATAATATGCCTATTGCATCTTTCTCTTTTTTATTTCAAGCCCTTTTACTTTTAGTTCTTAGTTTAGACAGAATATTTTTTCAACCACTCTTGCTTATTTTTTATATTTCTAAAATAAGATTAGTCCTATTTAATTTCATTCCTCATCAACTACTAACATTTTCAGAATACTTAATATCATCACAAGTACATATTCCCTAAACTACCTTCATAACCTGAGCAACTTCTTTTCCAGAGCTATAATAACTTCCAAAACAGAGTTGTTTCTCCTCACATATAAAGTCCCCTTCCTTCCTTCCTTCCCTTTTTTTTTTTTTTTTTTAAGTAGGCTCCTCACTGGGCTCACACTCACATCCTCGCATCCCTGAGATCAAGACCTGAGCTGAGATTAAGAGTCAAATGCTCAACGGAGCCACCCAAGTGGCCATCTCATCTAAATTTTTCTAGTAATGCCAACTAGTATGGAGGCTTAGCAGTATTACTGTATTTTGTAGGGAAAACATTTGAATTTTTATTTTCTAAATTTTTATCATCTGAAGTATTTTTTTCAATTATCTTTATATCCCCTTGCATTTTCCCAACTTTTAGTGGCTACCAAAAAAAGAACTTTAATGTGACCCCAACTATGCTCCGCCTTAAACCTGCCTTTATTATCATGGATTTATGAAGCACTGGCATCACATTGTTTGGATTTAAATCCTGACTCTAACAATTAATATCAGTAAATTAGGCAATTTACTTATCTTCTGTAAATAGGGAAACAATATTATCAGCCCTATGAAATTTGCAGATTACATTTGATAATTTGCATAACTGGCCTAACATCTCACAAATAATCAATACAACTTTTACAAAGTCTTAGCTTTGTATTAGTCATCATATTCTTAACCCTGTTTTATCACTTTATTTTGAAAGAATCAGTCTGTGTCTTAGGATTTTAATCTTCTGCAGGGCAGGAACGTGGTTGCTTCTATCTCTGTACTATCAGTACGAATAGGCATGAGTTTTTGATGTATTCTGCTTTAACTTTCTTTGTATAGCTTAGAAGTAAATTCAACTAATATTTAACAAGTGACTGAATGCTCTACAAATAAAGCTCTTTTCTTAAGTAAGCCAAATTTTTAAAGGTTTTTTTTTTCTATCTTGAGTTGCTTTAAATCCACTTAAAATTTAACAGTTTTGAAGAACTAGTATAGTTCTTCCACCTAAATATTTGAAAACTGAACTGCAAGTCCTAAAAATTTAGTATTTTAATATAGTTTATAATTACCTAGCTTTCCATTCAAACAAATATTTTGAAAAGAAAATCTAAACAGTAAGTTTAGATCATTGATAATCCTAACATTTGTCATACAAAGTCCTATAAAACACTTAATTTGTATTCATGGACAATTACTATATAGCTATGAAAAATAATTATTATAAGGTGGTTTATTCTTATCCTTTTAAAGATGTGGCTTCTTAGGCAAACAGTTTCCTATAATGGTGATAATTTATGAGAATAGATGTTTTCTTATACCAGGTCATGAAATTAATTTTCATCTTAATTAGTGCCCACAGCAATGATTATATTAATAATCCATTTAGCTAATTGCATTTTGCTAAGTTAGTTGTGTTGCATTTGGGCACTGCTAATGTGCCAAGGTCAGCATGTCTCCTCATCAGTATCCAATAACCAATGAAAAGTAATAGTGAATAATATAGCTTATATTTGCAAATTCTAGATTATCTATATACTCAGATTTCCTTAAGTGGTATACATCATTTTCCTTAAGAGTCTTAGGGTCAATTATCTCAGTTTCAAGTCTTCCCCCCATGATTAAAAGGTTTATTAGGCCCTAACAGCTTGCCATAGGCTAACCAAATTCACAGAATACTAGTTTATTAAGGAGAAGGTCAATATATTCATTTACCATGAAAATTGTAACTACCTAGATAACCTTCCTCTTGTTTCCCATCAATATATTCCTCTCCCATTAGAAGAAACTTATTTTGGAAGTCAAGTTAAGGTCATGAAATTATTTTGAAGAACACAAAGTCAAAAAGAACATGATGGAAAGGAGTTAAGTAAATTTTATAAAGCCATGAATCTTCAAAGGCACAAAGAGATTAGGTCCTGTTTTCCACTTTATACAAATTAATATATATATATATATATTATACTAATATTAAATCCACTTAAAATTGACAGTTTTGAAGAACTAGTATAATATTCTTACCCACCTAAATATTTGAAAACTGAACTGCAAGTCGGTTTAAAAGATCATAATCACTATTAATAATAATCACTATTCTCCTTGTAGATTTGTAGGTATCAAAGCACCACCCTTGCATTTAGTACACTTTCTGTTTCAAGACTATAATCTTAGATCTACGTTGTAAATGTTCACCTCTGAATGAAGGAACTGAAGTATTTCCATCTTCCCCACAGGCTATATTACCTATCTAATCACTTCACTCAATTCTATACAAAACCTTTTTTTTTTTTTTTTAAACTTCATTTTTGGTACATGGAAGCAAAGAAGGACCCAGTATGCTGAGTTTCAGCCTAAAGTGACTGAACTTGTCTGTGTATTCCCATATCCAAGTTTGCAGAGGATTGTTTACATTGACTTTAATGGTAAAGACTTGCCAACTTTTTTTGTTTGTTTTATTGTAGTTTCCAGGAGTGAAGTTGAGAGAAGGAAAAGATAAAGAAAGATAACTTACTTTAAAATGTGAGAGGAAGGTTGGCAGTAAGGATAGATAGGATATTTTCAAAGAAAATGTCAAGTGCAGCTTTTCTTGTGGGAATAGGAAGACTTAATTTTTCCCTTAATTCTTCTTTTTTTTTTTTTTTTTAAAGTGTGTCACTTTTTTTTTTTTTTTTTTTTGGTTTATTTGACAGACAGAGATTACAAGTAGACAGAGAGGCAGGCAGAGAGAGAGAGAGAGGGAAGCAGGCTCCCTGCTGAGCAGAGAGCCCGATGCGGGACTCGATCCCAGGACTCTGGGATCATGACCTGAGCCAAAGGCAGCGGCTTAACCCACTGAGCCACCCAGGCGCCCCTCCCTTAATTCTTATTTACTTAATGCTATGTATTAATTACTAAACCTGTCTGCAATGTAGAAGACATTTTAAAATCAAAACACGATTTTTGTATTTCTAGTTTCAGCTTCAATATACAACATGCTTGGAAGCCATCACTCCCAACCTTAAAACAAGAAGAAAAGTGAACAAACTGAATATCAATATTTTCCTTAAATTAAAGAACTAAGGTCACAGAGAAAACTTTCACCCCAAAACTACACCTCAAACCAGGGAGAAAAACATATACAGAGAGTCACAGCTAGAGTCATAAACCTGTAGAAACACATAAATGGTGACTCTGATGAATTTCTGGAAGTTTGGTGTGGAGGAAAAAATCCTCCTGCCAATGGCAAGGGAAGGGTAAGAGTAAATATTGTGAAATTCTCCCAGGGGCTTTCCCAGAAGCAAGGGCTACTTTTCAGGGTAAATGACTTTTCCTTTTCCCAGAGTAGAGCCTTATGCCTGCTGGTTGAAGGCCAATCCTCCCAATCCTGTTCCCTATAGCCCTCTGTCTCAGGGGTAATTTTTTTTTTTTCAACAAACAACAAAGGAATCAAGCAAACTGGTTTGGGATGCAGAAGTCAGGGATGGGAATTGGAAGTGGGAGGGTAAGGGTGGATAGATGAATACTTGTCAAAGTCCCAGCCCAAAGACATTTGTTGACCGAAGGAGGAGATTACTGTAAGATTAGAGAAAGCTCCCCCTTATCTTCCACACTTTATCACCACACTAATACTGGGCTCCAGTATTATCAGAATGGATTAATACTGAAAGAGCTACAAAATGCAAACTATAAGAAGGAATACTTAGGAAAACACAAAGTAAATACAGGACTCAAAAATAAGGGCACTAAAGGAATTTGAAGTCTCTAACACATATAGCTATAACAAATACTAAGTACAGCCCAACTCCTAGAGAGATTAACATGTATTCCACACTAAAGACCTATTTAACTCATATTTCATTATGCAATATAATGTGTTCATTTTTCAACAAAAAATTAGAGGGCATTCTAAAAGATAAGAAAAGAAAATCCCCTAAAGAAACAAAAGCAACCATCAGAATCAGACTCACATATGAGACAGATGTTGGGATTATAATGAAGATAACTTAAATAAGCATAATTAATATGCTAAGAGCTCTAATGGAGAAAGTAAACAACCAAGAATAGACGAGTAACATAAGCAAATAGATGAAAACTTAAGAATCAAAAGGAGGGGCGCCTGGGTGGCTCAGTGGGTTAGGCCGCTGCCTTCGGCTCAGGTCATGATCTCAGGGTGCTGGGATCGAGTCCCGCGTCGGGCTCTCTGCTCGGCGGGGAGCCTGCTTCCCTCTGTCTCTCTCTGCCTGCCTCTCCATCTACTTGTGATTTCTCTCTGTGAAATAAATAAATAAATAAAATCTTTAAAAAAAAAAAAAGAATCAAAAGGAAATGGTATAAATCAAAACACAGCAAAGGAGATGAATAATAGCTTGAATCAGTAAACTTGACATGACCAGAAATCACAGGCTTGAAACCAGGTCCAAAGAAACATGCACAATTGTTAATTTAAGAGGAAATTAATGAAAACACACATGAAATAGAACATCAAGTTAACTGTGGGACAATTTTAAAAGGTGTCAAATAAGCGAAATTGGAATACAGAAAGAAAAGAAAGAACAAATTCAAGGACATATTTGAAGTAATAATGATCAAGAACTTTCCAAAAGTAATGATACCAAGCTGTATATATCCAGAAAACTCAGAAAATAAGATGGTCTGAAAAACAAACAAATCACAAACCACCCCATGTAGTAATGTTACTTAAACTCCAGAAAATCAAAGAAAAAAAAAAAAGTCCTACCTATAGTGATACCAGAATAAAAATTATAGCAGACTTCTCATCAGAAACAAAGTGAGGAAAAGGAAGGCAAAATTAAATATTTGAAATGATGGAAAAGGAGATCAGAGGAAATAAACTAGAATTCTATATGCAGCAAAATTACCAATCAAAAGGGGGAAAAAAAAGAACGACTTTCTCAGACAAATGAAAAGTGATAGAATTCACTGTAAGCAGAACTTCCCTTCAAAATAAAACTTTCTGCACAGAATGAAACTGACACAGACTAGATATGTGAATCTAAAAAAAGAAAGAGTAAGCACTAGATAATAAAGGTAAAATAAAATATTTTAGACTTCTGGGGAAGATAGTGGAGTAGGAGGACCCTAAGCTCACCTTGTTCCATGGTTACAACTAAATATTACCCATATCAGTATAAATAACCCACAAAATGAGCCTAAGACTAACAGAACAAACTCCACAACTAAATGTAGAGAATAAGCCACATTCAAGAGGGTAGTAAAGGTAGAGACATGGTCTGGAGCTAAATGAACTCATGGGTCTACCCTTGGGAGGCAGGGAGTCACAGTGCAGAGAGGGAAGAAAAACAGAACCTTATACCAGGGATTCCACCTGGAGAAGATGAATCCTCATAATTTGGCTTTAAAAACCAGAGGGGCCGAATTTCATGAGTTTTTTCAACCAGAAAGATTAAAAACTGAAATTTTAAAAGATCAGGGGTGCCCCAGGAGGGCAAGAGGAAACTAAGTCTCTGCCCTTCAAGAGATAGCATAAAAAACAGACCAAGAGATACAACATAGAAGCAACACTTTGAAAGGCATCTGGGGCACACTGGAGAGAGAGTAAGTTGGACAGATATCCCTGGGAAAATCCTCCATGAACAAAGGAGTCAGAAGGCACCATTTCCCTTCCCCAAGCCCCAGCAAAAATACAACTGCAGGATTCACTACCTAACTTGCTAGCACTGTCGCCCCTCCCACAATGTACTTCCACCAATGCACCCCTCCAGATAGTCTGCCTCAGTCCAGGCATTGCAGGACCCCTCCTTAAGAGTACTCAGGCATGCAAAGCTTGCGAGAACCACTGTCCTATTCTTCCAGAGATTCACCTCTCCAGACAGGCCCACTTCAGTCCCAGCATTTCCAGGTCTCTCAAGCAGAGGACTGGGGACACTAAAAGCTTGCTTATACCACAGTCCTGCCCCTTAGGAGTGTGCTTCAGAGGATCCTTCAGAGGATCCCTTTCCAATATCCTCTTGGATAAAACCCATAGAGGGTAGTGCCACAGGCCTAGCAGTGTGCAAGCAACCACCATTATGGCCAACACAACTCCAAAGTGACTCCTGTCCCAGAGAGAGGGAAAGATAAGGACACACACCAGTCAGAGGCCTCAGCAGTGGGTTGGCATCAGACAACTGTCTGACTGCAGGCTCCATCCATCAGGGAACAATATAGGGGAAGTGCCCAGAAGTTTGTGTTGCTCCTTCTCAGGCAAATGCCTGGTCTGACTTAACTTAAAGCCAAAGCATCAACAGACTGGGCTAATAACATCAAAGGACACAAACACTGCCCCAAATAGACAAAGTCCATTGTAGCTAACTGGACTAAAGAAAAAAGCAGCTCAGCTGCATTAGCAGGGTGTACACATCACACATAAGAGACACCCCTGCATATCCAGGTTCTACTGAATAAGGGACACTGCATGGAAGGACATTATAAGACTTCTTCTTCCTAAGGCCATTACTTTCAAGTGCAGGAGAATAGCTGTCTTTCTTAAAACTCAGAAACACACAGAGTGGGGTGCCTGGGTGGCTCGGTCAGTTGAGCATCTGTCTCGTGGTTTCAGCTCAGGTCATGATTTTGGAGTCATGGGATTGAGCCCTGCATCAGGCTCTGTGCTCAGAACAAGTCTGCTTGGGATTCTTTCCCTTTCCTTCTTCCTCCCCCCTGTTCCTCTCCCCACTCTCAAATAAATAAATAAACCAAACCTTAAAAAAAATACACAGAGTGTTAGACACAATGAGAGACAAAGGAGTATGTCCAAATGGAAAAAAAAGAGAGAGAGAGAGGACAAAATCACAGCAAGAGACCTAAATGAAATGGAGATAAGTAATATGCCTGATAGAGAATTCAAATTAATGATCATAAAGCTAGTAACTGAACTTGAGAAAAAGTGGAGGACATCAGTGAGAACCTTAACCATTAGATAAAAAAGAACTAGAGATGAAGAACACCGTAAATGAAATTAAAATTCACTAGATGGAATAAATAGTAGAAAGAGAAAGAGGTGAAGGAGAAAAACAAATCAGCACCTGGAGAAGAGAAACTAATCAAGCTGAGGAGAGAAAAAAAAAATTATGAAAAATGAGTAGACATAACAAACTCAGAGACACCACAACTATAGTAACATTTGCATTACAGAGATCCTAGAAGGAGAAAAGAAAGCAAAGGGGGAAGAAGATTTGAAGAAGCGATAGCAGAAATCTTCCTAATCTGTGGATGGAAATAGAAATCCAGATCCAGGAGGCACAAAAATCCTCAACAATATCAACTTGAGGTAATCCACACCAAGACATATACTAATTAAGAGGGCAAAAATTCATAATTAAGAGAGAATTTTTAAAACAGAAAGGGGAAAAAAAATAGTTACATACAAGGGAAACTCCATAAGGCTATCAGCTGATTATTCAGCAGAAACTTCGCAGACCAGAAGCAAGTAGCAGGATATATTCAAAGTGCTGAAAGGAAAAAAAAAAAAATCCTGTAGCGAAATAGGAGAGATAAAGAGCTTCCCAGACAAACAAAATTAAAGGAATTCATGACCATTAAACCAGTCCTACAAGAAATCTTAAAGTGGACTCTGAGTGGAAAAGAAAGACCATAAGCAAGAGTAAGGAATGTAGGAAGCAAAAAAGCAGTAAAGAAGAGATATGTCTGTAAAAATCAGTCAAATTACTCACAAAATAAAGCGATGTAAAGTTTGACACTGTATAACTAAAATGTGGGGAGAAAAGGAGTAAAGAATGGGTTCAAACTTAAGTGACCATCAACTTAACACAGATTGCTCTCTACAGATTATATGCAAAACAAATGGTAATCAAAAGTTAAAAACCAGCGATATGTACAAAATAAAGAGAAAGGAATCCAAGTATATCATCGAGGAAAGCCAAATAATCTTGAGAAAAGAGAGCAAGAGAAGAAAGGAATGAAGAAAAACTAGTAAAGTTTAAAACATAAAACAAGTAACAAAGTGGCAATAAGTACATACCAATTAATAATTACTTTAAACATTAAAAGATTAAACGATCCAATCAAAATACATAGGGTAATGGAATGGATAAAACTCCAAAACCATCTATATGCTGCTTACAAGAGACTAAAGACACACAAAGATTGAAAGTGAGAGGATGGAGAAACATTTATCATGCAAATGAACCTGAAAAGAAAGCTAGGTTATCAATACTTGTATTAGACAAAGTAGACTTTAAAACAAAGACTGTAACAAGAGACATAGAGGACACTGTAAAATTATTAAGGGGACAATCCAAAAAGAAGTTATAACAATTGTAAATATTTATGCACCCAATAGGAGAGCACCAAATATTTAAGCAGTTAAAAGCAAACATAAAAGAAAACAAACAAACATAAAAGAAGTAAGAGTAATACTAGGGAACTTTCACACCATGCTTACATCAATGGACAAATCATCAAACAGAAAATCAACAAGGAAACAGTGGTTTTGAATGACATATAGGACCAGATGGATTTAAAGAATATATACAGAATATTCTATCCTAAAACAGTAGAACGCATTCTTTTCAAGTGTACATGGAGCATTCTCCAGATATATCTCATATTAGGCAACAAAACAAGTCTCAACAAAGACAAAAAGACTGAGGTCACTCCATACCCCATTTCTGATCACAACTCTATGAAACTAGAAATCAAACATAAGAAAAAAAATCTAAAGAGACCACAAGTGCATGAAAGCTAAATAACATGCTACTAAACAATTAATCCATTATCCAAGAAACCAAAGAAGAAATCAGAAAACACATGGAGACCAATGAAAATGAAAAGATGGTCCAAAATCTTTGGGAAGCAGTAAAAGCTGTTCTAACAGGGAAGTTTATAGCAATACAGAACTACCCCAAGAAACAATAAAAATATCAAATAAACAGCCTACCTTTACCTAAAGAGACTAAAAAGAGAAGGAAAAAACCCAAAGCCAGTAGAAGGAAGGAAATAATAAAGATAGGAGCAGAAATAAACAAAATAAGAGCCCAAAATACAATAGGACAGATTGAAGAAACCAGGAGCTGGTTCTCAGAAAATATCAACAAAACTGATAAACTTTAAGCCAGAATCATAAAAAAAGAGAAAGAAGCCTTGAACAAACAAAACCAAAAATGAAAGAGGAGAAATAACCAACACTACAGAAATATAATGGATTATAAGAATATTGCAAAAAATTGTACACCAACATATTGGACAACCTAGAAGAAATGAATGAATTCCTAGAAACATATAACCTATCAAAACTGAATCAGGAAGATATAAAAAATTTGAACATACATATTATCAGCAATGAAATCATATCAGTAACAAACAAACAAACAAAAACCCTCCCAGCAAACAAAACTCTATGGTAGGAAGGCTTCAAAGGTGAATTCTACTGAACATTTAAAGAAGAGTTAATACCTTCCCTTCTCAAACTATTCCTAAATATAGAAGAGGAAGGAAAACTTCTAAATTCATTCTATGAGGCTTGTATTATCCTGATACCAAAACTATATAAAGACACTACAAAAAAGGAGAAATACAGGCTAATATCTCTGATGAACACAGATGCAAAAATGCTCAGCAAAATATTAGCAAGCCAACTGCAAAAATACATTAAAAATCATTCATCATGATCAAGTGGGAATTATTCACAGAATGCAAAGTTGCTTCATATTCATAAATCAATTAAGATACATCACATAAATAATAGAGGGGCAAAAACTGTATGATCATTTGAATAGATGCATAGAAAGATTTTGACAAAGTACAGCATCCATTCATGATAAAATCCTCTGCAAGGTAGATCTAGAGGGAAATACCTCTACATAATAAAGTTCTTATATGAAAAACCCACAGGAAACATTATATTCAATGGTGAAAAACTGAGAGGTTCCCCTTAGATCAGGAACAAGATAAGGATGTCCATTCTCACCACTTTTATTCAACATATATTAGAAGTTGTAGCCACAGCAATTAGGTAAGAAAAATGAATATAAGGATTCAAATCTGTAAAGAAGTAAAACTTTCACTATTTGCAGATGATATGATGCCATATAGAGAAAACCCAAACGATTCCACTGAAGAAACTACTAGAACTGAATGAATTCAGCAAAGTTGCAGGATACAAAATCAACATACAGAAATCCACTGCATTTCTATACACTAATAATGAAGCAATAGAAAGAGAAATTAAGAAAGGAATTCCATTTAGAATTGCACCAAAAAATAACAAAATACCTAGGAATAAACATACTCAAGAAGGTGAAAGGCCTACACTCTGAAAACTATTAAATACTGATGAAAGAAATTGAAGAAGACACAAACAAATGGAAAGATATTCCATATTCATGGATTAGAAAAACAAATATTGTTAAAAAATATCCATACTACCCAAAGCAATCTAAACATTTAATATAATCCCTATCAAAATACCAACAGCATTTGCCACAGAACTAGAATAAATAATCCTACAGAAGACCCTAAATAGCCAAAACAATCTTGAAAAATAAATCAACAAGGGCAGCTGGTTGGCACAGTCAGTTAAGTGTCCAACTCTTGGTCTCGGCTCAGGTCATGCTCTCAGGGTCACGAGATCAAGCCCCTTGTCAGGCTCCATACTCAGCACAGAGTCTACTTGGGATTCTCTCTCCCTCTCCTCTGCCCCCTGCCACCTCTTTCTCTCTAATATGAAAAAGTAAATCTTTAAGAAAAGAAATGAACAAGGTTGTAGGTATCACAGTACAAGATTTCATCTTACCCTACAAAACTGTAGTACTCAAAAGAGTGCCAGCACAGGGGTGCCTGGGTGGCTTAGTTGGTTAAGGGCTGCCTTCAGACCAGGTCATGATCTCAGGGCCCTGGGATTGAGACTCATGCAGGGCTCCCTTTTCAGCATAGAGTCTGCTTCTCCCTCTCCCTTTGCCCCTCTCCCTGCTCATTCATTCTCTCTCTCTCTCGTTCTATTTCAAATGAATAATTTTTTAAAAAACCCTTTAAGAAAAGGGCCTTGGCACAAAAAAAGACACAGATCAATAGAACAGGATAGAAATCCCAGAAAAAAGCCCATATGGTCAATTGATCTTTGACAAAAAAGGCAAGTATATATAATAGGAAGAAGACAATCTCCAATAAATGGTGTTGGGAAAACTAGACAGACACATGCAAGAGAATAAAACTGGACCACTTTCTTACACCATACACAAAAATAAACTCAAAATGAGTTAGAGTTCTGAATGTGAGACCTAAGACCATAAAAATCCTTGAAGAGAGCACAGGCAGGAAGTTCTCTCACATTAGCTATAGCAACACCTTTTAGATATATCTCCTGAGACAAGAGAAATAAAGTGAAAATAAACTACTGGGACTACATCAAAATAAAAACTTATGAATGAAGAATGAAGAAAACAATCAACAAAACTAACAGACAAGCTACTGAATGGGGAGATACTCACAAGTGACATATCTGATAAAAAGAACTTCTAAAACTCAACACCCCCAAAACAAATAACCCAATTAAAAAATGGCCTGAAGACATAAACAAACACTTCTCAAAAGATTTATGGATGGCCAACACATCAAAAGTAGCTCAACATCACTCATCATCAGGGAAATACAAATCAAAACTACAATGAGATATTACCTCACATTAATCAGAATGTCTAAAATTAACAACACAAGAAACAATAGGTATTGGTGAGGATGTGGAGAAAGGGGACCCCTCTTGTACTGTTGGCAGGAATGCAGACTGGTGCAGGCACTGTTGCATTTGCCCCCAAAATACAAAAACATGAATTCAAAAAGATATATGCACCCCTATGTATATCGCAGCATTATTTACAATACCCAATTACAGAAGCAGCCCAAGTATCTATGATAGATGAATGGATAAAGAGTAGATGGCATGTATATATATATGTGTGTGTATGTACACTCACACACACACACTCACAGACACACACACACACACACACACAAAATAGAATATTATTCAGCCATAAAAAGAATGAAATTCTGCCATTTGCAACAATATGAATGGAGCTACAGAATATAATTCTAAGCTAAATATGTCAGAAGAAGCAAATACCATATGATTCATAGGTGAAATTTAAGAAAGAAAATAAAAGAGAAAAGGGATTAAAAAGAGAGACACAAACCAAGAAATAGACTCTTAACTATAGAGAACAAACTGACAGTTATCAAAGGGGAGGTGGCTGGGAGGATGGGGAAAACAGGTGATGAGGACTAAGGAGGGCCCTTATGAGGAACACTGAGCAACGTACAGAATCGTTGAATCACTATATTGTATACAAGAAACTAATATAACATGTATGTTAAGTACACTGGAATAAAAATAAACCCCCCAAAATAAAAAAAAATTATAAAGCTTGATAAATAATTAATAACATATTTTATTTTTTAAGATTATGAATAACAAAAAATCACTATTGGTTTAAACTAATGTATTTTCATAGATATAGTATATATATCTCATATATCTGTAAGTATATGTATACACATTATGTATAATTTATTTTTATTTTATATGCTATTCAAAATATATATTACAGAAAGAGAGAGAAGGGAAAAAGAACACAATTAATAAAGTGTACTGAAGTAGAACTTCATTTCTTTAGTTTAATATTGCACGATTATAGCATATGGATGATTATGTCTTTCCTAGGACAGAGTTTATGGTCATTTCCTTCCCAAACGGCTAACTTCGTCCATGTACACTTCACCTTTTCACTGTACCACTTGTATATCAAGGTGCCAATTACTATTTTGAAGATTTGGCTAGAAATTCCTTTAAATAAAATTATAACATATGCATTTTCTCAGAATCATCAGCATACCTAGGTCAGATATCTCTTTTTTAGCCCCCTCCTAAATACTTTAATCCTATTTTGCATATTACAGAATTTAACTTAGAATATAAAATAACTACCCAAGAAGATTTTTTAATATAATTGAGAGTCCAAATGACTTTGGTCACATTCTCATATCATGTCATTTGGAATTATCCTTTAGTGTCCTTATATCTGGGCATGACCTAACTATGCCTCTGAAAGATTGATTTAATTTGTCCTCCTGCCCATATCATTTGAGTGGTAACAATGTGGTGATCAATAGTGAAGTCTACATCTATAGTTTTCAATAATTTGTATGCTGCCACTTCCTAAATGTGCCATTACCAGTAAATGAACATTTTTTTTAACAACATTTTTTTTTTTTTAACAACTTATATCAGCTCAAAAGTACCTCAGCCCAGAGTTCCTGAACTTCAGCTCATTTTACATGGAAGGCCGTATTCTGTATGAACCTAGAATGCTGCAGCTTGGTAGTGGCAGAAGATACAAGACTCCTAGATCAAAGACAATGGGATTTATTTTTCACAGTAGCTCACAGCATGAGTTTCATGTTCACACTAACTCCCCTTGTGCCCTAAGTCTTACAGAGGCAACAAGGGGGAGCCAATTCTTCTACAGTAGGATATGGCACCTATTATAAGATCATAAGCCATTTGATCAAATCCATATTCTGTTAGACATATTTTCATAATCTTTTTCTATACAGTATCTTTGATAAGAAAATCACCATCATTCATATTATAACTCAACCCAATAACCAGATTATCTATTTTGCTAAAAGAGGAGTTTCTCATATTTTCCACCCAGACTCTCACTGCCATAAGTGAAATGTATAGAAACCTCACAGTAAAGTTCCTATCACTCTATACGAAGTTTTATGCTAAAGATTCTCCATTAAATCAGCACTTCAATAATGCAATCAACTGTTCTCTATTTTTATAAGAGACTTTTCTTAATATATCATTACCACTCTCTTTATGTGTAATAGGACATTGTAAAGCCATGAGTTTAGTGCTCAATAAAAGCAATTTGCACAACTGATTCTAAGATGTAGGGTCTCCCAATGAGGGCCACAAGCTGGGTGTGTGTATGTATGATCCACTCATTTAAAGAGATCAAAAGGGAAGAAAAAAACCAAAAAATCAGACAACAGCAGGGAAAAGAACAAGATAGTGTCTCCACAGACCCAACTAGTGTCTGCTTCCACACAATACATTTTTAAGTTAATCTGTATAAATTGCCTTTTTCTGTGAATCTCCTGTGGCTTTCTGAATTACTTTTTATACAAAGTTTCAACTCAGTAAGAATATGTGACGTCATGCTAACTGATGCTGTGATTTCAGATATAGACTTCTGTGGGCCTTGACTGTTGCCCACTCCTTGGAGGAGAGGCTAAGTTACTTTCCCTGCATTTAGGGAATTACAATACCAAGAATGGTTCAGATGGGATAGTGTGAATTAGAACAGAGACAAGTTGAACTGCCATGAGTAGATTCCAGACTTAGGTTAGATGTTGCTTAAATTTCTAAGAAAACTTAGACTACTCAGGATAGAATCTTTTTTTTTTCCTTTCCTGAATAGAATCTATTTGAATAATTTATGTTGGTATATACAATTTCTCATTGCAGATTAATCAACTAGGATAAATTTTTAACTATGTAGAAATGCAAATGAATGTTAGAATCCAAAAAGAGAGGAAAATGGCACTAACTGTATACCTCAAGATTCCAGAAAAGACAAACCTAAAGGTAATGCAAGGTAAAATGTGAAAATGCTCAAAATGTGAGTTTAAAAACCATGATGTCAATAAAAGGTTTGAGGACTCTGGAAAACTACGACAAGAAGATAAGAGTGAATAAAGTCTGGAAAATACCTCAAAAGTAAATTTCAGAAGATTTTTTTAGGCTGTAAAAATAGTCTGCATGATAGTATAATGGTGGTACCTGTCATTCTATATTTCTCCAAATCCATTGGATGTATAACACCAAGAGGGAACTCTAATATAAGCTAGGGACTTTGGGTGACTATGATGTGTCAATGTAGGTTCATCAACTATAACTAATGTACTACTCTGGTGGGGGATGCTGATAATGGGTTAGACAATGCACATGAGGGGAGAGGGTGTACAGAAAATCTCTGTACCTTTCTCTTAATTTTTCTATGAAGCTAAAGCTACACTGAAAAAAATCAAATATTTTAAAAAATGGCTAGGGTTTTAGAAATTATAAAACTATTCATTTTTCCAGAGGGATAGACACCCTCATGCAAATTACTTTGTCTCCCATGGACCTGGAAACCACTGTTTTACTGGTTAAGTAGTCAAAGAATTAGGGGTATGGACATAGATTACACCTCTTAATGGCAGGAGTCAAAGTGACAGGAATGACAGAATTTATGGCCCTATTAAAACTGTAGCAGAAAATACATTTTGGTCTTCTGTTAAATCATCTTCAATATTTTATTTTAGAATTAAGAGGATTTATAGAAACAGATTCAGTTAGGAAGCAGGAAACCAGTTATGAATTTATTGTTATAGCCCATGCATAGTAGTGATAATGACAGTGAGGATGGCAAGTGAGGTTGGTAAGTGGCAATCACATGGATATTGAGGAGGAACATCCACAGAATTTGGTAATTTATTGTACAATACAGGGGGTATAATTGAGAGATCAAAATCTGAGTAAAGTGGAATGAATGTGGAGTCTTTCATCACAATGCAAAATGAGACACCATTTGGGGGAATAAGAAAGCTAGATAATGAGTCAGTAATGCCTATGTTTAGTGTGAAATGGCTTTGATAAATCTAGATGAAAAATGTCTAGTGGAAAACTGAAAAAAAATAGAACTTAATAATTACACATTTACATTCAGGAGTCATCAGTGTTTAGGTTATAAGTAAATTTGTGTTAAGATTTCTCTTGATGAAGATGTATCATATATCATGAAAAAATAAGACTGTGACTTAGAAACCAAAAAGTACTACTTTTTAAAAGTATGACCAAAAAATAAACAACAACAACAACAAAAATCCACTGATGGAAACAGAGAAGAAATAAAGCAAAATAGGAAGGGAATGCCCTAGCAGTCAAGACAGGAGAGATTTAGAAGAGGCAACTGACTGTTTATGCTGATATTTTTGTACTGTACAGTTTAAGGTACTTTGGCTAGTGCCCTTAGATTTTAAAACTAGGCTCTTTAAAGTTGCAAATAAAAGGACTAAATATCAACAAGTAGTATAAGAAATGAATTTTATCATTCTACGTTGTTCTCCAAGATTCATCTTTTCTGCCTTTTAATTTGTGGCCCACAGCATAACTTCTCTGCTTAAAACTCTATGTGCTTTCGTGTAGCAGAAAATAATTTGATGCCCAGTAATAGAAACAATTTCAAATATACCGTTATCCTCAAAGCCTCAGTCTTCACTCCTGCCTAAGGTCCATCTTCCAAGACCAGATTTCCCATATGAGTACCAACTTAATAATCAACAGGGACAATTGTTATCTCAGAGTAACTTCAGGAATAATCCTACTCAAAACAGCATTGTCTTAACCTGTAGTTGGAGCACTTTGCTTCATCAGAATCTCTAATCATAAAAGTATTCTATAAATCTCTGTGTGTTTGTAACATCAAATTAAATATGGTATGACTGACACAAATACCTTTAAAAATTAATATAATTATATAATATGAAATAAAGTGTTTTATAATAAAAATATACTTTATCAAATAAACATCCAGCATGAATTCATTAGAAAACATAATGAAATAGGCAGTTGCATGCCCCTCAGCACAGAATCACCACAAATGTAATAACTACAAATGCAAACTTGTTCCTATGTTTTGTATAACTTATATTGTATCACTATGGGTGTTATGGTTGATGACACATTTTTATGAAATGGTAAACAGCTCTTAGAAGTCCTGAACAAAATCAAATATCATCACCCTTAATGTACATAATTATTATAGCCTTTGAAAATTCAAAGAATTTTCCTAATGTATCCTAATGTAGCTTAAAACCATGAAAAAATATTTATGTTTATATGTAGAAAAAAGTTATGTTCTAGGTTCATATTTGAGAAGAGTTTTTCACATACATGAATGTCATTTACTTTAGTTTGTAACAAGTGAATGATGTACAAAATTACCCTGTGCTCTACAATAATCCAAACACCTTTCAACTTACTGCTAATAGTACTCCTCAATCACTATAATGACAAAATGGCCTTCTAGATTCCCAAAACGCTCTTTAGAGAGTTTTACACTATCATGGAAAACCCATGTCTTAGAGCTTCAATCTGTCAGAAAACATACTAAGTCCATTATCACTAGAAACTTGGCCTTAATTCAGTCTCTGTATAATGGCTGTGTTACAATACAGCTAAATGAGTCTAATATTCATTCAAGAAATAAAAACAGTAAATGAAGAAAAGGTCTCTTTATTGAAAGCATGGATGATATTAGCAACAATGCATTTGAGTGAATAAAGGGAGAAAAAATAAGATCTCAGCAGGAGAAATCATATTTTATTTTTATTTTATTTTTTATTATTATTATTTTTTTTAATTTGGAAAACAGCATGGAGGTTCCTCAAAATGTTGAAAATAGAACTGCCCTATGACCCAGCAATTGGGGAGAAATCATATTTTAAAAGGCTAAGTAATCTAAGCCTGAGTGTATATAACTCATGCATATTGCTTAGGTGCTGAAAAGAAACTATTTAACATTTTATTTATCTATCTATTTATTTATTTGACACAGAGAGAAATCACAAGTAGGCAGAAGTAGGCAGAGGCAGGCAGATAGAGAGAGAGAAGCAGGCTCCCTGCTGAGCAGAGAGCCTGATGCGGGGCTGGATCCCAGGACTGTGGGATCATGACCAGAGCTGAAGGCAGAGGCTTAACCCACTGAGCCACCCAGGCGTCCCTGCATTTTCTTTTTCTTTCTTTCTTTCTTTTTTTTTTTAAGAGTTTATTTTTTGTCAGAGAGAGGGAGAGAGAGCATGCAATAGAACAGGGAGTAGCAGACAAAGGGAGAAACAGGCTCACAGCTGAGTAAGGAGACTGAAGTGGGACTCCATCCCAGGACCCCAGGACACCCTACACTGAAGGCAGATGTTTAACTACCTGAGGCACCCAGGCATTCCAGCATTTTCAAATCTACTGGGTGAGGCAATGCTAATGCAATTAAGCAATTTAAAATAATAATGTAAACTTTCCTGGAAAATGTATATTCAACACAAATTTAAACTTCATTTTTAAAATGTATTTTTCCATAAAACTATAAACTGCCAACTTCCAATTTTCCCCTTCTACCTAACTTTGTCTTTAATTTCTTTCTTCTATGCTTTGATTTGGCTAAAATTCTCCATAACATATGTTTGGTCTCTTTCTGGTCCTTAAAAATAATAATAATAAGCTTCATCAATGCATTATTTATTTAAGCTTTAAGAAAAAAATAGAATTTGCCAAATTTGTTTAAAACTGTACTTTTCACTTTTTAGAGTTATTAATAAGCTTGTCTAATTTATTAACATTTGAAAAACTGATGAGCAGATTTTCAGTTGCTCTGCTTATGTTATTATTTAGTATAGAACTCCAAGAATAGATTAATCTTCAGCATTTGTTCTTCTGTAACTTGGTTGTCTAAGGATAAATCATTAGTAATTCTCCTGAGTTCACCCTTAGTTCAGTTGTTCACCACTGCAAACTGAAAATGAGAAAAAGTTTCTCAGATAAATAATCTCAGTGTAATTACCACTAAATGGTAAGCTTTCTACTTACACTATTGGGTCTACTCTGGTAGAGAGCTGTTTTAAAAGTTAAAGAAATAGATACAAAACAAAACAAAAAACCCACCATGTATTCATTGCTTATCTGCTATTAGGGATAATGATAAATTTATTCATTTATTCTCTGTAACAACCTTATGATCTAAGCATCTCTATTATCTCCTTAAGTAACACATAAAACCAGAAGTCAAACACAGAATATCTGAATCCTGAATCCAAAGTACTTCAAAGCATGTTTCTCCAGAAACTACTGAAAACTTTTTAGGTTCTTCAAATCTTCTCTTTTCTTATATTTCAAAGTTTTGTTGGCTTGGAAAATAAAATAAAGAAAAAAAAAAGGTAAATCAGTAAGTACCTAATGTGTTCCAGGTTTCTAAAATAGCTATTCATACCAAAGGGAATACAGTCAATTCTACTGTATGGTGACAGATGGTAGCTACAATTGTGGTGAGCAAAGCATAACATAGAGAAGTTGAATCACTATGTTGTACACCTGAAACTAATGTGACATTGTGTGTCAACTGTACACAAAAAATAAAATAGTATTTATTTTGGTATTCCCTGTTCTTTTCTGGGAACCATGTATTCATTAACTATTTTATGTCTGATTTGTGCTTGTCTAGTTCTTTAGTATTTAACAACAGCTTTTTCATGATGCTTAGGGTCTAAAAAATGTTGACAAATGAGTTCTTATAATTTACTGCTAGAAATGTTACAAAAAGATAAATGCAATATATTATGGAAGCCCAGAATGCAGGACCTAACAAGACCTAAAGGTCAGAAGAAATGTCCAGGAGGAAAGCAAGTTTAGATTTCCACTTAATGGATGGGCTGGATTATCAAGAAAGATGTAAAGTATTGTGTTACTCCGACAACTAAGCAATCCAATGGGCATCTCCATGAAATGTAGGCAATTTTCCATGCATACTTGAAATTAGAGATGCCCATGAGATCCTGTTCTGGCCAAAGATCAATTAGATGGGATTAGACTTTGTGTGCTGGGGAGGAGGGCCTGTTTTTAAAAAATTTTTCCCTTTTAGTTAGAAGAAAAGCTTCATATGAAAAAAATATTTTATATACATTTTTACAGTGAATAGTATATTTCTTTTTCTTTCTCTTTCTTTGGAAAAGCCTTCTGAAAATGTTTTAATCCACTTTTTCACTCCTGAACGTAGAAATGGTCTCTAAACGGATATAGCATAATACAATTTACACACAAAGGAAACTGGAAATTGAGAAAATGAGGGTGATTTTGCTAATCATATTCTCCTTTAAATTAATTGTATATTAAACAATTGGTGAGTGTTGATGGAGTTATGTATAATCTAGGGAGAGGCTGCAAATCCAAGCATCTGTGCCTCTCCATAAAATAAAGAGCAATGAGAGGGTGGGTGTCTATGTGTTGTAAATTCCTATGACAACAGTAATTCTTTGGGATAGAAAATTAGAAATTCAAATAAACTCCATTTTAATACAAAATAAAGTAACTCCCAAGCAACATGCCATAATAATAAGAGAAAAGCAATGAAATTAAACTCATTAGATAAATGGAAAAAGTAGGAAGTATCTTATTCTTCCGTGGAAAAGGGATAAAGAGTAAAAAGACATCTGTTATTTGCAAGTTGTGTAAAATGTGACTATTTGTTTATATCCCAATATTATTTTCCCATTCTTATATCTGAAGATGTGAATTATTCAAAGGATACTGCTTTCAGTAACATAGAGATGTTCACATAGGAATTTAATCACTGTATAGACTTCTTACAACAGTTCCTTTTATCTGATTTAAGATTAGACAAATTATGATAGCCCTTTATTATGTTTTATGAGTTCTGAAAATTTGCTAACCCCGTAAAAAATCTGAATTGAATATAATACACCTCCATTTTAAAGCTTCTACAACTTTCTATACCCAATATTACAGAATCACCGTACAATACTTGAACTATGTTATTATAGCTGTATGTTAACATAGTTCTAAGAATCTATCCAGGTGAATGGATTTTGAACATGAAACATTACATAATGAAGAAGAACATATATTGCCAGTTTATTTCTGTTTTTCAAAACGGTTTTGTATCTAAACAGATACATATGTTTTAGACACAATGAACACATTTTGGTAACCACCATGTATGTGGAAAAAGTATTAATTAGTTTCCATTTACTCTAGTATTTAGTGAGCCATTACTGTCCATGGCTCAATGATTCATTTAATCATGAGAGTTCAACACTAAATTAAATGGAATATATTGAACTACACATCTAACTTATTTATTGTGAGTGTTCCCATTTGAGGAGTGCCTGGATGTCAGGCAGTCAGTTTAGCATCTGGCTCTTGATTGTGGCTCAGGTCATGATCTCAGGGTTCTGGAATGGAGCCCTGTGTAGAGCTCCATGCTCAGTGGGGAGTCTGCTTAAGGATTCTTTCTCTCCCTCTCCCTCTGCCTGACCCCTGCCTGTGCTTCATAGCTCTCTAAAACAAATAAATAATCTTTTTTTAAAAAGTTCCTATCTGAGATGTTGTTAACTAACAATTTTGTGATATAAATTGTGCAATTTATACATACTTTAAATCATCACACTGTATATAACTTGAGCTTTCATGTGTTATCTGTCAGTATCTCAATAAAGCCAAGAAAAAAATAAAAACAAAAAGCAATTTTCATGAGGGCAGTGTCTATACATAATAAAACTTTTAAAGCTTATATCAATACTACAGAACTTCAAATGCCCTTTTAAGAAAATAATTATAACGTGTCTTATTTTTAAATATATTTTCACACATTTTTCGTATAATCTACTTTAAAATCAATATAAATATGTACTTAGAATCCAAATCAAACAATATTATCTGATAAAAATTCCACATCATTCCCTAACATTCCTCCCTATTACTTACTAGTAAAATGCCATAAAGAAAAAAATCAAGAATTGAAAAAAAAATCTTGAGCAAGAAAAATTTCTACGACATAAAAGTTTTAAGTAAATTGAAAATGTTATATAACATGCATTAGCCCCTATTTATTCATAGTGCTCTAGTGAAGCACTCCATAGAAGGACACTCAAATTTTTATATTAATCAAAATTAAGATGGGAAAATTTAAATAAGAAATACTCAACAAAACCCTCATATACATGAGTTATGTTTCTCTGAGATTATTTACTTCTTCAACATTTATCACTTGGGACAAAGAGAAAAAACACAAAATATCAGAAAATAAGATATTTTTTTGTTTGGTAGAAGTGCATTTTTTTTCAGGCTTCCTTTTAACAGAAAAGTTAAATAAAATTCCAACAAATGGTCAAAACTAAATAGTTGAACTAGCCAAACACTTTTGTTTTATTCATCATTTTTCTCACTAGAGCTTAATTTAATTCTTCAACAGGTTTTAAAAATATAGTTCTTCTCCACTAAACTTTTAAACAAAGGTAGTAAGTTCCAATCACAGTTCCATCAAAAACCCGAGTTAATGTTTTTCTAGATTCAAATTAAATGCAAAGTCATCTGTTTTTCTAGTCATTTGTACTTACTGTGGCTCAGGATAAGATTAAAATCAAGTTGGGGGGGGGGCACCTGGGTGTCTCAGTGGATTAAAGTCTCTGCCTTCGGCTCAGGTCATGATGCCAGGGTCCTGGGATCAAGCCCCACATCAGGCTCTCTGCTCAGCAGGGAGCCTGCTTCCCTTCCTCTCTCTCTGCCTGCTTCTCTGCCTACTTGTGATCTCTTTCTCTCAAATAAATAAATAAAAATCTTAAAAAAAAAATCAAGTTAGGGGCACCTGGGTAGCTCACTCAGTTGAGAATCAGATTCAGTTTTGGCTCAGGTCATGATCTCAGGGTCCCGAGATTGAGCCCTGCACTGGGCTCTGTGCTCAGCACAGAGACTGCTGCTTAGGAGTTTCTCCCTCAGCCCTGCCGCTCCCCTTCTTGTGCTCGCTCGCTCTCTCTCTTTCTCTCTCTCTCTCTCAAATAAATAAATAAAATATTTTATTAAAAAAATCTAGTTAGACAGCCTCTCAGAACTCATACCTGTATCAGATACCATGTTACCTCCAGAGATTAGGATCTCTACTCAGTCAGAGAGACATTTTTCACAAAGGTAGACTGAAATACATTAAAATACAAACACACTGGTATACAATATTCCAAAGTCCTATGTTGTATATGAAATCTACAAAAATGTTTGCTTGGGGAAATTACCAAAAGGCCTATCAAACTGCCCAGCTCAACCATAGAAAAACTGAAATACTTCCTGACAAAATATGGACCAGAAAGTGTTAAAACTGTCCCAGATCTAGCCATACTAAATAGACATCAATGTTTTCATTTAAATTCAGGTGTGAACCCTGATAAAACACAAAAGGGAATCAATCCCCAGGAGATAAACATGAATGTCTGTTAGTCCTGCAGGGTGAAAGTGCAGCAGGTCATGTATATCATGGATCCAGTGCAGAAAGCTGTTTTTCCTTCACGCAGGGAGACAGAGGAGCATCTGGGCCTATGTAAGGTGAGGACTGGAAAAGAGACCCCAGACAAAGTCCAGAACCTCCAAAGTCTAAAACACCAGTAAAAGAGTAATTCATAAGTCCAACCCCTTGGCCAAACAAAGGCAATGTCAAAATGTTACTAATTTTTTTTTTTTGGTGGCTTTTGCAGGAGGAAATATATATGTGTGCAATATGAAACAGACATTTGAAATCCAAGTGTTCACCATTCTTATGGTATACGAAGCCAAAAAATTAAATGTTGATATAAATATCACTCCTAGAATGGACAATTAAGAAAAGCAAATCCTAAAGAAATCTGCCTCTGGGGTACGTTTTTGTCATGGGAAGATGGGAGGTATACTTAATTAACAATAAAATCATTGCAAGAAGGCAGATCATTGTAGGAATAATGGAGTGTGATAATTCATCAGCTACATATGCCAAAGTGAACACATGCTAGAAAAACGTAATGTTCTTAAACTGACAAAGCATAATTACCAAAATACAGAAAAAAGGCAACATATTTAATAGTAAGACATTAGAAGAATTTTCTTTAAAATCAAGAATGAGAACATTATACTGGCTTTAATCATTGCTCAGATGTTAACAAATTGAAAAGTCATACATTACACGTGATATCACATATGTTAAATTTTTAAATATGAAGTTAGATTATGTAACATTGATATGTATGTATAAAACTAAGCATGGAATTGATATACTCCAAGTTCAGAAGAGTACTTACCTCTGAAGGGGGAGAATGAGGATGACATGGGGGTAAGATTTAGCTGTATTTATTGATTTTTTTCTTTTTTAAAGAGATCTGATAGTGACATCAGGGGAAAATGTAACTGTCTGTTACATCTTGGTGGCAGTCACCTGAGTGTTTGTTACATAATTTCTATAATTTCCTATACAATGGAGTAGTTTTGAACTGAAGTGTTAACTAACCATATTGTGCTAATAATTTTTTAATATATGCACGTATCTGATCCCACCATACATCTTAAACTTATATATGTTATAGATCAATGATATTTCAACAAAGCTGGGGGAAAATGCAAAAACAACTGTAATTTCTTTTGGGGGGATTAAAATATTTTATTATTCAAATTCAATTAATTAACATATAGTGGATTATTAATTTCAGAGGTAGAATTAGTGATTCATTGGTTGCTTATAACACGCAGTGCTCATTACATTAAGTGCCCTCCTTAATGCCCATCAACCAATTACCCAACCCCCAACCCACCTCCCTTCCAGCAACCCTCAGATTATTTCCTATAGTTAGGAGTCTCATATGGTTTCTCTCACTCTCTGATTTTGTCTTCTTTATTTTTGCCTCCCTTTCCCTATGATCCTTCGTTTGGTTTCTTAAATTCCACGTATGAGTGAAATCGTTATAATTGTCTTTCTCTGATTGACTTATTTTGCTTAACATAATAATACCCTCTAGTCCCATCCACAACATTGCAAATGGTTAAGATTTCAATTTTTTGGTGGCTAATATTCCATTGTATTTATATAACATATCTTCCTTATCCACTCATCTACCAATGGATATCTGAACTCTTTCCATATTTTGGCAATTGTGGACATTGCTGCTTTAAACGTTGGAGTATAGGTCCCCTTCAAATCAATATACTCGTATCCTTTGGATAAATACCTACCAAAAATGAACTATTTGGACTTCATCAAGATAAAAATTTTTGCACAACAAAGAAAACAGATAACAAAACTAAAAGACAACCTACAGAATGGGAGAAGATATTGACAAATGTTTTATCAGATAAAGGACTAGTACCCCAAATCTATAAAGAACTTATCAAACTCAACACCCAAAGAACAAATAATCCAGTCAAGTAATGGACAGAAGACATCAACAGATATTTCTCAAAAAAATACATAGAAACGGCCAACAAACACATGAAAAAATGCTCAACATCCCATGGCATTAGGGAAATACAAGTTAATACTACAATGAGATACTTCCTTACACCAGTCAGAATGGCTAAAATTAACAAGTCAGTAGACAACAGAGGTTGGTGAGGATGAGGAGAAAGAGGAACTTTCTTGCACTGTTGGTTGGAATGTAAGCTTGGTACAGCCACTCTGGAAACCAGTATGGAGTTTCCTCAAAAAGTTGATAATAGAGCTACCTTACAACCCAGTAATTGCATGAGTAGGTATTTATCCAAAAACAACTGAAATTTCTAAAGTAATTTTTACTTAACATTTTACTTAATAATCAATAATCTAATTTTAATTCTGAAGACTAAATTCTTAAAGTCCTCTAAAAAGAGACTAGTAGCAAAACTACTAAGAAAAGCAATTTCAATATTAGAAATCATTTCCCTAAACTGTACTATGATTTTAAAATAGTTACTTTAAGGTCAATTCAGCACCTAATATCAATTAAGGCAGCATTTTATTACCAAGAAGCCAAAAGCTTATAGGTCTATGATGTTATAGGAAGAAAGACAGCCATATCAAGTTATTAACCTATAAGTTAAAAGAGAGAGGAAGTGGAGAGGATTTGGAATTCTGTCTGATTGCTGACTCTGGAATTTGGTATCTATCCCACTAGAAAATAAATTAATGTTGATGTTGTTTTAAGGGTGCAGGTGTTTATAGCCGTCAATATGACTCATGAATTTAGGTCAGGTAGTTTTGGGTGTTATTAAGGTGTTCAACACATTATAGTCATTCAAGCTGATTACAGTCAGTGTCATTTCTGTGTGGCAACTGTGTTAAAGGTAAATATTTGTAATTAACCCTTGTCCATAACATTACTTTTAATGAGGGTAACACTCAAGGGAACTATAATAAGATCAACTTAATATTTCTTACTTCCTCATATTTTTTCTACATAACAGAGTATAATTTTTAAACATAATGAAAGAGTTATACCTTTAAAATTCCTGCTATTCCAGTAGAACAGATCTTTCCTATTAATATCAGGATAGAAGAATATGGGAATGTTTCTTAGGTAGGAGAACTCTAATCTGTAATGTTATGCTTAAAATAATGAGCTCCAACAAGATGATCTCAAACTTGGAGAACATGTAATAGTAAACAAACAGGCAAGTTTGAGAGTTTGGAGTTTAGATAAAAACATTAATAGTTCTGGAAGTTTAAAAAAAAAACTATATTTAGCATCTTTCAACTTTTAATTAGAAAAATCTCTGCTAAATATTGAAGATAAAAATGTTCACAGAAGTTTACCAAAATACTCCAGTATGTGGTATTTATTTTTATGCATCTATAAAATATTACAATACACGATTGTTTTATCAGTCAGTATGCATATTCTATAACATGTCTAGGGAACCTGGAGGATTAGTGCTGCAATTTTCCTCAGCAAAAGCTATCTGGTACACAGAGGACAGGCCAGGTTTTTCTATTCCTTATCTCTTCAGTTATAGGTTTCTAAGCTTTTTAAAAAGATACACATTCTATTCATTCATCAAAAATTTCCTAAATAGACACATAGAATATCTGTCTTAAAATAAATTGATTTGGGAAATATTTTTCAGACTGTGAAACAACCAATTTCACATTCTGTATTTGCTGTCATATTTAACATGATATAACATTATGTACATTCATGTTTGGATCTCAGTTTCTCAGTTTACTTGCTATTTATTTATGTTCAGCAAATTTGCGTTTTCATCAAAATTCATTTTATTGACAATGCTGACTCACATACTAAATATGCACAGTAACATGGCAACTGAATTTTCAGGTAATAAAATTTTGAACATTTAACTTACATTAAGAGTTACCTCAGATTAATAGCATAATTACTGATGTCAGGTTTATTATTGGCTGTCCCATATATGAAGATGACATTTTTTTAAAGTTTTATTTTTACTTACTTATTTGACATAGAGAGAGAGATCACAAGTAGGCAGAGAGGCAGGCAGAGAGAGGGGGGAAGCAGGTTCCCTGCTTAGCAGAGAGCCCAATGAGGGGCTCCATCCCAGGATCCTGAGATCATGACCTGAGCTAAAAGGCAGAGGCTTAACCCACTGAGCCACCCAGGTGCCCCTGGATGACATATTTTTATAAAAGGTTTAACATTTGTGGGGTTCCTGGGTGGCTCCAATGGGTTAAAGCCTCTGCCTTCAGCTCAGGTCATGATGCCAGGGTCCTGGGATTGAACCCCACATCAGGCCTCTGCTCAGCGGGGAGCCTGCTTCCTCCTTTCTCTCAGCCTGCCTCTCTGCTTACTTGTGATCTCTGTCTGTCAAATAAATAAATAAAATCTTTAAAAAAATAAAAAAAATTAACATGCGTTATATAGAGACTTTCTATTAAAAATGGGATTTTACTTTCTCAAAAATCTAATTTCTGTCACTTAGATCTCTGCCTTCTTGAGGCCACATTTAATTACTGCAGTGCAAATGGGATAAAACTAGCTTAAAGGTCATATGGCAGTGTTCTTATAGAAACCTTTGGCTTTACCCTGCAAATCGATTTAGGGAAAACCAGTGAGCTTGTAGAGGGAAGAAGTAGCTCATAAAGAATTAGGACTATGTAACTAACTGATTCCCTGCAAAGAAAAATACTTGTGTGAAAGAGATTCATGACAAGATTTAAGATGACAAATGTTATGAATAACATTCTAAATGGCAGAAGTCAACTGTGCTATAAACCATCTGGCAAATTTAAGTCCTAACTGAAATGCATATGAATTATTGCTATTTAATGGACTATTTAATGGACCTATGAAAAAATTATTTGGCAAAACAACAGGTTTTCAGTAAAAAAAATCAATCTTTCTGAGAACCAAACCTAGAGAATATTTATTCATTCAAATATAAATATTATACAGGATCAAGTGACATATTCTTTGAATTTCAGAAAATAAAACGATACTTATTATGTGTAAATAAAAGATACACATGCCAGTGTCAAAGATAACATTTAGTGGTGTGACAGAGTGGCATCAAAATCTATAGTCATCAATCACCAAGATGAATAAAGTCTCTCTGAAGAAAAATAAAATTATACCTGCATGAGATTTTGGAAATAGCAGTAAATTTTCAAAGCATGGATTTTCAATGAATGCAGGCTGATGTGTTAAATTTTATTAAATCAATAACATCACTCAATGATAAAATAATACCTACTATTTCAGTATGATGTTACTATTGGAAAATATTGTATCTCATAGCTGATCAGAAACAAATCCAAAATTGTTGTGCTCTGGGATCTTCAATTACTACGTTTGCTACATTATTTTCACACAGTCAAGCAGAAGTTGCCAATTATGTTACTAAAGCTTTGTGTTCCTTGAGTCGTTGATGTGGCATTGTTCTTTAATGAGGTAAAATTATTTTCTCAATTATATCATAATATTCTGCAATATAATTAGGCTTGACTTTTTTACCATGTAGCTAGATAGGAGGCAAAGAAATTAATAACAATAATTATTTATGTGAAAGAAAAATTGTGTATGTAGGCTGAGGGTATGACATTCTGTTGATGTTCTATGAATATTCCTATTGAAGCTGGGGTTTTGAAGCCGTATCTACATATTATTAAAAATAATTCTTCTAAACTACAATATCTGGAACAAAATATATGGGAAAAATGTCCTGATGGGTAGGATGGAATAACACACAATCAAAAGAGAAAGGCAAAATAGGTTGTTTACATGCCATTTGTAGCTAATTAATTCACTTATTAACAGTGCTATGTTTATAAAAACAAATATCAGGTTCTTTCATGAGACACAAAACCTAGGTCATGGAACCAGTCATCTCAACTTAATACAATACATATACAAATACACCCATATATACACTCACACACAGTATATAGCGTGTGTGTGTGTGTGTGTGTATAAAGCTAGTTAGTTAATTGGAATAGAGCAAAGAGAATGAGGACAGAAATTATGCATTGGGTACAAATTTGGCACAGCTGCTGAGCATATCTAAATTCAATATTTATGACACACAAATATCAGAGCATTTTTTCCACACTCTATGATAGAATTTGACAAACTAGCAACCACTGTCTATTTCTTTTAAGTAAAGTTCCTGTACGTAAAGTTTTATTGGAACACAGACATGCTACAACGGTAGAGTTGAGTCACTGTAACAGAAACAGCAAAGCTCTCAAAGACCAACATATTTACCATCCATCTCTTCATAAGAAATGTTTCCCAAACTTGGCTTTATAACACACCAGCTCTTTTTAATGCACAAGAAACTCTACTATCGTCCCACTTGTTTATTTAGCAGCTACCCTGGAAATTCACCGATTTATGCAACATTTAATTGTTATTGTCATTAGGCCAACTGCTCACTCTTCTAAGCACTAGGGATACAGCACAGCTTTGATCCCATGGACCCTACTTTCTAATCTGGGGAAACAAAAACATACAAATCAACATAACTTAAACAAGATTAATTGCAGGCTGTGATTTTCAGAATGAAGACATTTTCAGAAAGACCAAATCATAGAATGTTTGCAAGTAAGAATGAGGGGACCGTTAGACTGAATCATGAAAAACTGCTGTAGAGGTGAAAAACAGAGCTGCAACTTGAATGGGGAGTCTCTATTCATGCAAACACTGGGGAAAGAGCTTGCAGGTAGAGAGAACGCCAGCAATAATAAAGGCCTAATGTAGAAACAAACTCAGGTTGGTTTTTGTTTTGTTTTGTTTCTTCCAGGGAAAAGTCGTACAGCTGAAATATAATGAGGGAGAAAAATGGTGATGGTATTTAAAGAGATGTAAGAAAGAGAGAACCTAGTGAGAAAATGTGGTAAGTATTAAGTTAATACAAATTAAACAATCTGAAGTAACATTATGACATTAACAAGGGGAAAATATTAAATGTCCTGACACCTCACTTTCTAAGCTTCTGGAAATGATGATTATGTATCTCTTTCTTTGGCTCTTTTACAGCAAAACAACAGATGTTATCTTTGGGGCAGAGATGAAGACAGGTTAGGCAGAAGCATAAATGATATTTAATGTTCTTTCTTGTCATATGCCCTTCTATAATCTCTACACCTCTTACACAGTATCCAGAGGCCGTTATTGACTTCCACTGCACAATTCAGTATTCAGAGCTCTCTATCCTCCAGAATGTTTCTGCCAATATGCTAAAGATCTTTTGTATTCTGCATGTTCTCCCTTGAAGTGTTTCCAGATGACTCAGAATTATATTTATGAAGGCACAATATTAATCTCTGAATCAATTATCAGATACCCTAAACTTAATATATTCAAAAGCAATCGTTTCTTTAACCGAGGCCACTCTGTATACTTTGTGTGCCAGCTTTAATAGATGTCTCCTTTGGCAAAAAACAGACCCAGCACTAATAGAGAATTGGTGGGCTAAGAAAAAAAAATCATTCATAATTATCTAATAATTTATACCAAATAAGTTGTCATTTTCTTAATACTCTCAACAGTGTGGCAGAATCTAACAGCTACTAGCCTTTTAAATTAGGAGGATGAGTTTGAATGTGGATTTTTTTTTAACTGACTCACCTTATGAATTTGGATGAAAAATTATTGTCTCTGAGACTCAATTTGTTTATATATATGAGAGGAATAACACTGTTTATTTTGTAGGATATTACTGGAGATTACAATTAGTTGTTGTAAAAGTCTAAAGAGGTACATATTACTTCTTAAATCAAGTAAATAGAAATAACCACTACCATTTACTATCTACTATTTTCAAGCTCTCTAGTTAATAGTTTTTATGTATTGTACATTATTTATTTTCTATTTTTTAAAAGATTTTATTTATTTGACAGAGAGAAAGGAAGAGAAAGAACACAAGCAGGGGGAGTAGTGGGCAGAGGGAGAGAGCAAAGGAGAATCCCTGCTGGGCAGAGAGCCCCATGGGGGGACCTGAGGTGAAGGCAGATGCTTAACCAACTGAGTGACCCAGGCACCCCTATTGTGCATTATTTATTAAAGAAATAGTTGAAATTAATATCATTGGCCCCAAATTAATGATGAGAAACCCAAGTTTTATAGACATTTAGAAGAAGGTGGTAAGTCCCTAGTGAATTCACTATCCATGATTTATATGAATTGTAGTGACAATGCCACATGATCTATTTTCACGATATTACTCCTTTGCCTTAGGCCTTCAATCTGGCACAGACATCTGTCTTCTTGTCATGGCACTGGATCCACCTCACTGTGACCTGACCTGTCTTCAGGAACACAGTGGCTATATGACTGGCTTGCACCTGAATAGCCTCTGTCTTGTATAACAAATCTGGCAATCCTCTATCAGCTAAAGGTGATACCACATATTTCGCAATGCCTTTGGTTATCAGACAGCTGATGTGTCTTTCTCTTACATGACATAGCAGCTGGACATGGCCAACATTTTCAAAACCAGACTGTACCTTCCTTTTCAGTTCTTTTTTCATATGATCTATTTTCTAGCCAGGAAGAATTTCTCTCAATTCCTCAAATACATCATAAACAATCATGTTACCCCATTTTTTTTTTATCCTTTGCCTGGATTATCATAATTTTATTCCTCCCTCCCATACTCACAAAGATCCTACTTTTTCTTCAAGATGGCGGGGGGGGAATATAAAAGAAAATTGTTTCCCTCACTCCATCTCCAGACTAGTTTTGCGGCTCCATTTTCAGATTTCCTCCAAACATTCCATATGTAATTCTACTGCAGCACTTCACTGAAAGTACCTGTCTCATACGTGGCGTTGCAAAGTACTTGATCACATGAATTTAATCTTTTTTCTTTACTTCTGTATATCCCATGTAAATCAATGCCACTGGGATTTATAAAAAGCTGCAGTGTAAGGAAATTACATCATTTAGATTCATGCTTTTGATAGACTCTTATATCAATAGTCCACAGTGAATGATGCTCTCTCCTAGAGTCCTTCCTACATTGATTCTTTGCTTGGTCATAAAATTTATTTGATCAAAGGCACTGTAAGAAATCATGTTAACAGAGGCTTGATAGACACTTTCACTTTGGGGCTCAACTTCTTGGAATGTACCAATTTAGAAACGAGTCTACATTCTGTAATAAAACTCATGCTAGAGTACTGAAGGTTGAAACTATGTGGTTAGGGACTACAGAGGATGAGAGGCCATTCTGAACATTCCAGCTCACAGTGGATAAAACCACATGAGTCATCTCAGCTTTACAACGTGGAGCAGAACTGCTCAGCTGACCAGTCCACTAAAAGAATCATGACAAATAATAAATTATTGTTGTTTTGAGCCAGTACATTGAACTAATTTCCTACATAGCAAGGAAAAACTGAAACAATCTTCTAAAATCCTGTATAAAAAATGTATAATTTCCTATTTTATATATATACATATGGCTCTGCCTGTGCTTCTGAAATTTACAGAATGCCTATTTCTACATCCTGGGGACTTTCTCACCACACTGAATATAACAAGCATTTTGAAATGGCCCCAGCCATACCAATCCAAAGATATTCTGGAAAGTGTTTCCATTTACAAAGACTCAAATCAAACAAATGATGTCATCAGTAACAGTAAAACCAAGGAAGCAAGACATTCTGGGATTCAATATATATATATATATATATATATATATATATATATATATATATATATATACACATATATATATATACACAAACACACACACACATATAGAGAAAATGAAATATGTATATTTATATATATGAAAATATATATATTTTTATATATATATGTGTGTGTGTGTGTATTCTTTTTTTTTTGCATTTTGCAGCAAAATAATGGTTTGTGACATGTCATCTCTTTTTCTTAAGTGCATTTCATTTTCTCTATTCCTTGTCATTATTTCTAACTGTGTTGGATATATTTTGCTTGCCCCTTAGACTAAGTCCATATTTCCACATTTCTTTAGCTTGCTCTGTGCTCTGGAAAGCTATTCAATTCAGACTATGTCAATAACCCTCCCTGCTCTCTTTCAGGAAGGAGAGTAGAGCAGGAAATTGCAGTAAAGGCAAGAATGAAGCTGGTGATTTATATCCACTTACACATTTTCTTCCTAAAAGAGTCCTATAGGCATCACTTTAACAAAAATTGCAGTTCTTGTCAGATGGTTCTTTCCATGTTTTGGTAACCATGCTAATCCCTTGCTCCCATAAACCAAAGATGCTAAGGGTAGACTCAGTGACCTAGGATATTGCCAAACCTTGGGTTTCAACTTGAGTTGGCCCACGTTTTGTAAATACTTCTCTTAGTAGATGCCTCTCAACTTTCAGATTTAAATATGCTGTCTATATACTTTCAAGACTCTGGCCTATTACTGTAGCGTATCTTTCTGAAGTTCATTCATACAAATGTCCCAGCTCACTTACAATCCACCCCTCTCTAAATGGACATGACAGCTGAGGTTCCAAGTAATATTTAGCCACTGGTACCACAGTTGCTGTCTTCCTTGAGTCAACACTACATTCACAACATGCAATGTCCATCCTTTTACGTGTTATATGAATTTATAAACTTCATGTTCACTCATGAAAAGAATAGAAAATAATAGAAATGCTGCATAGCTGATTGAAAGAATAACAAAAACTATTAAAAGTGTGTTGTTGTTTTCTTCCTTTTTTCCTGTATTTCCCTTTCTCTTTTTCTCACTAAAAAGTAAAGTACAGGAGAGTTGACTTACATGTCTCAGAAATCATTTTTATGTTGAGAGGTTTTTTTAGAATTCTTTTTGAATCTGCCAGAAAGGCTTAAATGAACAATGCTTTATGCAGTCATAGCTCCCGCCTATTTGACAAGTTCCTTCCCTTTGACTGTTAGTCTTTGAAAGGATTTCTTATCAGATGAAGTTTATATTCCTCCTCATTTTCTTTTCAGATTGTGTTGTATACATTGAGGATTCTACAATGAATATATAACCTATGTATGTTTTATCAAGGGCATTAGATGAGCTGTTCAAAGTCACAGCTTCAGAGAATATGAAAGTTTTAAAGAAATAATGAAGGCTTTTGAAATGGCCATTAGGATGTTCTTCTGAAATTTAGTTTGCTCATCGTTCCAAAACTATATTAGTGGCTAAGAAACATTTAAGAACTGATTACTAAACCTAAAATGATAACTTGCCATTTATTCTCTTCTCTACAGATCTAGTTGTTCAGGTCTTATCTACAGATAGGACTTTGAAAAAAAAAGTATTACTTTTTAGGAATATTTTGTAATTTTTTTGATATTAGGAAATTACTGTCAACTAGATTCCTATAAGAATGAAAACAAAAGTGGGGCACCTGGGTGGCTCAGTTGGTTATGTGTCTACCTTTAGTTCAGTTTATGACCTCAGGGTCCTGGGATTTAGCCCCATATCATTGGCTCCCTGCTCAATGGGGAGCCTACTTCTCCCTCTCCTGTTACTTCCCCTGCTGTGCTCTCTCTCTCAAATAAATAACTATCTCAAAATATTTTTTAAAAATTTTATTTATTTATTTGACAGACAGAAATCATAAGTTGGCAGAGAGGCAGGCAGACAGGGGAGAAACAGGCTCCCGCTGAGCAGAGAGCCTGATGTGGGGTTTAATCCCAGGATCCTGATATCATGACCTGAGCTGAAGGCAGAGGTTTAAACCACTGATTTAACCCTCAAAATTTGAGGTATGGCCACCCAGGTGCCGCATACCTCGAATTTTGTTTAAAAAGAATAAAAACAAAAGTAAATGTAGACTTTCCCTTAGCTCTTAATTTCTGAATTTATATACATACTATCTTAAAAAGCCAAAGTATGAGCTCAAGAGATTAATAAATTGAAGAGTTCACTATAATGAAGATATTTTGTGTGAATTTAACTCAAAAGTGGAAAATTTTTTTAAAAAACCTTCAATTTTACTTTTACATTTCCTATTGATACATACACACATGCATACATATACCTATCTGTACATATTTTATTTTATTATATTTAGATATATATTTATATATAATATGTATTTATTATATATATTTATTATATTATGTGGGCTATCAAAAACATTGGGTTCTGCATGTGGTTCATAATATATATTTATTATATACATTATATATATATATATAATTGTTTTTATTCCTCTAGAATTTTATTTACTAAAATTACTAAGTAATGATCTTGCCTGTGCTTCCATTCTAAAAGCCAAGGTTAATCAGAATGATAGAAAATGCTCTGTTTAATCCATCAATACCAGACGAAATTTGAAAAACCATACTAATTGCATTGTATTCTATGGTAAATAGCCTTGATGTTGTTGTTTATTCATCTATTGAGTAGCTTCTGTTAGAGAAGAAATTCTAATTGATAACTGAGACTGAGCTGGTGCTCTATGCAAACAGATCAAATATATTGGAAAGACTGTACAGTTCAAATTCCCCACAGCTTTTTACAAATCAGGATTAAGGAGAAGCATTTTGACAAAAGCCCCCCAGGGGCTATTAAGAAAATGAAGTATGACTGTTTTTAACCTTTTGTATAGTTTGTTGAACTTTCTTCAAGTAGCTAGGCTAATTATAGTTGGCCCACTGTAGTAACAAGATTTTCCTTTAACATGATTTCTAAGATGTTTTCTGCCTCTGTGATGACAAACAGAAGAAAACAAACACACATATCTGGGATGGACATTTAATACTGAACCATTCTAAAACATGTCTGTGTGTGTGTTTTCTGACAATTTTCCAAACTGCATAGATTCAGCATCTAAGTTACAGAAACTCAGCAGAGTATTCCCTGGAGTAAGTTATGTGTAAGCTACCAGAAATTGTTCAGAAAGGAAAAAAAAAATGAGCCTCCTAGGAATGAGTTCATGGTAGGTGAAGTACAAAAAATATTAGGGGAAAATTACTCACAATCTGGGAAAAAATGCATGATGTGAATCCTCAGACTGTTCTGCAGCCTTCCATTAATGCTTCCTAGGAAGAAGAGGGGAAAAAATAGTGAAATATAAGCAATTTTACCAAAATCTGTAAGATACTGAGATCCCAAAGGCAGTACTTACATATGCTAAAATCCAAAGGAAACCAAGAACTACTAGTTAGTCTGAGTGCAATCAGAAATCACATAGTGATTTGAACAGAGAAAGCTTAATATCAAAAACACAATACAAACCAAGTACAAATATTATTCTATGAAAAATGAGGACAAGCTAAAACAGGTTGTCCTTGCTTTTAGACACCAGCACAGTATTACAGTAATCAGTAGTTAGAACATCTCATTCAAGTCTGGCTCTAGGTGTTCATGGGGATCAACATAGGATTCTAACTGATCTTTAGAGAATCCTTTACAGTCACATATACACAGCATCTAGATTATCTTTCAAAACAAAGGTCAACAGTGACATCACTTTGCTCAAAATCCAGTTTTTCCATCATATAGGCCAGAAGGTCCTAAATCAGAAGTTCCTAAAGCACAACCACTGCTTGACTCTGCATCACCCTTCAACCATAAAATGACTGTTCCAATTACACTGACTTCCCCCACATCCCACCCCAAATAGTTCAAGAGTGCTCACAAGTCAGGAATCTCCTATGATGGTCCTTGCTGATTTCTGTCTATAGCACTATTTCTCAAGATACCTAAGTACTGTTCAATGTCACTATAACAAATGGAGATTTTCAAGACAATCTTACATGAAGTGGCAACCACCTAGGCTCAGTGTTATTACTATTTCCCCCATCCTTCAATGGAAAGAAATTTGGTTTTTTCCTACTATGTTCTCTTATGCCTCAGAACAATGAAGACCATTCAATAAGCTATTCTTACCACAATCTGGAATGCTCCAGACCTTAATCTGGAAGAATCCATTTCTTCTTACACATAGCACCTAGCTCACCTTATGCCTTAAATATTTAAAAGAGCATAAATTAATCAATAAATGAATGAAGGTGTTAAAATGACATTACTCTCTTGCTATGAATCATGATTTTTGTTGTCACTGATGCAAAAAAAACCTATATACATACAGTATACATATATATGTACATACATGTATACATACATATACATACATATTTGTACATACACTTATACATACATATACATATGTATATATGGACTCTGCCTTCATGGACTCGGTGGTTATTGTTTAGATAAATCATCATAAAGAAGAAAGGATAGTCAAAACAATACCAATGAGGTAGAAGAAAATATAACTTGAAAAAATCATAGTCTGGAGTAGTTCATGAAAACTCCCTAGGAAAAGGAATTTGGTTCAGTTCTGAACAGAGTTGGTGAGGGAAAGTGGGGTGTTAACCCAGCCAGAAAGAAAAGCATAAACATAATATTGAAATATGAAATATAATTTGGGAGAGTAGGTGAAACTAGTAATGTTTTATGCTCCATGGACCATGGGGAGAAGAATGCCAGGCTTTCTTTCCACCTTATAACTCTCTCACTTCATATAAATTTCTAAAAATTGCATTCATAGATTCAGGGCAGTTCAAACTTTCATGTTATTTTAGGAAGTAGTCAAAAAGGTACCTAACCCATTATCAAGCTTATTTAAGTTCCCATATTTTCGCTTCTTAACACTTCTTACCTTGATGTTGACACTGAATTATAAAAATCCATTGTTGGACTTTCTCTTCCTTTATTTTTCAGGCTCTCAGTTAGCTTTATGATACCTCAAGCATGAAATCTTGAATTGACCACAGTGTGTGACTACAAAAACTGGAAATCTTCTGTTTAACTGAATTCCTACCTGAAAATGTCATTTTTCATGTGCTAAGGGAGTATCAAAATACTAAGGTCTCTTTGTTGTTTAATATGCATTACTACAAGTTTGGAAAATTCTGGTACAGAAAATACCTGGTGCAGATAACCAGAGTTATCTTCTTAAAGGAAATTCTTATATTATTAAAATTAATGAGCTCATGAGTTTCCAAGGAGAATAGATTTAATATATATTCCAGGAAGATTTACAATATATTATTAGTATTAGTTCTATGTAGTCAATTAAGGATGGGGGAGGTGGAGCTAGGAAATTAGGAAATCAAACTAGATGAGAGAAGTAACGTCTGCCTTTTCAATAAACCTTGAGAAACAATACCAGAATTTGCTTCAGGTTAGTGATCATTATTAAAAAATAAATGCCTTGGGGTACCTGGCTGACTCAGTTCGGTGAGCTGCCAACTCTTGGTTTTGGCTCAGGTCAAGATCTTATGGTCATGAGATTGAATCCTGCAAGGGACTCTGTGCTCAGCAGGGAATCTTCTTGAGTTTCTCCCCCTCTCTCCCTCTCTCCTTCTCTTCCCCAGCTTGCTCTCTCTCTCTGTCTCTCTGTCTCTCTCTCAAATAAATAAATCTTAAAAAAAATAAATAACTCTGGGAACATCTGGGTGGCTCAGTTAGTTGGTGGGCAACCAACTCCTTGGTTCACTCAGGTCATGATCTCAGGGTAGTGAGACTGAGCCTCACATCCAGCTCTGGGCTCAAGGGGAGCACAGAGGGTATCTACTTGAGATTCTCTCTTTCCCTCTGTCCCTATCCCAGCTAGCACATGTGTGTGCTCTCTCCCTCCCTATATAAAATAAATAAACCTTTAAAAAATAATAAATTCCTTTTATTAAACCCACTCATGTTAGACAAAACAAAAAAAAATATCAGTTTTCTCAATACATTATGTAATCTCCTCAGATCAGATTAGAAAATGTTGTACTAGTGATTTCTTATAATCTTTGTGGGTTAACTTAGAGAGACTTTAAGGTAGAAACTGACATATTTACTAATCTTCAAATTTGCAATTAAGATTTTTTTCAAATTTATGTATCTTAGCTTTCAGTAAAAACTTAGCAAACATATAAATACTACTATGCATTTATTTATTTATCAGATTTCTTAAAGTATATCATGAATGTTACCACAACTCTATACCTATCAGATTTCTTAAAGTATTTTATGAATGTTACCACAACTCTATACCATATATTCTTGATAGGCCACATAATTATTTTTCAATTTTCCAATTGATTTATTTTTAAGTCTTTGAGAACTGTGAAATGAAGTTGTGTTCATAGAAGTCCATTTATTACATCTCTAAAGTGCACTCTCACTTGCAACTAAATAAAAATATGGCATAATTACCCAGAGCTACAAAAGAAGGTTCAGATGTAAACTGATAAATGGTTTGTTTTTATTTTCTCATCCTAGTCCCCTTATACTTTATGTAAGTTTTTTAAAAAAAAAAAACATCTAATATATTTTTATCCCTAAGGGTACAGGTCTGTGAATCACCAAGTTTACACACTTCACAGCACTCACCATAGCACATACTCTCCCCAATGTCCATAACCCCACCCCCCTGCAACACTCAGTTTGATTTGTGAGATTAAAAGTCACTTATGGTTTGTCTCCTTCCCAATCCCATCTTGTTTCATTTATTCTTCTCCTACCTCCTTCTTCTCCTACATCTTAAGAATAGTGAATCTTCTTATCCATGAACCTGAAATATCTCTCCATTTATTTAGTTCTTTAATTTCATTTATCAGAGTTTTACAGTTTTTCTCCTATAGATCTTATATGTATTTTATCAGATCTATGCCTAAGTATTTCATTTTAAAGTTAACTCCTATAAAAGGTATTATGTTTTTAATTTGAAATTCCACTTGTTGGAGCATCTGTATGGCTCAGTTGTTTAAACTTCTGACTTTGGCTCAGGTCATGATCTCAGAGTCCTGGGATTGAGCCCCATGTCTTGCTCCCTGATCAGGAGATATGTGTCTCCTTCTCCCTCTGCCCCACTCTCTGCTCATGCTTTCTCTTTCTCTGTCTATCTTTCTAAAATAAATAAATAAAATACTAAAAAAAAAAAAAAGTCCACCTGTTTACTGAGGGTATATAGGTTAGCAATTAAATTTTTAAAAATTTTTTTATTTTTTATAAACATATATTTTTATCTCCAGGGGTACAGGTCTGTGAATTGCCCGGTTTACACACTTCACAGCATTCACCAAAGCACATACCCTCCCCAATGTCCATAATCCCACCCCCCTTCTCCCAACCCCCCTCCCCCCAGCAACCCTCAGTTTGTTTTGTGATATTAAGAGTCACTTATGGTTTGTCTCCCTCCCAATCCCATCTTGTTTCATTGATTCTTCTCCTACCCCCTTAAGCCCCCATGTTGCATCACCACTTCCTCATATCAGGGAGATCATATGATAGTTGTCTTTCTCTGTTTGACTTATTTTGCTAAGCATGATACGCCCTAGTTCCATCCATGTTGTCGCAAATGGCAAGATTTCATTTCTTTTGGTGGCTGCATAGTATTCCATTGTGTATATATACCACATCTTCTTGATCCATTCATCTGTTGATGGACATCTAGGTTGTTTCCATAGTTTGGCTATTGTGGACATTGCTGCTATAAACATTCGGGTGCACATGCCCTTTCGGATCACTACGTTTGTACCTAGAGGGTAAATACCCAGTAGTGCAATTGCTGGGTCATAGAGTAGTTCTATTTTCAACATTTTGAGGAACCCCAAGCTGTTTTCCAGAGTGGTTGCACCAGCTTGCATTCTCACCAACAGTGTAGGAGGGTTCCCCTTTCTCCACATCCTCGCCAACATCTGTCATTTCCTGACTTGTTAATTTTAGCCATTCTGACTGGTGTGAGGTGATATCTCATTGTGGTTTTGATTTGTATTTCCCTGATGCCAAGTGATGTGGAGCACTTTTTCATGTGTCTGTTGGCCATCCGGATGTCTTCTTTGCAGAAATGTCTGTTCATGTCTTCTGCCCATTTCTTGATTGGATTATTTGTTCTTTGGGTGTTGAGTTTGCTAAGTTCTTTATAGATTTTGGACACTAGCCCTTTATCTGATATGTAAGTTTGCAAATATCTTCTCCAATTCTGTCAGTTGTCTTTTGGTTTTGTTAACTGTTCCCTTTGCTGTGCAAAAGCTTTTGATCTTGATGAAATCCCAATAGTTCATTTTTGCCCTTGCTTCCCTTGCCTTTGGCAATGTTCCCAAGAAGATGTTGCTGCGGCTGAGGTCAAAGAAGATGCTGCCTGTTTTCTCCTAAAGGACTTTGATGGATTCCTTTCTCACACTGAGGACCTTCATCCATTTGAGTCTATTTTCATGAGTGGTGTAGGAAATGGTCCAATTTCATTTTTCTGCATGTGGCTGTCCAATTTTCCCAACACCATTTATTGAAGAGGCTGTCTTTTTTCCACTGGACATTCTTTCCTGCTTTGTCGAAGATTAGTTGACCATAGAGTTGAGTGTCTATTTCTGGGCTCTCTATTCTGTTCCATTGATCTATGTGTCTGTTTTTGTGCCAGTACGATACTGTCTTGATGATGACAGCTTTGTAATAGAGCTTGGAAGTGCAGAATTGTGATGCCACCAACTTTGGCTTTCTTTTTCAATATTCCTTTGGCTATTCGAGGTCTTTTCTGGTTCCATATAAATTTTAGGTTTATTTGTTCCCTTTCTTTGAAAAAATGGATGGTATTTTGATAGGAATTGCATTAAATGTGTAGATTGCTTTAGGTAGCATAGACATTTTCACAATATTTATTCTTCCACTCCATGAGCATCGAGCATTTTTTCTTGTGTCTTCCTCAATTTCTTTCATGAGTACTTTATAGTTTTCTGAGTTCAGAATCTTAGCCTCTTTGGTTAGGTTTATCCCTAGGTATCTTATAGTTTTGGGTGCAATTGTAAATAGAACTGACTCCTTAACTTCTCTTTCTTCTGTCTTGTTGTTGGTGTAGAGAAATGCAACTAATTTCTGTGCATCGATTTTATATCCTGACCCTTTACTGAATTCCTGTACAAGTTCTAGCAGTTTTGGGGTGGAGTCTTTTGGGTTTTCCACATATAGTATCATATCATCTGCGAAGAGTGATAGTTTGACTTCGTCTTTGCCGATTTGGATGCCTTTAGTTTCCTTTTGTTGTCTGATTGCTGAGGCTAGGACTTCTAGTCCTATGTTGAATAGCAGTGGTGATAATAGACATCCCTGCCATGTTCCTGACCTTAGCAGAAAAGTTTTCAGTTTTTCTCCATTGAGAATGATATTTGCAGTGGGTTTTTCATAGATGGCTTTGATAATATTGAGGTATGTGCCCTCTATCCCTACACTTTGAAAAGTTTTGATTAGGAAAAGATGCTGTACTTTGTCAAATGCTTTTTCAGCATCTATTGAGAGTATCATATGGTTCTTGTTCTTTCTTTTATTGATGTGTTGTATCACATTGACTGATTTGCGGATGTTGAACCAACCTTGCAGCCCTGGAATAAATCCCACTTGGTCGTGGTGAAAAATCCTTTTAATGTACTGTTGGATCCTATTGGCTAGTATTTTGGTGAGATTTTTGCATCTGTGTTCATCAAGGATATTGGTCTGTAGCTCTCTTTTTTGATGGGATCCTTGTCTGGTTTTGGGATCAAAGTGATGCTGGCCTCATAAAATGAGTTTGGAAGCTTTCCTTCTAGTTCTATTTTTTTGGAACAGTTTCAGGAGAATAGGAATTAGTTCTTCTTTAAATGTTTGGTAGAATTCCCCTGGGAAGCCGTCTGGCCCTGAGCTTTTGTTTGTTTGGAGATTTTTGATGACTGCTTCAATCTCCTTACTTGTTATGGGTCTGTTCAGGTTTTCTATTTCTTCCTGGTTCAGTTGTGGTAGTTATATGCCTCTAGAAATGCATCCATTTCCTCCAGATTGTCAAATTTGTTTGCGTAGAGTTGCTCATAGTATGTTCTTATAATTGTTTGTATTTCTTTGGTGTTGGTTGTGATCTCTCCTCTTTCATTCATGATTTTATTTATTTTGGTCCTTTCTCTTTTCTTTTTGGTAAGTCTGGCCAGGGGTTTGTCAGTCTTATTAATTCTTTCAAAGAACCACTTCTAGTTCCATTGATTTGCTCTATTGTTTTTTTTGGTTTCTATTTCATTGATTTCTGCTCTGATATTTATGATTTCTCTTCTCCTGCTGGGTTTAGGCTTTCTTTATTGTTCTTTCTCCAGCTCCTTTAGGTGTAGGGTTAGGTTGTGTACTTGAGACCTTTCTTGTTTCTTGAGAAAGGCTTGTACCGCTATATATTTTCCTCTCAGGACTGCCATTACTGTGTCCCACAGATTTTGAACCATTGTGTTTTCATTATCATTTGTTTCCATGAATTTTTGCAATTCTTCTTTAATTTCCTGGTTGACTCATTCATTCTTTAAAAGGATGCTGTTTATTCTCCATGTATTGTGTTCTTTCCGAATTTCCTCTTGTGATTGAGTTCTAGCTTCAGAGCATTGTGGTCTGAAAATATGCAGGGAATGATCCCAATGTTTTGATACCAGTTGAGACCTGATTTAGGACCCAGGATGTGATGTATTCTGGAGAATGTTCCATGTGTATTAGAGAAGAATGTGTTTTGTTGCTTTGGGATGAAATGTTCTGAATATATCTGTGATGTCCCTCTGGTCCAGTGTGTCATTTAAGGCCTTTATTTCCTTGTTGATCTTTTGCTTGGATGATCTGTCCATTTCAGTGAGGGGAGTGTTAAAGTCCCCTACTATTATTGTACGATTGTTGATGTGTTTCTTTGATTTTGTTATTAATTGGTTTATATAATTGGCTGCTCCCACGTTAGGGGCATAGATATTTAAAACTGTTAGATCTTCTTGTTGGACAGATCCTTTGCGTATGATATAGTGTCCTTCCTCATCTCTTATTATAGTCTTTGGCTTAAAATCTAATTGATCTGATATAAGGATTGACACCCCTGCTTTCTTCTGATGTCCATTTTTATGATTAATTGTTTTCCACCCCCTCATTTTAAATCTGGAAGTGTCTTCGGGTCTAAAATGAGTTTTTTGTAGGCAACATATAGATGGGTTTTGTTTTCTTTTCCATTCTGATACCCTGTGTCTTTTGATTGGGGCATTTAGCCCGTTAACATTCAGGGTTACTATTGAGAGATATGAATTTAGTGCCGTTGTATTGCCTGTAAGGTAACTGTTACTGTATATTGTCTCTGTTCCTTTCTGATCTACTACTTTTAGGCTCTCTCTTTGCTTAGAGAACCCCTGTCAATATTTCCTGTAGAGCTGATTTGGTGTTTGCAAATCCTTTCAGTCTTTGTTTGTCCTAGAAGCTTTTTATCTCTTCTAAAATTTTCAGTGATAGCCTAGCTGGATATAGTATTCTTAGCTGCATGTTTTTCTCATTTAGTGCTCTGAATATATCATGCCAGCTCTTTCTGGCCTGCCAGGTCTGTGGATAAGTCTGCTGCCAATCTAATATTTTTATTATTGTATGTTACAGACTTCTTTTCTTGGGCTGCTTTCAGGATTTTCTCTTTGTCACTAAGACTTGTAAATTTTACTATTAGGTGATGGGGTGTGGACCTATTCTTATTGATTTTGAGAGGGGTTCTCTGCACCTCCTGGATTTTGATGCTTGTTCCCTTGGCCATATTAGGGAAATTCTCTCCAATAATTCTCTCCAATATACCTTCTGCTCCCCTCTCTCTTTCTTCTTCTGGAATCCCAATTATTCTAATGTTGTTTCGTATTATGGTGTCACTTATCTCTCAAATTCTCTCCTCGTGGTCCAGTAGCAGGTGTCCCTCTTTTGCTCAGCTTCTTTATTCTCTGTCATTTGGTCTTCTGTATCGCTAATTCATTCTTCTGCCTCATTTATCCTAGCAGTGAGAGCCTCCATTTTTGATTGCACCTCATTAATAGCTTTTTTGATTACAACTTGGTTAGATTTTAGTTCTTTTATTTCTCCAGAGAGGGCTTTTATATCTCCCGAGAGGGTTTCTCTAATATCTTCCATGCCTTTTTCAAGCCCCACTAGAACCTTGAGAATCACCATTCTGAACTCTAGATCTTACATATTACTAACGTCTGTATTGATTAGGTCCCTAGCCTTCGGTGCTGCATCCTGTTCTTTTTTTTGTGGTGAATTTTTTACCTTGTCATTTTGTCCAGATAAGAGGATATGAAGGAGCAAGTAAAATACTAAAATGGCGGCAAAGACCCCAGGAACATATGCTTTAACCAAATCAGAAGAGATCCCAAATCATTGGAGGGAGAAAGGGAATAAAAAAAGGTTCAGAAAAAAAGGAAACAATTAAAAAAAGAAAACAAATAAAGAAAAAAATATTTAAAAAAAATATATATATATAAAATAGATAAACTAGCTAAAAAACGTTAAAAAAGAAAAGGGTAAAAGTTAAAAAAAATTAGCAAAAGAAGAAAAAAAAAAGAAAAAAAATAAATTAACTGCAAGACTAAAGAATCATGGGGAGAAAGCCATGAGTTCCGTGCTTTGCTTTCTCCTCCTCTGGAATTTTGCTGCTCTCCTTGGTATTGAACCTGCAGTCCTTGGTAGGTGAACTTGGTCCTGGCTGGATTTCTTGTTGATCTTCTGGGGGAGGGGCTTGTTGTAGTGGTTCTCAAGTGTCTTTGCCCCAGGAGGAATTGCACCACCCTTACCAGGGCCCGGGCTGAGTAATCAGCTCGGGTTTGCTTTCAGGAGCTTTTGTTCCCTAAGTGTTTGCCGTAGAGTTCAGGAGGATGGGAATGAAAATGGCGGCCTCCCAGTTTCCAGCCCAGAGGAGCGGAGAGCTCAGGGCCCCACTCCTCAGTGCGCCTCAGAGAATAGCACCCAATCATTCCTATCTCCCTGGCCTCCCGCCACGCTCCAAACTCACTGAGCCTGAGACCGGTTCAAGGTAACCCCAAGCTGAGAACTCACTCCTCGGCTCTGTCTCTGTAGCCGGCTTCACCATTCTAATACCTGCAACCTCTGCGACACTCAGACACCCCCAATCCCTCTGTGACCCTGCGCGACCTGAGGCCACGCTGACCCCGCATGGGCTTCATCCCGGTTTAGCCTTTCGAGTGATGTCCCTCAGTAGAACAGACTTTTATTTATTTATTTATTTATTTTTAAAGATTTTATTTATTTATTTGACAGAGAGAAATCACAAGTAGATTGAGAGGCAGGCAGAGAGAGAGAGAGGGAAGCAAGCTCCCTGCCGAGCAGAGAGCCCGATGCGGGACTCGATCCCAGGACCCTGGGATCATGACCTGAGCCGAAGGCAGTGGCTTAACCCACTGAGCCACCCAGGCGCCCTGGAACAGACTTTTAAAAGTCCTGATTAAGTGCTCTGTTGCTCCACCGCTTGCTGGGAGCCAGCCCCACCCCCCATGGTCTATTATTTCTTTTATCAGAAAGTGGTGGATTTTCTGTTTCTAGAATTGCTGTTCTTCTTCTCTTCAATCTCCCGTTGGATTTGTAGGTGTTGCAATGTTTAGATAAGCTATCTAACTGATCTCCTGCTACCTGATGTAGTCTCAGCCTGCTACTTCTCAGGCATCTTATTATTTTTTTTTTATTTTTTTTTATTTAAAGGCATCATAACATAGGAGAGTTCTTTCCCATTTATTCAATATATATTTAAAGGTTTCTTGGGTCCTATTGACACTGAACTTGTGCAAAAAAATTGTAAGAGATAGGAAGTTGTTTAATGAAATTTCCTGACTCTGGATTGTTCATGATATTGACAGCACTAATTTTCTCCCAAATCATGAATATATCTGTTTAGAAATATAGGTCTGTAGAAAGAGACAAGATGCCCTTCGACAGATGAATGGATAAAGATGTGGTCTGTATATACAATGGAATATTACACAGCCGTCAGAAAGGATGAATACCAATTTTTATATCAACATGGACTGGACCTGGAGGAGATTACACTGAGTGAAATAAGTCAAACAAAGAAAGTCAATTATTATAGGGTTTCACTTACTTGTGGAACATAAGGAATAACATGAAAGACATTAGGAGAAGGAAAGGAAAAGTGAATTGGGGGAAATCGGAGGCAGAGATGAAGCATGAGAGACTGTGGACTCTGAGCAACAAACTGAGGGTTTTGGAAGGGTGGAGGGTGTGGGGATGGGTGAGCCTGGTGGTGGGTATTAAGGAGGACATGTATTGCATGGAGTACTAGGTGTGGTGCATAAACAATGAATCTTGGAACACTGAAAAGAACAAAATAAAATTAAGATGTTAAAAAAAAAAAAGGAATATAGGTCTGATTCAGACTGGACTCCCAGGGATCTCATTACATTACATTGCATGTTTTTGGAAAATACTTTAGTTAAATCTATCAAATTATGCTATCATTTGCAGCAAGTAAAAGAACCATAGAAGATTAATGGTGATAAAATGTTCACAAACACAACACACACACAGAGAAATTTCTCAATTAGAGGAGATAATTCAATCAATGCCTCTGTAGTCTTTCAGGTATTTTGCAACTCAGTCCATACTCATTCTTAAAGAGACTATTTATATTAAAGTGAGATTGCTTTATTCAATGATGACATCACTGACAAAATCATGATTTGTTTGAAGAATTTTAGACTGGGTCATGAGTTAAGTTTAAAAAAGTATCAATCATCAGCTGACTGATGAGTGTCACCTATAAGAACAAAATGCTCTACACTGGCAAATTGTATAAGGAAAAAAAGACACAAATTATGCCCTTAGCCAACTAAAGTGGTATGTCTATGATAGACATGATGACTGCATTTAATCATGAATAGTAACATGTTCACCTAGTTATTGAACTAAAGCAAGAAATTTATTCCTCAGCAAAACTTCCCATCAACATCAAGATTGGGACAAGTGAAGCACTTGGCTGGGATATAAAAGTTAAAGGACATCAAAATATTCAAGTAATCAAGGTCAATAATATTTTAAAGAAATATTTTTAAAAGTTAAAGTTAAAAAGATACATGCTAAAGAATAGATTTAGGGAAGTCAGTAACTCCATCAAGCATATTAATGTTCATATTACTGGATTCCCAAAAGAAAAGAGAAAGAGGGGTAGAAAAGTTATTTGAGGAAATCACATCTAAAAACTTCCCAATCAGAGAAAGCAAACAGACATCCAGATCCAGGAGGTACAGACAACTACCATCAAAATCAACAAAAGCACGCTAAAACCAAGACATATCATAATACAATTTGCAAAATATAGAGATAAAACAAACAAACAAACAAAAAAACCCTTAAAAGCGGCAAGACAAAAGAAGTCCCTAACTTAAAAGGGAAGACACATGATGGTAGCTCTCACCACAGAAACTTGGCAAGCCAGAAAAGAGTGGTATGATATAGTCAACAAGCTGAATGGGTAAAATCTGAGGCCAAGAATATTCTATACAGCAAGGCTATCATTCAGAACAGAAGGAGAGATAGGGTTTCCAGAAAAACAAAAACTAAAGGAGTTAATATTTCTTGCAGGGCTAGTTTAGTGGTCCTGACCACTAAACTAGCCCTGCAAGAAATATTAAAGGAGGTTCTACGAGTGGAAAGGTAAAACCAAAAATCACAAAGACTAGAGAGGATCAGAGAAAATCTCCAGAAACTACGACAAAATAAGTAATAAAATGGCACTGAACACACGTCTATCAGTAATTACTCTGAATGTACATGGACTAAAAGTTACACTCTAAAGACACACGATATCAGAATGGATTTAAAAAACAAGACCTATCTGCTGTGCCTGGGTGGCTCAATCAATTTAGTGTCTGTCTGCCTTCAGCTCAGGTAATAATCTCAGGGTCCTGGAATCAAGCCCCACATTAGGCTCCCTACTAAGCAGGGAGTCTGATTCTCTCTCTCCCTCTGTCTTTCCCCCTGCTTGTGCACACTCTTTTTCAAATAAATAAAATCCTAAAAAAATGAAAAACAAACAAACAAACAAAAACAAGATCCATCCCTATGTTGCCTATAACAGACTTATTTTAGACCTAAAGATACCCATAGATTGAAAGTGAGGGGTAGGGGATAGAAACATTTATCACACAAATAGGTATCAAAAAAAGTGGAGTAGCAATACTTATATCAGACAAACTAGAATTTTTGTTCTTGTATTGTTTTTATCCAGGGATCAGAATAGTACTGGCCCTGTGGAATGATTTTGAATGTGTTCCCTCTAATCCATTATTTGTAAGATTTTGATAAAGATTGTCATTAATTGTATTTTTTGAAATGTTTGGTAGATTTTGCCAGTGGAAACCGTGTGATCTTAGGCTTTTCTTTGCTGGGAGATTTTTGATTCCTAATTTAACTTTCACTCATGTTATTGGTCTAAGAAGATTTCCTTCTTGAATTCAAGATTCATGATTCAGTTTTAGCAACTTACACATTTTTAGGAATTATCTATTTTTTTCCTAAGTTACCTGATTCATTACCATATAATTGTTTATAGCAACATGTTATCACACTGTGTATCTCGTGGTTATCTGTTGTATTGCTTTCTCTTTCATTTCTCATTTTGATTCTTGAGTATTATTTTTTTTTCTTAGTTAATGTAGTCAAGGCACTGCTACCTTATTTTTTTGTGGAAAAACTGATCATTACTTTCAATGTTATATTACTCTTTATTATGGTCTCTATTTATTTCTGATTTTTCTTTGTTATTAAATTTCAACATTTCTTCTTTTTCTCATTCCTTATGATGTGTGTTATTTGTAACTTTTCCTTAATACAAGCATTTATACCATCAAATTTCATTCTAGCATCTGCTTTTGCTGCATCTTATACATTTTGGAATATTGAACTTTATTTTTCTTCTGTATTGAGACATATTTTGATTTGCTATTTGATCTCTTATTTGGTCCACTGCTTGTGCGCTAGTGTGTTAATATTTACATATTAAATATTTAATATTTACAACATATATTCCAACTTTGTTTTATTGTTGATCTTTACTTTTGTACCATTGTGGTAAGAAAATATACTGGGGTATGATTTTGGTCTTCTTAAATTTGTAATATTTGTTGTGTCTCTTTTTATTGTGATTTAGATTTTTCTGTGTGTACTTGAAGAAAATGTGTATTCTATTTTTCTTGCATAGAGTGTTTTATATATATCATTTAGAACCATGTGTTCTGAAGTATGCTCCAAGTAAAAAATACTGCTTTTTGAAAAAAATAATTTTACTGAGGGTACTCATTTAAAATAAAGCATATCAAAACGGGAGGAGGCCGAGGGGATGGCTGAAATAGGTGAAGGGGACAAGTAAACACTTATCATAATGAGTATTGAGTAATGATGTATAGAATTGTTGAACCACTATATCGTACACCTGAAACTAATATAACATTGTATGTTAACTATACTGGAATTAAAAATTTAAAGTAAAACCAGATCAGTATTACAGATTTTTCCCTTTTGCTCTCTCCACTTTGTTCCAATCACCATGAATGAGACAGAGACATGTTAAGGACCCTCAAGGCACTATTATTTTTCAAACTGTAGATCCTGATACTTAATTTACACAATTAGTGTTAATTTCCTGCTTTCTGTTAATTCAACATAGAACTATTTGCAGGATAGAAATGGGGATTGTGACAGGATCAACTGACTAACGGATTATGTATTTGCAGATACATCCCTCGTATTTCTCCAAAAGAAATGAGATATTATACCTACCAGCAATCTACATTCTTAGAATGCAGATGGTAAGGGCTGATTATTAGTGAATATGAGGGGTAATTAATGATGCCTAGGAATATACCAAGAAAGAAGGGGGAAATGGCAAAATAGCAGTTTTCAAAGTCTGAGGACAAACCGAGCTTATTAAATGAAAGTCTTCTTTTGATTAGAATTTCTAAGTGATAGAGGTATTGAAACCAGGGAGAATGGTCAGATGATGGACAGTATATTATATATTTATCCATATATCAGATGCAAGACTTATCTACCTATCTGCCAAATACAAATAGTAACAATGCTCTAGTACAGAAGTAAATAGAATGCCCCTCCATCCTATTGCTTACCAGAGAGGATCATTAAGAGTTCCATATGATATTATATTTCAGTATGTGTATATGTGTATATTTGTGTGTAGTTTTATACTTAAGTGGTTTCCATGGCAACAGAGAGAGATTGATCTACACAGACAATGATAGTACAAAGACTGACTATAGGGAAAACTTAGATTAGTATCTCAGCCTTCTTGAGTTTAGAACAGTTACTTAACTTACATATTAACCTTTAAAAATAGAGCCTTTTCCAGGACCATAGATTTAAAGACAGGTAACTGAAGTTTTAGAATCACGATTTATTTTTACTTTTTTCTAATAGATAACTGGCACTCTTGCAGAAAAGACTTGCCAGAATTATCAAATGAAAATACAGGGTGGAAAGCTAAATTTGAATTTGAGAAAATGAATAATGTTTAATATATGTATAGCCCAAATTATCCATTGTTGATCTGAAATTCAAATTTAACTGAGTGCCCTATATTTTACCTAGCAACTGTATGCTCTTGTTTCAACACGAGGTTCTTTATCTGTACATTTCACTTTTAAAATGCTTTCCTACCACACCATTAACTCCAAGTAAATACTCACTACATGTTTACCTGTTCTTCTTGTTGTACAACTGCATTCTTGTGCCCCATTCTTGTTCTAATGGCTGGTTCTAGTCCTATGGATTGACAACCCTCATTTGGAACCTGGGATTCATTTACTCAGTTAGTCAACCTCATTTGTTGTTCATTTGTTTTATTACCCATTCTGGTGACTGCTTAAACATGTTTTTGTTTATTGTTGTTGTTTTGTTTACTTACTACTCTCCTAACATTCATAAACTTTTAACATTGCAGTCGTGCTGTATTACTGGTTTACTTTCTGCAGCCCTTTACAAAACCATGAAACCACTGTAATACCTGAGATATTTTTGTATCCCCAATCAGTTACTGCTCCTCTGAGGCACTACTTTCCTCATCAAGAATTCATGCATTAATCCTTAAAAACAGAGCTTACAGGGGCGCCTGGGTAGCTCAGTGGGTTAAGCCTCTGACTTCAGCTCAGGTCATAATCTCAGAATCCTGAGATCCAGCTGCCCTGCATCCAGCTCTCTGCTCAGCAGGGAGCCTGCTTTTCCCTCAATCTCTGCCTGCCTGTCTGCCTACTTGTGATCTCTCTCTCTGTCAAATAAATAAATAAAATCTTAAAAAAAAAAAACAAAAACAGATCTTACCCTGTGCTATTTATTGAGTGGATCTGCTTCAATATAAAATATTTCATCTTCATACTGAAGAAAAAGTGGAATCCTCTCATATCTCACCCTACTCTCTCCCACCCACCTAAAGGAGTAACATTATAGTCCATGTCTCTGACACAAATTTTATATGTGCCATATACCTAAAGCCTCTGTAGGAGGTCATTTCTAAAGTATGCACAGACTCATAAAAGGAAGAGGACTTACTGAAATCATAATTCAGAATATGCTTTCTCGAACATCCTAATCTTCTAAATTACAAGCTTTACAAATATTCGAAAATTCAAGCTTTTAAATTTTTAATAAGCTATTGAAAAATAAAATTAGAAAGACTTATATTTTTAAGATAGTTTAAAAAGATAACATTTTTTCATGGTTCATTTTACTAGTGACACATGTATTTATCAGCTTGCCATATGTTGGCGCAGCTGTGACGGTTTTGTCCAAATCTCTACAGACTTTTCTTCTCTGCTCAGAAACATTTTTCAGTGTGGGAACAGAGTGCCTTTGTGCTCTGTTAGGCCATGGTATAGAGTTAGCATATGCTCTCCAATACTTGTTGGCAAGACTGGCAGCCACTAAACATTTATTTATGAGGTTCTTTCCAATAGTTATCTTTTCTTTCTTTTTTTTTTAAGACTGTGGCAAGTTTAAGTAGCCTTTTAAAAAATAGGCATGACAAATAAAAACCCTCAAAAGTAGGTATAGATAGAACATACCTCAACATCATAAAGGCCATGTACAAAAGACCCACAGCTAATATCATCCTCAATGGGGAAAAACTGAGACCTTTTTCTCTACAGTCAGGAACAAGACAGGGATGTGCACTCTCACCACTACTATTTAACATAGTTAAAAGTCTTAGCCTCAGCAATCAGACAGCTAAAAGAAATAAAAGGCACCCAAATTGGCAAGAAAGACAATGTACTTACACTATTTGAAGATGACACAATACTCTATGTAGAAAACCCAAAAACCTCCACAAAAAAATTGCTAGAACTAAGACACAAATTCAGCAAAGTTGCAGGATACAAAATCAGTATATGGAAATCTGTTGCATTTCCATACACCAATAATAAAACAGCAGAAAGAGAAGTCAAGCAATTGATCTCATTTACAATTGCACCCAAAACAAGATATCTATGAAGAAAAAAAAAAAAAAACCTTAACCAAAGAGGTAAAAGTTCTGTACTCCAAGAACTGTAGAACACTTAAAAAAGAAACTGAAGAAGACAAAAAGAAATGGAAAGATATTCCATGCTCATGGATTAGAAAAACAAATTTAAAAATGTTAACTGTTAACATGTCTACACTACCCAAAGCAATCTTCACATTTAATGCAATCTCTATCAAAATACCACCAGCATTTCTCACAGCACTAGAACAATCCTAAAATTTGTATGGAACCACAAAAAACCCAAATATCCAAAGCAATCCTGAAAAAGAAAAGCAAAGCTAGAGGCATCCTGATTCTGGACTTTAAGCTGTATTACAAAACTGTAGCCATCAAGATGGTATGGTACTAGAACAAAAATAGACAGATTGATAGAACACAACAGAAAACCCAGAAAGGATCTACAACTACATGGTCAGCTAATCTTTGACAAAGCAAAAAAGAACGTCCAATGAAAAAAAGGCAGTCTCTTCAAGAAATAGTGTTGGGAAAACTGGGCAGCAATATGCACAAGAATGAAACTGGGCCACTTTCTTACACCTTACACAAAAATAAATTTAAAATGGATTAAAGACCTAAATGTGAGACAGGAAACCATCAAAATCCTAGAGGAGAACATAGGCATCAATGTCTAGGACCTCGGCCATAGCAACTTCTTACTAGTTACATCCTGGAGACAAGGGAAACAAAAGCAAAAATGAACTACTGGGACTTCATCAAGATTAAAAAAAAAAAAAAAAAAGTGGCTCCTGGGTGGCTTAGTGGGTTAAGGCCTCTGCCTTCAGCTCAGGTCATGATCCCGGGGTCCTGGGATTGAGCCCTGCATCGGGTTCTCTGCTCAGCGGGGAGCCTGTTTCCCCCTCTCTCTCTGCCTGCCTCTCTGCCTACTTGTGATCTCTCTCTGTCAAATAAATAAAATCTTAAAAAAAAAAAGATAAAAAATAAAAACAAAACAAATAAACAACAAAAAAAAATTCTGTGAACCAAAGGAAATAATCAACAAATAGAATGAGAGAAGGTATTTGTAAATGATGTATCTGATAAACGGTTAGTATCTAAATCCATAAAGAACTTATCAAACACCCAAAGAACAATCCAATTAAGAAATAGACAAAAAAATCTGAGGATTTGGAAGGGGCGGGGGGTGGGAGGTTGGGGGAACCAGGTGGTAGGTTTTAGAGAGGGCACAGATTGCATGGAGCACTGGGTGTGGTGCAAAAACAATGAATACTGTTACGCTGAAAAGAAATAAAAAATTAAAAACAAACAAAACAAAAAAAGAACTGGACAAAAGGGCACCTGGGTGGCTCAGTGGGTTAAGCTGCTGCCTTTAGCTCAGGTCATGATCTCAGGGTCCTGGGATCGAGTCCCACATCGGGCTCTCTGCTCAGCAGGGAGCCTGCTTCACTCTCTGTCTCTCTGCCTACTTGTGGTCTCTGTCAAATAAATAAAATCTTAAAAAAAGAAAAGAAATGGACAAAAGACATGAATAGACATTTTTCCAAAAAAGATATCCAGATGTCCAACAGACACATGAAAAGATGTTCAATATCATCAGGAGGAAAAAAAACAACAACAAAACAAAAAAACAAAAAAACCAGATCAAAACTACAATGAGTTTTCACCTCACGCATGGATAAAATTAACAACACAGGAAAAAAGAGATGCTGGCAAGGATGTGGAGAAAGGGAAACCCTTTTAAATGTTTGGTGGGAATTCAAACTGGTGCAAACACTCTGGAATACGTATGGAGGTTCCTCAAAAAATTAAAAATACAACTACCCTATGAGCCAGCAATTGCAGTACTAGGTATTTACCCAAAGTATATAAAAATACAGATTCAAAGGGGTACAACCCAATGTTTATAGCAGCATTTATGAACAATCACCAAAGTATGGAAAAAGCCCAAAAATCTATTTCTAGTGAATGGATAAAAAAAGATACCTGTTACACACACACACACCTACACACACACACATACAAAATGGAAAGTTATTCAGCCATCAAAAAGAATGAAATCTTGCCATTTACAATGATGTGGATGAGTCTAGAGTATATTATACTAAGCAAAAGTCAGAGAAAGACAACAACCATATGATTTCACTCATATGTGGAATTTAAGAAACGAAACAGATGAACATATGGACAAGAGTTTAAAACAAAGAGAGAAGGAAGTAACCCATAAGAGACTCTTAATGATGGATAACAAACTGAGGGTTGATATAGCGAGGCGGGTGGGGAATAGGCTAAACAGATGATGGTTATTGAGGAGACCACATGTTATGATGGGCACTGGGTGTTACACATAAGTGATGAATCACTAAATTCTAAATTCTACCCCTGAAACCAGTATTACATTATATGTTAACAAATAAGAATTTATATAAAAAAATGAAAAATAATAGACATGACAAATACTCTATTTATATTTTGGGACGAAATTTAATAACATTATATAAACCCATAGAAACTAGAAACATATGATATCCTTTACCCCTTATTGACCTCTTACCTACTTAAAAATCACTCTTTTCCACTGATATATTTATTTTTACTTATTTAATTTAGACATACTAAAAAACTGCATATATTTGATGCATACAATTTGATATTTGGACAAATGAATACCGCCCACAACACCATCACCACAATCAAGGTAAGAGACACATCCATCACTTCCAGAATTTTTCTGTCTCTGTGTGTGTAGTAAGAACTTACCATGAGCTCTACCCTTTTACCAAAATTTGAAGTGCATACTACAATTCTGTTGACTATAGGCATTACAGTGTATAGAAGATCTCCAAAACTAATTAATCTTGCAAAACAAAGACTTCATAGCTGAACAACCACTCCCATTTTTCCTTCACATGACCACTAGTAAACACCATTCTATTCTCTGATTCTGTAGTTTGAATATTTTAGCAGAAGTGTGGTTGCTGTATCATATGGTAGTTCTGTTTTTAACTTTTTGAGAAATCTCTATTTGTTTCCATAACAGTTGCACTATTTTATATTCTCACCAACAATATATAAGAACTCCAATTTAGCCACATCTTTGCCAACACCTGTTTTTTTGTTCTGTTGTTGTTGTTGTTTTATAAGAATGATTCTAACTTAAGGTCGTATCTCATTGTGGTTTTGACTTGCATTTCCCTAATGATTAGTGATATTGAGCATTTTCTGATATATCTTTATATATCTTCTTTTGGAGAAATGTCTATTCAAGTATTTTCCCCACTTTTCAATTGTTTTTTTGTTTACTATTAAGTTGTAGAAGTCACTTACATATTTTGGACTAGGCTTTTCTCAGATATGTGGTATGTATATGGTATGTATATGATATATATATACACACACATATATATGTCTATATATGTCTATATATGTCTACATATATATGTCTATATATATATATATAAACAAATATTTTCATTCATTCCATAGATTGTCTTTTCATCCCAAATATATTACAAAGCTATAGTTATTAAAGCAGTATTGCACAGGCATAAAGACAGGCATATTGAGCAATGGAACAGAATAGAGCACCCAGAATTAAACTCATACATATTTGGTCAATTATTATTCAACAAGTGTGCGAAGAGTACACATTTAGGAATAGTCTCTTCAACAAGTGGGAAAATTGGGAAATTTTAATATCTATATTCAAAGTACAGAAATTGGACCCTATCTCACATCATACACAAAAATAAACTCAAAATTAAGATGCAAATATAAGATCCTGAACTGTAATACTCCTAGGGGGGAAAAATATAGAAAAAATAGGGGGAAAGCTTCTTGAATACTGGTCTTGGCAATGATTTCCTGGCAATGATATGACCTCAAAAGCACAAGCAAAAAAGTAAAAATACACAACTAGGACAACAGAGAACTAACAACATTATAATTATTTCTACCTCTCTTACACTGAAACTTAAAACCTTTCACATTGCTTCCCACATGCTTACTTCAGTTTGACATAACCCATGAGAAATGTGTTAGTTCTCCATCATCAGTCAGATGGACAATATTAGGAATTATATGACCATGTAACTGGAAAAGGGCTGGGGATAAGGACAAGCTAAGTAACCCAGGAGCAATAACAAGGGTGCTAGGCTGACCTCCCTTTTGTAGCTCCTGTTTCATTGTTCTGCAAACAAGCCAGGAAGCTGTGAAGGTTCAGTGAGGTAGCAAAGTATATGTCTGGGCTGCTGAAAACACTTTTTCAATGAAAAAAATCAAGACATATCAATCATTGGAGGAAGCCTGCAATCTTCTTTTACTATGTTCTTCGTAACATTGTGATTTTCCTGTGTTAATATTGGAACGATTTTTCTCTTTTATTTTTCTTCTCTTGGAATGAATGTCAATAGTCTAGGGTGCATCTGACAACAGCAACCGAAAAGGCTTCTGGAAAAATCTAAGGCTAAAAGCAGGTAGAGGAAATCAGTGAATAAGTATGAAATAATAGTCAGAAAACAGAGAACAGTCAGAATCTCACTCACGCAGTATCACAGAGGAACTACTCCAAATATTATACAGGTGATTTTTATCAGGCTAAATTTATTACAAGATCTTAGAGCTCTTAGTGTTTGAATTAGGATTCCATTTATTGAGAGTCAAGTTATTTATTGCCAAGGGGCTTGCAGGACTCAAACTAGAACCCAGAACATGTAATGTTGAACGAATTATCCATTCATTCATTTATTACTCAAATATTTTTGAATGGCTATTATAAGCTGGGAACTGGGTCAATTAATAAGAACATTGTAAGTTTATGTATATAACAGACACAGATCATATTATCTTTAGAAAAAGAGAATACAGATCTTATATTTAAGACAGATGTGCAGGACCTAAGAAACAAAAAAAATATATCTAGTATTTAAATTGTGACACATTATCAGAAAGTATAACTTTAGTAAATCACTTAAGTATCATATGGAATTTACAAGGCTGCTTCTTTGACAAAGAATTTCATTATTTATATTATGAAGAGTGATAATATTTCCCTTCTCACCAGATATAGGAATAATATATTGACTTAAGGCTGACAGGTATGTATAAATAACAAATTCTCAAGAAACAAACACACAAACTAAAAAACAAAAACAAAAACAAACAAACAAAAATCCCAGATTTCTAGCTTTTGTAAATTCTTTTGTAAATACTCCTACTACAATCTATTTTAAGCTACCAACACTGCTGGTACAAGTCCTGAAATAAAAGGAATCAGTTCACAGAAAACTACATAAACATGGTCTAGCACATTCCTGAATGCTGACCTCTTAATGCCTGATTGGTCTCTCTCAGCTATTAAAAGAACTTGACAAATCTTTGGAATTAACCCTTGAAAACTGCTTGTATTAAAAATCATAGTTTGTGGGGAGCGCCTGGGTGGCTCAGTGGGTTAAGCCTCTGCCTTCAGCTCAGGTCATGATCTCAGGGTCCTGGGATCGAGCCCCGCATCGGGCTCTCTGCTCAGCGGGGAGCCTGCTTCCTCCCTCTCTCTCTGCCTGCTTCTGATCTGTCAAAATAATAAATAAAAAAAAAATCATAGTTTGTGCGAATTTCTTACTTTCAGTAGCTGTCTAGTTCTGGAGGAGGAGAATGTAGACACATTTATCAAATTTTATCTCAAGTAAGCTTTACATCAGGGTTTATCCTAGAGGTGAAATTGGGGCTTGCACTCCCAGGTGGTCAGCTGGCTCAAACAATACAAAGATCTATTTGGGAGCACAGACCCAGATCTATCCAAATCTATTACCTCATGGAAGAAGGACAAATCTATAGATACAGTGTATGTGTCTTGAATAATCATAATTCTTCTGAACACTTAATCAGCCCATATTACTACATCACAAATGTACTGTGGACTTGTAATTGGAGTATATTCATTTAATACTTAAAATCTCCACGTCTTTGTAGGTGCACAGAAATTTCAGATAAGACCTTAAAAAGTCAGGTACTGGTTATCAAATGTAAGACATATGCTAATTTATGCCTACCACAGATTTTAGTTTATTTCATTACTTATCTGTAAAAGAAAGATAGAAGGAAAGACAACGTGGAGAACAAATAAAGGTTGCAGGTAAAAAAATAAATCAAAACTATTGGTTTTTAAAAATGTGGGAAAAATCTGTGGATTTTCTATTATTCATGTCCCCATTACAATGGATAATCAAGATTTGACTACATTGTAATTAGAACTGAAGTTGAACAACACATCAAACAATTCACAATTTATATTATAATATAGCTCATCAAACCACTAAATATATATTAATAGAGCATTCAAAACCATGCATTTGGCATTTCAAAGGAAGCTTCCCACATCTGGGGTGATTTGGGATAAATTATTTAGTGCCCTCTCTGTCTTTCAACTATTTTTGGTGAGTTCTATTTTGCATAATATTGTAATCAGCCCTTGAGTAGAAAATGTTAATGCTGTGGAGGGGGGTAATCTTCATCTCTGGACAAAATTCTAAAGAAAATAATACAATCAAGAAAAGAATAGAGAAACCAAATTTTGAGGTAATTAGAAGAATAAATGAATGTTGATAAATTTTGAGATTATTCAAAAATTATAGGTTTTTAACAAACATTTGATTTTGAAATTTTCACTTCTTAAAAGTAGAATTTGAGTGAGCTTGTCTCATGAAATTTTATTTAGCTATAGTTCTCCCATAATATTATGACAATAGGCCAATGTAATAGTATTTCAAGCTCTTTGTTCTTTGATACTGCAAAATACTCTGATTCATCTGAATTTGCAAGTAACACTAATCATTATGACCTTCTGAGATTTAATACTGGCAGAAACTTGAGATAATATATATTTGTTCCAATTTGCACAAACTAGTAAATGAGACAGGTTCTGGAAACTGTAGATTTGATACTAAATGCCAGTATCAGTTGAGAATTTATTATTGATCACATTCGTAGGTATCTAGGGGGAAAAAAGCAATAGTCAAAAGCCATTGTTAGGTACCCTTAGACAAAGATAAATAAGAAAAATTCAATTCAGTTCATCTTTTGATATGGCATTGGAATTATTAAATGAATTTGGTAGTTAAATGAAGACAGATGGTAGAACAAGGAATTAAATGTTAGAATTATTATATTTTTATTATATTTTATAAATATTATATTTATAAGTTTAAAATACTTTTAAATATTGAGAGAAATATGAACTTACTTACAAGTATAATCATAGAAGCTATCATTTACCAAGCTCAACTACTATTCCAGGGACAGTTTTAGTTCTTTTAAAATCATCTAATCCAAATAACTTTCCTAGGACATATACTGTTATTATTCATTCTTATTTTTTTCTTTTTTTTTAAATAAGATTTTATTTATTTATTTGTCAGAGACAGAGGGAGAGAGAGCAAGTGAGCACAGGCAGACAGAGAGGCAGGCAGAGGCAGAGGGAGAAGCAGGCTCCCTGCCGAGCAAGGAGCCTGATATGGGACTCGATCCCAGGACGCTGGGATCATGACCTGAGCCCAAGGCAGCCGCTTAACCAACTGAGCCACCCAGGCATCCCATTCATTCTTATTTTTAAAGACAGGAAACTGAGGTTGAGTCAGAAGATATCCTGCTAAAGGTCAATTACCTGTCAAATGAAGGATCCAGGTTTAAAAACCTAAAAGGTCTAATTTGAGCAGGGGCACCTGGGTGGCTCAGTGGGTTAAAGCATTTGCCTTCCGCTCAGATCATGATCCCAGGTACCTGGAATCGAGTCCCATGTCAGGCTCTCTGCTCAGTGGGGAGCCTGCTTTCTCCTCTCCTTCTCTCTCTGCCTGCTCTCTGCCTACTTGTGATCTCTGTCTGTCAAATAAATAAATAAATAAATAAATAAATCTTAAAAAAATAAAATAAAATAAACACCTAAAAGGTCTAAAGCCAATAGCTGCACTGACTGGCATGCTGTCTGGTGAGAGAAAGACTGAACTGAGAAGCCACGTACACATTCTTCAGGCAGAAGTGGAGGAGAGATAATATATTTTTTTAACTCCAGACATCACAACAAAATAAATACAAAAAAAGAACAAAAAGAACAAGTTTGAAGATACAATTTTTTTAATCTAAAGATTAAAATGTGAATAAAAAGGTAGATCCATCCAACAATGAGATGAGTTTCCTTACAAATTAGTGAACTCCTTTTCCTTAGAATTATGCAAAAGGATATTCTTGATCATCAGAAATATTGTGGACAACCTCTCCTTGCAGGGAGGAATACTATTTTTCTCTTTAAGAAAAAAACAATGGGCAAATTAGAACCTACTTTTTAAATTACTGATGCTAGGACAATAATTGCATTTTGATTTTTTTTCTTCAAGAGGCAATAACATTCATCAAATGTAAAGACATGTCCATATATTAAATAGAAAAGGCCAAGTTTACTCCTGAATTCTTGAAGCATTCCAAGCAAGAAATAGCAACAATTTTTTTTCTTTCTTCTACACCTTTTAGCCTTAAAAATAGCAGTACTTAATCTGAGAATATTGTTTTTTAAGTCATTTACCACTGAATCTATGTATATACCACAACGCATATCTAGTTTCTTTTCTTTTTTTTTTTTAAGATTTTATTTATTTATTTGAGAGAGAGACAGTGAGAGAGAGCTTGAGAGAGGAGAAGGTCAGAGAGAGAAGCAGACTCCCTGTGGAGCTGGGAGCCCAATGCGGGACTCGATCCCAGGACTCTGGGATCATGACCTGAGCGGAAGGCAGTCGTCCAACCGAGCCACCCAGGCGTCCCCTCGTATCTAGTTTCATTAGGAAATATTGGTAGGTGGGTAAATGATATACTAAAGACAAAAAAGAATATAAAGACTACAAATTACTACAAAGTATCACACAAGGTATTCTGAATCATTTTGCTTTCACTTGGCATAATTTCTGGCTCAAAGACCAGTATGTAAATGGACTTTCACTTACACAACATGTCTCTAATACCATTTGATAAGCTGCAACTGTTTTGTTTCTTAATCTCACTAGAGAATTCCATTGTTGTTATGATTTTATCTTTGCTATAAACTCATATGTTATTTTATTTCACTGTTTCCCAAAGGTAGCACTTCATAATGTATGTTTCCTCTAGGTTTGACTCCTAAATATATTCGATTTGCACATTCTCTTATTTCCACTGACCACAGGGTGATTTTGGTATGTGTTGTCATTATTTATCTTTCTAGAGGATAAATTCTGACCTTTCTTTGAGTAAGAGACTAGCTTTCAAGAGTGTCCTTCAAAGAACATATGTGCAGTGAAACTCTCTATGTAGGTATTGATGCTATGAACAAGACAACAAAAACAACAAACCAGATATATTGTCACCATATACAATTGTTGATAATGTTGGAAATAACTGCACTGACTCAAAGCACATTCTTGCAACCGATAATTAAGTACATCTAATTAATTTTAATTAAGTGGGCAAATGTGTTTATAGTCATCTGATAAAATTTTTAGTCTAACTTTTATTCTAGTGAAGCCAAATCTTTTTTGCAAAAATATATCAAACTTAGGTGTGTGTTTCCTGCCAACAACAAACTACAACTACAGAGAGTAGACTCATAAACATAAAGAAGAGTTTTTTCCTATTTCTTTTTTTTTCTTTCAACATCTGTTGTTTCTACCTGTAGATTCTTTATTTTTCAGTTCAGTAAAGTTCCTTTCCCTTATTTTTTTAGTAATATATAAACTCGTATAATTTATTAAAGCACATCTTAGACTATCTCAAAGTTACTCTGGATGTTGGCAAAAAATACAGATACATGGTATCGGCCCACATCTGTTTAATCCCAAATCCGTGAGCAAGGTTGAGGCACCACAACCTACTGTCTGATGAAGCATACCAACTAATCTTTTTATTCTAAAATTCCAAGCCCATAGGTACATTTAAAAAACAAAAACAAAACCAAAACAAAACAAAAAACAAAAAACCTCATTCCAGCGTTGTATATGCATACTCTATGAAACAGAAATTGTAGCTAATTTGTCATCCCATTAACTTTTACTTTTTGCAAAATGTGTATTGTCCAAGAAATGTGTATTTTTCACTATGAAGATTGGTATAATTTTAAGCAATTATAATGATCATTTGATACTCTGGCTTTTCCTTTGAAAATTTCTGTGCCATACTCAGTTTAAAAAAATTCTAAAATATCTCTTTCTGCTGAAGAAGGATTAAAATCAAGGTGCCTGGGTGGCTCAGTGGGTTAAAGCCTCTGCCTTCGGCTCAGGTCATGATCCCAGCGTCTTGGGATCGAGCCCCGCATCAGGCTCTCTACTCGGCAGGGAGCCTGCTTCCTCCTCTCTCTCTGCCTGCTTCTCTGCCTCCTTGTGTACTCTGTCTGTCAAATAAATAAATAAAATCTTTAAAAAAAAGGGGTGCCTGGGTGGCTCAGAGGGTTAAAGCCTCTGCCTTCGGCTCAGGTCATGATCCCAGGGCCCTGGGATCCAGCCCCGCATAGGGCTCTCTGCTCAGCGGGAAGCCTGCTTCCTCCTCTTTCTCTCTCTGCCTGCCTCTCTGCCTACTTGTGATCTCTGCCTGTCAAATAAATAAATAAAATCTTAAAAAAAAAAAAAGAAGGTTTAAAATCTCCTTAAGAGGGTTGGCATTTTTTTTTTTAAATAGAGAAGACAGGAAAACTTTTCTTGTTTATTGATCTTTATTAATACTTATCATTTGTTATGAAAACTACATAAAACTTTGTTTTAATGAAAAAAAATCCAAAAACAAATGCAACAAACAGTGGCTGTAAGTTGCTTGATTTCTCAGTAATGTATCTGAAATCTTCCCTTCTCTTTTTATCCAGCATTAAAAATGCATACTATTTTTTTTAAAGATTTTATTTATTTATTTATTTGACAGACAGAGATCACAAGTAGGCAGAGAGGCAGAGAGAGAGAGAGAGGAGGAAGCAGGCTCCCCGCTGAGCAGAGAGCCCAATGTGGGGCTCGATCCCAGGACCCTGGGATCATGACCTGAGCCGAAGCCCACTGAGCCACCCAGGCGCCCCTAAAAATGCATACTATTGACTGATTAAATAATTGGCAATAATTTAAAACTATATGTTGTATATCAGAAGCCAGATACGATGTATTGTGTCATTTTCCTATAAGCAACGAATGTTGCATTTACATAGGTGATATATAAAAACACACTATATGCATACATGTGTATATAACACATATCTATATATTATATACATACATGCATATATATATGCATTAAAAGAGAAAGGCAAATGCAAAGATAGTCATTTCAATTGTAATTAATGTGAATAAATAGCATATGAAAGTTATTTTAATAACAGAAAAGGTTTCAAAGAGTTACAACATAAATGAAAGCATGAGTCTATTTTATAACCTAAAATGTAAGTCAAACATTTTATGATTAATATTTTTACATTTTTATTACATTTCTGGGTAAGGCATTTCACCTCACTTATTTGAAAACTTTCTTATCTCTATCTATCAAAAGAAATGTCCAAATAGTACTGCAATTAAAAATGATAAATCTTGATTATATAGAGTGAAGTATAAAATGTGACACAGAAATTATAGAAAACATATTGGCCTTTCATTTGAGGCTCTCCTAGAGTAAGTAGAAACAATCTGTATATCTTATTTAGTCCCATGTTACCCTAGTGCCTTTCTTCCAACACTTACTGTCCTATTCCTTTTGCTTTAGTCTGTTTTGTATAATAAAAACTTGGCCTTTGTCCTGGGTTCTTAAGAAGGAAAATAAATTCTTGGAATTTCCCAATTAATATGAATGTTTTTGTTATGCAGTAGTCCCATAGATCATAGTGAGTTTATGCTAATCAGATGCCCCAGGATGAGGGCTGGCCAAGAAAAAGACTAACCATGTGATTAAAGGGTTGGGTCTTTACCAGCCCAGCCTCTGGTGACATGAGATGGGCTAAAGACTGAGCTTCAACATGTGGTCTGTGATTCAGTCATACATGCCAACATAATGAAACTCCGGTAAAACTCTAAACTCCACTGAAGTTAGAAAAACAAACAAACAAAACAAACAAATAAACAAAACTGAACTCTAAAACTCATCAGAGCCTCCTGACTGGTAAACACATCAATGATCCATGAGAGTGATGTATCTGATTCCATAAAGAAATATGGAAGTACAGTATTTAAAAACCTCTTAGATTTTACCTTATATATCTTTTCATTTGGCTGATCCTTTATAATAAAACTGTAACCACTAGTGAAATCCTCTTCTGAGTTCTGTGAGATCTTCTCATTAACTATCAAACCAGAGGAAATTATGGAAATGCTAGTATTTATACAAGTTGATCCAAAGTGTAGGTGGCCTAGAGAACCCCAAATGTAGCTCTGGCATCTGTAATGATGGGTCAGTCTCATTGGAGACTGTGTCTTTGAATTTATGGGGTCCATACTAATTCCTGGAGGATAGTCTCAGAATTGTGTTGCAATGCACCACTTAGTGTCAAAATAGTGTGCTTCTCTTAAATAATGTCCCATCTCTTAAACGAATCACAGATCATCATAGGCAGACATACCATTGGTTCCTAGGTATCACTTCTAGCTCTACACAGATACAGATGCTCACCAATGTTTGCTTACAGAGAAAAGGATGCAGAGTCTAAGATTCAGATGTGAGAATCAGAATTAGGTCAAGAAGTTTGAAAGTTGTAGAGAAAAATGATCTTATAAAAAGCAAAAATGGTATAATTGCCTAATCTAGGATTAGATAGGAAATAAACACAAAAGGAATGTAAATCACAATTGCTACCACTTGTCTCTCATCCATGACATCACACCCAATGACATGTGAGGATGAAGTGAGAACAAAAAGTTCTCTGGACATGTGACTTATAAAAGAATGACTCAAGTGTACACCCCATATGTCATTTTATTGAGGAAAATTATACTACAAACAAATGAACAAAACATTCAAGTCATTATCAATTAGATCAGTTTAATCACAATTCTAGTGAAAAGAAATACATATTGCAAATCCTATAATCCTGTGAATTTAGGCTTATTTAATAAAAAAGCTACTGTCTAGGTTTCCCAACATAAAGAATAACAGCAGAGAGTTCCTGGGTGGCTTAGTGGCTTAAGGCTCTGCCTTTGGCTCAGGTCATGATCCCAGGGTCTGAGCCCCGCATCGGGCTCTCTGCTCAGCAGGGAGCCTGCTTCCTCCTCTCTCTCTGCCTGCCTCTCTGCCTACTTGTGATCTCTCTCTGTCAAATAAATAAATACAATCTTGAAAAAAAAGAAGAAGAACAGTAGATGCATATTATCAATTAAAGAGCTGCCATCCTTGAAAATAAATTTAATTTATGGAAAGAGTCTAAATGTTCATTGACTGATGAATGGATAAAGAAGATGTGGTATATACATACAATGGAATATTACTCAGCCCTAAAAAAGAATGAAATCTTGCCATTTGTAATGACGTTGGCAGAGCTAAACTGTATTATACTAAGTGAAATAAGTCAGTCAGAGAAAGACAAATACCATATGATTTCACTCATATGTGTAATTTAAGAAACAAAACAGATGAACATACAGGAAGGGGAAAAAAGGGAGGCAAACCATAAGAGACTATTAACTATAGAGAGGAGGGGAGGTGAGTGGGGGATTAGCTAAATTGATGATTGGCATTAAGGAGGGACTTCTTGTGATGAGCACTAAGTGTTATATGTACGGGCTGAACCACTAAATTAGATTCCTGAAACTAGTATTATACTATTTGTTAATTAACTATAATTTAAATAAACACATTTTTAAAGTATGTATAATGCATTTAGTGCTGGAATAATTTTAATATATTGAGATGTTTTTATATTACTCTATTTATTAATATCCATGCTTAGTAATATTGATATAGTCCCTAAAACTGTATTGGTATTTATTTTAAAGTTAAAATGAACATTGTTAATTTGCTGAAAAAAATCTTAACGTTCTTTAATATGTAGTATTTACATATTTACACAAATGGGAAGATATATATATGTGTGTGTAATATATATATATATGTGTGTGTGTGTGTGTGTGTGTGTGTGTAATAGCATATCCATCTAACAACAGTGTTTTATTTTCTCTTTAGAAATCATACTATTGTATTTGGTTTGAACTATACCAAATGGGGAAGTATTTGCTGCTTTGTTGTGATTGGCTGCTTGCAAAAGTTTAATGCTTATTTACCCACTTTGTTAACCCACTAGTGTATTTCTGTGTGGAATACTAGTGTATTTATCATCTCGAGACCTGAATATGCCAAAAATATAATAACTATATGCATGTTATTGAACTACTTGAGGACAATAAACTACTCTTCTGTCTTGGTAAGGTGAAACCTTTATCAAAATCTTGTTAATACTGCCAATATCAGAAGATGAAAAATCTTGTTGTAACACTATGAACAGCAGTGGTTTCTGGAAAAGCAATCTAAATATTGAAATTGGTTGTTTTAAAAACATACTGGCCATCCAAGATAAACACAATCTGAACTCAAGATTAAATGCACAATCATAACCTAATGTATTTTTAAATATAATTATAAGGAAATGGTATTTTTCAACTTGGTTTTTCAAAGTCTTTTTTTCTACTTGGTAATTATTACTTATAATTATGTGTATGTGTTCTCTCTCTTACTACACTGTAAACTCCTCCAAAATAGAGATCCATCTTAAATTCTTTATTCTTTTTTTTTTTTTTAAGGGAGAGAGCCTAAATGGGGGGAGGGCAGGGAAGAGGGAGAAAACCCTAAGCAGACTCCACACTGAGCATAGAACCTGATGTGGCCTGGAATTCACCAACCTGAGATCATGACCTAAGCTAAAATGTGGAGTCAGAGACTTAACCAACTGAGTCAACCAGGTGCCCATACATCTTATATAATTTTTGTAACTAAGCTTGTATATTGCATTTTGCCACTTAAATGTTTTAAAATTTCCCATATTTTAAAGAAAAATTTTCTCCCATGAACACACATTCTCCTTTACATTTTTCTTCTTTCTTATTGCTAATTGCCTAGAGTTTCAAGGCATAGGTCAAGGGTCTCTGTTATCCTGTGTATCATTACCCCCCAACCTACTGGCTTTAAATAATGTCTATATTCAAGTAGGTTCCAGTTCCAGCTCTGAGCTCTTCAGTCAATTTCAATCATATGAGGCCAACTGTTTACTTGATACCTTTTATAGGAAATCCAATAGAGATTCCAACTATTCTCCTTATACAGAGTGAGGGGAAAAAACTGAATTCCTTCTATCTATAGAATTCATTCAAGCTTTTTTAAATTATTATTATGTTCAGTTAGGACATCATTAGTTCTTGATATAGTGTTCAACGATTCATCAGTTATGCATAACACCCAGTGCTCATTTCAACATGTGCCCTCCTCAATACCCATCACCCTAGCCTCACATTTTTTTTCCAATTAAACTCTCACATGTAATCACATATTTGTTTCAACTAATATTAAATACAAGTTGAGATAGTGAAAGGAATCATGCTCTCTATCTAGACCCAAACTCACAGTTTATGCAAGCTAGATTTGAGCTTTTCTCTGAAAACACAACAAAATATATCAACTGGAATAGCATACTTAATCTTTGTGAAAAATTCTCCACAGAACAGGAATTGTAAAAAGAATTTGAGCAAAATAATTCAAGCATCAATTTCTGGTATTTTGCAAACATTTTATTCTTATTTCATTTATATAAATTTCATTTATTCTCATTTCACTTAAAAATTCAGCATCAAATTGAAAATATAAAATGTAATTAATTATTTTTTAAAACTTACGAAATGAAATGTGCATATGTCAAGTACCTGAGTTTGGTAAATTTAAACTCCCCAGTTGCTTTAGATACTTTTTTGAAATCTCTATATGATGATTATATACACAAATATAGTTTATGTTTCCTCCAATCAGCAAATGTTCAAAACTAAATTTTTCTTTAACAGTGCCCAAGGTCAAATCTCATCTTGGCCACTTACCAGTCATGAGATACTAGACAAGTAACTTAGCCTTCCATAATTCTCTATTCTTTAAAAATGGGGATAATCTTGGTATTAATTTAAGGAAGTTACATGAATAAAAAGAGATAAAAATATAAAGTTCTTATAGAAGTGCCTGAAACATAGGAGGCAATGTGGAAAAAAGAAGATTGAGTCAGGAGCATATTATCATAACTCAGCCAAGAAAAAATAGTGACTTGGATGAGGCAGGTGCATTGTTATTCAGAAAAGTGCAAATTTTTGATGTATTACCTTTGGATGTAATATAATACACATTCCATCAAAGGGATGAGAAGTATGAAAGAAGACTCAAAGAGGACTTTAGACCTGACCAACTGAAAGACTATATTTGCTATTAAATGAGATGAGAAGTGGTTTTGGAATTAAATTTGGGACATATTAATCTTAAAATGAGAATTAAAATATCTAAGTGGAGTACAGGGATACAAGTGTGCTACAAATTTTGGGGATTATCAATATACAAAATAATATTTTAAACAATGAAACTAGATAAGATCACAAAGAGAGAATACAGAATAAATTCAAAGACTAAATTTCAGCATTAATATTAAAATATTAGTACATAAAGAGATACAACATAAAGAAAATAATATGGAACAGCCAGTGAAATAGAAGGAAATCCACAGGGTATGTCCTGTAGTCCAAGTAAAGAAAGTGTTTCCAGGAGTAGAGTATAATCAAGTTTGCCAAGGCAGAAGAGCACTGACCCTTTGCTCAATATATCTACTTAATAATAATTCCTTATGACAAAACAGCAAAATTTGACCAATGTTAACAATTCATGAGTGTTTTGATTCTTCATATTTCATTTTTCTCTTGTTTTCTAGTCTCACAGGCTTGTTAGAGAAAAAGCAATAATCATTGTTCTGACTTTGTATGAGTAATTCATTAGGACCTAAAGATGCAGTTTGCATTGCAGAGTAAATGTATGTAAATAGGACTTTAATTTTATAAAAATGTATTATTTTTAATTAAATAAATCAATATTTTAGTATTTTATTAATTGCAACCTAGTAGTCCTTGTTAAAAGATAAATTTGTCACATTCTTCAGTTTCCTTTAAGATACACCAGTGTTTCCAGTGCTTTATAATTATATTTGGCTTGAAGCCTAAAGTTACCCAGCCCAATGATGTAATTTGTCACATTTATGTGCAAGTTCCAAATGATTTTAGTGTATTTTATGCATGTAAAAAATGCAGGACATGTCCCTGAAGATTGTGAGAACACATTTTTGAATTACATGGTGAATTTTTATTCCTGAAATATTGACTTTTCTACTCGGGAAATAATATTGAATGCCCTGTGGATACAATATGCACTATGAATACCCAAGTAAGAGCTAAGGATTTCTGAGTTAGAGCTAACTACTTTATTCACCAAGAGGCAATCACCAGAGTGACCTGGGCTCTTTGTTTTCAGTACACACTCATCACCATGCCTGGTGCTCTTGTATAATACAGTAAGCAGCTTAAACTGTTCTGTTACCTTAATCAATAGGCCCTTGATCGATCACTGATTCAATGAAGAGCTTTTTATAAAGTATATGCTCTTTGCATTGAGATATTGTGCTATAGGGGATGCAAAAGAAAATAATCCTTTTATTCCTTGTTCCCAAAAGCCCTAATTGCAGAAACATGGCTAAGGCATGCAAAATAAAAAGTGAACAAAGCAATATATCTTAACTTCTAAATAATGCTTATGCTTACAAGCTATAGGACCCCAGGAAAGGGAAAGATGACTTTCCTTTGTGTGTGATTTAGGATACTTAAAAAAATACTAAGTAAGAGAGTACTTAAGCTTTCAGATGTTCTTCTTCATGGCATGGAAAATCCATTTTAAGAAGAGGGATAATGAATACTTCATGTAATGGTGTTTAAGTTCTGGTCTTCAGCAAGTATTTGCTAGAAAATAATTGTATGGCTGAGGGATTTGGCTAGCCAGAGAGAAGGTAAGTAACCTAGTGATCAAAGCAGGCAGAAGCATTACTAAAGGAACAAAAGTGTAAATGTGCACAAACTACTCAAAGCAAATAAAATAGTGATCTTGCTTAGAACAGAATGGAGGTCCTAAATAGTAAAATTAAAAAAAAAAAAAGGTTCACTTGCAGATAGTATTTGATAATGTATCAAACTAGAATTACGTTTGGGAGATGATTTTTACATTGACAATTTCTACTACATTAGTTTCCTCAAATATATATTCGTTTTCCTTAATTGTCAGGTCAACAAATAGCTATGGAGATCCAGAGACAAATAATTTGAGGAAGGATATGACAGAATTGTTAAAACCACTGTGCTAGTCGAGACATAGGCAATGGTTAATTAGTAATTCTGCTAGATAAATTGTTTCAGCTGATCTGATTAGAGAAAAATACATTTCTCCTACTAATCTCTTTCTCTCTCTCTCTCTCTTTCTCTATCTCTAAACTTCCTAAGCCCTATGTTTTCCTTGCCCTGTTTTCAGCCTTTTTTTTTTTTCTCCTGAATATTATCAGCCATACTAAGAGTAGTTCTGGGTAAAAAGTATGATGTATCTAGGCTATCTACCACAAAGCCTGTAGGAGAGAAACATTAGAAAGTGAGAAAGTCCATCTTAGTCAAGGGTTTGGTCTTGTCACTGAGTCAAATATAGACTGGGTGGGGGGCTGCAATTCATTTAGCTGCATAGGCTGGGGTGTTTTTTTATTTGTTTAAGTAGACTCCATGCCCAGCATGAAGCCCAATGCAGCAGTTGAACCCACAACCCTGAGACCACGACCTGAGCTACGATAAAGAGTAGGACATTTAACCCACTGAACCACCCAGGCACCCCATAGGTTGCTTTTCTAAAGATGGTTCGAAGTGCACAGAAAATGGAGAGCTTAGAAGTGGTATCAAAAATGGCACTCTGGTTTCTTTTGATGGCTGCATAGTATTCCATTGTGTATATATACCACATCTTCGGTGAGTGCTGTGAAGTGTGTAAACCTGGCGATTCACAGACCTGTACCCCTGGGGATAAAAATATATGTTTATAAAAAATATAAAATAAAAAAAAAAAATGGGACTCTGGGCAACAGGTGAATCTGTGCTGGATTCTGGCAGACCCCTCATTTACGGTGGAACTCACGCCAATGAATGGATCCCTGATGAGTAGAACTGAGTAAGAGAACTAGCTAGAAAGAGGAGGTCAAGGCATCAGAACTCTAGTCTAAAAAGCTGAGATTGGAGAGTCTGAGATAAAAACCAAGATAAGAGAAATACAGAATGAGATTAGGGAAGCTTACAAATTAAGCAATTTAAAGATTTGCTACATTTACCTTTGGTGCACGAATATGAGGCTTGTTTGAAATTAAAGAATCTGAACAGTTGTGTGGTAAGGGGTGAACTCTCCAATATAAAAGCACAGAAAATTTAAGTTGTAGCTCCAAGAGATTAGGAGAACCTATCTATATTAGTATAATTTTTGTTTTCAGAAATAAGTATAATGATAACAACAAAAGCCACTGAGAATTTTTGAAAGCCTAAGTGAAGAAATCAAACAATGAATAAATAATAGTCCTGATCACTGGGGCTAGGATAGCTGACATTGCACTAGCTGTGGTAACTGAGACCATCTCTGTCAATGTGACTTAGGGTTTTGCCTAGGAAAGATAAGACCGTAGAACAAATTATTTTACAGTTTGCTTTGGGAAATGTCATGAGTACAATTTATTGAAGATAAGAATCTTTTTACCTAAGCAACCATCCCTTCTCAAATAACAGTTTACTTGTTTCAACACCATTTTCTCATGTGTCCACGAATCCCAAAAGGCATTATCACGAATTTTACCCAATCTCAATTATGTGTCCACCTTGGAAGTTCATCTTAAAAGGATCTACCTTGATATTAGACTTTGACATTCTTTTTGACCCCAAAATTTTATTTAAATTCAAGTTAGTTCACATATAGTAGAGTATTAGTTTCAGCAGTAGAATTTAGTGATTCATCCATTGCATATAACATCCAGTGCTCTTTACATCAAGTGCCCTCCTTAATGCCCATCACCCAGTTATAACATCCCTCTACCTACCTCACCTCCAGCAACCTCAATTTATTCCCTATAGTTAAGAGTATCTTACATTTGCCTCCTTATCTGTCTTTATCTTATTTTTCCTTCCTTTCTCCTATGTTCACCTGTATTATTTCTTAAATTCTACATAGGAGTGAAATAATATGGTATTTGTCTTTCTCTGACTGACTGAATTTGCTTAGCATAATACATTTAGTTCCATCTATGTCATTGCAAATGGCAAGATTTCATTTATTTTTTTATGGCTGAGTAATATTCCACGGTGTATGAGTGTGTATCTGTGTGTATGGTATATATTATGTATACACATGTATGTATATATACATACATACATACCACTTCTACTTTATTAACAGTTAATGGACATTTGGGCTCTTGCATGATTTAGCTATTGTGAATGGTGCTGCCATAAACACTGAGGTGCGCTTGCCCCTTTGAGTTATTTTTTTTGTGTTCTTTGGACAAATACATATTGGTGCAATTGCTGGGTTATAGGGAAGTTCTAGTTTTAACTTGTAGAGGAACCTCCATACTGTTTCCAAAGTAGCTGCACCAATTTGCAATCCCAACAACAGTGTAAAAGGGATGCCCCTTCTCTACATCCTTGCCAACATCTGTCATTTCCTAAGATGTTATTTTTAGCCATTCTGATAGGTGTGAGGGGGTATCTCATTGTGGTTTTGATTTATATTTCCCTAATGATGAGTGATATTTGCATTGTTCCATCTGTCTGTTAGCTATTGATTTGTCTTCTTTAGAAATATATCTATTCATGTCTGACAGCCTTTTCTGAATTCCTCTCCCTCTCAGATCACTCCTAAGATTCATCCATTTTGCAGTGAGTTTGAACTGGCTTTACTTTTGTATTTAAAAATAGGCTGTTTATTGTATAATTGAAACTGGTATTATACTGTATGATAACTGGATTTTAAATAAAAACTATAAATAAATAAATAAATAAATCAAAATGTTGTCTGATGTTAGTTCAGTAAATTCAACATATTTCTTTCTTTCTTTTTTTTTTAGATTTTATTTATCTATTCATTTGACATAGAGATAGCACAAGTAGGCAGAGTGACAGGCAGCAAGAGAGGGAGAAGCAGGCTTGCCACCGAGCAGGGAGCCCAATGCAGGACTCAATCCCAGGATCTTGGGATCATGACTTGAGCCAAAAGCAGATGCTTAAGCAACTGAGCTACCCAGGCTCCCCAAATTCAATACCTTTCTTAAACTCAATGCTTTTCAACTCTTTCTTCTGGCTATATTGATAGTTCTGGTTCCTTGAACACAAGTTTGTTATGCCATTCATAATAAGAGAAGACATACTGGTGTTAGCATAGATTATCTTAAATTCAGAAATATATAATACTATGTGCTGAACAAACTTATGTAATTATATATGTAATTATGTAATTAAAGTCTTGTGATTTAAGTCATCCAGGAGGTCTCTTAAATAAGGATTATACAGAATCATAAAAGGCTGAAAGGTAAATGTGGATTTTAATGTGAGAAAGATCAAATTCAAAATGATGTACTATATTCATTTATAAACAGAAGCTAAGCAACTAACTATTATTAGTTATCATGAGTAATTCTCCAACTAAAGCATCATCAATACTAGCAAGAACTAAGTTTGAGATTTTAATTAATGTTTAACAAACCAGAACTATTCTCCCTTACAGAACATGATAAATGGCAAGGGTATAAAGCACTGTTAGCATTTTTGTGTGTGTGAGAAGAGGATTTTTTATCATTTAACAGTATTACTAAAAATCATCTTAAAATAATTTTTTGGAGATTCTTATTTGATGCATTATTTTCAAAATTCAGATAAGTAAATTAAATTCTAGCACTTTGTTAAATTCTACTATCCAGGTAATATTTCTGGAACATTATGTATGTTATAGCATCCAGCTTTCATTCACTCAAACCCTTTCAAAACAGTGAAGAGGAGGAAAAAATCCCAACTCATTTTATGAGGGCAGCATTAATTAGCCTGATACCAAAATCAGATAAGAATAATACAGGAAAACTGCAGGCCTAATGATAACAGATGCAAAAATTCTCAATAAAATTTCAGAAAACTAAATTCAACACTTCATATATTAAAAGAATCATGTACCATAACTAAATAGAATTTATCTCTGGATTATAAGGATGATTCAATATATACAAGTAAATAAATGTGATATACCATATTAATGAAAGATAAAAACTCAAACAATTATCTCAGTAGATGTAGAAAAAGCAATGGACAAAATTCAACATCTGTTGTGTTAAAAACTTCCAACAAATTGTGTATAGAAGAAATACACCTCAACATAATAAAGGCCATTTATTACAAGCTAAAAGCTAACATCATATTCAATGGTGAAAGTTGAAAGCTTTTCCTTTAAGATCAGAAACAAGACAAAGATGCCCATTCTCACCATTCCTATTCAACCTGGAAGTCCAAGCTACAGCATCAAGCAAGAAAAAGAAATAAAAAGCATTCATATTAGAATTAAAGTATTAAAAGTCTCTCTGTTTGCAGATGATATGATCTTATATACAGAAAATCCTAGTACTCACCAGAAAACTATTAGAACTAATCAACAGATTGAATAATGTTGCAGATACAAAAGCAATATATAGAAATCAGTTGTGTTTCTATAAAGTAACAATGAAATACCTGAAAAAGAAACAAAGAAGACAGGGGCATCAGGGTGGCTCAATTGATTAAGCATCTGCCTTCACCTCAGGTCATGATCTCGGGGTCCTGGGATGGAGCCCGTTGTTGGGCTCCCTGCTCAGTGAAGAGTCTTCTCCCTTTCCTTCTACCCTCCCCCTACTTACACATGCTCTTTCCCAAATAAATAAATAAATAAAATATTTTTTTAAAAAAGAAAGCAATACCATTCACAATAGTAATAATAATAACAAAATTCTTAGAAATAAATTTAACCAAGAAGGCAAAAAAATATATATACTGAAAATTATAAAATTAAAAAAAACACAAATGGAAACATATTCCATATTCATGTAATAGAAGAGTTAATATTGTTAAAGTGCCCATACTACTGTAAACCTTCTATAGATTCAACACAATTCCTATCAAAATTCCAGGAGAATTTTCACAAAGATAGAAAAACAATCCTAAATTCATACATACAGAACAAAAACAAATGAATAGTCAAAGCAACACTTAGGGAAAAAAAGCGAAACAAACAAAAAGTAAACAAACAAAAAGTAATGAAGGCATTATACTTTCTTATTTCAAATTATATTACAAAGCTACAAGCATCAAAGCAATATAGTACTGGAATAAAAACAGACACAGAGACCAATAAAATAGAATCAAGAACCTAGAAATAAGCTGTCACATTTGCAGTCAACTCATATTTGATAAAGGATCTTAGAATAATCAATGTGGAAGAAAAGTCCTTCATTAAATGGTGTTATGAAATGTGGATAATCTCATGCAGAAGAATGAATTTGTACCCCATCTTATGCCACTCACAAAATGAACTTAAAATGGATTCAAATCCTCTTACACTGTTGGTGGGAATGAAAGTTGGTGCAGCCACTTTGGAGAACAGTATGGAGATTCCTCAGGAAATTAAAAATAGAGCTTCACTATGACCCTGCAATTGCACTACTGGGTATTTACCTCAAAGATACATATGTAGTGAAAAGAAGGGCCATCTGTACCCCAATGTTTATAGCAGCAATGGCCCCGGTCGCCAAACTATGGAAAGAACCAAGATGCCCTTCAACAGACGAATGGATAAGGAAAATGTGGTCCATATACACTATGGAGTATTATGCCTCCATCAGGAAAGATGAATACCCAACTTTTGTATCAACATGGACGGGACTGGAAGAGATTATGCTGAGTGAAATAAGTCAAGCAGAGAGAGTCAATTATCATACGGTTTCACTTATTTGTGGAGCATAACAAATAGCATGGAGGACAAGGGGAATTAGAGAGAAGGGAGTTGGGGTAAATTGAAATGGGATGTGAACCATGAGAGACTATGGACTCTGAAAAACATTCTGAGGGGTTTGAAGGGGCGGGGGGTGGATGGGAGGTTGGGGGAACCAGGTGGTGGGTATTACAGAGGGCACGGATTGCATGGAGCACTGGGTGTGGTGCAAAAACAATGAATACTGTTATGCTGAAAATAAATTTAAAAAAAAATTTTTAAAAAAGATTCAAAACATAAACATATGGCTTGAAACTATAAAACTCCCAGAAAAAAACATAGGGCGAAAAACTCCTTGACACTGGTCTTGGCAATGAAATTTTTTGGAGGGAGAGATATGACATTAAAAGCCCAAGCAACAGAAGCAAAATTTAATAAGTGGGAGTACATCAAACTAAAATCTCTGCACAGAAAAGTAAATTATTAACAAAATGAAAAGGCAACCTGTGCAATAAAAGAAACTATCTGCAAGCTACCTATCTGATAGGAAGATAAATATACAAAATAAATTTTAAAAACTCTCATACAACTCAGTAAGAAAATCTGATTAAAAAATGAACCAATCGGGGCACCTGGGTGGCTCAGTGGGTTAAAGCCTCTGCTTTCGGCTTGGGTCATGGTCCCAGGGTCCTGGGATTGAGCCCTGCATCCGGCTCTCTGCTCAGTGGGGAGCCTGCTTCCCTTCCTCTCTCTGCCTGCCTCTCTGCCTACTTGTGATCTATCTGTCAGATAAATAAATAAAATCTTAAAAAAAAAAAATGAACCAATCATCTGAATAGGTGTTTTTCCAAAGTAGGTTTACAAACGGCCCATTGTCATGCAAATATTCTCAACATTACTAATTGTCAGAGAAATGCAAATCAAAATCACAATAAACTATTACCTCACACCTGTTAGGATGGCTATTATAAAAAGACATGTAGTTACAAGTATTGATGAGGATGTGAAAGAAAGGGAACCCTTTTATACTGCTGGTGGGGATACACACTGGTACAACTACCATGGAAAACAACACAGAGACTCCTCAAAAAATTTAAATATAAAATTACTATATGATCAATAATTATACTTCTATATATCCAAAGAAAGTGAAATCAGGATCTCAAAGAGATTTTTGTACTCCCTTGTCCATTTCAGCATTATTTATAATAATGAAGATATGAAAACAACCTAAGTATCCTCACAACAACAGAGGAAACCTGAGAGCATTATGGTGCACAAAATAAGTCAGAGAAAAACAAATACAAAAAAACAATAACAAAACAAATGGTATCTCTTACATGTGGAATCTAAAAATGCTGAACTCAGGAACAGAAGGCAGAATGGTGACTGTCAGGGTCTCAGAAGTGAGAAAAATGGGAGATATTGGTCAAAGGGTACAAATTCCCAGATATAAAATGAGTAACTTCTGGAGATCTAATATACAACATGGTGACTACAGTCAATAACACTGTTTATATACTTGGAATTTTCTAAGAGAGTAAATCTTAAATGTTCTCACCATAAGAAAGAAATGATAATTATGTGAGTTGACATTCTAGAGGTAGTAACTAACCACACTATGGTAATACTTTTTAATGTACTTCTCAAATCATCACATTGTACACATTAGACTTACAAAATATTATGTCAATTATATCTCAATAAATCTGGAAAAAATTTTTAAATGTGGAAGGATTCTACATTCTCATGGGTAGGGTTATATAATATGATTTTGGCAACGAAATATGAGGGAGTGACTGTTGATCCCAGACAGAAATTCAAGAGATAGCGAGTGTTTTACTATATATTCTTATTTGATTCTTCTATCATTTTTTTTTAAAGATTTTGCTTATTTATTTGTCAGAGAGATAGCGAGAGACAGAGGCAGAGGGAGAAGTAGACTCCCTGCATACCAGGAAGCCTGATGAGGGACTTGATCCCAGGGCCCTCGGATCAATACCTGAGCCAAAGGCAGACGCTTAACTGACTGAGCCACTCAAGCATCCCCTAATTGCTTCTATCACGAGAGTTTATGTCAAAGTGGAAAATCCACTTTGGATGGCTCAGTTGGTTAAGCTTTTGTCTCTGGCTCAAGTCATGATCCCTGAGTCCTGGGATAGAGTCCTGGGATTGACCCCCACATCAGGCTCCCTGCTCAGCAGGGAGTTTGCTTCTCTCTCTTCCTCTACCTCTGCTCCTCTCCCTGCTCATGCTTGCTCCTTCCTCTTTCAAATTAAATAAATAAAATCTTAAAAAAAAAAAGAAAAAAGTGGAGATTCCATCACCCAGGATACTTAAGTGAATTATGAGAGCACATATCACTTGATAATCTATACTGGTCATCTAGCGTAAGTAAAAATGAATCACTAGTAATTCATGCTACTATAGTTTCAACTTTGCCTTAAATTTATAAAAACAAACTTCAGTTATACTCCATAGTATTTAGTTCTTAACTTATTAGTATGTTTTGCCTATGCTTATTAGTAGGTCAGTTTTTTGTTTTTGCTTTTGTTTTCCCTTTTTTCTATTGTTACCATTTAAAAATAGGCCAACATATTGGTCAGCAGTAGTGAACCTAAACTTATCAATTCATAACAGCAGTTAATTAGAAAAAAATAGCATCAATAATAGAAAATAGAAAAAAATAGTATCAATAATAATTAAAATTTTCATATAGATACTTTGTGATTATGTAGTAAGAGTTAGCTCAGCAAGATGGTTGTCCCACTTTTGTGAATTCAAAAAAAAAAAAAAAAAAAAGGACTGGCTCTTGACTGTCTCTTAAAAGAAATTCTCTGAAACATTGGAATATAATATCTGATAAATGTTTTTACATGTCTGAGATCTTGGACTACATTATATCAGTGTGATCAGATCACACAGTGTGATTTATAGTAAACAACCATTTTTGTATGTCTGAGATCCTTGGCTGTGCTGTACTAGTTTGACTTTCAGGGAACTAGAGATTAATCAGCTATCATAGTCATGTACTACATGTTCATAGAATAAACTCTCCCAAAAAACTCTTGACCAAGGCCTGGGTAACCTCCCATTGCAAGCAGGCCTAGAAACCTCTTGACACTTACTACTGCTGGGAGAATTAAGATCACCACTAAGCGATTCCACTAGGAAATTCATAAATGATTTCTCTAGGACTTCACCTTCTGCATCTTTCCCATTTGCTGATTTTAATCTGTATCCTTTCACTGTAATAAACCTTAATCATAAATAGAACAGCTTTTCTGAGTTCTGTGATTGCTTCTAGCAAATTCCCTAAGGTGGTCTTAGGAACCACATGACCCAGTAATGAAAGTTGAAATATCTTCTAAGATTAATTTAATCACTAAATATGTTAACAAAAATTAAAAACCATGACACTAAAAGCAAAGACAAAAATAACAACAACAAAAAAAAAAAAACAAGTGAGACCTATCAAACTAAAAAGCCCTAGAGAGTAAAGAAAACCATCAAAAAATGAAAAGACAACTTAAGAATGAGAGAATATTTGTAAATTATGTATCTGCTAAAGACTACCTAAAATATAAAAAGAATATACATAACTCAGTAAGTCAAAAAATCAGTTAAAAAATGAGATCTGAATAGACATTATTCCAAATAAGCTACACAGACAGCCAACATGAAAGGATGTTCAACATCACCAATCACCAGGGAAATGTAAATTAAAACTATAATAAAGTATTACCTTACAACATTAGAATGGCTATTAACAAAAAGGCAAGAGATGAGTTTGGGCGAGGATATGGAGAAAAGGGAACAATTGTGCACTGTTGGTAGGTAATGTAAACCAGTCAAGCCACTATGCAAAACATGGAGTTTCTTCAAAAACTTAAAATTAGAACCACCATATGACCCAGCAATTGCACTTCTAGGTGTCTATCGAAAGGAAACAAAAATATTAACTTGAAAAGAAACTGCATCTCCATGTTCATTACAACATTATTTATAAATAGCCAAAACACAGAAACAACTTAAGTGTCCATCCATGGAAGATAAGGAAAATTGTGTGTGTGTGTGTGTGTGTGTGTGTGTGTGTATTAATTTTATAAATATTCTACATATTTATATATTAAATTGATATATATGATGAAATATTCAGCTATAAAAAAAGAAATTCTGCCATTTCTGCCAATATGGATATACTTTGAGGGCACTATGCTAAGTCAAGTATGTCAAACAGAGAAAAACAACATATGTTCTCACTTCAGTTGAATCTAAAAGAAAAAAATTAAATTAAAGAGAACAAACTGTTGATTGCCAGAGGCAAGCAGAGAGGGTGGGCAAAGGAGGTGACAGTGGTCAAAAGGTATACACTTACAGTTGTAAAGTTAATAAGCCCTGGAATGCAATATATAGCATAGTGACTGTAATTAATAAGACTATCGTATATATTTGGAACTTGCCAACAAAGTAGATCTTAGAAGTTCTCATCACACACACACACACAAACACACAATATAACTATGTGTAGTGACAAAGTTAATTAGATTTATTGTGGTCATTTTGGTATATATATGAATATTGAATCATGCACATCTGAAACTAATACACTATTACATGACAATTATAGCTCAATAAAAATAATCTAAAAATTAATAAAATACAAGTTTATTTAAAGAAAAGACAAAAGAAAAAGGACTCCAGTGCCTGGATGTCTCAGGAGGTTAAGCATCTGCCTTAATCTCAGGTCATGATCCCAGGGTCCTGGGATAGAACCCCACGTCAGGCTCTCTGCTCAGCAGGGAGCCTGCTTCTCCCTCTCCCACCATCTGCCACTTCCCCTGCTTGGGTGTGCACTCTCTCTCTCTTTCTGTGTCAAATAAATACAGAGATGAAATTTAAAAAAAAAAAAAAAAAAAGAGAGAGAGAGATAGAACAGCCAAGTGGTCTACTGAAGTAGATGTAGAGCTCCTGAAATTCTCATACACTGCTGGTGAGTGTGTAAAGTGATAAAACCTATTTGGGAAACTATTTAACAGTTTCTTGTAAAGTTAAACAGATATCTGCCCTCTGAATCAACAATTCTACTCCTGGGTATTCACTCAAAAGCAGTAACAACATATGTCCATATCATATTTGTACAAGTATGTTTCTAGAAGTTTTAGTCATAATCATCAAAACTTGAAGAACCCAAAACTTCATCAATAAAAGAATGTACAAAGCATGATATATTCATAAAATGGAAATAATTAAGTGAAAAAAATTACACAGTCAATATGACGTAGAGAAAAAGAGATCAGGTAAAAAAGAACACAAAATATATGATCTAAGTTTAAGAAAATCAAGAATATGAAAAATAATCTATGACAGGAATCTAAGTCATCGAAAAAAAAATCTAGCACTTTGAAAAATGCCATTGGTATTTTGATCTTGATGGCACTGAAAGTATAGATTGCTCTGGGCAGCATAGATATTTTAATGATGTTTATTCTTCTGATCCATGAGCATGGAATGTTTTTCCACCTTTTCATGTCTTCAATTTCTTTCATGAGTGTTCTATAGTTCCTCAAGTATAGATCCTTTACCTCTTTGGTCAGGTTTATTCCAAGGTATCTTATGGTTTTTGGTGCTATTGTAAATGGAATTGCTTCTCTAATTGCCCTTTCTACAGTTTCATTGTTCATGCATAAGAAAAGCAACTGATTTCTGTGCATTGATTTTTGTATCCTGCCACATAACTGAATTTCTGTATGAGTTCTAGTAATTTGGGGGTGGAGTCTTTTGGGTTTTCCACATAAGGGAATCCTAAAAACTTATATGGAACCAGAAAAGACTCCAAACTACTAAGGTTATGTTGAAAAAAAAAAAAAAAAAAGATGGGGGCATCACATTGCCTGATTTCAAGCTTTATTACAAAGCTATGATCATCAAGAGAGCATTAAATTGGCATAAAAATAAACACATAGATCAATGGAACAGAGTAGAGATCCCAGAGATGGATTTTCAACTCTATGATCAAATAATCTTCAACAACCAGGAAAAAATATCCAGTGGAAAAAGGACAGTCTCTTCAATAAATGGTACTGGGAAAATTGGACAGCTATGTATAAAAGATGAAACTTGACCATTCTCTTACACCATACACAAAGATAAAATCAAAATGGATGAAAGATCTCAATGTGAGAGAGGAATCCATCAAAATCCTAGAGGAGAACATGGGCAGTAACTTCTTTGACAACAACCACAGCAACTTCTTTCAAGACATGTCTCCAAAGGTAAAGGAAAGAAAAGAGAAAATGAAGTTTTGGGACTTCATCAAGATCAAAACCTTCTGCAAAGCAAAGGAAACAATCAAGAAAACAAAGAGGCAACCCACAGAATGGGAGAAGATATTTGCAAATGACACTACAGACAAAGGGCTGATATCCAAGAACTTCTCAAATTCAACTCCCAAAAAAACAGATAATCATGTCAAAAAATGGGCAGAAGACATGAACAGACACTTCTCCAATGAAGACATACAAATAGATAGCAGACATATGAAATCATTATTACATATGTCATTAGCCATATTACATGCATCATTAGCCATCAGGGGAATTCAAATCAAAACCACACCAAGATACCACATTACACCAGTGAGAATGGCAAAGATTAACAAGGCAAGAGACAACAAATGTTGGGAAGGATGTGGAGAAAGGATGACCCTCTTACTCTGTTGGTGGGAATGCAAGTTGGTGCAGCTACTTTGGAAAACATTGTGGAGAGTCCTCAAAAAATTAAAAATAGAGCTACCCTAGGACCCAGAATTACACTCCTGGGTTTTTACCCCAAAGATACAGATGGAGTGAAAAAAAGGGCCATATGCACCCTATGGTTAATAGCAGCAATGCCCATGATAACCAAACTGCTGAAAGAGCCGAGATGCCCTTCAACAGATGAATGGATAAAGAAGATGTGGTCCATATATATAATGGAATATTACTCAGCCATCAGAAAGGATGAATACCCAACTTTTGCATCAACATGGATGGGATTGGAGGAGATTATGCTAAGTGAAATAAGTCAAGCAGAGAAAGTCAATTATCATATGGTTTCACTTACTTGTGGAACATAGGAATAACATTAAGACATTAGGAGAAGGAAAGGAAAACTGTACTGGGGGAAGTTGGAGGGGGACATGAACCATGAGAGACTGTGGACTCTAAGAAACAAACTGAGGGTTTTGGGGGGAAGGGATGGGTGAGCCTGTTGGTGGGTATTAAGGAGGGTAAGTATTGCATGGAGCCCTGGGTGTTGTATATAAACAATAAATCTTGGAACACTGCATTAAAAACTAACGATGCATTTTATGGTGGCTGACATAATACAATAAAAAAAATAAAATGCATGCATGTTGTTGATAGTAAAAAAAAAAGGAAATCTAAATAATCATTTTATGTTCTATGGGAATAAAATGGAAAAAAAAAAAAAGATGTGAGGAGGTATGGAAATGTTCTCTGCCTTGGTTAAGATGTTTGTTACATGAAGGGATTTCTGTCCAAACTCATGACTTTGTATAATTCTAATCCATTACTTTCATTAGAATTTTTATTATATACAAATTTTGCTTCATTTAAAAATGGGTATTATGTCAATTTTCTTTGCATTAGAACTAGTTCTTTCTCCAAGTTTTTTTCTTCCCTTCTTCTAAAAGAAGCTTGATCATTTTTTCTTTGCAGCCCTCTTCTTTTAGGAGGATCACGCAGGGCCATCTGAATGAATAGTTGACATTGTCAAACACAGTGTTCTTTTCTCCCTTCCATGCAATTTGTTTTAGCATAGATGGGTTATGTAATCCTAGCAAATAAGATGCCAAATTATTTGATTGTTTCCTGGGGTAAAGTTATCTTATTCTTAATGGTATACAGTTTCACCCTCTTGGTTTTTTTTTTTTAATATTTTATTTATTTATTTGACAGAGAGAAATCACAAGTAGGCAGAGAGGCAGGCAGAGAGAGAGAGAGAGAGAGGAGGAAGCAGACTCCCTGCTGAGCAGAGAGCCTGATGCGGGACTTGATCCCAGGACCCTGAGATCACGACCTGAGCCGAAAGCAGCGGCTTAACCTACTGAGCCACCCAGGCACCCATCACCCTCTTGTTTTAATTATCATGTTTGCTTGAACTGGTACATGTTTTGTGACCATTGCTAATACAAGCCTAACGATAACCTAACATTAAAAAGAAAAAAGATGGAAAAATTTGGTCCTCTCTGATGGCATTTGTTCAGTGAATGTACCTACCTGGCCACTCCATCTCTGAATGACTTTTTGGGTGTATATATAAGTTCCATACTACTAAAGCTACTTTAACTTACACCCTTTTGAACTAGACAAAGGTGTTCTTAGTGGTATATCTACCTAGAAATTTTCCTTATCCATTTAAAAAACAACAGAATTGGACTTTTTCCCAGTTCTCAATGGTAAAAGGTTTGCTACAATAGATGAAGAAAATTCTATCAGCAGTAATTCTTTAAATAATAAATATATAGGTTCATCATGTAGTCAATGTTATGACTCAATTGCCTTAACCATCAAAAACTTACCTAAAGGCCTACAACAAAACATACAATTTTTCTATTCCTATATGCCCCAGTATGCCAAAAATATGATAGTATGTTGCAATATATTCATTAGTGATTTAGAATACAAAAGAAAAAAATCTCCAAGTACCATAATCCTCTTTAAAATACACAGTGCAACATCTCTATTAATCACCATGTAATATTAACTTAATACATTTACCCTAAGTAAGCAAATATGTATTCCAAGTAATGTATTATTTACTAGAACTAAATTCATTTTCAAATTTTATTTCCAATATTAATGATTAACAAATGAATATTACTTGACATTGCCTTTAGCTTGACTTTACAGAATAACTTCTATGCTGCAAAATATGTACCTGAAGTCTGAATATTAAAAGAAATTTTATCACAGTGATTTTTAATGATATACTAATTTAATCAGTTGCAAGAGTTTAGCTTCCTAGAAAGAACTCTCAATTGTTCTGAAACCAAAACTATTTTATCCTTAGAAGAAATTGATTGGAAAGTTACAAAATATGCACAGTCGAGTTTAAACAATGAATACAGAATAGGCAGCTTCACTTTGATTTCTTCTAGTCAATTTCACATTTTAGTTCTCATGCAAAATATCACATTTTAGCTCTCGTCAGGTGTTAACAGAATATTTAAAACACTAAAGAGAACCATTTTCACTTGTTTAAGATCATAATATGATTTATATTAATTCTGTATTTTATAAAATCTTTATATATATATATATATATATATTCAAGAACATTGTTTCTTTAAATTTAAGAACAGTATCGTCATGGCTTATAAGAAGTGTTATTTGGTAGGAATGAAAGTAGACTATTTAAATGGACTGTTTTTATTTAGGCTTACCACGTATTTCCAGTAAGTAAAAGACACTGAATCTTAAATCACTAACACCCTATTATTAGGGCTGAGCAAATTAATTCAGCCAATTGACCCTTCTGAAAATAAATCCCTTACTGAAGTCCATAAATGTTCAATTAATTTTCTTTTCATTACCTTTCCTTTCATTTTCATACACCCTTGAACTTACATGTTCAGAGCAATTCTCAAAAAGACAAAAAAAAAAATCACAAGAAGAGTTTTGTTCATAGTTTATGAAAGTTCATAATTATCTTTCTCCAAGATGTTTTTCCTTTTATATGGATTCCACTGATCAATGTTGTTGGTATTAAAAATTATACCTTCCTATATTTATGTATTATCATGATTTCCCATAAAATATTTTTCTATATTAATGTTTCATTGAAACACCAATAATTTTTCTTTGAGAAGGGAAGAAGGGAGGGAGGTGGGGGGAGGAGGGAGAAATGAGAAACATAAAATGATACAAATCCATTTTTCATATGTTACAGTTTAACTAATAAAACCCACAGGCTATATTTGAATCTACTTCATATTTAACAAGCAGTCTTTATAGTACCTTAAATAGTTCAATGCTATGGGAGTTTTGCACATCAACAGACAAACTTCTGATAGTATGTAATACTCAAATACTGACACTATAATATCAGCAGCACTGCTCTACTCTTCATTATGGCATATGAACACTGTGAATGACTGAAAGCATGTATCGCAAATATAATGTTAGACCTGTGCAAAAGAAGCCAACATCACATTAAGAAAACTTGTATCTTAAATCTGGGAGTAAATAATTTATCATTTTAGTGATTTGCTTTATATGTAGGACATATCCTAAATACTGATGTCACTCTGAGGTAATTATTAGAAAAGAATAAAGAATCTAGCATGCAAGCCTGAATCAAAACATTCTGAAATGAAAAAGTAGCTTCAAATAGAATATTGCCCATAAGAGTAAGAACGTTTGTATTTCAGAATAAAAGAATTGCTTCAACTAGATAATCAACAAATCAGTTTCTCTACAACTCCCTCAGATCACAGCGTGCCTCTAAATTTAAGGAGGAGGAGAACAGACACCTATCAAGGCAGGGTCAATTTTATAAAACATGAAACATTTTGCAGTAATGGAGGATATCCTTTTGTAGTTCCACGTAACTTGTGTTTAGGTCAAAGTCTTATGTTCATAAATATTTCTAACAGTGTTTGATGGAAGAATCAATGCTGTTTAATATTTCACAATAGTTCTCACATTCACCTGATATATATAAGAATGAGGTGTTTTAAAAGTAAATATGTAAGAATTTCTAATGGCAGTTATTTTTAAAAAAACTTATACTTTCAAAGCACATAGATATGATAAGAAATACATTTTTTAATTGGAAAATTTTACTGGATTTATAGCCTGAGCCACTAAAGTAGCAAGAATTCATCCCAAAAATAATTCATCAAAAAAGTAACTGAGTGTTATCATTTAATAAATAGATTAAGGTTCTATGACTGAAATGAATTACCAATTGGATTTGTAACATACTCAACATACTGACATACAGGCAAGGCAACGATAGAAAAACCCAAAATGGTTTAGTTATCCTATGGCCTATTAACCATAAGTCCAAAAATGTGATGACCATGAAAATAAAAAGCATGCTGCTCTTATAAAAACATGTATCTACTACCCTTGCACAGTGCCTATAACATACTAAATACTAAAAAATATCTGCTTAAGATGGTGAAGATTCCTCTAATCTTTATTATGGTCATGAGTAAAACAAAGAAACAGATTTTTTCCAGTAAGATCAATAATCTCAGTATTTTCTCACAATTAACTTTACTGTATCTGTTGAGGTCAAGATTGGGTTTTCAAGAGTTTAATTAAAACACAGATTTTATTTCTAAAAACTGATATGAATGCAGTGTGACACTGACTGAAACCTATTCTTTCATCATCACCTGATTACACTGTTAAAAAGAGAAAGACAGGGCACCTGGGTGGCTCAGTGGGTTAAAGCCTCTGCCTTCAGCTCAGGTCATGATCCCAGGATCCTGGGATCGAGACCCGCATAGGGCTCTCTGCTCAGCAGGGGAGCCTGCTCCCTCCTCTCTGTCTGCTTGGCTCTCTGCCTACTTGTGATCTCTGTCTGTCAAATAAATAAATAAAATCTTTAAAAAAAAGAAAAAGAGAAAGACAGAGAGTCTAATTCTCAAAACATGCCAACCACAGGGAAAGAAGGGAGAAAACGAGCATCGGTTGCATGCTTACTAATTACTAACCCCTGTTAGCAAAGCAACTGATTTAACAAGCACATATACATTGTTTACAAGGTGCCAGACTTTACTCTGTGAAACTTTCCACATACTATATTATCTGGGCCTTTTGAGATAAATATTACTAGCATTGTTTTTAATAAAATAGATACTCAAGATAAATCAGTTTTCCAAGACACAGACATATTAAGAAATGGGAATTTAAATCAAGTTTACCTAACTTATTAGGAATTATTGCTTGTTCTCAAAACCCTAGCTTTTCCCCTTATTCCGTGGTGTCATTGAAGGAATCCATCAACTAATTGCTCAAGGCATTCTCTGTGGCAATGGTCTCATATCAGGTTGAGCAATTGCTACCCCATGTGACCCCACTTCATTTAGCTTTATTTCAACAGTAATCGATGATAGCAATAAAAAGGTAATAAAATATGGATCTTTGCCCTAAGGAGCTAGTATTTTAGACATTGCATCCATATAATTGGAAACTAGAATTATATTTTGCTTAAGAAACAAAATGAGACTTTTTGTGTCTAATTTTTTTAAAGAGGGTACAAACAGCAATACCTATTATGCCATATTAGAACCTCTATAATAATAAAATCTTTTTTTTCTTTTTGAGAATTCACTATTTTCTAGAAAGATGTAAAGCTTTCATGATATTATCCTTAATCCACAAAACAATATTCCTGTCAAACCTGATAACCTCCAATATTGTAAAAGAGGGAAGTGAAAATCAGAGATGTTAACTTGTTCTTAGACTATACAGTTACATAGCTGCGATTACAACTATATGGATTTAATATGCATACAGCTGTTTCAACTATATTGAACATGATAAGAAGGTACTTACAGGATTGGAAAAAGTTGATTTCCTTCCGCAATAATTGATGTCTTTAGGTTAGTGCAATCCATTGGACTACATCAGTAGAAATTGCAATTTGGCTTTGCTTTTTTAAGGTATTATGACCCAAATACCTTAAAAATGACTGGATAACTTTTTAAAAGCAATACAGCACTGATTGTTCAGCTGTACATATAGTCAATGCCACAGAATCCCACAGAATCTAGACAAGTAAGTTTTGTCTAGACTCCATGCCTACAGAATTGTAGAGCTGTTGCATATTTCTATACACCATTTTATGGTTCAGGCAGTCTCACAAACACAATTTTTTCTGATTGAAAAAAAAAAGAATCAAAATAGTGCCCCAGTTCATATGCAATAAGGCAAAAAAAAAAAAAAAAACAAGTATTTTCATTTAAATATAGAATACATAAGATTATTTTTATATAATGGTATAAATTTGTTTTGAAATAAATTCTCATTTGTATCAAATACAATGTTTAATTTAAATATCTCTTTAAAGAGCAAATTATAATGGAACCCTCTTTCAAGATCCAGAAAGGATATATATTTTTTCTTACCCAGGAATCAACACCAGTCATTTTCTCTGAATAAATTGGTGAACCTATTATAGAAAAACATTCTGAAGAAAAAGCTTGAACTTTAAATCAGGCAAGATGTCCTTGAATCAATCACTTGTTCCCTGCTCAGTTTCACCAATTAGGCCACCACACAGCTTAATGCTAAGATGATGTCATGGAAGTCTGTCAGATTTCTAATGCATTTAATTTTTTTTTTTTTGATATGTGACTTCATTAGTCTTCATTTTTACATCTCTGGAATATGATTTTAGAATTTATCAGTTAATAGAGTAGTGATACTGAAGGTGATGTTCTTCTTGCAAAAATAGTGTTTCTACAACAATTTAAACAGCAACAGGTATGCAGAGTAATCTCTATAATTTTATGTGAAAACCATGTGGAGAGCACCTTGAAGTTAAAGGAGCAAGAGTAAAGAGAAAAGATTAGTTTGGGCTTTATTTTAAACAGGGGTGGTACCAACAGGATTGGCTAGTGGACTAGACAGAGGTTATGAGAAAATAAGAATCAAGAATGCATTGCTTTGAGGGGTGTCTGGGTGGCTCAGTGGGTTAAAGCCTCTGCCTTCGGCTCAGGTCATGATCCCAGGGTCCACATCGGGCTCTCTGCTCAGCAGGGTGCCTGCTTCCTCCTCTCTCTCTCTCTGCCTACTTGTGATCTCTGTCTCTCAAGTAAAATAAATAAAATCTTTAAAAAAAAAAGAATGCATTGCTTTGATATGCACTAACTCACTGTCTCTTTCGTAATAATTAAAGTTGATGAGCCTAGTTTTCCAAGAATATTGATAAATTTGTGTCTGTGGGATAGCATTAAACACACACATAAACTCACACAGAGATTACTGTATATTTATCTTACTATAGAATAGGGATTCATTTAATTTCTTTATATATAATTATCATGTTTAAACTTCAGGTCATCTGATGACATAGAAAATTATATTACCACCAATTAAGATGAGGAAAATGAGGCACAGATGGGTCAAGAGGCTTTCACAAGGTTGCTCATATAAAAATTAAACAGTAGAGCCAGAAATTAAACCACAACACTGTCTTCACATCAAGCGTTTTAACCACTATTCCATGATGCTTCCCAAGCTAGTTTTATTCATACAGGAATTCGTCAGTGAGGAAGGGAGGAGTCATTATAAAACCCATGGGTGAAATATATCAATACATTTCTGAAGCTGGAAATAATTTTCCAGTGATGTAATGTTTGTGTGTGTTGTGTCCTTTTCTTAAGGACTGTAAAATTTGATTTGGTAACCCAAAATGGGAGTGGGGAGTAGACAGTGGTTGCTGATAAAGTTAGAGAGATAGGATAAGGCTGAATCAAATAATAACTTGATTTTAGGAATTTAAAATCAATTCACAAGGAATTTATATTCTATTTTAAGGGCACAACATTTTACATTTCTTCTTCTCTGATACATTATCCTATCCCTTTCTCAGCTGATGAAGTTGCTTATTTGAGAAATAAGCAATCAGAAGAGAATTTCTTAATGATCCCTTCTAAATCCAAAACCTCTCTACACCTGTACTCTGCCTTCCCTCATCTAAATATTAATGAAAAGTCTCTGCTCCCATCTAAGGCAACAAAGGCACTCAAGACTTTTTTTTTTTTTTAACTGTTTCCTCAGGGAATTTGCTATTATAATTAACTTCTATGTTTTACATCAATTTCTCTCTCTCTCTCTCTCTCTCTCTCTCTCTCTCTTTTTTTTTTTTTTTACTTTTTACTTGAAAATTCCCATCAGGCCACAAACATTGAAATCTCTTCCATCTGAAACAACATCAGCAGTAACAACAACAAAAACAAAACAGAGTTGTAAAACGGTTTCTCTCCAATTCTACTTTTCTTTATCCCTTTATAGTAAAACTCCTCTAAAAGTTGCTTCTATTTACTGTCTGCAGTCCCTGACGCCTCAGTCTCCTAAAACCATCCAACTGATTTTTTTTTTTACATTTTCCATTACTCAAAATAAACCCCTCTTTATTTTTTTTATTTAAATCTTTTTTTTTTTAAGATTTTATTTATTTATTTGACAGAGAGAGATCACAAGTAGGCAGAGAGGCAGGTAGAGAGAGAGGAGGAAGCAGGCTCCCCATGAAGCAGAGAGCCCGATACGGGGCTCCATCCCAGGACCCTGAGATCATGACCTGAGCCAAAGGCAGAGGCTTTAACCCACTGAGCCACCCAGGCGCCCCTAAAACAAACCCCTCTTTAAATCATCATTCCCTTGATATTGCCAGATCCAAAGATTAATTCTCAATTATCACTTCCTGAAATCTCAGCAGCACTTAAAACAATTTATTGCTTTTTATTTCTTGAGAAATTTTCTTCACTTGACTTCCAAGAAACCACATTTTTCTGCCAGCCTCACTGTTTGCTCCTTTTCTCCCTTTATCCTCTCTTTTGACCTCTAAATATTTTAACGCTACAGAGCTCAGTCCTTGGATGTCTTCTCTAACCATGCTTACTCCCTTCTCTTGAGAATTAACTACCACCATTAACCAGTGCTCAGATGTGCCACAGATGTTTCATACTCCTAAGTCCAAATGTCATGTCCACTTGGACGTCTGGTATGTATTCCAAACACAGTATGCCCCAAATCCAATTCTTGATTTCCATTGCCAGGCCCCAAGCAAACAAGCTCCTTAGTCTATCCATTTTAGGGAAAGACAATACTATTCATTTAATTGCTCAGGTCTAAAAACTAAAAGACCCTTTTTTAAATTTCCTCTCATTTTTCATATTCCTTAGCCAGTTCTGTTTTTACCACTGACAGTTAAAATATATTTAAAGTAATTTCTTACTACCCATACCACTATCAACCTAGTCAAAGCCACCTCTTCTCTCTCTCAGGACACTGCCATAACCTCTGAAGAGAACCCTTTGTTCTATCTATTTATTTCTTTATTTTTATTTGAGTATAGTTGGCATACAATGTTTCAGGTGCACAACATAGTTTTTATTCTTCATAGCTACACACACAGGTTGCTGCCCACAGAGTATTCATGTTTTAAATTGTATATTAGTTTATTTTACTCCTCTGTTGTCCTCCCAATGGTTTTAAATAACACTTAGAATAAAATTATAGTCTGTGTTAAACCTGAACATGCGTTAGATTTTCTGATTCCTGACTCTTCCTTTAAAACTCTCTCCTTTCCTAACCTTATTCACTCTTGATCAAGCTGTGAAAGCTATAATGACCTTCTATAGGGTTTTTTGTTTTTTTGTTTTTTTTTTGATGGACAGATCACAAGTAGGCAGAGAGGCAGGCAGAGAGAGAGAGAGAGAGAGAGAGAGAGGAGGAGGCAGGCTCCCCGCCAAGCAGAGAGCCAGACGCAAGGCTCGATCACAGGATCCCAGGACCATGACCTGGGCCAAAGGCAGAAGCCTTAACCCACTGAGCCACCCAGGCACCTCTATAATGACCTTCTAAATAGGTCTTAAATACTCAATATTCTCTCACTGGCAGGGCCTTTCTATTTACTCTTCTTCAGCATATAGTACTCTTCCACATATTGTTACATGATACTCTCTTCCTTCATTTAAATATTTTACTAAATAGCTACAGAGAGCTCTTTCTTGACATTACACAAAGTCGTTTTGCACTATTTTTTTAAAATTCCCCATTCTCAATTCCACTATATATATGTGGTATAGAATTATATAGATATATGAAGAATCTCTGTAGGGACACCTATAGAATTTTCAGCATGATAGAATATGAAGTGCCAAGAGCAAACAACTAAATGTCAAGAATAACTTGATTTCAACCCTAGAGATGCTGGTGAATTAATCATTTAATTTCTCTGGATCTCACTTTCCATATCTTTACAAAGTGGAAATAACAGCACTTGCTCTATGCAGTATTTCTGAAAGCAAATAAGATAATCTATGTGGTGTACCTGAAAAGTACTTAAGTACCACGTATAAGTGAAAATGTTTTATATAAAATCCAGTAAATACTTTTATGAAAATGAGATTCTATTACACTTAACAAAAAGTGTAAGCCAATACATAATTGTGAATTATTTAATTGTTTTCAGAAAGTGTTCAATTTTTATTAGAAAAATTCCACATTTTTAGTCACCTTAAAAAAACTGAAAACTTGACTAAGAGCATTTAAAGCTTTGTTTGCACAGTGTTCAGCAAAAAAAAAAAAAAAAAACACACACGCAAAAAAACACTGGTCATTCCCCTTTAAAGATCTCATTTATTACTTGTCAATTGGGACAAAATTCAATACACAACTGTTTTTCCACTGGGGTAGTTTCTTGGTTGAGGTGAGTATGTCAGGCAGAGTTGGACAGTTAAAGAATTAAAATGTCCTAAATAGCACAGCAGCAAAAATGTGATATAAGGCTCCTAGAGAATTTAAACAGTATAAAACTAATAGGCATGTATATGTGTGTGTATATTTAATATGCATTAAATAATATAATTAAATAATATATTAAATATATAAATATATACATATTTGTGCGTGTGTGTGTGTAGATATATATTATATATATATATATATATATATATATATATATATATATATATATATATATATATATATATAATATATATATATATATATATATATATAATATTATATATATATATATATACACTCAGCTCAGAGTAGTAGTGGTATGGAGAGTACTGGTGGAGGAGAGAAAAATTGGGAAAAATTTTTTTTGGCAAAAAATTGGCAAATTCTCCCCTGAAGTTAAAGATCACTTAAGAAATTGGAAGCTGAGAAAGCTGTCTGTGTGCCTTATACTAGCTGCTTAAGTTCTAAGTTGGTTGGAAGAGGGACAGAGTGTTAGTAGTGAGTAGCTGCACAAACATTTCTGCAATAGGCTATCTGAAAGACCTAAAGAACCAGCTGTATCATCAAGGAGCTTTGGAAACCTAGGAGAATTCCACTTTCTTTTTTTTTTTTTTTTAAATAAAATTCCAAGCAGCAAAACATTGAGACCTAATGGAAAGATAAATGAGCATCTTCCTCCTATAATCTGCAAAATCTTGACTGAACAAGATTTTTTTTTTTTTTTTTTTTTTTTTTTTTTTTTTGCCAGCTAAGCAGTTAGAGGCAGTTCCAGTATTATGTTGAATTTTAGTCTTGACAGTGTTTGAGAAAGTGTTACATAGACTCTGACAGTTGTACCAAGTGACAGGAAATTCCCAATTCATTTCGTTTTTATTCAATAATATTACTAAAAAAGTCCTGATTGATTAAGGATAAGATAATGATGACATCTTAATTATTTACCTCATGTTTGGGAAATAGGACAAAGTAAAATAGTGAATCAATCCAGGTCCAGAAAAATCCAGATTTTTCTTTGGATGATGGCATAAGGTAAAATTTTGTTTCTTACTATAGCACTTTAAAGTAACACATTATGGATTATTGTGACAGTTCTAAAAATGAGAATGTGGAAGAATATTCTTGGCATGGAAATAATAAATGTGACTACCTCTACTTGTACAGAATCTAGAATCATCCTTCTTAATTCTTTGACAAGTTCTTGGCAATTTCAGTAATCACTTGGAGAATCTTTCCAATTCCTTGATCAATTAGTTCCATTCCTCCTCATTTCCAAAAATCTGTGTGTAAACTCAAGTCATCCATTTACATGATCATATCTTAGATCTTGTCATGGAACCAATGGCTAGACCCCTCAATAATCTCTGCTTCAGACATCCTTCTCTCTAATTACTATCTCGAACCATTTATTTCTCTTCCTCAAATTCACTTACTTGTGAAATAAATAAAAAGTTAAGAACTTGTAGATTATTCCCAGGGATGAATCAATTCTTGTGGGTGTCTGAATATTACACATTAGGAGCTAATCTTAAGAAAAATAATTCAAATATAAACATAATTAGTAACAAGTCCTTGAAAAAGTCCAATATGAGAGGAAACAGAAGTTTCATTAGGTTCATGGCTATTCCATTTCTGACTATACCATGTTGCCTTCCAAAGAAACTACTTTGTAAACTATCTCCCCACCACAAAATTAACAATCAGTGATCTGGATAAATTAATGAATATGAGTCATTTAGTCTAAAGGAACCACTTAGAAGTTTCTTGCAAGTGAAACTTGGGAAAATTTCTAAATACCTATTTTCATTGTACTTTGATGACTCAATATCCTATTTCTTTATGTATTAATGATGTTTTAATTTGTCTTTTAAGTATTTCAAAGGAAAGGTAAATATTTAATTGATAAATCCAAACTGTATTGAAAGCAACACGACTAAGTATGATCTTAAATAGAAAACTACCTTTTATTGTTTTTCTTTCATGATTTAGAAATTATTGCACAGAAAATGCTATCATCCCTGGCCCCAGTGATCATGAGTTCAATATCATCTGCTAAATCCTATCCATGATACAGCTAATAATGTAGGTAAATATTTTGTACCCACCCCTTTACAATTTATTTCTCATACTACTGTCCTAGCTCAGGTGATTGCCTGGAAACAATAACCTTATTGCTAATCTACCTCTAGTGTCTTCTCCCAGTATTCCATTTTTCTTTATCTAAGTTATTTATTCAAAAGCTACTCAATTCATTCAGAGGCACAGCTATGATTTTTAACATTACTTATTTAACAACTTCTTATGGTATTATTAAAATATTTAACTATAATATGTATTAAATGTTTACCATGAGTTTGGCACTTGTCACATATTATTTTTCATTTATTCATAAGGTCAAAATCATTAATCAGATATTTTTATTACCCTTATTTTACAGATGAGGAAACTGAGTCTTAGAAGCAGCCTAACTACAATCTCTGTGGCAGCACTAGGTACAAGAGTCAGGAATTTAAAAAGGTCTGTCTTCATTTCAAAACTGTGTGCTTACCTATTACAGGTCGAAAACTGATTACTGAATATTTGCCCTCATTTTACTTTCCCAAACTTATTTCCCACAGTATAAACTATAGTGCTTCCAGGGATGCCAGACTGAACCGCTTCATGTTCATTATCCTTATCTTACCCTTTTCCATCTTTAGGAGTTTGTCTACCATTGTCCTGGACTTCCTATTAGTCATTCTCCTCATATTCACATCCTACATACTCTTAAGAACCCACCACAAATTCCAAGTGCTCTAGAAGCCATTTCCTATTTCACTTCTGAAATACTTCCTTCCACTGAACTGCTTTGTCCTTTTTATCTAGTCTTTGTACATGATCCATGTAGATCAGTATTTTATCTTGCACTTTATTTTTGTCTTTGATGGTATGTTCACTTTGCTTGTCTATATCCTATGTGAGCTCCTAGAGGACAGACTGTTCATCTGATTTATCTCTCTGTGCCTCAAAGCATATAGTATCTTCTCTCTGGCAGACATTTAATAAATATTGTTGAAAGAATGGATGCAGCATAGACAAATGAATCTTTCACTCTGTAAGTCTTACAGTATTAACTTCTACTGGCCTAGATCCAAGATGTGTTCAATATCTTTCATGGGCTCTTATATCCAAGTGCTATAATCATTTGACTGGAGAAGAGACAATTCATTATTCATAGTTCCATACAACAACAGCCATTATTTCCTTTTACAAGTATTCCAGAGTTTATTCTACTATCTACTATCATTATCATTCATTTAACACTGCTCGAAGGACAATACCAGAAAGCCTATGCAATATAGCTAATACTACTGTGGTTTAGAGATCACCTTGAGGTTATAATCCAACATTATGGGGAACCTGGGGGACCTTGAAAATTTCAAGAACTGAGCTTAGGCTCTAGTTGGGTTAGAGGAAAGCAATACCATAAAAATAAAATAAAATAATAATGGGTAATGAATTAGTAATAATAGAAGTGACTTCCTATAGTCTTTGTCTCACATTGACTAACAAAAGGTATATTATGGTAGGGCTTTTCTCTTGACTTCTGGCATTTGAGCTTAAAATCATGAAGTTCAATATATATATAAATTTCCCATTTATATATATATATATATATATAATTTTTTTTTAATATATATATATATATATAAATGGGAAATGGGAAGTAATAATCCTCTTCGAATATAGTATCGCTCAGCCTCTGGTGGGTTCTAAATCATCTAGACATTCAGAAAGTTAGCAACATGTTTGATTAGTTCAGGAGCTATGTGCTTTTTCCAAGGTTTCTATTCGTTATCCTTAATTTCTTACCTAAGAATGGATTTTTGAGTTTGCTATGCTTAAAACAAAACTTCAAGTGAGTATTTCGAAAGTTTTGGTATATTCAGATCTTGAAATAATTGCGATCCCTGAAAAATGTTCCCAAAACACAGAACAAAGTAAGTACCACTTTAAACCAATATTCTAGCCTGGTCTTTGAGTCAATCCAAACAGTGAGCTCCATTTTAGATTCTAAATGTAATTCAAAACTAATCTGCATTCTGAGTTTACCTACTGAAATGGAATATTCTTTTGTTTGTCATTTGTATATTATCATAGGAATATTACCATTTGTAACGTATTTTTTAAAATTATAGTCACAAAGTAATATTACATGTTATATGCCATGTTAAGTATTCTTTTTTTTTTTTTTTTTAAAGATTTTATTTATTTTTCAGAGACAGAGGGAGAGAGCGCGAGCGAGCACAGGCAGACAGAGAGGCAGGCAGAGGCAGAGGGAGAAGCAGGCTCCCTGCCGAGCAAGGAGCCCGATGTGGGACTCGATCCCAGGACCCTGGGATCATGACCTGAGCCGAAGGCAGCTGCTTAACCAACTGAGCCACCCAGGCATCCCGCCACGTTAAGTATTCTTATAATGATAGATGTTATAGCAACAAATAGAATAGAAATTGGTTAGGGTTAATGATTTCAGTCTTTGATTATAAAAATAGCATCACATTCTGCATATTATCAATTCAAAATTCCTACTGTATTATATAAGTGATAACTTTTTTTTGGAATCTGTAAATCATGAGTTAAAACTAATACATAATAGGCCCACAATTAAATCTTTAAGCTAAATTTTAAAATTCTTCATTTATACTCTTATATGTTATTTTTATATTAAAGATTCATTCTAGCTGCCTGACATATTTAAATTGAAATAAACATTAAGTGTTTACAACTTTCAAGAATAAGTTAAGGAAATATTTTTTCCTCATCTTAGGTCCTTTGACTAGTGAACGGTGTAACAATGACCAAATAATAATTTTATTAAAAATCAAATACAATGCCAGCACTAGCATATAACCTCCAGCCACTAAAGAAAGAACTATTCTATAAAAATATAAGAATCTCATCACTGCACTATCATCTGACATGCTTATTTTCTCTCATTTGTAAAATGCCTGCCCACACAGAAAGGTGATATGACAATAATAGCTAGCACTTAGTAATTCTAAGTGTTATGAACTGTTTTAATGTTTCTCCTATGTTAATTCCTATGTTAATTATCCTACCGCTGGCCTTGCCTTGCCTGTGAAAGTAACCCTCTCTTAATCAACTCTATTAAATGGCTTTTGATCAAAAGTATCTTCACTGGATTCTTAATTTCCAAAAATATTACTCCAATGATCATCCCACTGATAACCATGCCTTATTATCTGAAATTAACAGTCCTTGCCGTGACTCTTCTAGGTTTTATTCTGGCAATTGAACTCAAACTTAAATTTGATCACCCTTCAAACCTATTCAAATTCTCACCCTTCAGACCTATTTTCCAACCATTATACACATTCTACTACTCATGAATTTATCAGCAAGTCAAAAATCAGTACCACTATTACCAGACTTAATCTAATTAGAAACAAAATTCACCTAATTTCAGATAAAAACTTCCACCCTAATCTGATAAAAAATGTCTGATTAAACTTTCTTCTTCTTTATCACATGAATCTTAACCTTATCCTATTTAATTTACCCGAGCAATCTCCATAACAACCAGAAAACTAATGAGTAAAGATCAGCCAAGTCAGAACTACCTTGAGTCAAGCCCCACAAGTATGCAACATAACAATCCCTACAGATTACCCACTAAAGAGTCCAGGATCTCTAGGATCAAAAATTATTTATGTCTCAATCCATTACTCTTTTTAGAGATTTTATTTATTTATTTATTTATTTATTTATTTATTTATTTATCTGAGAGAGTGAAAGAGAGAGACCATGAGCAGGGAATAGGAGCAGAGGGAGAGGCAGGCTCCCTGCAGCAGGGAGCCTAATGTGAGCCTCAATCCCAGGATCCTGTGAACATGGCCTGAACTGATGGCAGATGCTTACCCAACTAAGCTACCCAGGTGGCCCACCAATCCATTAAATTCAGACATAATTTCCACTTCACCATTTTTCAAGTATACAAAACCACTGTAACTTCTGTCAACAAATCTGGAAAAAAAAATCCCCAAGATGGTCATATTGGAGGGTCAATTTTTTACGATAACGCTTACGAAGCCACAGCCCTTCTATAACCAAAAATGATCACTGCCTCCCCCAAATAAACCCTTAGAAACATTAAATGTAAAAAAGATCCACCAAAATGTATTACAATTCCACAGCAAAGTCCACCCCTCACAATCAACTCTAGTCCACCATAAATACATGTTTTCAAAGAAAAACCTGGAAAGTAATCACAAAGCTAGTACTTCAAACAAATACAATATATATCATCATTATTCTCACATGAAACTTAACCATGACAAAAGACATGAAAAATCACCATTGTATTTCAACTATAAAAATCTTAATGACATCCCACTGAAAATCCCACTCACTAATCAAGATTATCAACAACTCATTCATTGACCTACCAGCTCCATCAAAAATCTCTCAGAATGGTAAAAAAAAAAGCTTTGGATCCCTTTTAGGAATCTTTTTAGTTTTATAAATTTTAACAGGATTATTCCTAGCTATATAGTGTATATCAATAATAAAAACTTCCCTTTCTTCAATGAACTATATCTACCAACATGCCAATTATGGATGATATCCAATATATACACAACAATAGAACCTCCATATTTTCTATCTGCCTCTTCACTCATGTGGGATAAAGGCTACGCTGTAGATATTATACTTCTTAGAAAGATGAAAATTGTAATTATTCTACTACTCACAGTAATGGCCAAAGCAGTTATAGATTATGTCCTACCATGAGGCCAAATATCCTTTGGAGGAACAATAGTCATCACAAACCTTGTTTCAGCTATCCTTACATTGGCACTAGTCTAGTTGGAGGAATCCAAGGAGGATTCTCAATCGACAAAACTAGCACTGATCCTTCACTTTTACTTCGTTCTCCATTAATCATCTCAGCCAAAGCAGTCATGCACTCATTATTTCTCCAAGAAACACTATCTAACAAAAAAATCAGGAATTTCATCCAACAAAAACAAAATTCCATTCCACTATTATTACACAGACCTCCCAGGACTCTTATTCCTAATTTTAGCATTGTCCAATTTAGTATTTTCCTTTGATCTCCTGGGAGACCTAAACAACTATACTCCAATCTTAAATACTCCCCCACACATCAAGCTAGGATGATATTTCTTATCTGCATACTCTACTCTGTGCTCTGTCCCTAATAAATAAAATAGCATGTCAGTGAATTTTCTTAACAGTTATCCTAGCAATCATCCCTATGCTTCATATATCAAAACAACAAAATGTAATATTGCAGCCTCTCAATGTCCTATTCTGATTACATGTTGCAGATGTATTGACACTAACATGAATTGAAGGACAACCAGCAGAGCATCCATTCATCATGATTAACCAACTAATATCAATACTGTATTTTCTCTTTATTCTCATACTTTTACCAATCATAAGCATTATTGAAAAAATCTTCTAAAATAAAGAGTCTTTGTAGTATAAGTGAGAGAAGAAGAAGAAGAATATTTCTCCCTAAGACTCAAGAAACTCCAGCAGCACGATCCGCAGCCAAGGCTATAATTCTACTTCAACTACTCCCTGGAAACTTGTACATAAAAAGTGAAACATTATTATCATGTGCTATATAAGTATTAAAAATAAATCATAAATAATTCCATAACTATGTAATTTGTGCGTTCAGTGATTGTATGTGTGTTAGTACATACGTATATTCTACCATACATAATACCCACTATGTATAATCACACATGAACAATTTACCCCATGCATATAAGTGTGTACATTAAAGTACTGATATTGCATAATACATACAATGGTATATCGGGCATATAATTATAAAAGCCCATGAGTATCTGCAGCACAATTAACATGATTAATATTATGTAGCACATAATATTATTGGTCAGGTATACCTCATTAAGTCGAATCATTACTAGACTACATGCTTATCATAACCTATTACCATACCTAATCATGATTCTTTAAGAACTAGCAACCCTTCCACAAATATGTCCTCTTCTCTCCCTGGGCCCATAACATTTGGAGGTGTCTAGAAATTATATCTAGCATCTTGCTCTCACTTCAGGACCATCTCACCTAAAACTGCCCACTCTTTTTCTTAAATAAGATTTTTCAGTCACTAATCACTAATTGGCCCAGGCACACACATAACTACCATACATTTGTATTTGGTAATTTTTTTTTTTTAATTTTGGGAATGTTGTATCTCATGCACTGTATCTCATGCTGTCAAAGGCCTTAACACAGCCAAGCAATCTGCAGCTGAGCTTAAACTGAGTATTATTTACCCACATTACAAAGCATAAGGTATAATTCAGTCTATGGTTACTGGACATGGAAGAATCTGCATATACACATACATGCATGCTCATCAAATAAACAATCAGCTTAGTAAACTCTTTACCCTGCATAAACCTTATATTGTGTATATTTATTTGTATCTTGCCACACACAATAACATGATTAATTATACAACATATAAAACTTATCTTTCATCTATGAGATTTCAATTGTAGCTAAAATATTCACATTCCTGACCCTACAAATTAAAACCCTATTCAAGATGATTTTGAAGCCTTCCTATTGACACCAACATGCTACCTTAATCTGTAACACAACTACAGACATCCTCCTAGATTGGATTTTTAAAACTCAAAATCAGAGTACATTAAACTAAATAATAAATAAAGCATATTCAAACTTCTTGACCCTAACAGAGAAAAATACTCAATAAGTAATTCCACTATATATATACTTGCTGCTTAAAAATAAGAGATTATACTGAGTGAAATAAGTCAAGCAGAGAGAGTCAATTATCATATGGTTTCACTTATTTGTGGAGCATAACAAATAGCATGGAGGACATGGGGACTTAGAGTGGAGAAGGGAGTTGGGGGAAATTGGAAGGGGAGGTGAACCATGAGAGACTATGGACTCTGAAAAGCAATCTGAGGGTTTTGAAGGGACGGGGGGTGGGAGGTTGGGGTACCAGGTGGTGGGTATTATAGAGGGCACGGATTGCATGGAGCACGGGGTGTGGTGCAAAAATAATGAATACTGTTATGCTGGAAATAAAAAAAAATAAAATAAATAAAATAAAGTATAAAAAAAAAAATATATAAATCCCAGTAGACAGGGATCATCATCACCTTGCCCACTTTGCCAGTCTCTGAATGCTTGCTTTCTCTACCTGAGCCACTAAGCCTTCTTTCAATTAATACTATTAATACTTTCAATTAATACTTCCTCTTGCAGTCCACGGCACCTTTGCAAATGCCACTACCTCTGTTTAGAATATGATCTGCTCTAGTTTCCTCTGTGCTTTTCACTGAGCTAACACATGTTTATCTGTTAGCTCATATTTTGACTAGCCAAACTGCTTCCTCCAAATTCACCTCAGGCAACTCTGCTTAATGCTATTATGGAATTATGTAACTCTGCCTCAAAGTATGTACATGAGGCTATACTAACAGAGTTAATAGTGATTTTTTAGTTCATGTTCTTTCTCACTAGAGTCCAAATGTCATGGAAAAAAAAAACTGTGTTAATTTTAGGATTGCCATAGTGTCCCATGGGATTAAGGACAAGGTTTGTGCCTGGTACATTGTAGACATCCACCATTAAAAACTGTAGAACAAAATATTCCATGTACACAAAATAAGAACAAAGCTTGCTGTTATTTCTGTATTTTTAAGTTCTATCTACAACTCATTGCTGGTTTTTTGACTTACTAAAATGGGTCAATTTATGAAACAGATGACTAATTTCCAAAATACTCAATATATTAGTATCTGAAGGACATGAGAGTTTGTCATTAACTATGCCTTAATTTTCACACACTCAAAAATGTACAGTGTTTTTGTTTTCCCTAATAATTCTCTCTCCAACCTGTTGCTTCAATGATCTAAATACATTTCTCCTATTAGGATATCAGCCTTCTTTTCATCATAAATGAGATTTTAAATTATTTTCCTTTTTATCACTGAGATATTAAGTTAAATTAACAAAATAATATGTAACATCTATAGTCCTATATGTGGTATATTTAATAAGAAACTTAAATTCTTCAGTATTTCATTGAAAATTCATAAGGTATAGGAAAAATAAATTGTATATTAATATATTTTATATTTACCATTGCTACCCAATGTTCATAAGTAAACACTGTCAAGATTTCCAAAGAGAGATAAAAGGCCCGTGCACCTGTTTTACCAAACCCACCAATATATAGAAAGGAATGCTCTGAGATGTAAGCTAAAAATGTTTATAGCAGAAAGGAGGAAGGGCAATCATTACATCACCTACTTTCTTTTCTTGCTAAAGCAGGATTTTGCTGTAGTAGTTTTCTAGTGCACTCTGTTTCTGGTCCAGTTTTACATGATTTAAACTGTGAGGCTGATGCAACTTCCCTAGAGAGATTAACTTTTTACAGCTGAACAGGTTTCTTTATGAGGATACCTTTCCCTGCTATTCAGCCATTGTACATATTCATCATATAATCTCCTTACATTACATATGGTCGTTATCTAGGAGCAAAATGTGCAAAGTTCTAACTCGTTATGTGTATGATAAAATAATAATTTCTTACTATTTATTACTAAAAGTAATAGTAGTAGTATCATTAAGAAATACTTTGAATGCTATGGGACTTGATATTAATTAATTCACTGTGCATGGGATTTTATTTTCTTAAGACAAAAAAGTCCCATTTCTGATTCAAAATAAAATTGAATTTTCTTATTAGGGTTATGAGAATGAGGTTGAATACCTTTAAAAAGTAATGTTAGTAAATACAAATATGTAAATAACACCTGTTAAGGAATTATCTACTGAATTAGATAGGGAGACCTGGTCCTCCATCACTTCATTTTATTAATATAATGCTTCATGTTTCCTAACTAGTATTTTTTTAAATTATTTGTTAACTGATTCGTTTGAATACAACAGAATTAGAATTATGGATTTATGACACAATGGTAAACCACAATCAAAGGTGTGACAACAAAAGGATAACATTTCTATTTGTTGGAATTCATTTAAATATCAATCCAATAAAATATTGCCTGAAACACAAATAAGCATCTCCCTGCTCAGGAGAACATAAAGGTGATTACAGAGAATGATTTTGGTGAAAGAGTGGAACACTGGATTAAGAAACAAAGATGTTAGATAGCAGGAATAAAATTGACTTACTAATATAGGTCAGTTTATGAAACAGATGACTAATTTCCAAAATACTCAATATATTAATATCTGAAGGACATGAGAGTTTGTCATTAACTATGCCTTAATTTTCACACACTCAAAAATGTATGGTTTTATGTTTTTGTTTTCCCTAATAATTCTCTCTCCAACCTGTTGCTTCAATGGTCTAAATACATTTCTCCTAATAGGATATCAGCTTTCTTTTCATAGAAAATGAGACTTTAAATTATTTTCAATTTCAAAATATTTTCAGTGTAAGTATTTTTAATACTTCAACTTTACAAGTACTTTGGATGCACTGACATGTCATATAATGGTGTTAAGAACACAAAATTGAGTTGATACAGAATTTCAAAACAAAGGATTTTTTATAGTTGTGTAATTTCTAATATAAACAATATGATGGCACATATAATGTAACTGCATTTTGTAAATATATAGATATTCAAAATTTTATTTTCTTAAAATAAAAAAATCCCATTTCATTTACCATATATTTCAGTGTTTTGATATACAATTTATAAAGTATATCACTTACTTTTATTAAGATACATAATATCAATAATTATAATTGCAATCATTTATTCATGGCTGGAAAACAGGTTCTGACAAGTTCTTAATCAACTTTGTAAACCTCTGCCACATACTTAGCAAGAAATTATCCTTTGAACTGTTCTATCATGGGGCTGTGCTCTAAGTTATAATTACTTTGATCAACACTGTCCTTTAATTTGTAGCTGAACAGTAATTATCATCAGGAGGTCCTACACATGGTACAATAGAAATCTGAATTTAAGTTTGTAGAAAACTCTATAAAAAGCAAATAGGAGGATAAGGTGTCCTTGTTTGAAGTAAGTAGTTGAGATTAACAACTTTGACTTCTCATCAAAATTTGTTGAAAATTTTTGAAGTGGTACAAACTAAAATTGTCAAGATGTTAAAACTTAAGCTTATTCTAAACATATTTTACCGAAGTCCTTGGGAAATCAATATCCCACATTAAATACCTGGATGACAAACTCTTCAGGTTTGGAACAGACTAACACAGTAGGGAATGTGCAGAGAGAGAATGAGAGAGGCCTTTTCCAAGGATAAGCCTCTCCAATTTCTTAAGTTATAGGTTCTTCATGGATAGACTACCAACCAAATTTTACATTAAAATATGGTCTGCGGCATCAATAACAAGTAAACAAAATAATAATTTGCTGAGTCTGTATCTTTACACATTCTATTTCTGATGGCATTGAATGCTACCCTACACAAGGTATTACTGTCCATGTTTTATCCTATGAGATGCAAAATTCATCAGGTATGTTTTATCAAGAGTTTTCATAGGCATTATATTGTTTTATACACCATATTTACCACATTTCACATTTTTACAATTTCATCAGTTTGTTAGAAAACATATTATTTATTGAACCTTTTTTTCTTTGCCTAGAAATGTGCTCAGTCTGCGACATTTGTTGATAAACTCAGTTTCTGACATCATGGAGTTTAGTGATCTAGTCGGGTTTTCTAGTTGGAAAGGTGTGCAACACAAGAATAATTATAGGTGATTAAATAATGTCAAGTTTGAAAAATGCTGCTAAAAAAGGACATAGTAAATGAAGAAAATAAAGTGTAACCTTATTTTCTTATTTTCCCAAGAAATATATATTCAAAAAGTGTTCATTCAGAGCTTGAAATTAAGTGTATAACTTTATTACCATATACCCCTAGAATCACTACACATCCCCCTGTGTTGTGTTCTATACCAAGTATAGAACATCAGCTGGTGAGAGGATCAAGGGAAAATCAGCCACTTTTATCAGTCTCTCTCTAATCCTGCCACAAAAATTGTATTACATATTTTTGAAACAATTATATAGTACTAATGTATTATGGAACTTCTTGGAAAATAGCACTAATGTTAGTTTCTGATATATTTTGATATATTTAGGAATTCATGTAAAATTAAGCCAACTTTCCTGGGCCACAGACGCTTAAATTTCATGAAAACAAGAGCTATGCATTTCTTGTCCCCGTAGTCACTTCCAGAGCTTCAAAGACTACTTTATGTTGCAGGCATTTCAAGTCCTACAATGAGCAAAAAACTAAAATAGAGTGTAAGAAATAGCAAGACATAAGATGAAGGATTATATGCCAACTGGAGGGAAAGTAGAAAAAGATTGGAGCAAAATGATTATTCAAGACCCTGGTAACCCATTAATGGAATGCCTCTGTGTGCTGATGTTGTTAATGAGAAGGATTTTGGTGTTTTCTTCACTCCATGTCAAAATAAACTGTTATCACTAATATATTCTTACAATTACTTCATGTTTAACCTACCTGCAGTAGAAATGTTCCAACTAAACAGCAAGGCCTAGCAGTAAGCTTAAACAGTTCTTGAGAGGCTGTGTTTTGTGATAAGCAGGGAGCTTTTTACTCCACTTACATCAAAGAAGAAAGGAGAAGAAGGATGAGATGAAGATACGAAGCAGAGAACTTGGTATATTTAAGTAATGAAGAAGAGTCTTTCAAATTATGCTTTGCTAGGATGACAATATGATGATGATGATGATGATGATGATGATGATTTATAATTATCCATTAAGTTACACTATTTATTATAATAACTATATGCTCTCACAAATCATTTTTAAGAGCTCAAAGAGAATTTCATACTGAAAACTTTCGAGTATTGCAGGTTATATTTTGCCTAGAGTAGATTGATAAGATTTGCAGCAATGAAATATTGTGAAAATTTCTGGAAATATGTTCCTATATTGTTGGAAGAAAAATGAAAAGCCTGTGTTTCAAATAAAAGTTAGACTGATGAACCTTAGAATAATCTTAAGGATAGTAAACTATTCATTTCCCTTCAGGCAGGTCTTCTTGAAGTTCTCATAAACTTCTTTTCATGGGAATATCTGGTAATACTAAAATTATTTCTGTGATAGACAAAACTCTAAAAAAGGCTGTCAATGACACTTACCCTATCCCTTGACCATTGATGGAATCTTTGAATGATGAAATACTATCCAAGATGTTATGTTACATAGCAAAAGAAAAATAATTTGGGTGGGTTCAAATTAATCACATGAACACACAAAAAACAGAAATCTTCTCTGGGTTGGTGGCAGAAGGAAAAGTTACAGAAATCTGAAGCACTGGTAGATTTGGCAGGCCCTTTTTGGCCTGAATTTGGAGAGGACCATAAATAAGGATCAGACACTGGGAGGTGATTCCCAATTTGACAGCTACTGAAAGAAAATGGTGTGTACACACATGCATGTGCAAACAAGAAATTTTCCAAAATAAGTCAGCTCCAAATTTGAATCACATAAATAAGAGGCTTCTTCAGAGATCTAGGAAATCTTATTTGGTATTAAATAAATGAATATGCTATAATATCTAGAAATATATTAAACATAAGTATGCTATAATTACAAATACCTATAATATCTAGAAAATAATCTAGACCTAGGAATGACTTACTAAAAATTTAATCTTTCCTGCTCTTTTTTTATATTCAAGATCATTAAATGTTATCATGTTAATTAACATTGTTATTGTAGATGTGCTTTAGTCTATTTTATTTTTGAATTCTATTTTATTTTTTTTTCAAGGTTCCAAAATTCATTGTTTATGCACCACAACCAGTGCCCCATGCAATACGTGCCCTCCATAATACCCACCAGCAGGCTCACCCCACCTCCATCTCCAAAACCCTCAGTTTGTTTCTCAGAGTCCACAGTGTCTCATGGTTTGTCTCCCCCTTCAATTTCCCCCAACTCACTTCTCTTCTCCATCTCCCAATGGCTAAAGAAATGTTCAAAAAGAAAAACAAACCTGGGGGCATCACATTGCCTGATTTCAAGCTTTATTACAAAGCTGTTATCACCAAGACAGCATGGTACAGGCCCAAAAACAGACACATAGATCAGTGAAACAGAGTGGACAGCCCAGATATGGACCTGCAAGTCTATGGTCAACTAATCTTGGACAAAGCAGGAAAAAATATCCAATAGAAAAAAGACAGTCTCTTCAATAAATGATGCTGGGAAAATTGGACAGTTCTGTGCAGATGAATGAAACTCAACCACTCTCTTATACCACACACAAAGATAAACTCAAAATGGATAAAAGACCTCAATGTGAGGCAGGAATCTATCAAAGTCCTAGAGGAGAACATAGGTAGTAATCTCATTGACATCGGCCACAGCAACTTCTTTCAAGACATGTCTCCAAAGACAAAGGAAACAGAAGCGAAAATGAACTTTTAAGACTTCCTCAAAATCAAAAGCTTCTGCACAGCAAAGGAAACAGTCAACAAAACAAAGAGCAACCCCTAGAATGGGAAAAGATATTCGCTAGAGGAGAACATAGGCAGTAATCTCTTCGATATCAGCCACAGCAACTTCTTTCAAGATATGTCTCCAAAGGCAAAGGAAACAAAAGCGAAAATAAACTTTTAAGACTTCCTCAAAATCAAAAGCTTCTGCACAGCAAAGGAAATAGTCAACAAAACAAAGAGGCAACCCACGGAATGGGAGAAGATATTTGCAAATGACAGTACAGACAAAAGGTTGATATCCAGGTCTATAAAGAACTCCTCAAACTCAACACACACAAAACAGATAATCATATCAAAAAATGGGCAGAAGATATGAACAGACACTTCTCCAATGAAGACATACAAATGGCTATCAGACACATGAAAAAATGTTCATCATCACTAGCCATCAGGGATATTCAAATTAAAACCACATTGAGATATCACCTTACACCAGAAAGAATAGCGAAAATTAGCAAGACAGGAAATGACATGTGTTGGAGGGGATGTAGAGAAAGGGGAACCCTCTTCCACTGTTGAGGGGAATGCAAGTTGGTGCAGCCTTTTTGGAGAACAGTGTGGAGATTCCTCAAGAAATTAAAAATAGAACTTACCTATGACCCTGCAATTGCACTACTAGGTATTTACCCCAAAGATACAGATGTAGTGAAAAGAAGGGCCATCTGTACCCCAATGTTTATAGCAGCAATGGCCACAGTCGCCAAACTGTGGGAAGAACCCAGATGCCCTTCAATGGACAAATGGATAAGGAAGATGTGGTCCATATACACTATGGAGTATTATGCCTCCATCAGAAAGGACGAATACCCAACTTTTGTAGCAACATGGACAGGACTTGAAGAGATTATGCTGAGTAAAATAAGTCAAGCAGAGAGAGTCAATTATCATATGGTTTCACTTACTTGTGGAGCATAACAAATAGCATGGAAGACATGGGGAGTTAGAGAGGAGGAGGGAGTTGGGGGAAATTGGAAGGGGAGGTGAACCATGAGAGACTATGGACTCTGAAAAACAATCTGAGGGTTTTGAAGGGGCAGGGTGTGGGAGATTGGGGTACCAGGTGGTGGGTATTATAGAGGGCACGGATTGCATGGAGCACTGGGTGTGGTGCAAAAATAATGAATACTGTTATGCTGAAAATAAATAAAAAATAAATTAAAAACAAAACAAAAAAGATATTCACAAATGACACTACAGACAAAGGGCTGATATCCAAGATCTATAAAAAACTCCTGAAACTCAATACACACAAAACAGATAATCACATCAAAAAAACAGGAGGAAAAAAGGGGGGGGACAGAAGACATGGATAGACACTTCTCCAAAGAAGACATACAAATGGCTAACAGACACATAATAAAATGCTCATCATCATTAGCCATCAGGGAGGTTCAAATCAAAACCACATTGAGATACCACCTTACACCAGTTAGAATGGCCAAAATTAACAAGGCAGAAAACAACAAGTGTTGGAGAGGATGTAGAGAAAGAGGAACCCTCTTACACTGTTGGTAGGAATGCAAGCTGGTGCAGTCCCTTTGGAAAACTTAAGAAATTAAGAAATTAAAAACAGAGCTACCTTATCACTCTGAAATTGCACTACTGGGTGTTTACCCCAAAGATACAGATGTAATGAAAAGAAAGGCCATCTGTACCCCAATGTTCATAGCAGCAATGGCCACAATCACCAAACTGTGGGAAGAACCAAGATGCCCTTCAACAGACAAATGGATAAAGAATATACGGTCCATATATACAATAGAGTATTATGCCTCCATCAGAAAGGATGAATACTCAACTTTTATATCAACATGGACCAGACTGAAACAGATTATCCTGCTTTTTTAAGGCTATTTCTTTTCAGACTATTAAAAAATAGAAGTATAACATGTTTTTTATTAATTGAATCTAGTAAGTATCATCACAGAATAATTTATTTTATTCCTACTAGTCTGACACTTGACTGATAACTCACTTTTTAAAATAAAATGGTGAATAATGTCAGAAAACTGGCACTCAAAACAAAACAGAAATATTTACTTATATTTGTATTCCATTTTACACGTTCTAAAGAACTTCATCCCAAATCCATTTAGCAATTAAAAGGAATTAAAATTAAACTGGCAAAACACTTTTATATATAATATTTACTACTGAAATAATTGCTGGGGGCACCTGGGTGGCTCAGTGGATTAAGCTGCTGCCTTCAGCTCAAGTCGTGATCTCAGGGTCCTGGGATCGAGCCCCGGAATCGAGCCCCGCATAGGGCTCTCTGCTCAGCAGGGAGACTGCTTCCCCCTTTCTCTCTTCCTAACTCTCTGCCTACTTGTGATCTCTGTCTGTCAAATAAATAAATAAAATCTTAAAAAAAAAAAATCTCTGTACTTTCCTCTGAATCTTGGTATAGTAAAACTGCACTTAAAAATAAGGTCTTAGGGACGCCTGGGTGGCTCAGTTGGTTGGGCGGCTGCTTTTGGCTCAGGTTATGATCCTAGCATCCTGGGATCGAGTCCGGAGTTGGGCTCCTTGCTCAGCAGGGAGCCTGATTCTCCCTCTGCCTGGGCCTGCCTCTCTGTCTGCCTGTGCTTACTCTCTCTGACAAATAAATAAATAAAATCTTAAAAAAAAAAAAAATGGAGAAACTTAAAAAAAAAAATAAGGTCTTAAAAAACAAACAACAACAAAAAAGTAGTGATAAGATACTCCTTAGAGTCTTAGGGGGAAATAAACTTCCCTTTCCTTTTCCCTTTCCCAAAAGTTGAAAGTGATATTTGAAACATACAGCAATTAATCAATTAACTCCATGTTTGCCTATTTTTATCCACAGAAGATGAAACACAGGAATATCTTCTATTTTCATATTCTGATTTTGAATTATTTCTATTTCAGTTTTAACTCATTAAAATGAGTCTATAACCATTAAATTCATGCAGAGGCAGAAGTTTAACAGAGTTGTTTAATAATACCAACATTTTATTATATGTATAAAATGTAATAATGGTTGTATTAAAATTCTATTTAAACAAGATAAATTCAGCCAACAATTATGCCTTATTTTTCAATGCAGATTAATTTCTTATGCCCAATTATTCTTTGTTATCATGAAATCTAAAATATATATTACATATGAAACAATATTATTGTTTTATATTGGAAATAAACTATTCTTGAGACTAAGCAACAACAACAAAGAATCTCTTCTCCCTTTCCTTCTAATTCTTAATAGAATCCAATTTAATCTAATTCAACAGATTGGTAGGAAGCATTAAGCAGACACATTCTGAAGAATAGTCAGTCCAAATCATGTTTTGTTTTGTTTTGTTTTGTTTTGTTTTACTGCAATAATTACAACTGGGTATATCAGTAGAATGGTTAGCTTGAGGCTTGAGCAAATAAAACCAACTCATATTCTGTTCTCTTACTAAATAACATTGTTATTTGATTTCTGTTCTTGCAGTAGCTTCAATAATAACAAGCAATATTATTTATCTCAGTGTGTTTTATCTTTAAGACTAAACTCGCCATTAGAAAACATACCATAATTTAAAAATACATATAATCACAGGAAGTAGTCAAATCTTAAAATAAAAAGGACAAGCAGAGTTTGTCCATTTTTTCCCCAAAGGGATTAAAACCTACTTATATTAAACATGAAATCACCCTGCATTTAAAAACCATGCTGAAATTGGACACTGGTAGAATGAATGGAAGCTTTAGATTCACCTCAGTATGGGATTTAATATAGGGGAATGGGATAGGGCAAAATGATGAAGCAATAGTCTTAGAAATGGAGATCAAATCATTGATTTGCTACCAGAAAACATGAGGATTAGTTGCTTCAGAATGGCCTGTGGTACAATGGTTAGATGTCAGAGAAGAAAATCAAACCATTAGAATGAATTATTCCATTCCTTTATAAAATGACAAAATAGCCAAACTTTATTTCTTCTTCTTTTTTCTTTACTTCAAGCTTCCATCCTAATTAAAGCTAACTAGAACAAAAGAAATAATCACAACAATCAATGTTGCTGAATTTTATGATATGGTCCAGAGTTTCTTAGTACCACTGGATTTTACTTCTGTGACTTAACAGAATTTATTGGTATAATTTAGAAGCCAAGAAGTTTCCTTTATTACATCATTTTAGTCCATGAGGATACTGCTTTAAATGTAGGATTTCATCCAGTGCAAATTAATATTCTACAATAAAATCAGTTTCTTATACTGGAAACCAAATCTACTGAATTTCATCATATCTGATGCAAAGATGTATTTTGAGGAAACAAGGATTACCACTGAGTTTTCTTTAGGAAGAATAGGGATGATTTTTTATGTTTTTACCATTAAGATACTTTTTGTATCTTAATTTTTTTTAATTTTTCTATTTAAGATTTTTATTTATTTATTTGAGAGAGAAATTGAGATAGCCAGAGAGCACAAGCTGGGGGTGTGGCAGAGGAAGAATAGGATTGTACTTATGAGAAAAAGCAGCAACTTTTCATGAATTTGGAATGTTCTTTATATTGTTAAATTCAAATAATATGAAACATTTGTTATTTATTTTTTGGCTATGACCTGCTTAAGAACAAATGAAGAGGAAGATGTCAACTTGGTTTTGGGGGGGAAACTGCTTAAACTACAGAATTCTCAAAAGCAGAATTCTGAGGACAAAAAAACAGGTTTCAAAATAATATAGGATATCTTTTATTTAAAGCTTAAACTCATGAAAGAGATCAAATATTATCTAATTGTACAAAGAATTCTAATGAACTAGAATTATAAACAATAAAATCAAGATAGAAGAAATGAAATATGAGATTGGAGAAAAGTAGAGGTTTCAACATTCTTTGATGACATACCAGGTTTTTTTTTTAATATTCCATATATTTTTCATATTTAGAATTTTTTTAATTTTTTTTATTTATTTGACAGAAATCACAAGTAGGCAGTGAGGTAGACAGAGGGAGAGGGAGAAGCAGGCTCCCCACTGAGCAGAGAGCCTGTTGTGGGGCTCCATCCCAGGACCCTGGGATCATGACCTGAGCCAAAGGCAGAGGCTTTAACCCACTGAGCCACCCAGGTGCCCACATATTTAGAAAAATTTTATAGTAAATCTTTGTTGTTTCCTTTCTTACATACAGCCATCTAAGAATTTGCTAACTACAGTTAGGAACGCACAATACCATTCTCACTTCTGACATTAAGTTCAAGTTCAGGGGTTCCTAAAACTACCCTTAGTTTCAATATTTCTTTAGAGAGAACACACAGAACTCACAGAGAGCTGTTATATTCAGATTAGCCAAGGGAAGAAGTACATAATGCAGAGTCTAGGAAACATACTAAATTTAGAGCTTCTGTTGTCCTCCCCCATGAAGTAATGTGCAGTATTACTTTCAAGATATCAGTGTGGAACAATACGCCGGAGTACGGCCAAACAGTAAAGCTCTCCTGATCTTAGTATCCAAACTCTTTACCAAGACTCCATCGCATAAGCATAACTGACTGACCTTTCAACTGGCAGATATCTGTTCACAGACCCTCAGGAGATCTGATACCACATATACAAATGACCCCCCCACCACCAAATTACATTGTTACTATCTGGGCAGCCCAAGGACCCCTGCAAACAAAAATATTCCCATTAAGCATGACATTCCAAAGCTTTAGAGATTAGCTCCCAGAATTCTAGGGCAAAGACTAGACCTCTTTTTGGTCAAAGTTAAATTATTTACTACACAACATCATAAAAAAAAGAGAGAACTTGACATAATTTTGCCATTTGACATCAGCTAAGCATTCATGGAAAAACACTGGTCTATAGGTTTTTGGCCTAAGGTTCCTGCTCCAGTCATAAATAATCAACTATTCCACTTTTTAAGTAGAATATCTTTGTAAGTATAATATCTTTATAAGATATATAATATTTATAAGAAACAGCTTCGGAATTAGGAAAAAAGTAAAATTTGGATTTGAGAAGTTGTGTAAATATCACTTTTCAGTCATTTTTGGTTTTTGTTCCTTTGTTTTTAATCACATTATTACTCCATTCTTTTTAATTATCTACTTCTAAAGGATAGGAGCAGTTTCATCACCCGATATTTTTCTCCTTGTTCCAAATCTCTCTTTCTTTCCCTCTGTCTCTAATTCACATACATTAGTCTCTACAGAATGAAAAATCACATCTCAAGGGTTGCTCTGTTATTCTAACCTAAGTAGATTCACTTCTTAATTAGAAAATACTTTCGACGGTCTTCTGCATCAAAGAAGGAAATGGGAAACAGAGTTGGAAAAATAGGCTTAAAATATTTAGCCTAGAATTCGAGAGATTACAGAAACTGATATTTTCTTGGAATCAAGTAAGTTCGTAAAATCTAAATATCAGGACACTTGGGTGCCTCAGTCAACTGACTGCCTTTGGCTCAGGTCATGATCCCAGGGTCTGGAGATGGAGCCCCACATTGGGCTCCCTGTTCAGCGGGGAGTCCACTTGTCCCTCTCCCTCTCCCCTCTTGGTTGTGCTCTCTCAAATAAATAAAATTAAAAAATAAATTAAAGCTAAGTATCTGGGGTGCCCAGAAAAATTAAAAATAATTAAAAATAATGCTACATAGTTTTTTTTCTTATTTTTTCTTGTTTAAGTGAATCAAGTCAAGTATATTAACATAATGGGAAAAATGCTATTGTCATCAAGTTGACATTATCAATTAATGTTTATCAAATATCTCTGTACATGAATAAAATGAATAATAATGTCTTCCTTTTCCTAAATGCTAGAATAATTTCAAAAATAGTTTTAGTTTCAATCTGAAAATTTTAACCCTCAATAAGTATTTAAATATTGAGGGGTCCCTAGGTGGCTCAGTAGTTAATCGTCTGCCTTTGGTTCAGGTCATGATCTCAAGGTACTGAGATCGAGTCCCGCAACAGGCTGCGTGCTTGGCAGGAAGCCTGCTTCGCTGTCTCCCACTCCTCCTGCTTGTGTTCCCTCTCTTGCTGTGTATCTCTCTGTCAAACAGATAAATAAAATCTTAAAAAAAAAAAAAAAAGAGGGGCGCCTGGGTGGCTCAGTGGGTTAAAGCCTCTGCCTTCAGCTCAGGTCATCATCCCAGGGTCCTGGAATCAAGACCCGCATCGGGCTCTCTGCTCAGCGGGGAGCCTGCTTCTTCCTCTCTCTCTGCCTGCCTCTCTGCCTACTTGTGATCTCTGTCTGTCAAATAAATAAATAAAATCTTTAAAAAAAGGTATTTAAATATTGAACTGAGTTGTTAAAATTTCTTTTTCTTGAATCCTTAGAAACAACTGATAAATTTAAATGGTTTGACAGATTTGTAAGTCTCTGTGGATGAAAGGACCAAAGACCTCCCAAAGTATCTTCTATAATCACCTACCTTTGAAGAATCTAAGATGTATTAGGAAAACTGAAGTAGAGATGAAGATTGGTAGAGAAAAGAATGCTGATATTAAGCTAGTAAATTTCAACAGCCAGTTTAACACTGTGCTGATGAATCTCAGTGTTTGTAATTCCTAAGGAATTTTACAATAAAAGAGCCCTTGAATGTTCTTTGAGGGCTCCTGGTACAGTATAAATAAATCTGAAGGATTCTGGGGTCCAAGGTAAAAGGATACTAAATACACTAACTTTGAACCCAGACCTTCTTCCCAAAGAAAAATACTGCTGCAGAATCTATTATTTCCTAAGAGCTCTTCAGTAAATATCTGTAAAATAGAATAAAAGACTAGAACAGAACTGTTACTTATCAAGTTATTTAAATACCAGTATATTTTGGAAAGAGTAAAATTTTCCCTTGTTGGCTTTTAAATATTTCTTGCAATTCCTACAAAGTATAGAATATTATCCTATACATATAAGCTATATAATATTATGCTATCCTGGTAAGTTTTTAAATAACCACCATTAAATTAAATTATACAGAGAAAAACATAACAATGTAAATCCAGTCCTTGTACTTTCAGATATTTTATTAAAATCTGAAAATAAGGGGCGCCTGGGTGGTTCAGTGGGTTAAGCCACTGCCTTCGGCTCAGGTCATGATCTCAGGGTCCTGGGATCGAGTCCCACATCAGGCTCTCTGCTCAGCAGGGAGCCTGCTTCCCTTCCTCTCTCTCTGCGGGCCTCTCTGCCTACTTGTGATCTCTGTCTGTCAAAGAAATAAATAAAATCCTTTAAAAAATAAATAAATAAAATAAAATCTGAAAATAATTTCAAAAAAGTTAAACTGCAAGGCTATAAATATTCTCCTCAGATGATTATCATAGTTTCAATTGATTACAGATAGCTATTACTTTATTCTTGAATTCAGGTACTCTATTTGTTACAGTTCATCTTATATCAGGAAGAGAGCAAGCACAGTAACAGAATAATATATTTTAAAAATAAGAATAAAATAGTTCAGATTGATGTAATTTTAAAGACTACTTAAAATAATGATTATTATATATTTTGTTGAATATGTCAGTACTTTTATTCTATAATAAAAGTAGATGTATTTCAAAAAAACAGTTATAATGCATCTACTCTTGTTATTTACTCCAGTACATTTTAAGCATTTGGGGTCTTCCCATTTAATGTGTTTAATCCTTCATTCAGTCTCTCAGTCACTCACTCATAAATAAATAAATAATCAGGGGAGGGAGAGAGAAATGGTCCTAATAACTATAAAGGAAAAAAGAGACAATGAATACTTTATTACAAAGCTTGTATCTGAGAACTGCAAACTCTTGGCACATATGACTGTATCCAATACCACCAACCCCACCTCCACACACACACTGTCTAAGAGCCCAAAATCTAGCATAGCTTTTTCTATTGGAAGGTGTATCACTTGATCAACAGTATCCTTCCTTACTGATAAAGTTCAGTGTTGCCAAAGTATTTACTATTTGTTCTGCTGAAACCTGTAAGCCCCTGAACTCCCTTTTCTTAGAGCATTTACTTTAGAAACTTGCAGTAGCAAATCTTTTTCTACCTCTTTGAGATGTAAATGTTTTACAGCCCAGAAATGTCTTTCTCAAGGACCTGTGAGCTATCCCTTTGAAACGTTATTATCAAAAATGTCTTTCCATACTTTTCCTTTAGCACACCAGCATTTTTTTTTCAAGATATTCAGGCTATTTTTATTTTTATTTTTTTCTTTTTATAGTTTATTATGTTCAGTTAGCCACTGTATAGTAGTACATCATTAGCTCCTGACATAATGTTCAATGATTGATTAGTTGCATTTTAAAAGCCTCCCACCTTTCATTTTAGTGGAGCTGAGCTCACTTTATATTAGAGTCTCTCTCCCTATTGCAGTAGTCCAAATAAAAATTTTCTAGTTGGCTTTGACAAATGCCCAGAACTCTTTCTCTTGGACAGTTTCCTGGAGCTGTCACTCCGATCTGGGTAGCAACTACCGTCAAACTGTGGGACACAACTGAACCTCTCAGCACTCTCCAAGTTCTTTGTCTGTTTGCTTATTTGTGTGTCCAGTGAGGAGTTTGACCCCTGATCTAGGGTCCCAGACACATGCCTGGTGAAGCAACATGAGGACATATTTTGATTCTTAAGTTGCTGAATACACTCTAGAATCTGTTTGAAAGGCCCACTGTTCATAAGGCACAGAGACTGGGTTAGAGCCCCAAGCTTCTCTGTTTGCAAAATATCATTAGATAAGAACATGGAAGCTTCTTAGTCTACTGGAACGTTCCCTTCTTAAATTTTTCATATTATGTGTTTCACCACTACCCTATTTCTGTCCACTTTCTTTTTTGCTAGCAAAACCCTTTTGCTATAATAGCCTCTCTCAGAATCCTGGGATATCTCCAAATTAGCTGCTTAGGAGGAGGGTACCCCTAGAGCAAAAGGGAATGAAACTCTTAGATAGACAGTGGTCTGCTTACTTTGCCTGGTATGAAGAAGAAAAAAAAAGAGAGAGAGAGAGAGAAAGAGAGAGAGAGAGAGAGAGGGTGCACAAGACTAAATAACTCAAATCCTCCTTCAAATTGTTAAGTCTCTTTAAACAATGTCTTCAGGAAAAAAAAAAAAAAAAAATGTCTGACTCAGTAAGTGCCCTAAAACCTCTGAAGTACCTTCATATTCTTCTTCTAGTCTTTCCTTGCACCCTTTCTCCCAGAATGTTCTCCATGAGGAGTACATTCAACCCTCTGAAAGCATGAAGTTCTTCAACCCTCTGTAAGCATAAAGTTCACCAGGGCCCCCACCTCCCACAGATGAAACCCAGGATGCAGCCCTTACCTGCTCTCATGTAAGATCAACGTTTAGAGCACCTGAAAAATGTATTTCACAGCAAGCCCCAGAATTGTGAACTCTCACTGACTGCAACACTTGCTAAAACTCTAAGGAAAGGGGACACTAAACAGAGGATTGCCTACACCTCAAGAGGAGAGGGAAAATTTGAAGTCCCCACCACCTTACAAGAAAAGTATTGGTTCCCCTCCAAGGATATAAAAGTCCAATGCTTTCAACTGCCCCTAAACTCACAAAGGGAAATGGCTCTAGAGGTTGAAGGGCACATCACCACATTTCTCATCAACACTGGAGCATTCCATTCTTCCTTTAACACCACCACCATATTTCCTGCCTCCCTTCCTTGGAGTCACAAAACTTAACTGGTGAGGGATTCTGATAATTTCTCCCATGATCTGCCTCCTCCTCAGCCTTTTACCATTTCCACAGGATCTGTTAAAGATCAGTACAACTTCCTGTTCAATTATACTATGGCAGTAAATCTATTAAGAAAGGATCCCCTCATGAAATGGGATATTGAAATTCATTACACTCCATGAAGGACTCCTTCTACATTCCCCCAACTTCTCTCATTTACATTTATGTCCCTTTATCTCACCTCTCCAAGTTCCTCTGACCATTCACCCTAACACTCATTCAACTAAGGACCTAGGTCAATTATTAGACAGGCTCCCTGCTCAGTGGGGAGCCTGCTTCTCCTTCACACTCTCTCTTTCCCTCCTGTTCATGCTCTCTCTCTTGCTCTGTTCACTCTCAAATAAAATCTTAAAAAAAAAAAAAAAAAGATTATGACACTAACATCCTCACTGCTACCTCCTCAAAGATCATCCCCTTTGGAAATCATTGCAGGAAGATCCCTGAGAACGCTTTACTCATCCTAACAGAGGATACCAATCTAACTAACACTGAGAGATACAGTCAGGGATTTATTTGATGCACACAATTCTATAATCAACAAGAAGTCAAGCCACTTTTCTCCTCAGGCACTAGACTTACAAATAGGAGATCTGGTATTCTGGAAATATCACTGTTGGAAATCTGACCTTGAAACCAGATGAAAACGTCCTCACACTGTATTACTCATTGCTTTCACAATCCCTAACCCAGCTCTAAAACTGGTATCCCCTTTATAATTGCCCCACTTATGCTTTTAGATGTGGCTCTGGCAGGAAACAAATACATCAACAAGATAGGTCTTCCCTTTCAAATATAGTAAACTTAATGGTCCTCAAGACTGGGAAAAAACATGGCCTGTTTAAATCAAAGATTAAGTGGTGTTTTATTAGCAATCAGTGTAGTGAATATAGTTGCCCTGTGGGACACAATAAATTCTCCATGTCTCTATAGCAAGGTGAAATCTATTTTGATGAAACTGGAAATGTTGTAGGGGCCAAACTCCCTTTATGGACACCATTTTCCTTTAATGCCCCTGTGATATCAATATAATTTATTTGATATTTGATACAAGCAAAATAAATTGGTTAAATGGAACCAAAATACCCAATCAGGAGATAATGGTATGACCTTCTCTTTGGATCTTACTACCAATTAGCCCTTCAAGATGCTGTACAGCCACTAGAGGTAGCAACTAAGGCTATTGTGCTCTTAAGGGATATTATTTTACATGTAGTCATGAACCATACGAAGTACGTTCAGCCCACCTGACTGACCTGTTTCATGGCTTTCATTGTCTCTCAAGTGGCTATCTAAAACAAACTTCTCACAGTGAAAATTAGAAACATGAAATGTCTTGGAAACTCTGGTCCTTAAACTCCTGAACAAAGCATTGTTAGAGTAGTCTTAAACAGGTCTTTGAGAAAGTCACTGACTCAGGCTAAACTTATAAGGCACTCTATTTTCAGTATCTTATCTGTCAACATTTCAGCCTTCTGCTATTTTGGGAGATACACTATAAGATTATAAATTGTGTTAGAAAAGTTAGCCTAGAACTGGAACAATCTTTGTCTAACTTAGGACAAACTATTTTCATTAAACGATGAAATATTTGAGCTTCACAAAATGACTTTATGAAACAAGCTTGCCTTAGTCTATGTACTGGCATCTGAAGATATTTATGCACTGGTGGGTTCCCAAGGCTGCAAATTTGTAAACAGTAACAAAAATGTTTGTCAAGAAATAGTCACAGCAGAGGTGCTTGTCTGAGAAGCAGCCAACATAACTTACACCTCTCCAGAATGTGACCAGCTTGACTGCCTTTTTAAATGGTTTCCTCCACTTACTGAATGTCCCAGGAGATTCCTTAAGGGACATGGATTCTTCACATTATTCCCAATGGTCATGCTTTTGTCTCTTGAATATATCATTATCTCTATGGAACAGCTGTGTCACTGGTTGCCTCACCTAGCAATTTGAATCCTCCTGAATGGCACAGTTGTTAGAACCAAATGCTCGGTGATTCTCAAAAGCCTGGACATGATGATTAATAATTATTCTGCAAATAAGAGATCCACCATCTCCCCTGAACAAAAAGGAATTGAGAACTGCAAACTCTTGGCCCCAAAGATTCCACCCAACACCCCACTCATACTCTCACACATGTGCTTGCACACATGAACACGTGTGTGCGCATGCGCACGTGTGCACACACAGACACACACGTACACACAGACTTGGCCAAACTTTAGCATGAGTACTATCAGCATAAAGTCTTATCCCGAGGATGACCCCAGCTCCCTTAAAATACCTGAGAAAGCACAACACATCTAAAAGAATTTAGTGTTTGTTCCACCCAAAATCTGATGATAGACCTCTGACTTCCCTTTCCTTAGAATATTTACTGTAGAAAATTTGCAGTTATAAATTCATTTTCTGCCCCAACAAGATGTAAATTTTTTTGCAACCCAAAAATGCCTTTTTCAAGGACCTGGGAGTCATTCCTTTGAAATGAAATCATCAAGAAGAACAGAACTCCTCTGTCCTGGTCTCTGTGGGAGAGTAGGAGCCTAACTTCAATAAGCTATGATTAGCAAATACATACAGCCTAATCACATTGACCAATCTCTCCCTTATCTCTTCCACTCTCCCCTCCTAAACCCTTTAGTACTTTTCAATTAGCACATACAGCATTTAAATTTTTTTTTTTAAAGATTTTATTTATTTTTCAGAGACAGAGGGATAGAGCGCGAGCGAGCACAGGCAGACAGAGAGGCAGGCAGAGGCAGAAGGAGAAGCAGGCTCCCCGCCGAGCAAGGAGCCCGATGTGGGACTCGATCCCAAGACCCTGGGATCATGACCCGAGCCGAAGGCAGCTGCCCAACCAACTGAGCCACCCAGGTGTCCCCAGCATTTAAAAGGCCTCCTGCCTTTTGTTTCAGTGGAAATGAGCTAAGTCTTAGTTTTATACTGAAGCCTCCTTTTACTGCAGCAGTCAGAACAAAATGTCTTGTCATCTGAAATAAATGTCTGTCTGTTCCTCTTTGACATTTTTCAGTGTGGTAAACAGACATTAACCAAATAAACAGACACCTAATACAATGAATACAAGTAGTATGTAGTGTTAATCATGAAAAAAACCAAAGTGCTTTAAGAGAGAGTAAGAGAAGTACTTTTGCTGTGTTAGTTTGAGTAAAGAGGTGATGCACGATTTGAAGCACCAAGAATGAGAAAAAGAATATAGAGAAAAAGAATATTTGGGGGCACAGAGAGAACCTGAAAAATATAAGCTGTAGTGAATAGGACTGGGTATAATAGAAATGACAGGTGACTGTGTGCCTTGAATATAAACAGAAAAAAGGAATAGTGAAGCTGAACATGGTAGGTGAAAAACACCTTATGCACACTCTTCTTAGTCACTGAAAGGATTTGTATTTTATTGCAAATGTTTGAGAAACCACCAAAAGAAAGAAATGAACAGAGAAAAATTTTATTTTCAAAATTTCACTGTAGACTCTCTGTGAAAAATAGTGGAGAAGAAAGATAATACATGAGTAACAAGAGCTGTTAGGTTAGTGGGGCTATCTAGGTAAGAAGAAAGGTGACAGGTAAGAATAGCTAGCTGTGAAATATGTCTTTTGGCCAAGAATCATTGCTTGATTATTGAGAATCAGAAAAGAGACAATATGCAAAATATCTCTAAAGTTTCTGAGTTCAATAACTGAGGAAATTGTTGTTCCAATTCTCAAGACTTGGCAAAAAAATTAGACTTTAAAGGACAAAAAATTAAAGATTTCAATTTTGGCTTAGCTATGTTTAGAAGTCTATGAGCTATCCAAGTGGAAATATCAAAACCTCAGTGAAAATATCTTGGCTGTAGCTACACATGTGAAAGTGGTTGGTATTTAAGTGAATGGGATAACTCTCAAGTGATAACAGAGGGGGAAAAAATAGAGAAGAGCATACCTATGATCTGAGAATCTGCATCATTTGGAAAAAAAAGAGATGCTGAGAAAGTCTAAGAATGATGGTCTGTGAGGCATGAAGGATGGCTGAAGAGGAAACTACCACAAAGGCCAGGAGATTTCTAAAAGTGAGGAAATAGTTAATTCTGCCAAATGCTACTAACTAGTCAAATATGAATTTAATTAAAGTAGAAATACTCAATAACTTTGACAAAAGTAGTTTCACTGGTATTGTAGAATCTCCATAGACTCCAATGATTTGGAGAATTGGGAGTGAGTTTGTAGCAATATGTCAGTTCAGACTATTATACCCTGAAAACTTTGCACTAAAATATCTAGGAATACTAGCTAATTGATGCTTTTAAAAATCATACACAAATCATGATTGCAGCAAGGAAAAAAAAATCAGAGAAAAGAAAATGAAGTTGAATACTTAAGATTAGTTCATAAGCTAATGGTATTATGAGGCATTAAGTGAAGAGATAAAAATTACATTTTAGTAACTAAAGAGTTACTAAATATTATATTGAAACAAGCCCACCACTCTTCTGTCTGCTTTCAGAAGAACTCCTTATTCCCAAACTCCTTTTGTTGTTGCTGTTGTTTTTCTTTTTAATGTTTTCATTCACAAAAAAAAGTGGGTAAATTCTGAATATTTTTCCAGAGCTCTGACTTATTACCCTTTCACATATTTATTATTTATGGAAATAATGGAAAATGGAAAATGGTGATAACTTCTTAATTAACCACTCATATCTTCCCCCTACTACCAAATCCTCATATTTATGCTTCTTGAATTTCTAAAACAAAATCTGGCAAGGTTTCCCCTTCTTTAAAAATCTAATAGAATACTATCACATTCAGGTTAAAATAATAACTTGTTCATGATGTGGTTCTTCCAACTACCCTGCCAAGTTCAATTAATTTCCCTATATTCCCTTAATTTCCCTATAGCATCCTATTTAGTCAAAACAAACTGCCAACATCAGGAGTCACTATGTATCAAGGTTCTGGTTGCTACATATGATATAAGGTCGTCTTAAGTTTTTCTTACCAGTCCATATGATAACCAACCTCACTTTTTCATAATTCTTGATTAAACTCCAATTACCTTTTAAAATATCTTCTGTTTTCCCCTCTTGCAGGCAGAAAATCCTCTCCGTTGTTTCAGAATGCCTCAATCCCCTTTCACCTACAGCACTTTGTCATACAAAATCACCCAAGTAGACTATTACTTCTTTTGAGGAGGGCCATGCTCTTTTGAGTGGAGCTTAAATAATAAATGTTAAATTAATAACTAAAAATACTCAGCATTCATTTGTTTATAAAATTCACATGTTAAACTGGTCTTAGTTGAAATCATTTTTCTGTGTTCATTTATTCTTGAGTCTATCTTTATTTCCATTCTTAAAATTATTTTTTATTTCTCATATCATTTTAATTCATTTCTTATATAGTGTATTATTTTTAAAATCCTTGGTTGAATTTAGAAAAAAAAATCCACATTAAACAGCTTTAAACAATAAGAAAAATCACTGATAACAAAAATTGCAATTCTGACAAGGGACATGCACTAATGTTATTGTATCTCGTTATTCAAAATGGCACAAATTACCCTGTTTGAGGAAGCTTATTGATATAAATTGGGTCACATGACAACTTCTTTGGGGGCTTAGAACACAACAATTGCCTTAGGCATTGTTTCTGAACTGAATGTTTAGGAGGAAGATTGGCTTAGAATAATGAGAAGCCAACTTTTGACCTGGGCCCGGATCACTAGCAGTTCTCAGCCAATGCCCTTATTCTAAGCCAGCTAAGAGAGCTGGGTGGTATTACTGGAGACGTAACACAATGTTCACTATAAATGGCTCTTCACTTATATCTGGATATTTAAATATATATGTCTGGTTTGTTAAAAAAAAATATGGGATGAATGATAACTAGACTTATGTTGATCATTTTTTAGTTATACAAATATCAAATTATAATGTACATCTGAAACATATTTATACCAATTTCACTTCAATAATGAAAAATAAATTTCTTTAAAATGCTGTTTTTAAACATAACTGATGCTTGTCTTTTTTTTTTGCAGTTATTCTCAAAAATTCTATTTAACAGGGAAACAGAATTAAACTGTACATTTTATAACATAGATGATTATTTAAAAGATTTTTCTTTTTATTATATGAGTAAGAGAGTGAGCCAGAGAGCAGAAAAGGGGAGAGGGCCAGAGGAAGAGGGAGAAGCAGACTCCCTTACTGAGCAGGGAGCCTGATATGGGCCTTGATCCCAGGATCTTGGGTTCAGGGCCTGAGCCAAAGGCAGGTGCTTAACTGACTGAGCCATGCAGGCACCCCCACATAGATGATTATTTTAAATTTATTTAAAAAACATACCTTTAAAAATACAAAACATCTAAAAATAGAATATAAAACATCTAATTTGAACAAATATACTATCCAATTTGGTATAAATGGTTAACAGTAATGAGCCAACTTTAAGAAAGTTGCTACAAAGTAAAGACAGGTACTTGTTTTGGAATGACTGATTCTTGCAAAATGTTTATTATTTAATGTAAAAAAATACAAGTGAAACAGGTTTAATATTTTTTATTTCTGATTTTTCTCTCTTAATAATATTTTTTTTCAGATTTAATCCAAAGATGAAAGATTAAGGATTCAAAAGTCAAGCATTATAAGGTAAGGATGAGTTCAATAGAACACGTTAAATTGGAAGTGTTTTCATTCAAGATATTTTGGTAATTTGTTCCTTCCAGGTAAACTTGTTTGTTATGTTAGTAGCAAAGGTAAGTTATTATAAAATAGTTACTTCAGAGAAATAAACTTTTCCAAAAAACTCACAAGCACAAAAGAAATCAATTTGTGCTATATAAAATAGTATCTTTTTTAGTGATTTCTAATTTACAAAGCACATTCACAAATAGTGTCTCATTTGCTTCCTATAAAAGCCCATTTAAGATAAGCTGGCAGAATGAAATATCAAATGATTTGCAGACTACTGAGCACTGCTTCTAACAAATTCCTAGATCTCTACAATACCCCTGGAGCTTGCTGGTCAGAGTTAAGACTTACAAATGTCTCATGCTAATAGCATTTTGATGAAAATCTACTTCATGTTAAGCTCAGGAAGAATCTAAATTTACCAACTTGTTAGTTTCTGTGTTCCTGGTTTTGTAGTAGAAACAATTTATTATTCATATTTATAAATGAGAAAATAGAGAATCTGAGGGATTAAATTATATAACAATAATAGGAAGCAGAGTTGAAATTTGAATTTAGATCATTAATTCTCCATCTAAAGCTTTTACCACAATATCCTTTTATGCCCTCATTCATAAGTTTGAAGAGGATTTATTATTCTGTCACATACAAAATTACCAGACAAACTTTGGGCAACACCTGTATACATAGATGTGGGCTTCTTTAATGGTAATACAAGGGAAAACTAGAGAAAAAAATAAAAATCAAAGGTATGAGAAAAATAAAAAGGATTATTGCAGATGGATCTAGATAGGGGGTACAGAGCAATTAACCAATTAAGCAATAACTCCTACCTGCTTAATTATAAATTCTGCCGCTAGGGAGCCTATGCTAGATCACCAGAGAACAAAAACAGTGATTCCATTTCTATACAACTTCCCTCGAAGGTAGCTTTCCACTAGCTGTGAGCTTAATGAAGGACAGAAATTTTTAAGACTTTTACACAGACAGTGTGAAACTACTGATTTCAGACTTGAAATGGTTAGAAGGGAATACACTCTAGACCCATGATCAGAACAGAATGTTCACTGTTTCTACCCCATATGAAATTCTTTGTTACCCAGAGCTTAATGAGAAACTGACCCTTTCTCCCAGACGAGATAAAGGTTAAAAGCCACTGATATGGCAGTAAGTAGAACTATGATGCTGGCAGAATATAACATATTGGAGGAGTGAAAAATGATTTGAATGTAAAAATACAGATAGAAACTTGAGTAAAATAGGTAAAGAAAAGCACCCATTTTGCTTCTCCTGGCTGTGTATAATTGACCGGAGGATTACCAAGACAAAAGTCAAGAGAAGCTTAGTAAGCAACCACTAGATTTGTAAAAGAGGGAAGATATCCAGGTATAATGAGCAGGGTCATGATTTGAGCAAATATAACAATGAGAATTCCTCATCCAAATCCAATTTCCCCCCGGCTCAGTTCACATACCACCCTCTGGGCTGTTAATGAAATTGAGCCTGGACACTCTTTAAGAAGAAATTTGCAGGTATTTTACAGGCAGCCCCTGAGAAGCTTTCTCCAAGTCTTCTTTAAAGATATCTCAACTCATTTAAGTTAAACTTGCAGAATTGAATACAAAATGACTTGAAGACTATTGAGCATTGTTCCTATAACAAATTTCTAGATCTCTACAGTATCATTGAGCTTACTGGTCACTGAGACGTAAAAAGGTCTCATGATAATAGCATTTTGATGAAAATCTACTTCATGTTAAGCTCAGGGGGAATCTAAATTTACCAACTTATTACTTGAATTCCTGATTTTGTAGTAGAAACAAAATTTGTTTAGCTTATTTTGTGATCTTCACAATGGTTTCCCATCTTGTGAAGTCAGTGTTATAACTGAAGAGAGAACCAATTAACACTGATGACCTTCTCCCTACCTAAAGAGCAAATCAAGTAACAAATTACCATGTTCCTGGAAGATGGCATTGACTGGAGCCAGTATCAAACAATTTAGAGATGCAGGAGTGGTCATCCTCACTTACATTTAACTTTCTTGAATGGATTCATAAAAGATAGATAGTTCTTGGAGAAAGGGAGATGAATTTATTTTACGTTTAATGAGTTAGTGTCTCCAATTACATACGTTCTTCCATATATAGTCAGTCTTCTTACTGGTATAATTTAATACAGGGATTTTTTTTTTTTATTTCCTATGCAGCACAGTGACCTAGAGAATTATTTTCCTATTCTTATGAATAAATGTTTGCTTTTACCTGACAAGAAGAGCAGTGTACCTTCAGGGTCATAACTCTCAAGCACATCAGTTCTGAAGCAGATCATATTCAGACTGAAGTGTCCATGAAACAATTTTTGATCTATTACATTTGATTTCATGCTGCTATGTCCTAAAATTTAGGAAGTACAAATATCCTAAATTGCTTGCTAATATATGTATGTAGAATATAAATTATCAGAAAATAAAAGTGTCTTTCACTTAATTTATCAGTTGTGGTGATCTGAATATGCTAGGATATTTCCTTCAAGAAAAAGAGCAAGAAACTGTCTCTTATATCTCTATAAAAAATTTACAATTGATGGATCTCTAGACTTTGGAAAATATATATATATAATATTTGGGCTTGTGCTTCAACCCAGTGACCATGTGGACTCCTATGTTCTCTTCAAGTGGAGCTCACAGGAGGGGAAGTCTTACATGTTAGTTTAGGCTGAAGTAGTCACAAAACTGCCATTTCACTCCTATGACCCTGCTGATATTTGGCTTCATGAGTGCATGGTGATTATAAATTCTACACAAATTCTATGGATAGCCACTATAATTCATAAGTTTTATAGCAAAACTGTATGTTTTTCTATCTTCTGGAGCAAGTTATTGCTTTCCTCTGAGAAGTAGTTTTTGTCCCCTGTGTAGTCATAAACTTGAGCATGAGATATCAGGAAACCAGGAAAGCTGAATTTCCCTTTGTGAATTTAGTACAATCTGGTTGATCTAATCAAATTAATTGAACATGCCTAGCCACTACCTATTATTGGGTTGAGTGTTATCATTAGTTTTTTGGCTGGGGGAGGTCCTGAAAGCACAAACAAGTTGCAGAAGCATGTGAGTCTCATTTTCCACATACCTACTGGTATCTTACTGACACTCCTCCCTCAACCTGTATTTGTGGTCTTAAGGTAAGATTCCTATGTTGAGTTGACTGAAGGGGGAGGAAATAAACCTGGTTTATTAAAGATATTTATAGGTGTACCAACTAAGTTTGAATACACAGTGCCCCTATAAATGTGCTATCCTTATCTTAGTTCTAAGAAATGGCACCTCTTTTAATTAGGCAGTACATAACTTGCAATGTGTTTTTCATAATGACCCAGACTTACGGTATGTTAAACCAGCTGGTAATGGCCAAACTATTAGATCAAGGTGATTCTGAAGGTCTGTGCAGAAGAGAAATAAGGAAGTCTTGGCCTTGGTTAAAATATAAGCAACATAAATTATTGTCCACTTTACAAGTAAAGACAGAATAGGTAAGAATAATCACCAATTAATATGCATTGGATCAATGGTTTGGCTAGATATTCAGAGACTTTGGAAAAGATTTAAGAAGTTGGAAAACTGTTGACAAGAAAGTTTGGTAAGATATAATGGGATAGAGTATAACATGTAACCAGAAAGGATGAGCAAATATTTGCATAACACAAGAAATTTCACCCCACTTTTGCAGAGGCAAAAATAAACAAAATGATGTTTCCTAGATAGCATACAGCCACCTTTCCCTACTAGCCCAGTCGCCAAATGGGATCATGAAAAGAAATAATAAAAGCAAGCACATAAGTTATGTTTGAACTTAAAGAAGGTCTCTACCTCAATAAAAGTCCCCAGATACCACATTTTGGTGTAATTTTTGAGTACTATTGATGGATTTTGGACCCCAATATTTTATAATATTTTATAGTAGTACTGAGACTTCCAATGTAGTTTGTAATCTGATTAATCGGATCATTTTCTAAATGCATAGAGGAGGAAGTTATTTTTTCTTACAGAAAAACATTTTTTAAATTTGTATTTTATTTCTCTACCTGTCATATTATCAGCCAGTATTTTCGTTTCTGTATTTATTGAACGCCCTCTACAATCATGACTTCCACCATTAATACCAGCACTGTATCTGATCAAAAGAACTCCAGATGTACACGTCTGTCCCTTCTTCTACTTTCTCAGGATAAGGGGCAGCAATAATCAAGTCGAAGGGAGTCCTAGACTATGTGGTAGGGGAAAGAAAACTAGTAATTCCTCTTGTACTGGCATTTTCTCAATTGATCTTTGTAGGTCTTTGGATGTGAGAACATTTTTGGCTTCTTTTTCTATACAGGTTCTTTCTTTCCCTGAAATTTCTCATGCAGCCCAGAAATAAGAGGGGGGCCACCAGACTCTTTCCTTTCAAGAGAAAGCATCTCTCCCATTGCCTCTGAAGACCATTTATATATGAGGAAGGCCCAAATAGTTAAAGAGAGGTAGCTGGTAAAATTATTTTAAGGCCTGTTCTTAGTTTAAGCAAAAGGAACATTTTGCTTACTTGTGAATCAAACTTGCCCACCACGGAAGAGGACCAGAAAGACCAGACAGAGTTCAAAGGCCCCTGGTCAAAATGCAGCACATTAATTTCTTGGCATGGCCCTACCACTGGGAATTTTCAGTGATTATGAGCAATCTGTATGGATTTAGGGATGTTCAGTCCTAACTACACAAGTCATACAATCTCAGTGACACATGATACAGTTTATTGTCAAACCCACAACTCAATGTGAAAGCATACTTTTTTTTCGTAAAACATTTACTAATGGTTGTTGTAAATCACAAAGATAATAAACACAACTGCAGTAACCAAATGTATAAACAGGCCTTGGAAACCAATGAAACAAGCAAAGAAAATTAAAAGAATGTAGCATTAACCCTACTTTTCTATCTGAACCAGATTAAATCCATTTCACTACATGAGGTCAAAACTAGATAGGCTTTTCTTGTTCATTTGTTTTTGGCTATTATAATTACTTAATCATTTCTCTCAAATATAAACTGAATACCACACACTTTGCCATGTCTCCTAGCTAATTAAACAAGTGCATTAAGGAACAGGAAGGTGAAAGGGAAAGAGGACAGAGCACTGAGACTAGAACACTAGAAAATAATTTTTTTTAAGATTTTATTTATTTATTTGACAGAGAGAGAAGTCACAAGTGGGCAGAGCAGTAGGCAGAGAGAGAGGGGAAAGCAGGCTTCCCACTGAACAGAGAGCCCAATGTGGGGCTGGATCCCAGGACACTGAGATCATGACCTGAGCCGAAGGCAGAGGCTTTAACCCACTGAGCCACCCAGGTGCCCCTGGAAAATAATTTTTAAAAGGAGAATATGCTTTATAAAATGAATTTATATTGCACTAAATTGCCTGTACGTTTTTAAAAATAAGAATATATGTAATTTTAATTTTGCACCAACTCTTGTCTATCAAATCCAATTACAGAAATGCTATTAACTATTTAAATATTAACCTGTGTTTTAATCTCAAATCCCACCAACTTTTTTACATCTTTTTGCCCTCTGCATTGCTTTCCCTTTTTTTCTCCCTTAAGGTGTTTTCCTCTATTCTCCTTCAGACTTGCCTGCTGAGGTCTCCCTCCTTACACGCTAAGCTTTCTTCCTGTGTCTGTCTACGGAGACACACACTTCTCCTTGTCCACTCCCTTCCGGTTCGCTCACTCGCACACTCTCCCCTCCCTAACTATTCCTCGTTCCCCTCTCTCAACTACTTTTAAAAAGTTACATTCTTTTCTATGTCTCAGGGGAGGAAGAGCATGAGCTATTTGGGGACAGAGTACCAAGAAAAAAACCTTTAACCTCTCCTCACCTGAAAATAATTGAAAAATCTTCAGGAAATGACAGTATTTGAATTGTATTTTATATTGAGGTTTATGTTAAGGTCAGAAATCTCGGTTGAAATTTTTCTTGCTTAAGGCAGGAGAATGAAAATGCCAACCTGTCACATGTCTTTTCTTTGAATATAATCTTAACTTCCCTGCGTTTGAGATATTCAAATTGCTTGATATAAGTTTCTAATTAAACTGTTCCGAGTGTGATACATTTTCGATTGTATAAAATCATCTCCGTTCCCTGGCACTGAAGGTAAAACTATCTCTGCCTGTAAGTATCATCACTTCCCTTTCTACAACAGACAACATATTTGTCTTCCAGGGGCACTTTCCCTAAAGTGAAACCTGGAAATGAAGTTTATATCATTATCTACTATGTCGCATTTCAATTCAAAAGGCTTTCCAGACAGTTGTATACAGAACATGAATGTAGAAAAAAAAAAAAATCCTAGGTCACCAAGTATATTTAAAAGTTATAATTACAAGTGACAAGAAAATTTCACCTAAGTGTAATAACATTAATAATGCCAACTTCTGTCATGTAGCGATGGTTTAAATACCATTAAAGCATACTGTGCATATACTTGTTTCATGATATTCACAGTTCCCTAGACAAAATAAAAACACAAATACTACTCTGGGCTCCATCATCAAATCCAGGGGGCAGAAGCTATGAACTAGTTCAGTGCAACCCGCTTGAGCTAACCATAGTTTAAGCAAAACTAAATTTTGAATAGAGATATTTTCTACTATCATTTCTGCCACCTCTAATGTAAACTTCCACCCCCATCACCAACTCCAGCATCAATAAAATTACACTCCAAAATGTGAATGACTGTACAAATTCCCAAACACATATAAAATGAACAGAACATGCACAATATCAGTATCATTATTATCATCTTATGTGGTAAACATAACAAGCTTATTCAGTTTAATGACCTGGAGATATGGGCAGACAACAATGCCTTAGTTATGCAAAAATATTTAATTTTTGAGATAAGACAATTAAATGAACACAAAGCATTGCTTCCTAGTGTCCTTTCACAATGGTACCTAGAAGCTGGTTTTTTTTTTTTATGATTTTATTTATTTATTTGACACAGAGATAAAGAACATGTAAGCAGGAGGAGAGGACCCTGGGATCATGACCTGCGTAGAAGGCAGTTAGCCGCTCAACCAACTGAGTCACCCAAGTGACCCTAGAAGCTATAGTAATAAAAATGTAAGATAACTTCATTCTCACATATATCAACAAAGAAAGCAAGTGTTTTCTGAAGAAATTGGAGAGGATCAATGCAGACTTTGGAACCAGATATTTGATTTATGACTTATGGAGTAGTTAAGTCAATTAACTTCAGTAAGTTTTTGTTTTCTCACTTCTAAAACAGAAGTTAATAATATCTAATTTACAGCTTGTTGTAAATGTAATACTTGGAAAGCACCAGAAAGTAACAGTGCTCAAAAAGATTCTATTTATATGATTATGAATTTATCATGATGAATACTATTACATTAATCTGAGGAAAATTATTTGACGTTGCGAATAAATTGGAAAAAGGAGTTCAGTCAGTATCCAAATAAATCACACACATTATATGAAATCAAGTTAAAACTTTTACACTATCTAGTAAAACTAATTTCAAAACAAAGCTGTAAAACTGAAAACAATTAGTTTGTGGTAAATATAACATTTTAAAGTATGAATGCATTAAAAATAAGATGAGAACACAAATGTATTGCCATTTTGTTGTGATATGAATATTTCTTGGGAAAAAAATATATATTTTAAACCTACTAAATGGATTAATGGAAACTCTATACTTTTCTATGCATTAAACTCTATGCTTTTCTGTGCATTAAACTAGGATATTGATAATATCATAAAGTCTAAAAGTCACCTTGGCTCAACTTTTTTTTTTTTTTTTTTAGATTTTTTTAACTAATTTATTTGAGAAAGCAAGCATTCCTGTGAGCTGGAGGGTGGGGCAGACAAAGGGGGAGAAACAGATTCCCTTGCTGAACAGGAAGCCCTGATGCAAGGCTGGATCCCAGGAACCTGGGATCATGACCTAAGCAAAAGGCAGATACCTAACCAACTCAGCCACCCAGGCGCCTGGTCTAACCTTGTCACAATTTGAGAAGTCTGAATTAAAATCAATTTTTCTAACACAGGGAATTTGCAACATATTGCACATGCATTTGTTTAATATACTCTTTTAATTCTAATTCTATAATGAGATACCCTAAGAAATATATTCCTCTATGAGTCTACTCAGCTTTTATATCCATATATATGTAATATATCTTATTAGTGCCTTCTGTTTTTTAGCACAACTGGGCTCCAAGAAAGGAAGATAAGTAATGCTGTTAGATGTTTTCTGAATAGAAACCTACAGGACCATGGGTATAAACAAACTTCAGTGCTTCAGCTCCTGAAATGGTTCCAACTTTCTGAGGTAAGTTATTTCTCTTAGATGGATAAGTCAAAATCACAACAGTCTCCAGAACTTTCTTCAGGTATAAAATTCTTATTAGGATAGCAGTTTAAGAAATTTTTATACGATGCACTTAAGTAAAAGAATAAGCCAAATGTGTTAAATTCACTCCACAGTTGACCTAAGTTTACCATGTGGTATAGGCACGGGAAATCATAGGGAATAAAGCGCTGAATAAAACATAGTTAACACTGAGCCAGCATAAGGCTCCCTGCTCCTAAGGAGCCTGCTTCTCCCTCTTCTACTCCTCCTGCTGTATTTCCTCTCTCACTGTCTCTCTCTCTCTCTGTCAAATAAATAATTAAAATCTTTAAAATAAAAATAAAAAACATAGTTAACATTAAAAAAATTAAAAATTAAATGCAAATTAAAAAATAATATAGCATGACAAGTAGTAATGAATACTATGGAGAGGGAAAAAAAAATAGTGAAAGTGCTGTGGTAAAAGGGCTGTAATTCTAAATATGGCGGCCACAAAGGACACTAATGTAAGAGTGATCCTTGAGCTAAAGACACAGTGGAGGCAAGAAACTGACCCATGAATATACAGGAACAGGGGCGGCTTAAGCCTAATCAGTAGCAAGAACAAAATTTCCAGGGCAGGTGGTAGGAAGGGGCAATGAGTTTGGAGGGTTTAAAAAAAAAAGGAGGCCAGTATGACTGGAGTGAATTGAATGAAAGTGGTAGGGAAGGCTCACAAGATGATAGAAGATGATATCTTTTAAAAAAATATGCAGATACAGCTCAAGCAGATAAAACTGTTAAGTAGCCTTGGTGTCCAGTTGCAAACAGAATACAGAAAGAGAATACAGAAAAAAATAAAGTTGCTTATTCTAGACCACCTCGAAGTCACTCATCAGTATTAGTCACTGTGCCTCTGAAAATGACTTGGTCTCTCTTGCTTATTATATATCTTTCTACAAAATAACTAGATTTCCAAATATATTATCCAAATAATATATAATCCCCAATCTACATCATTTCATATTCACATTCATAGTTCTACATTTGAAGTTACCACATACATGACGTGATAGCATGTAAATACTCAAGACTACCTACATTAAGTTTATAACCTTCCTTCCAATCATCTCTTCTAGTAAATGAAATGGACATTGATATAGAAAAATCCTGTTTGCATAGTCCAACATCCATTCTCCTATTTTTTGTTAAAGTCAGAAAACCAAAAACTATGGAATGCTTCATGAATTTGCATGTCATCCTTGCTCAGGGGCCATGCTAATCTTCTCTGTATTGTTCCAATTCTAGTAGTATACATGCTGCCAAAGTGCGTACTCTCTTATTCTCTTTATAACCAGGCCCATATTTTAGGGGCTCATGTTTGCTGTTAGTGAAAGTCAACTTTTTCCATGCATCTAGCAACGTGACCAAATTTTGGTGAATGACATGAGAGCAGAAGTGTTGTTTGGGTCTGGCTATTTAAGGTGAACCGACTTCGCCTATATTCCTGCTGTTACTTCTTCTTGCAATGAGGATATCATAAATACAAATCTTAAACCATAGTCTTAAACAATGTGACGAAAGCTTAAAAATGGGAGCATTGTACTAGAATGGTGAAATAAAGAGATAGAATGTCTGGTTCATTGATGATATTGCAGAAGAACCACAGTATCAGTTTTGGACAGCTTACCTGTTATTTTTATGTAAAATAAAAAATATATACCTTTCTCTTGCCTGATAATTTTTAGTTTGAATTGTTATGTTATAATGAGCTGACCATACATAAGGCTTACAATCATTCTCTTACTGGTCCATATTTAAAATCATCTTTTACTCTGCTTTAATTAATCTTATCAAGTTCTAGCAGTTCACCACCACATTCTATTTATTTACCTGTGGATATTTAAAACATCTAAAACATATTTTCTCTAGGCAACTGCCCTGCTCTCATTTTTGGACTGAAGGCACTGTCTTACAGATATTGGAAAAATATTTATACATATATTCATATCTATTCCTTCTACTTTGTTGTATAAAACTGGCTATTCAGTTTACCAAGGCTATCCTAAGATATCCAACTTATACTTCCATAAACAATGTATTTGTCAGTATCATGCCGCATCTGTCTCCCATACCTGCTTATGAATCAATCATAGATACTTTACATATCTGAAGCTGCCAGGCAAGAATTTATATCTACTCTTATCAATGCTTGAGGTACTCTTTCTTTTTTTTTTTTTTTCATCAAAATATGTGTTGGATAGGATAACAGAAAATCATACAGACACAAACAAAAGCACTGTAGCTTGGAATCTTGAGTTAAAGACTTCTTAGATGTTTAAACTTGGGAAATGTTCTTAGTCTTTCTGAATATCAATTTACTAATTGGTAAAATGTCAACTATGTCTTGCTCATGGTGATGGCTAAACTAAGTTCAAAATGTTAGCCTAGAGTTGAAACCATGGTGGAACAAGAGGGAAAAGATTTATCCCTCCACCTTAAGAATACAACTATTTATAATATCTATAAACAACAAGTGTAGGATAACAGTTTTCCGATATTGGCCAGTAGGCAAAGTTTTGCTGTGATCCTGCTTGGAAGGGAAACAATTGCTAGTAATTTCTGCCTCTAGACACATTCCAAAGGAGCAGGTAAAGAATCCCAAATAGTTCATCACAGTCTGAGTTGTGAAAGAATGAAAAATAGACGGTGGCTGGAAATTTCAAGACTTGCAAAAAGGACATAAACAGTAAAAGGGACCCAGAAATCACTACAGGACCCCAGAGAAATGAAAACTTATTTCTACACAAAGATTTCCACAAAAAATTTTTAGGTTACTTTAAACATAGTAGCTCCAAACTGGAAACAACTCAAAACTAGAGAAAAAGCAAATGTCTAATCGGTGTTTTAGCTCTTAGCTACTTGCTCCTTTGTACCCATCTGAACATTCTTTCTTAAATACTTCTAAGAGAAAGCATGTGCTTATCCAATTAAGTTTATCTTAATTTTACCAGTACATTACAAAACAGACTATCTTATAAGTTGTTGGAAACACAATGGATTGGCTGAATTGAAATCAGTTGTGTATCTTCAGTTCATTCAGCTTGATCAGATAGATTGGCCATATGATCCAGAATATGCCATCAGTTCTCTCTGAATATACTAATTCTGTTTTCCTCAGCTGAGGCAAAAGATAGTACCATTTGACTTAGAAGCATCAGATATCTAGAAATAACACACTCCTTGAATAAATTGTTTAGTATAAAATCATGTATAGAAAGAAGGAAAAGATGAATAAAATAACTTGGATTATTATGTAGCAGATTTTCTGTGACAACAGAAAGTATATGAATAACTAATGAAAAAAGTAAAACTAGGTTATTCTCCCATTTGCATATAACAGATTAAATATATTGAAATAATAAAGGAATAATTATATCATGGAACTGATGTTCAACCATCTCTCTATCACAGTTATTTATTACACAGGAATGTATGTAGGTTTGTAATTCTTAATTATTTTAAATCATTGTAATTGTTATTGTTCATTGCTACCATGATATCTTTCTAGGTAGTATGTCTAGATACTATGTCTACCAAATAATTTAAATTGATTGGATTATGATCAACATTGTTTAAAGTTTTTGAAAATCTTTATTCTATATATATGATGACTATTTTTCAAGGCATAGAAAACAGACATCAACAAGAATAATACAAAACTATCAATATTTTATAGCAAAATTTTATGTGGCTTTTTAATATAGATAATTATACTTCAAATAGTTCAACATTGCCATGGAAGTTAGAATAAGTTGGCATAATTACTGGACTATAATGAAGAAAATTCAATTCAAAAGGATACCTACCCTGCTGGATTTATTTCTATTGTACCACTAATATTTTTCTAGAATTATTCATTAGATTTTATCTATTTTTTCTATGGAAAACCATACAAGTGAAATGAAAGAGTCTGAGTATAGCTTATGCCATGCACGAAATATCTCCAGTTATTGCCACTATATAGCTGATGGCCCATAAAGCAAGATGCTTTTGAAAGGCCAAATATAAAACTGAGTTGTTAAAATGTATCACATCATTTTATAGATTAGGAAAGTGCTAAAATGATATGATATTTCAAAGATGCCACAACAATTAAGCAAAATGACCCCACCAATCATTTGTTAGGTTTAAAAATGCAGCCCCTCATAATTTAAAACACTCATTTGACATTTAACACAAAACTCAGGGACAAGCCTCATTTTTATGCAAAGAAGTATAACTAACTTGCACCTTCCTTTCAAGCTTCAAGAAAATTTGGTGATGGGGAAGGAATATAGTCTTGGAAGTTCAAAAACCTTGCTTTAAATCCCTAACTGCTCAGCACTAACTAGCTATCAAACTTTGGAGGCCAACAATGTCTCTGGACATGAGCAGGAGTTGCTATAACAGTGTCATCAGGATGGATGAGAATTTAAGATATAATGTTAGGCACATGATAATATTGTTCCAACACTACCCCCCACCCCCCACCCCAGAATTGCAATAAAGGAATTGAATATTGCAGCAGAAGCAATTGAGGGCAATAGCATGATATACAACACATGTGATGGGGGTTTTTGTTGTTGTTTTAAGAAACAATTGGGCCGATTTTGGAATTCTTGCATGTTAATTTTTAGGCACCTAAAGTAAAACGGAAGACATTCAGATACTTCCCATTAATTTATAAAGCAGAAGATGTTTGAAATAATAGTAATTATTAATAAAATTATACTCTTTACATAAACTCTCCAGTTTTTTATTTGCATAATATTTATAATTATACAGGAATTGCATATAATGTATTATAAATTGCTTTTGATGTATTTCATACTATTCCAACTATTTTTTTCTCTTACCTAGATCCTGTCATTATTCTGGGAAACACCTATCTCCACATGGATTATAGATTCAATAACCTTCTATATCATGTCCATGACTTCACATCACACTCCAATTTAATCATATTTTCACAGGCACTGTATTAGTTTCTTAGGGCTGCTGTAATACAATACCACAAATTTGGTAGCTTAGAACATATTTTTTTTTTCCTCACAGTTCTGGATCTTTTTTTTTTTTTTAAGATTTTATTTATTTATTTGACAGAGAGAGAGCGAGAAAGAGAGAGTGAGCACAGGTAGGCAGAGAGAGAGAGAAGCAGGCTGTTCACTGAGCAGGGAGCCCAATGTGGGGTTCAATCCCAGGACCCTGGGATCATGACCTGACCCAAAGGCAGTCGCTTAACCGACTGAGCCACCCAGGTGCCCCACAGTTCTGGATCTTGAGTCCAAAATCAAGGTGTTGTCAGGGTTGCACTTCTCCAGTCTCTAGGGGAGGCATTACTTGCCCTTTCCAACTTCTGATGCTTCCAAGCATTCCTTAGTTTATGACTGCATAATTCCAGACTCTGCCTCTGTCTTCATAGAACTTTATCTTTTTTTTAAAAAGATTTTATTTATTTATTTGACAGAGAGAAATCACAAGTAGGCAGAGAGGCAGGCAGAGAGAGAGCGGGAAGCAGGCTCCCTGCTGAGCAGAGAGCCCGATGAGGGACTCGATCCCAGGACCCTTAGATCATGACCTGAGCCAAAGGCAGAGGCCACCCAGCTGCCCCAAACTTTATCTTTTCTCTTATGTATAAGGATACTTGTCATTGAAGTTAGAGCCCACCTCACCTCGGTAAACCAGGATGATTTCATCTTGAAATCCTTCTTTACATACGAAAGGCACTTTTTCCAAATGAAGTCACAGTCATAGGCTCCTGGGGTTAGGACATGGATTTATTTTTGGAAGGACCACTATTCCATGCCCTATAGTCACCATTTCAATGTTCTCATCGGCCACAGCCTTTTTAATTTGCTGTTTTTCAGTAGTTTGCTCCAGTCTTATTCACAGGGATACCACTTTTTCGCTGTATTCCCATATAACAATATGATCCTTCCTTGATTTTTTTTCCCCAGAAAGCTAAAATCCTAAAATTCAGCACATAAACTGTTTTCTTAAAAATGTCCCTATCATCATGACATTGCAAATACTTAATAAAGGTTAGACATTAAAACACTATTTTTCTGATCTGCACACAGGATATTCAGAGCTGCTGAAATAACATGCAAATGCAAACACACAGAGCTGCATTTTTATCTCATGATTGACAATGCAGCTGGGGTATGAGTACTCCTTGGCACACAATTTATATTTTTCTAGTTAGATCTCTTAATCTATACAGATTTTTAAACTTCATTTTTTTCAAATACCTTACTCTAAATTTTCCTCATTCACTTTAATCTGATGGTCATCCAAAACACTCTCAGCCTTCTTTAAGAAAATGTGTTATCCTGACCCAATCTCTTTTCCCTAGTTACAGTGGAATAGGAATTCTTCACCTTTTTTTTTTTTTAAGATTTTATTTATTTACCTGAGAAAGAGAGAGAGAGCATGAGAGGGGAGAGGGTCAGAGAGAGAAGCAGACTCCCTGCCGAGCAGGGAGCCCAATGCGGAACCCGATCCCGGGACTCCAGGATCATGCCCTGAGCTCAAGGCAGTTCCTTAACCAGCCAACCCAAGCGCCTCATTCTTCATCTTTTACCACAACCTGTGTTTTCCATTCCAGGTATATTCGGGTCCCTATGATCATCCCAAATTTCAGTAATTCACTAGAAGAGCTCAGCATATAGTTGTATTTGTGGTTATGATTTATTACAGAGGAAAGGATACAAAGCAAACTCAGTAAAAGAAAAAGGCAAATGGGGTACATCCAGAGGAAAGCAAGAGTCCTCTCTAACTGGAGTTAATAGGACATGCTTAATTCCTCTGACAAGGAGTTGTAACATGTAGGAAATTCTGTGTACCAGGAAAGCTTCATAAGGTCTCAGTGCTACAGGCTTTTATTTGGGGCTGGTCACATAGGCAATCTCTGCCTAGCACATATCAAAATTCTAGACTTGCAGAAGAGAAGTAGTTATTCATCATAAAGCATATAATTTGCACAAATAAGTTAGGCACAAGGAGCCACTCTTATAAGTTCTAGGGATGAAGTTCTGAAATCCACATTCCCTGATGACATTCAAGGGTCTGAAGGAAGACTTTTGTCCAGATTATAATCTCAACCTTCTCTTTTCTGCACATGCAGGCTTCTGCCTTCCTTTTATCTTTAAAAAAAAATAATAATAAAATAAGAATTTCCCCAACTCATGTTTCCCTTCAGCTTCCACACTATCACTATCTTCACCTTTATATATAACAATCTTGAAGAATTTCCAGTTCTATATCTTTCATTTCCTCACTTAATTCTCATTCATCTAAGCACTCTCTAACTCTATCCTCAAACACTTCACTATAATTGTTCAAACATAAATCACCCACTGATATTCTGGGTGCTAGATAAGCCCAATGTTCTTACCATTTTAATCTGTCAGCAGCAAGCAAGTTGTTGACTCTGCACTCCTTTGAGAATGTTTTACTTTGTGATCTCTCTGGTCACTTCTCAGACATATTTCCTCTGTCCAACTTCTAAATGTTGCTTTGACACAGTGCTCTGCAAAAGCCCACTTTCTGCCTCATATAATTGGCCATTCTGCACTGGCCATGCCTATGTTGTTGTTCTCCCACTCACATCACATATGGGTGAACAAACTAGGTATCTTATCTAAAATTTCTCAAGTGATAGAAATTTTATTACAAATCTACTTAAAAAATAGGTAAAGGCCCTTACTTAAAAAAATGATCTCTTAAGGTCATACATTCCCCAGATAAATCCATTAAATAACTGCCATAGGAATTGGTCCCTGTCCATTTCTGGGATCTCATCCAGTCTCATCCACATTAATCAGGTTTTATGTGCCAGGCTTTGTATTAGCCACTGGTGACAGACGTTTAATTGCTTACACATTATTCCTTTCCCAGTTCTCCTTACTGAAAGTTATTATGCAAGTTCTGTACCATATTCTAAGAGGTATCCTGTGCAAAAACGCAATCCTCGAATTGTTGTATGATCCTTTTCTTTGATCCCTCTAGCTCCCTTAAGGCAAACAGGATGTCTAAAAATGGAGCCAACAACTTGAAATAATCAGGCAACAAGTATAATGACTAAAGTCAACACATTAAGGATGGCAGAGCAGAATGACTGGTGAAGCCTGTGTCCATGACTGCTTTGTCAAACTGAGCTCTCTACCTATAAACTTGTATGAAAAAATAGCAACTCCTTTCTTTAAGCCACCATTAATTATGAGTTGCATTATTTATACCCCTGAAGTATCATTATTTGGTTCTTCTCCCAGGTTTCCTTGTCAGGTAGGTTGAGGTGAAGAGGAGAAATCCCTTATTGACTGATATTCATTCTTTAACAACGGTGTGCTTAGGAAAGTAACAAGCAGGTGTGATCAGGTTACATTAACAGGAATATGTTGAAAACATGCATGGCACTTGATTATCCTCAGCAGGAAATAATGCGTTCTGAAAACTGCTAATCCTCACTGCATTCAGAGACTCAGGAAATGAGTAATAATAGCCAATTTTTATTGAGCACTTATATGTACCAGTTATACGTTAGACCTCTCCATCATTTCAATCAAGACAATATAACCTGGACATTATTTCAATCTAATCCTGACAATCACCCATTTTGTTATATTATCCATTATAGATACAAAGAAACAAAGGGTTGGAAATAATAGAACTAATTTGTTCATTTTCTGACAGCTGTTAATTGCTGTGATCAGAATCTGAAGTCAGTCTCAATTCATAGGCCACTAAAAATTTCTGTATTCTTATCCAGTCCAAATTTCTTCTATAAATTCCAGAACAGTGTTTAGCCATGTACTAGATACCACCACTGAAAATTCTGACAGATAACAAATAAACATAACCTCAAACCTGAGCCTCCTTTTATCTCAAAAATGAACTCCATTACCTATGCATGTATCTAAACAAGAATTTTCTTTCTCTCACCCCCTATCTCTGCTTATTGACTTGTCACACCCAGTGAATCATGAAGTCACATAGATTAATTTTCTTTAAAACTATGATCCCATTAAGGGTCATAAAATCAGCTGAGTGGGTCATAATCAACATTTTTTTAAAAAATAAAATAGATAATAAGCTAAAAATTAAATTAAAATCAGGTAATCAGATCAATAAATGTAGAAAAACCAGTTGACAGAATTTGACACATATTCATGACAATAACTCCCAGTAAACTAGCAGTATGGGGCACTTCCTCCACATGGTAAAGATTACCTTGAAAAATCTGCAGCTAACATTATACTTAATAGTGAGAAATTCAAAACTTTCCCACTAAGATCAGGTGAAAGGAAAGGATGTCTTCTCTCAAAATTCCTTTCCAACATTATAGTATAGCTTTAGCTAATGCAATAAGGTGAAAACAAAAAAACAAAAACCATATTTAAGAATATATAAGAACCAAAAATGGATTTTTATGCAGAAAATCTGAAAAAGATCTACAAAAAAATTACTCTAACAAATACTGGAGCAAGGTTGCTCAATATAAGATCTATATACAAAAGTTAATTGCTATCAGAGTCAAGATGGTGGAGAAGTAGCCCGCTGAGACTACTTCAGCTAGCAGGAGGTCAGCTAGATAGCTTATCTAAAGATTGCAAACACCTACAAATCCATCGGCAGATAGAAGAGAAGAAGAACAGCAATTCTGGAAACAGAAAATCAACCACTCTCTGAAAGGTAGGACTGGCGAAGAAGTGAATCCAAAGCGACGGGAAGATAGATCACGGTGGGGAGGGGCCGGCTCCCGGCAAGCGGCGGAGCAACGGAGCACAAAATCAGGACTTTTAAAAGTCTGTTCCACTGAGGAACATTGCTCCAGAGGCTAAACCAGGGTGAAGCCCACGCGAGGTCAGCGTGGCCTCAGGTCCCGCAGGGTCACAGAAGGATCGGGGGTGTCTGAGTGTCACGGATCTTACAGGTATTAGAACGGGGAAGCCGGCTACAGAGACAGAGCCGACAGTAAGCTCACAGCTCGGTGTTACCTTGAACCGGCCGCAGGCTCGGTGAGCTCGGAGCGCGGCCGGAGGTCAGGCAGATGGGAGTTACTGGGCGCTGTTCTCTGAGGGCGCACTGAGGAGTGCGGGCTCTCGGCTCCTCCGGGCCGGAGACCAGGAGGCCGCCATTTGTATTCCCGTCCTCCGGAACTCTACGGAAAGCGCTCAGGGAACAAAAGCTCCTGAAAGAAAACCCCAGCCAACTACTCAGCCCAGCCACTGGTAAGGGCGGTGCAATTCCGCCTGGGGCAGAGACACTTGAGAATCACTACAACAGGCCCCTCCCCCAGAAGATCAACAAGAAATCCAGCCAAGACCAAGTTCACCTACCAAGGAGTGCAGTTTCAATACCAAGGAGAGCAACAGAATTCCAGAGAAGGAGAAAGCAAAGCACGGAACTCATGACTTTCTCCCTATGATTCTTTAGGGATGCAGTTAGTTTAATTTTTTTTTTCTTTTTCATTTTTTTCTCTTCTTCTGCTAAAAATTTTTTTAACTTTACCCTTTTCTTTTTTAACGTTTTTTAACAAGTTTATCTAATATATATATATTTTTATTTTTTATACTTTTCTTTATTCGTTTTCTTTTTAAAATTCTTTTCTTTCTTTCCTTTTTTTTTCTTTCTTTCTGAACCTCTTTTTATCCCCTTTCTCCCCCCTCACGATTTTGGATCTCTTCTAATTTGGTTAAAGCATATTTTCCTGGGGTTGTTGTGACCCTTTTAGTATTTTAGTTGCTCCTTCATATACTCTTATCTGGACAAAATGACAAGGCGGAAAAATTCACCACCAAAAAAAGAACAAGAGGCAGAACCGAAGGCTAGGGACATAATCAATACAGACATTGGTAATATGTCAGATCTAGAGTTCAGAATGACAATTCTCTAGGTTGTAGCCGGGCTTGAAAAAGGCATGGAAGATATTAGAGAAACCCTCTCGGGAGATATAAAAGCCGTCTCTGGAGAAATAAAAGAACTAAAATCTAACAAAGTAGAAATCAAAAAACCTATTAATGAGGTGCAATCAAAAATGGAGGCTCTCACTGCTAGGATAAATGAGGCAGAAGAAAGAATTAGCAATACAGAAGACCAAATGATAGAGAATAAAGAAGCTGAGCAAAAAAGGGACAAACAGCTACTGGACCACGAGGGGAGAATTCGAGAGATAAGTGACACCATAAGACGAAACAACATTAGAATAATTGGGATTCCAGAAGAAGAAGAGAGAGAGAGAGGAGCAGAAGGTATACTGGAGAGAATTATTGGGGAGAATTTCCTCAATAAGGCAAAGGGAACAAGCATCAAAATTCAGGAGGTTCAGAGAACGTCCCTCAAAATCAATAAGAATAGGCCCACACCCCGTCACCTAATAGTAAAATCTACAAGCCTTAGTGACAAAGAGAAAATCCTGAAAGCAGCCTGGGAAAAGAAGTCTGTAACATACAATGGTAAAAATATTAGATAGGCAGCAGACTTATCCACAGAGACCTGGCAGGGCAGAAAGAGTTAATATGATATATTCAGAGCACTAAATGAGAAAAACATGCAGCCAAGAATACTATATCCAGCAAGGCTATCACTGAAAATAGAAGGAGAGATTAAAAGCTTCCAGGACAAACAAAAACTGAAAGAATTTGCAAACACCAAACCAGCTCTACAGGAAATTCTGAAAGGGGTCCTCTAAGCAAAGAGAGAGCCTACAAGTGGTAGATGAGAAAGGAACAGAGACAACGTACAGGAACAGTCACCTTACAAGCAATACAATGGCACTAAATTCGTATCTCTCAATACTTACCCTGAATGTTAATGGGCTAAATGCCCCAATCAAAAGACACAGGGTATCAGAATGGATAAAAAAACAAAACCTATCTATATGTTGCCTACAAGAAACACATTTTAAGCCCGAAGACGCCTCCAGATTTAAAGTGAGGGGGTGGAAAAGAATTTACCATGCTAATGGACATCAGAAGAAAGCAGGAGTGGCAATCCTCATATCAGATCAATTAGATTTTAAGCCAAAGACTATAATAAGAGATGAGGAAGGACACTATATCATCCTCAAAGGGTCTGTCCAACAAGAAGATCTAACAATTTTAAATGTCTGCCCCCAACATGGGAGCAGCCAACTATATAAACCAATTAATAACAAAATCAAAAAAACACATCAACAATAATACAATAATAGTAGGGGACTTTAACACTCCCCTCACTGAAATGGACAGATCATCCAAGCAAAAGATCAACAAGGAAATAAAGGCCTTAAATGACACACTGGACCAGATGGACATCACAGATATATTCAGAACATTTCATCCCAAAGCAACAGAATACACATTCTTCTCTAGTGCACATGGAACATTCTCCAGAATACATCACATCCTCGGTCCTAAATCAGGGCTCAACCGGTATCAAAAGATTGGGATCATTCCCTGCATATTTTCAGACCACAATGCTCTGAAGCTAGAACTCAACCACAAGAGGAAGTTTGGAAAGAACCCAAATACATGGAGAATAAACAGCATTCTTCTAATGAATGAATGGGTCAACCAGGAAATTAAAGAAAAATTGAAAAAATTCATGGAAACAAATGATATTGAAAACACAACGGTTCAAAATCTGTGGGACACACAAAGGCAATCCTGAGAGGAAAATATATAGCAGTACAAGCCTTTCTCAAGAAACAAGAAAGGTCTCAGGTACACAACCTAACCCTCCACCTAAAGGAGCTGGAGAAAGAGCAAGAAAGAAACCCTAAACCCAGCAGGAGAAGAGAAATCATAAAGATCAGAGCAGAAATCAATGAAAAGGAAACAACAACAACAACAACAAAAAAACAATAGAACAAATCAATGAAACTAGGAGCTGGTTCTTTGAAAGAATTAATAAAATTGATAAAACCCTGGCCCGACTTATCAAAAAGAAAAGAGAAAGGACCCAAATAAATAAAATCATGAATGAAAGAGGAGAGATCACAGCTAACACCAAAGAAATACAAACAATTATAAGAACATACTATGAGCAACTCTACGCCAACAAATTAGACAATCTGGAAGAAATGGATGCATTCCTAGAAACATATAAACGACCACAACTGAACCAGGAAGAAATAGAAAGCCTGAAAAGACCCATAACTAGTAAGGAGATTGAAAGAGTCATTAAAAATCTCCAAACAAACAAAAGCCCAGGGCCAGATGGCTTCCCAGGGGAATTCTACCAAACATTTAAAGAAGACCTAATTCCTATTCTCCTGAAACTGTTCCAAAAAATAGAAATGGAAGGAAAACATCAAAACTCATTATGAGGCCAGCATCACCTTGATCCCCAAACCAGACAAGGATCCCATCAAAAAAGAGAGCTATAGACCAATATCCTTGATGAACATAGATGCAAAAATTCTCACCAAAATACTAGCTAATAGGATTCAACAGTACATTAAAAGGATTATTCACCACGACCAAGTGGGATTTATTCCAGGGCTTCAAGGTTGGTTCAACATCCGCAAATCAGTCAATGTGATACAACACATCAATAAAAGAAAGAACAAGAACCATATGATACTCTCAGTAGATGCTGAAAAAGCATTTGACAAAGTACAGCATCCCTTCCTGACCAAAACTCTTCAAAGTGTAGGGATAGAGCGCACATACCTCAATATCATCAAAGTCGTCTATGAAAAACCCACTGCAAATATCATTCTCAATGGAGAAAAACTGAAAGCTTTTCTGCTAAGGTCAGGAACACGGCAGGAATGTCCATTATCACCAGTGCTATTCAACATAGTACTAGAAGTCCTAGCCTCAGCAATCAGACAACAACAGGAAATTAAAGGCATCCAAATTGGCAAAGAAGAAGTAAAACTATCACTCTTCGCAGATGATATGATACTATATGTGGAAAACCCAAAAGACTCCACTCCAAAACTGCTAGAACTTATACAGGAATTCAGTAAAGTGTCAGGATATAAAATCAATGCACAGAAATCAGTTGCATTTCTCTACACCAACAACAAGACAGAAGAAAGAGAAATTAAGGAGTCAATCCCATTTACAATTGCACCCAAAACCATAAGATACCTAGGAATAAACCTAACCAAGGAGGCACAGAATCTATACTCAGAAAACTATAAAGTACTCATGAAAGAAATTGAGTAAGATACAAAGAAATGGAAAAATGTTCGATGCTCATGGAGTGGAAGAATAAATATTGTGAAAATGTCTATGCTACCTAAAGCAATCTACACATTTAATGCAATTCCTATCAAAGTACCATCTCTCTTATTCAAATAAATGGAACAAATAATGCTAAAATTTATATGGAACCAGAAAAGACCTCGAATAGCCAAAGGAATATTGAAAAAAAAAGCCAAAGTTGGTCGCATCACAATATCAGACTTCAAGCTCTATTACAAAGCTGTCATCATCAAGACAGCGTGGCACTGGCACAAAAACAGACACATAGATCAATGGAACAGAATAGAGAGCCCAAAAATAGACCCTCAACTCTATGGTCAACTAATCTTCGACAAAGCAGGAAAGAATGTCCAATGGCAAAAAGACAGCCTCTTCAATAAATGGTGTTGGGAAAATTGGACAGCCACATGCAGAAAAATGAAATTGGACCATTTCCTTACACCACACACAAAAATAGACTCAAAATGGATGAAGGACCTCAGTGTGAGAAAGGACTCCATCAAAATCCTTGAGGAGAGCACAGGCAGCAACCTCTTCGACCTCAACCGCAGCAACATCTTCTTGGGAACATCGCCAAAGGCAAGGGAAGCAAGGGCAAAAATGAACTATCGGGATTTTATCAAGATCAAAAGCTTTTGCACAGCAAAGGAAAGAGTTAACAAAACCAAAAGACAACTGACAGAATGGGAGAAGATATTTGCAAACGACATATCAGATAAAGGGCTAGTGTCCAAAATCTATAAAGAACTTAGCAAATTCAACACCCAAAGAACAAATAATCCAATCAAGAAATGAGCAGAGGACATGAACAGACATTTCTACAAAGAAGACATCCAGATGGCCAACAGACACATGAAAAACATGCATATGGCAATGACTCTTAGATACAACATGAGGCAAAATCCATGAAACAACTGGTAAACTGGACTTAATTAAAAACATCTGATTTACAAAATACACTATCAAGAGAATGAGAAGTCAAGTCAAAGACTGGGAGAAATGTGTACAAAAGATATATCCAAAATATACAAACAAATAAGAAATCAGGACACTGAGGTGACTCAGTCAGTCAAGCATCTGACTCTTGATTTCCATTCAGGTCATGAGATCCAGCCTCATGTTGTACTCCCCACTGGGCATGGGGCCTAATTAGGATTCTCTCTCCCCCTCTCCCTATACCCATCCCCTCTTGCTCACACTCTCTTTCTCCCTCTTAAAAATAAAGAAAGAAAGAAAGAGAGAGAGAGAAAGAAAGAAAGAAAGAAAGAGAGAGAAAAACTCAGCAATAAAGCAACCTGATTAAAAAATGGGTCAAAGACCTCAACAGACACTTCAAAAAAAGATATACAGATGGCAAATATATGAAAAGATGCTCTATACCACAGTTTATTAGGGAAATGCAAATTAAAATGAGACACCACTACAAACCTATTAGAATGGTCAAAAATCAGGAACATTGACAATAGCCAAGTTCTAACAAAGAAGTGGTGGGAATGCAAATTGTACAGACACTTTAGAAAACAGTTTGGTGGTTTCTTTTACTATATGCACTCTTGCTATACAATCCAGCTATTGCATTCCTTATTACCCAAAGGGGTTGAAAATTTATGTGCACGTGAAAACCTATACACAGATGGTTAGAGCAGTTTTATTCATAATTTCCAAAACTTGAAAACAACCACATCATTCAGTAGATGAATGGAAAGATAAAATGTGGTACAGCCAGACAATGGAATATTATTCAGCACTTTAAAAAAGACTATAAAACTAGGAAAAGACATGAGGGAACTTTAAATGCATACTTGTTAAGTGAAAGAAACCAATTTAAAAGGTCACATACTATATCATTCCAATTATACATCATTCTGAAAAAGCAAAATTATTGAGACAGTAAAAAGATCAGTGATTACCAGAACATGTAATGGGGATGGAGGAGGTGTGGATAAACAAGCAGAGCCCAGAGGATTTTTATGATATTGAAAACACTCTGTATGATACCATAATGATAGATACAGGTCATTACACACTTGTTCAACCCATAGAATATTCAATACCAAGAGTGAACCATAATGGGAATAGAAGACTATATTATGGTGTGTCCAAGTAGATTCATCTCATGTAAAAAATACATCACTCTGGTGGTAGATGTTGATAATGGCAAAGTCTATGTATGTGTAGAGCACAGTATATGGGAAATCTCCATAATTCTCCTCAATGGTGCTGTGCAACTATCTACAACTATTCTAAAAAGCCAAAATTTTTAATTTACAAATCTTTTGCTGACAACAAAATGAGCAGTTACTGAATACTGTTGACCTTTGAACAATACAGATGTTAAGGGTTTCAATGCCACAGTCAAAAATCCAAGTATAACTTTGACTCCCCCCAAAACTCAACTACTAATAGCCTACTGTTGGATAGAAGTCTTACCACTAACATAAACTGTACATTAACATAGATGTTGTATATTTTATGTACTATATACAGAATTATCATAATAAAATAAACTAGAGAAAAGAAAATGTAAAGAAAAACCTAGCTGAGAAAATATATTTACAGTAATGTACAGTATTTACTAAAATAGTCTGCCTATAAGTAGGCCCATACACTTTTGCAAAGCTCCAGTGCTAGGAAAATATAGCACATAGAATTCATGGCTTTTCCCTCATGATTCCTTAGTCTTTAAAAGTTAATTTTTAAAATCTTTATTTTACTCTTTCTCTATTTCTTTTTTTTTTTTTTAGTTTTTTCTCTTTCCTTTTTCAACCAAATTCTTAACAATTACTTTATTTTTTTTAATTTTCATTTTTACAATTATATTTCATCCCTTCACTGTATTTACACTCCCTTCACTGTATGTGTGTGTGCACGCATGCGCACACACATGCACAGATATATGTGTGTCTTTCTTTAAAATTTTGGGAGGCAGTTTCTTCTAGTAGACCAAAATACACCAAAAATCTAGTATGTGACTCTTTTCTCTCACCAACCTGATCATATTCTTCTCCTTCTTCTTCTTTTTTTTCCCTCCCCCCTTCCCCCTAGTTTTGGGTGTCTTTTGATTTTATTAGTGTATATTTTTCTGGGGTCATTGTTACCTTTGTAGCATTTTGTTCTCTTGTTCATATATTCTTCTCCAGACAAAATGGCAAAATAGAGAAACTCACCTCAAAAAAAAAAAAAAAGAACAAGAGGCAATACTGACTGCCACAGAGCTAATCAACATGGACATTAGTAAAATGTCAGCACTAGAGTTCAGAAAGACAATTATAAAGATACCAGGTGGGGTTGAAAAAAGCAAAGAAGATATGAGAGAATCCCTTTCTGTAGAAATAAAATCTAACAAAGTCAAAATCAAAAAGGCCATTAATGAGGTACAATAAAAAATAGAGGCTCTAATTGCTAGGATAAATGAGGCAGAAGAAAGAATTAGTGATATAGAAGACCAAATGATGAAAAATAAAGAAGCTGAGAAGAGAGAAACAACTATTGGATAACGAGGGGGAGAATTCAATAACTAATACCATAAAGTGAAACAGTATGAGAATATTTTGGGATCCCAGAAGAAGAAGAAAGAGAGAGAGAGAGACAGAAGGTATACTGGAGCAAATCACAGCAAAGAACATCCTTAATTTGGGGAAGTAAATGGCATCAAAATCCAGCAGGCACAGAGAACTACCTTCAAAATCAATAAAAATAGGCCAACACCCTGACATCTAATAGTCAAACTTAAAATTTTGGAGACAAAGACAAAGTCTTGAAAACAGCTTGGGGTAAGAGGTCTGTAACCTAAAATGGTAAAAGCACTAGATTGGCAGACCTATCAATAGAGATCTGGCAGGCCAAAAAGGACTGGCATGATATATTCACGGTTCTAAATTGAGAAAAATATGCATCCAAGAATACTATATCCAGCTAGGCTATAATTGAAAATAGGAGAGATAAAAAGCTGCCAGGACAAACAGAAACTGAAAGAATTCACAATCACCAAACTAACCCTACAAGAAATATTTAAAGGGGTCCTCTAAGCAAAGAGAGAGACTAAAAGTAACAGACCAGAAAGGAAAGAGAGAATATGCAGTAACAGTCACCTTACAGATAATACAGTGGCTCTAACTTCGTATCATTCAGTAGTTACCCTGAATGTAAATGGGCTAAATGCCCCAATCAGAACCCAGGGTATCAGATTGTATAAAAAAACAAGACCCATCAATATGCTGTCTGCAAGAGACTCATTTTAGACCCAAAGACACCTCCAGATTGAAAGTGAGGGGTTAGAAAACCATGTACTATTCTAATGGAAAATAAAGTTGTGGTGGCAATCCTTATATCAGACAAATTAGATTTTAAACCAAAGACTATACTATGAGATGAGGAAGGACACTATACTATACTTAAAGGGTCTATCCAACAAGAAGATCTAACAATTTTAAATATTTATATCCCTAACTTGGGAGCAGCCAATTATATAAGCCAATTAATAATAAAATCAAAGAAACATATCAATAAAACAATAGTAGGGGACTTTAATACCCCCCTCATCACAATGGACAGATCATCTAAGCAAAAGATCAAGAAGGAAATAAAGGCTTTAAATGGCACAGTGGACCAGATGGACTTCACAGATATATTCAGAACATCAGAACATTCCATCCCAAAGCAATAGGATACACATTCTTTCCCAGTCCACAATAGATCAGATCCTGGGCCACAGATCAGGTCTCAACCAGTACCAAAAGATTAGATCATTCCCTGCATATTTTCAGACCACAGTGCTTTCAAATTTGAACTCAATCAAAAGAGGAAAGTTGGAAAGAACTCAAATACATGGAGACAAAAGAGCATCCTACTAAAGAATGAATGGGTCAACCATGAAATTAAAGAAGAATTTTTTAATAATAATGGAAACAAATGAAAATGAAAACAGAACTGTTCAAAATCTTTCAGATGCAGCAAAGGCAGTCCTCAGGGAAAGTGTATAGCAATACACACATTTCTCAAGAAATAAGAAAAGTATCAAATACACAACCTAACCCTACACATATAGGAGCTGGATAAAGAACAGCAAAGAAAGCCTAAACCCAGCAGGAGAAGAGAAATAATAAATAGCAGAGCAGAAATCAATGAAATATAAATCAAAAGAACAGTAGAACAGATCAACGAAACTAGGAGCTGGTTCTTTGGAAGAAAATAAGACTGATAAACCCCTGGTCAGACTTATCAAAAAGAAAAGAGAAAGAAACTAAATAAATAAAATTATGAATGAAAGAGGAGAGATCAAAGCCTATAAGAAAGAAATACAAACAATTATAAGAACATATAATGAGCAACCATATGCCAACAATTCGACAATTAGGAAGAAAAGGGTGCATTCCTAGAGATTTATAAACAACCAAAACTGAACCAGGAAGAAATAGAAAACCTGAACAGACCCATAACCAGGAAGGAAATTGCAAGTAATCAAAAATCTCCCAACGAACAAGAGCCCAGGGCCAGATGATTTCCCAGAAGAATTGTACCAAACATTTAAAGAAGAATTAATACCAATTCTTCTGAGACTGTTCTAAAAAACAGAAATGGAAGGAAAACTTCCACATTCATTTTATGAGGTCAGTATTACCTTGATACCAAAACCAGACAAAGTCCACATGAAAAAGGGGAATTACAGGCCAATATCCCTTATGAGCATGGATGTAAAAACTCTCACCAAAATACTAGTCAACAGGATCCAATAGTACATTAAAAGGATTATTCACCCCAACCAAGTGGGATTTATTCCTGGGCTACAAGATTGGTTCAACACCCACAAATCAATCAATTTGATACATTAATAAAAAAAAAGAACAAGAACCATATGATACTCTCAAGAGATGCTGACAAGGCTTTTGACAAATACAGCATCCATTCTTGATCAAAACTCTTCAGTGTGGCGATAGAGGCTACATACTTCAATATCATAAAAAACACCTACAGAAAACCCACAGCAAATATCATTGTCAATGGATATGCTATTCAACATAGTACTAGAAATCCTAGCCTCAGCATCCAGACAATAAAAAGAAATAAAAGGCATCCAAATCAGCAAAGAAGAAGTCAAACTATCACTCTTGCAGATAATATGATACTTTAAGTGGAAAACCCAAAAGATTCCACCTAAAAACTGCTAAAACTCATACAAGAATTCAGTAAAGTGGCAGGACATAAAATCAATGCACAGAAATCAGATGCATTTATATATACCAACAAGACAGAAGAAAAGAGAGATTAAGAAGAATTGCACCCAAAACATAAGATACCTAGGAATAAATCTAACTAAAGAGACAAATAATGTACTCAGAAAACTACAGAATACTCATTAAAGAAATTGAGGAAGACCCAAAGAAATGGAAAAATGTTCCACTCTCATGGATTTTAAGAACAAATATTATTAAAATGTCTATGCTACCTAGAGCGATCTACACATTTAATGAAATTCTTATCAAAATACCATCAGCTTTTTTTCACAGAGGTGGAACAAATGTTATAATTTGTATGGAACCACAAGAGAACCCAAATAGCTAGAGGAATGTTGAAAAAAGAAAATCAAAGCTGGTAGCATCACAATTTCAGATTTCAAGCTGTATTACAAAGCTGTCATCATCAGGACAGTATGGTAGTGGCCCAAAAACAGAACATAGATCAATGGAACAGAGTAGAGAGCCCAGAAATGGATACTCTGGTCAACTAATCTTTGTGACAAAGCAGGGAAGAATATCCAATGGAAAAAAGACAGCATTTTCAACAAATAGTTGGGAAAATTGGACCGTGACAGGCAGAAGAATGGAACTGGACCATTTCTTTATACCACACACAAGAATAGATTCAAAATGGATGAAAAACCTGAATGTGAGACAGGGATCCATCAAAATCCTTGAGAAGAATGCAGGCAGCAACCTCTTTGACCTCAGCCACAGCAACTTCTTCCTAGACATATTGCCAAAGACAAGAGAAGCAAGGGCAAAATGAACTATTGGGACTTCATCAAGAGAAAAAGTTTTTGCACAGCAAAGGAAACAATCAACAAAACCAAAAGGCAACCTAGAGAATGGGAGAAGATACTTGCAAATGACATATGAGATAAAGCACTAGTATCCAAAATCTATAAAGAAGTTATCAAACTCAACACCCAAAGAACAATAATCCAATCAAGAAATGGGCAGAAGACATGAAGACACATTTCTGCAAAGAAGACATCCAGATGGTCAACAGACACATGAAAAAGTGCTCCACATCACTTGGCATCAGGGAAATACAAATCAAAACCACAATGAGATACCACCTCACACCAGTCAGAATGGCTAAAATTAACAAGTCAGGAAATGACAGATGTTGGCGAGGATGTGGAGAAAAGGGAACCCTCCTACACTGTTGGTGGGAATGCAAGCTGGTGCAGCCACTCTGGAAAACAGCTTGGAGGTTCCTCAAAATGTTGAAAATAGAGCTACCCTATGACCTAGCAATTGCACTACTGGGTATCTAAAGATCCAAAAGTAGTGATTCAAAGGACACATGCACCCGAATGTTTATAGCAGCAATGTCCACAATAGCCAAATTATGGAAAGAGCCTAGATGTCTATCGGCAGATGAATGGATAAAAAAAATGTGGTGTATAAATATACACAATGGAATATTATCCAGTCATCAAAAAATGAAATCTTGCCATTTCCAAAAATGTGGATGGAACTAGAGGTTATTATGCTAACCAAAATAAGTCAATCAGAGAAAGACAATTACCATATGATCTTGCTGATATATGGAATTTGAGAAACAAGGCAGAAGATCACGGATGGAGAGAGGAAAAAAATGAATCTGGACGAAACCAGAGAGGGAGAAAAACTATAAGAGACTCTTAATCTCAGGAAACAAACTAAGGGTTGCTGGAGCGGAGTTGGGTAGGAAGGATGGGTGGCTGGGTGATGGACATTGGGGAGGGTATGTGCTATGGTGAGTGCTGTGAATTGAGTAAGACTGATGAATCACAGATTTGTACCCCTGAAACAAATAATACATTATATGTTAATAAAAAAGAAAAAAAGAAACAGTTCAACAAACAGCCCCACTGACATAAAGAACATAAACTGTAGATTTAAAAAATGCCTGGGGTATATGGGAAGGGGATTTATTTACTAATCTCAGAGCTTGTGCTGGAGGGGCAGGAATCTTTAGGAGACCTCTCCAGGAACAAAGGATTAGCAGATGCTATTCCCCTCTTCCCCCATGCCGCAGCTTAGACACACAGACACCTGCAGGAAACAGCTTAGCACCAATACTTTCCATCTAACTTATTAACATTGCACACTCTGCCCCCAATTTTCCTAAGGATCTACCCTACCTCTAATACTCTCTTGGTCAGAGCCCATCCAAAGTGATAATACAAGCCTGGCAGGATATAAGGAGGCCCCACAGGGGAGAGCACAATACCAAAGTGATTCCTGTTCCAGGGGAGGGAAAAATTACTACATATACCAGTCCCACTACTGCTGAGCAGTGGACTGGAAGTAAACATCCAATCTACTGCAGGCTCCATTCAACAACAAAGTCTTCTCAGGAGAAAGCACAAGGAAGGTGCCTTGTCTCACTCAACTAAAGCCTAAGGTAATCCCAGACTGGCTCACTAACAACACGAGGACCAAATCCTGCCCACAACAGGCAAAGAAAGCCATTTTAGACAAGGAGGTTCAAGGCAAAAGTGGTTCAGACACAACAGAAGAGCCCAGGCAACACACACAGGAGACAGCTCTGAAAAGCCTGGTTCTGGTGAATAGAGGACATTGTACTGTGCTACTATAGGACCTCTTTCTGCGTAAGTCCACTACTTTCAGGAGAAGGAAACATAACTAGCATTCTAACACAGAGAAACAGACACAGAAAGTTAGACAGAATGAGGAGACAAGGAATATGTCTCAAAATTAAAGAGCATGAAAAATCACTAGAGAGCCAAATGAAACATAAATAAGTAATAATCCTAATAGAGAGACTTAATGGTCATAAAGATACTCACACTGGACTTGAGAAAAGAATGGAGGACCTCAGAGAGACCCTAAACAAGCAGACAGCAAACATAAAATAGAACCAATCAGACAGGGAAAACTCAATAACTGAAATTTAAAATATACTAGAAGGAACAAATAATAGACTACAGAAAATAGAAAAAGAGATCAGCAACTTGGAGAACAGAGTAATGGAAAGTAATCAAGCTAAAAAGGACAGAGAAAAAAGACTAATAAAAATAAAAATAGATTAAGAGAACTCAAAAACACCATCAAGTAAATAACATTTGCATTATACGGAACCCAGAAGGAAGACAGAAAAGAGGACAGAAGATTTATGTGAAATAATTATATCTGACAATTCCTGAATCTTGGGAAGGAAATAGAAATCCAGATCCAGGAGGCAGAGTGTCCACAACAAAATCAACCCAAGAAGGTCCACACCAAGATATATAGTAAATAAAATGGCAAAAAAAATAGTGATAAAGAGAGAATTCTGAAATCAGCAAGGGGAAAAAAGCAAATAGTTACATACAAGGGAAACCCCATAAGTCTATCAGCTGATTTTTCAACAGAAATTTGGCAGGTTGGAAGAAAGAGGTATTATACATTCAAAGTTCTGGGGGTGGGGGAGACACCAATCTGCAACCAAGAATACTCTATCCATCAAGGCTATCATTCAGAATAGAAAGAGACATAAAGAGTTTCCCAGACAAACAAGTTAAAAGAGTCTATGACCACTAAATCAAATCCTACAAGAAATCTTAAAGAAATTTTTCTACTTTTTGTTCTCATCATAAAAAGATGAAAAGTAGGAACAGGAGGGCAATAAAATTAAGTATATATATATAAAGTGGTCAAGGCATTCAGAAAATATAAGGATGTAATATATGACAGCATATATCAAATATGTGGGAGGTAAAGAATGGGCTCAAATGCACGTGATCATCAACTTAATATAGACTGCTATATATATGAGATGTTATATACAAACCTAATGGTAATCACAAATCAAAAACCAGGAATAGACATGCAAAAATTTAAAGAGAAAGTAATCCAAGTATATCACTAAAAAAGCCAGCAAATCATGAGAGAAGAGAGTAAGAAAAGAAAGGAACTTTGCAGAACTAAAAAAAAACAACAACAACAACAACAGAAACAAAAACATAAAACATGTACCAAAATGGCAATAAGCACTACCTATTAGTAATTACTTTAAATGTGAATGAATTAAATGCTCTAATAAAAAGACAAAGGGGGGGAAAAAAAGACAAAGAGTTCCAGAATGACAAAAAAAGCAAGACCCACTATATGCTGCCTATAAAAGACTCATTTTAGACCTAGATCCATGCAGATTGAAAGTAAAGGAATTGAGACACATTTATGTAAGTAAAAAGAAAGCATGGTTAGCAACACTTACATAGGACAAAATAGACACTAAAACAAAGTCTGTAAAAAGAGACAAAGAGGGATACTGTATAATCATAAAGGCAATGATCCAGCAAGAAGATATAACAATTATAAATATTTCTGCACCCAACATGGGAGCACCCAAATACATAAAGCAGTTAGTAGCAAGCATAAAAGAAGTAATCAATAGTAATATAATAAGAGTAGGGTATTTTAACACCCCACTCACATCAATGGATAGATCATCCAAACAGAAAATCAACAAGGAAACACTGGCTTTGAATGACACATGGGACAAGATGGATCTAACATTCCATTCCATCCTGAAACAGTGCAGTACACATTCAGGTACACAAAGGACACTCTCCATAACAGATCACATACTAGGCCACAAAACAAGTCTTGACAAATTCAAAAAAGTCATACCATGCATCTTTTTCACAATGATATAAAACCAAAAATCAATGACAAGAAAAAAAATCTAGAAAAACAATGAATACATGGAGGTCAAATAATCCTACTAAAAAATGAAAGGGTCAATCAGGGAATCAAAGAGGAAATCAAACAATACATGGAGACAAATGAAAATGAAAGCAAAAGCTCCAAAATCTTTGGGATGCAGCAAAAGTTGTTCTAAGAGGGAATTCTATAGCAATTCAGGCCTACCTCAAGAAGAAACATTTCAAATAAAGGGGATTAAAAGTGTACTTACAATGATGAGAAATGTGTAGGATTGCTGAATCATAATATTGTACACTTGAAATACAACATGGTATATTAACTATACTGGAATTAAAAAAGAAAACATGTTTTTCATTGGTCACCTGTATAAGATATTGTTATAGATTTATATATATATATATATATATATATATATATACACACACATTATTTACATATAATTGGTATGTGTGAATATATCACAAACAAGGTAAATAACAAGATGAGGAAATGAATTCAATCAATAGATGCCTATGTTGAGTGACCTGTTCTGTGTTATATGATCTGAAGGATAACTATAAAGGGCCAGATGTCTAGATTGTCTTGCCCTTAGAGTTAGTTTTTAAACAGGAGGCTGAATAGAACTTTGGTTGAACATCTATAGTCCCAGCCTTAAAGTACCTTAAGAGTGCTAGTGAGGATAGAAGGTATAACAACTGAGTCAGAGATGCTCAAATGGACAGATAGGATGTCAAAAACTGTGTCTGAATGGGGCCAGCTCTTGCATATGGGGAGTAGTCACTGAGTGATTTGAGGAGACTCCCCTCTTTTACCATTTAAAATTCCTTCTATAGAGTAACTACTTCAGTTAACATAAAAAAATTCAGGAGATTACAAAAGCCCTCTAATATACAGTTTTCAACCTCTTAAAGACTATTTTCTCCTGGTGAACACGAAACATCCCTCATTCAATGGTGTTTAACACTTAAAAATAAACATGAACAAAAAAATTTTTAAAAGTAAATTGAGCAGAAAATTTCAGAATACTTATCATTATTGTCTGAAACCTAATACATTTTCATACATACATGAGAGTGTGTGTGTGTGAGAGACAGAGTCTCACAATAGTGAGAAAAGACACTAAATGTACTTTCTACTTTAGTCTGTAGTCAAAATGTTTTAAAGGACATTTGCCAATTATATATCCTAAATATTTTTTAAAGATTTTATTTATCTGTCAGGGACAGACACAGTGAGAGAGGGAACAGAAGCAGAAGCAGAGGGAGAGGGAGAAGCAGACTCGTCACTGAGCTGAGTGCCTGATGTGGGGCTCAATCCCGGGACCTTGGGATATGACCTGAGCTGAAGGCAGATGCTTAACAACTGAGCCACCCAAGTGCCCCTATATCTCCTAAATATTGAATCCACCTATTCCCTTCCTTTCATTTAAATTTCTACTCCCTTATATCAACATCTCTTGAAATTTTCACATATTTCCTAATTGTTCTCTCTGTCCCATGTCTGTCCATTTATAATACACCTTCTATACTTCTAGAGTCCTGATTTTCAAGAAAAGCAAAAATCCTAGAATGCGTAACCCTTATGATTACTTTTGCTTTTGTTTTTTTCTCATTGACCTTAAGATTGAGTACTTAATATGGTGTATAATCACCTCAAGTTCTAAACACTTCTTAACTCTCCCTCATATATGATCTGGTTACATTGAGCTATTTTCAATTGACCAAACATGCTCTTCTGCTTTTTCAAGACCATTCTGTTAAAAATAGAAAATAGCTGATAATCTTTATTTGCTATTTTACTATTGCAACTTCCTAGAACATTCTCCTTACTAATAGCATTTTCCTCCTTTCATTAATACTCATGCTTCATATTCAGAAAATTTGTTACATCTTCCTGTTTTTTCCGGGGCATTTTTAAAATTTCCATTCCTTCTAGGATTTGATGGCCTCTCTAGAGCTTCTAAAAAACTCTTATGATACAAAAGGAGATTTAGAAAAAAGATGTTCCCTATGTATTCACACTTTTGTGAGTACATGACTTGGGGGAGGAAACAACATTCTTAGGCAATGAATACCGTTCCCAATCTCTCTCTTTCTCCCTCATACACAGTCCCCTACACACCTGATGGCATATGATCCTGACTTTATTACCCCTACATAATGACCAACAGTTGCTTCTTTGTCTGTCTGTCTGACTAAATGATAAAACCCTTGAGGGGAAAAGTTTTATTAAGCCTTGTTCATTTTTTTTTTTTATTGCCACTACCACAGTTCTTGGTACAATGCAGATTCTCACGCCTTCCTTCAAAAAATACCAACTGAGCACCTTCTGTGTGCTAGCTAGCTAGTGTTCTAGACACTGATTACAAGATTGAAGAAAATTGTCAAAATCTTTACAACTAGTGAACTTATATTCAAGTGGAGGTTGTGAAGAAAAAGTACATCCTTTGTTATTCAAATCAAGGTTAAAAGGCTTAATAGACCTGATATACATCGAGGAGCAGCTACAGACCAGGTAATTTCCTGAGACAAAGCATGTTTGAAGTTTATATAAGGCAAAGAAGAAAGTGTGTTTTATTGTTATTTGGATCAAGTTGCAGTTCTTTTGTGTATAAATACTGGACGAATTCAGATTACTCCAGCTTTGTGGCTTGGGGACACAATTATTACAATCTCAAAACAATTGGGATTATAACAATCTCAAAACAGTTCCTCTGAGACCTTTGTAAATCTTGCAGTTTGTCTCTTCATCAAGGATTCAGGGAAGACACAGGTAGAAAAAAGAAAGGGCTTGGGTTGTGGGAAAAGGGAGAGGAGGTATGCCTGACTGTCAAATAAATAAATAAAATCTTAAAAAAAAAAAAAAAAGATTGACAGAGAGAGAGAGATCCCAGGACCCTAGGATCATGACCTGAGCTGAAAGCAGTTGCTTCAGCTAGAGCCACCGAGGGGCCTCTAGAAAGGATATTTAAACTTTTTTTTCCCCCTGATTGTTTTACAAAATTGAATTTCCATGCTAAATGTCTTATAAAATTTGTTCATTTAATACAACTACTGCATGAGGAGGGTTACAGATGAGAAGACTGAGTCACAGAGAGGTTAATTAACTTGTCCAGGGTTAGGTATCTAGAAGGTTGCAGATGCAGGCTTCTAGGCAATCTATGTTCCAATTCACTACAATTAACTGCTCCTGAATAAATAATTCTTGAATAAATGAACAGTGAGCATTTTTTCCTTAGAAGGTAGAAACAAATTGTCCTAAAATCCCACAGTGCTAGTCAGGTATTTTACTGCTAACCCACTTTTAAGAAGCTAATCTGAGCATTGCTGCATTGATTCTACTTGGTATTCATGATTTGAGGACTGATTCCAATCTCCCTAGAATTCTTCTCTAAAAGACTATCTAAGGAATGCTAATATAAATGAGAATTATTTTATATCTTACAGCTTAAAATGGAAAGCATAATACTATATAAATAAAATATTATAGATAGCACTTAATTAAACATGAAAGCAATTGTTCTTTTTTATTATATCATTAATAGACATGGAAATTTCCTACTTGAAGAAAAAAATGTTAAATGAAGTAGTGACATTTGAGTTTAACTGTAATGCAAAATATGCTTCCACATCAGTAAAATGTAAGTTAATGAGCCTAGTTCTTTCTTTCCTACTCTTAGGTCTCTCTTGAGATGTTTTAGGGTCTTCTTAGGCTGATAAGAAGATTGAGAAGAAATCATGTTCAATGCTTAGGATTTGGTGGCATGGTACCCCCTTGCACTTGTCACCCAATATGGCAGAAAATGAGGAAGAATAATCTGAAAACATAAATCCTAGTTTTTATCCTACTTGATTGATGTCACTTGGGCAACATACTTGACTTTATCTCTTTTAATAATGTTTTACAGTTATCTCAGAATGTTGAAAAATGTTCTATAAGATGTAAAAGAGCCTTATATACTCTACTAAGCTATATAATCACACACAAAAAAATATACACATACATGTAAAACTACAAAATTAACACCTGTCTTCACAATTAAAACATGACTTAAGGAATGTCTCCTAACCTCTCAGTATCTAATTGTTTTATTTATAAAATAAATGTATCTATCATCTAGTTACCACTAAAATCATATCTGAATCTAACTTTCTAGGTAAACAAGAACGAAGATCATATAATTTTGAGTATCATATTACAACAAGAGTGGCTTGGTTCACTGGGCTTCTACAAGGTTCTACCCATGTTCTCCATCAGGATCCACAGTAATTTATATCAATAATTTCTCATTATCAAATTCTCATCTGGTAACTCTCCTCATGAGTGTCAGTCATTCAAAAAAGGCAAGTCTAACATTGTCATGGAAATTCTTATACAACTTCATTTTCAGCAATAGTGAAAAGCTCAAGTTCTTCGGTAAGACATCAAACACTCCTTGTACTGTGCCTACATTTCCAATACCTTCCACTACAATTGTCTAACCTTAGTTTTGGGGGTGAAACTTTGTAGAGGCTTATAGGCCTTAGTGAAAAGATTAGGTCAATTATAAGATAGATGGAAATCGATTGGAGGGTTTTATTTCTAAGAGTGAAATAATTATTTAAATTAAAAAATCCCTTTGTTTGCTATTGGATTATAGAGAAAGTAAAAAAAAAAAAAAAAGAATAGTAGAAACAACTGAATAATCAACTTAGAATCATTGTGGTTTGTACTAAGATGGTGATAAAAGAGATGGAGAATGTAGACAGATTCAGGATACATTTTGGCAGAATACTTGATTTTATATTGAATGTAAGACAATAAATAGAGAATTGTCTTGAGTATCAGGAAAGGTGGCTGTGTCCTTTACAGAGAGAGGGAAATTAAGCAACTTCTAGATTGGCCATGTGGAGTTTGATGTGCTTATCAGACATAAAACAGAACTTTTAAGTAGGCAGTTTAAGTTCAGTGTAAATATCAAGTGAAATATTGGGTACAGAAAATCATCCGTGTGTAATATGTGTTCAGAGCCACTGAAACACTACGTAATATGGAGCACATACAGATGATGACTAGATGAAACCTCAAAACCAAGCCCTGTGGTGCCCCAAGATTTATTTCAAGAGGAGGAGACAGAACTGGTGAAGGAGACATAAAGTGACAAAGTGATAAGAAAAAGTAAATCAGAATATTCAGAGTCACAATAACTGTATTTGTTTCCTATTGGGGTTGAAAAATTACTAAAAATGTGGTGGCTTAAAATCCACAAATTTATGATTTTACATTTCTGGAAGTTAGAAGTCTAAAATGGATTGGCAGGGCTACATTCAAGGGAAGAATCTTTTTCTTGTTTTTTTAAGATTCTAGAGGCTTCCTTCAGTCATTGACTCATATCATTGCATCACTCTGACCTGTTTCTGTGGTCCCATCTTCTGAGACTCTCCTGCATGTCTCTTGTCAGGACTCTTAGGACAACACTGGTCCGACTCAGATAATCCAGGAGAATCTCCCCATTTCATGAGCCTTATTGTAATCTTATTAGCAAAGTTATTTTTACTATGTTAAGACTGAAACATGTTCACTAATTCTGAGATTAAGATATGCATACCTTGGGTCATTATTTAGTCCGTCACAGTAGCAAAGAGATTCACATATATCATAAAGAGACATTGTGGTCAACTGTGTTAAATATTGTAGCAACCTTGAGTGAAATGAAGACTGAGAAGTGAATCTTGGATTTGACAATTTACAGTTCATTGTAACTTCAACAATTACCCTTCTAGCGGTATGTTATATTAGGTTAAAATGTAACTGAGGAATGAGAAAGTGATGACAAGGAATATAGACAACTCTTTTGAGATATTCTCTAAGGAAAGGTTATAGAGAAACATAAGCCAGAAGAAAAGGTAGAGTTAAAGTAAAGCCTGTTCTAAGGATAAAAGTTACTAGATGGTATTTGTATGCATATATACATGATTGGATAAAAGTGAAACATTTTTGTTATGTGAAAGAAAAAAATAAATGCAACAAGTGGCATCCATAAGGAAAGAAAAGAAGTGTATAACTGGATAATTGGAGAGGTTTTTTTTTCTAGATGAGAGATACTTTACTTCTTCCATATACAAAAACAGGAAAGAGAAAATTTTTACAGATCAAGAATATAAAATTTGGTGATTGGAAGATAAGTGCATTCTATTTATATGCATCATCTTTTTCCAATCTATTTGAAGATGATAATTCAGCTGGGGTTTTCAAGGTGGGCTTAATTCTGAGGAGGAAGCATATTTAATAGAACAGCATTCTCAGATACTGAATGGGGAAGAGTGCTTATTTGAGAATGTGAATATCACTTTAAAAAAAGTCAGCTTAGGCATATGATTTTTCCCTCTCTAGTATGTGGTTCTCTATGCAGGCACTGATACATTTTATTTAATCAATGAATTCAACTAAAGTTGACTTTCAAACTGGAGACCATTGTGCGAGGAAAAAGAAAAAAAGAGAAAGTAAGCTAATTTTTGCAAATAAATTTTGCAAATAAATTTTGCCAATACCCATTTGTTGATCAACTCTCACATCTAATTCACAGTGAAGCCCCATCACCATATCCCAAATAAATCAAATTCATCATCTTCTATCTGCCTTCTATTTCTATAGGCTAGTCCAACCTAGCATCATGTCTTGCTTGAATTCTTTCAATAGCAACTTAATCTGACTTTTTTCTAGTCCATTTTTCATCCAGGCAAAAAAGAAATTAATAATTTCATACAGCAATCCCCTATGTCTACCATAAAATGAAAGTGTCTCAAATCATTCCTCATTATGATTAGAATAAAGACAAAAACATTTATATATGACTTTAATGCTCTACATAGTTTGATCCCCTCCTTTGAATGGAGTGTCATCCTTTTTTACCTCTTGTTATCTCAGCATTCCAGCCCCTCTGAAATCCCATTAGTTCCCCAAATACTACAAGTTTCTTCCAGGCTTTCATGACATTGTTTCTTCTATTAGAAATAAAAATTCATTTCTCTCTTTCCCTAATCAACTTTTACCTTGTTCTGAGATCTCAGTTATATTTTACCCCATAGAAGCCATTTCTATTCTTGCATATAAATTCAGTACATATAAATTATAGTACATATAAAGTAAATACATTTTCATGGAATTAGACAATTAATGGCTATCACACAACTAGATTATAAATTACATAAAAAGAGAACCAGTTTTTCAAATAATATATATAAAAATTATACTATTTATATATTATATATGACTCATATTTATATATTATACATATAACACATAATTTTATCTATGATTTTACATAGTTATAGATTTTATACACACATATATTTTTTCCTATTTCTTGATCCCTACACATCTGTTATAGAATATATCCTGGAACTAAATAGAAAAAAATAAGGAATTATGAAAGTCCAGAAGGAAACAAAAGCTGAATTTTAAAAAGTCTGTTTATTTTTTAATTTAACAAGTAATATTTCACTTTTCTGTATATATAATACTTCAAATATATAGGACTACCTTCTCAACAAGCATTAGAATTTTGTCACTTTGTACAAGAATCATTTCTAAATTTAAGTGTTCTGTTAAATAGAATACAATGATGGTTTTAAAATACAGAATATCTAAAAAAAATTAAGAACAGATGTTGGTGACAATTTTCAAGAAAAAAATAAGTTGATTTCATACCTAAATTGAGAAGTTGAACAATTTTCTTCCCACTACAAACAGTTCCAAAACAATTTCATTAGAAAAAGGATAACACTTAAAATATTATATACTGTTGATATTTAATATTAATATAGATATAGACACATATCTACACATATGTGCATATATTTGCATATATGTGCATATGTATGTATGTACATAATCATATAATTTAGATATGCTTGGGAAGTATTTATTCTTTTTTTTTTAAGATTTTATTTATTTATTTGATGGGCAGAGATCACAAGTAGGCAGAGAGGCAGATAGAGAGGGGGTTGGAAGCAGGCTCCCTGCTGAGCAGAGAGCCAGATGAGATGCAGGGCTCAATCCCAGGACTCATGACCCAAGCTGAAGGCAGAGGCTTTAACCCACTGAGCCACCCAGGTGCCCCAGTAAGTATTTATTCTTAATAACAATACTTTTTTTATTTATTTTGAAAGAAGCCTTGGCAGTGGAAGAAATTGAGTGAATATTTATTCCAATTCTGCTTTTAAACAAGTCTGTTTATTCTAAGCAATATCAAACTTCTAATTTATTGAGAAGACAAGCTTTCAGCACCTCCTGGAGTTGCCACATTGTCATTCCACATCACATTTCCAATCCGTTTGCTTTTTGCCTCATGAGTTTCTAAGCAATTTTGCAAAGTCAACTGCAATACCCTCCAGCATTCTGGAATTCCCAATCAGTTAATCAGTTCATGTTTATAAACATATAACAAACTTCATGTCATATCACCAAATATATTTGAAATCATTAAGCCAACATGAAATATTACTAAATGGTTGCTCAATTAAAAAGGACACACATATCCCTTTTAAATACTTGTTTTAATCCCACAGCTTCAATTTTAATCACAATTAATGTGAAATCAGTTATATGTGTAAGAAAACTTGTCATAGCACTTTTTTTTTTCTTAGCTCAAGCCAATTGCTCTTAAGGATGTTTTGATATTTGGTTTGGTTTAGTTTAACTAAAGCCTCATTGTCTAAGAGTAAGCATGCCTCATAGTGTTCAATGAAGTGCTGACTTCTTTGATAACTAAGTGGTATGGATGCTACTAAGAGACTGCATTCTATTTAATACTTACATAGATAGCAAAAAGACCTGGGAGAAAAAGGATAAGTAAAGAAGCCCGACAGGAAGGAAGGGATTAACAGCCACATATTTCTTGATTATCATTTGCAAAACATTAATGGTTCAGTTTTTATATTTTAGTCTTCAACACACTAGCACTTTGCCAAGAACTGAAGAAATGAAATATATTTACCTGAACAGGACAGATAGCCTTGGGGGTCCACCCTTATCCTCCATATTGTTCCACTCTTATCCTTCATATTGTCCAGGGAGATTTTCCTTTCCCAGTACCTATTTCTCATCTTATCCCTGTCTGATTCCTGTATGATTTCAATTTCTGTGTAACAGATTACTCCATAATTTAGTACCAGAAGACAACAAATATTGTCTTAACAGTTTCTGAAGGTCAGGGAACTTGGGGTGACTCAGCTTGTGATTAGGTTTAGGGGCTCCCCTGGTTACAACCAAGCTCTTGACCAAGATGGAGGTTATCTGAGGTTTATCTTAGTTCAGGAGGAACTGCTTCCCGCCTCACATCTGTGGCTGCTTGCAGAAGGCTTCTTTTCTTCTGTATGTGTATCTTTCCATGGCCATAACTCTTTCCTCCACATAATTAATCACACACTCGATTATCAGAATAAAGTTTTCATTCATCCAAAATATTTGTATAGTCACCAAAAGCTATGCTGAAAAGGCAGTGTGTTGGAACTAGGTATTGTTAGGGTCTCAAGGAAGTCCATAAATAAGGAACTCCTCAAAAGTTGGTTCTGAAAAGGATGATTTTTCTGACGCTTGAACCCTCATGAAACTATCCCCATCCCATAATCAGTGACAAAAAATAATATTATTTTTAATCTTATAACACAGTTGTTTTATTTTCTAAATTGGCTAATTGAAGAAAAGAATGAAATCTCATGGCTTGATTCCTACTTTCTTAAGTCCAGAAGAAAATAACCAGAAAATTTTAGTTCCAACCTATGGTATTGTTTGTTTGTGTGTGCTCTGCCCATATAGAAATAAAGAATTCTTCTTTAGATAAAAGGTCTTTAGTCCTTTAGATAAAAGGTCTAAAACAAACAATGAAAAACTATTCAAATTCAACATTTGGCTATTTTGTGGAATTAAATTAAATTAGGCCCTAAACAATATATATTCACCATTTCATTTTTTTTTAACATTACCCAAGTTTCCTGCTCCTTTATTTCCAAATTGGGGTTTCTAGCCTTTATTTTCCCTTCAGTAAATATCTTTCTTTCTCTCTTTTAGAGAGAGAGAAAGATGAATAGATTTCCGCACATCCCATATGCATATACATCACAGAAGAAAAAATAGATATATAGCTAAATAACCCAGTAACTATAATGCAACCATTTATAATTAGAATGAACTATAATGGAATGAATTTTTAAAAGTTATGGTTAAAGGAGGAATATAACAAGATAAAGGCAGTAGATCAATCTCAAGCTCTTTAATTTTTCTCATATTTCATATCCGAAAAGCTCTCTGTCCTAACATTAATTTTTTAAAAGTGTTAAATATATCATGTAAAAATGAACATAACCACAAGAACTAAAACTAAACTATATACTTGCAGTGCAACAGAGGAAGAAGAAACAGCATGCCAGTTAAATAAAAAAATAAGATGACAGAAACATGTCCAACATACATTTGAAAATCTCACTTAAACAAAATCAGCAACAATCTGGCTTCAAGTTACATAAATGAAATATGTAAATCGAAGTTACACAGTAATCTTGAAAGCAAAAACTTGGGCACAGAACACGCCAAGTAAACTCATTCAAAATATAATTAGGATATTAGCATTACGCAAAATAAAATAAAAGCTAATAGGATTAAATAAAGAAGTTAATATACGATTAAGATATTTAAAATGATAAAAGGGGAAATTTTCAGGAAATAAGATGTCAATTTAAGATATACAAACTATCTTTTACATCAACATTTATAAACTGCCAAAAGACTTAAGATTGATTTTTCTAAAAATATAAGTATATGCACTATTTCATTGCTTAGAATGTAAAGTACTTTTTAAAGCATGACTCCAAGCCCAAAAGACCAAAGGATATGTTTAACCTAATCATGAAAAAATATTGTAAGTGGCTGCAACTTTTTCACAGTTTGCCGGTATTTATTTAGCAACTGCACTTCGTAGAATTCATCAGACAGCTATATTCATCTATAGTGAGTGAATAATGATCCCCAAAATATATAATCCCTAAAGCCTGGAACCTGTGATGTTAATATACATGGAAAAAGGAGCATTGCAGATGCGAATGCACTAAAGGAATTTGAGATGGGAGGTTATTCTGAATTATCTAGATGTGCTCTAAATTTAATCACAAGTATCCTTACATCAGAGAGATGGAGAGAGATTTGGCTAAAGAAGAGAAGGCAATGTGCCTGTGCAGACAGAGACTGAAGGTCACATGTCAAAGACCAGCAGCCAACAAAAAACCTGAAATGACACAAAACAAATTCTCCCCCAGAGCCTCTGAAAGGAGTGAATCTCTGCTAATATCTCAATTTCAGGTCCATAAGACTCAGTTCAAATCCCTTGCCTCCAGAAACTGTAAGAGAATAAATTTCAGTTGTTTTAAACTACTAAACATGAGTAATTTGTTACTAAGGCTAGAGAAACTATTCTATCACCCCAAACCTTAAAGATATGCAAATAAAAATCCTTTTTTTAGTGAAGATTTTTTTTAATAAAATTTCAAAACAAAGTGAATGTCAGCTAAAAGAAAATCAAAATAAATAAATGAAACAGGAATAGGAAAAAATACAGAAAATCAATGAAATTTGACGCTGACTTCTCTAGAAGATCAATGAAATTCACCAAATTCTAGCAAGACAGATAAGGAGAAAAAGAGAGTTATAAGATAAAAATTACCAATACTGGATATAAGAGAGGGGGCCTAACTACAGAATATATGGACATTAAATGAATTTTAAGAGAACATAATGATCAAATTTGTCACAGTAAATGTGGGTTTTCAACCCTTCCAGGAAACTTCCTGGTGTAATTACCCACATAGGAAGGGAGAGACCAAGAAAGAGGCAGTCACTCCAGGTAGACAGGTGGCAGTTTTAAAAGACAAAGGAAACTGACATGAGAGGCTTGCCTTGGGTGGCAGCAAGACAAAAGTATCACCACAGTCAGCCCACCACATCTTAAAACTTTATAAAGAGGTCCTCACTGGGTTCAGTCACATATAATGTGCAGATGTTCTTAACACCACATCACTATCTCAAGGCTGTGTCTTCAGAGCAGCTTCTGGGAATGGGATGAGCAAGTGGAGCCCACATTCCAGGGACACGACAGGGCATACAGAAGATCTGAGTTCCCCAGTGTAGCTCATGGGTCATTCAACAGTCACATCCTTTTAATGAAATTCCTCAAGACTAAATCCAACAATTAAATGAAATGGGCCAATCTCTTAGAAAATAATTATCAGAGCTTTCTCAGGAAGAAAAAGAGTCCCTGAATAGTACTACCAAAGCAAATGAAATTCTAAGAAACAACAAAAACTTCCCGAAAAGAAAACTCCAACCACAGATCACAGATGGTTTTACTGGTAAATTTTGCCAAACATTTAATACCAATTCTACACAAAAATCTTATAATAAATTTTAATAATATAAAGATAACTTTCTGAATATTGTATCTCTTCCCTCTGGCTGATGCAAATGTAATCTCCTGCATTACATACATGTTAACCTCTCACATTACAAGCCATATGTGAGCTTTGGAAATCGCCTGTCCTGTAGGTTCTTAATAATTCTTTGCTAGCCTGTGGAGTTTCTCACCACAGATGTGTGGATGAGTATTTGGGCAGAAATTAGATGTATCTCTCTGCTGATCTCCAAAGATCTCTATGCAAGCTTCCTCTTGCCTGAACCAGACATCTGACCTCTCTGAACTACAGTTTCTGTCTCTATAATACATCATCAGGACTTCTAGTTGAATTCTTTCTCCCTGCACAGTAACCTAAAAACTATCTCCATCCAGGATGAGTCTATTACCCAATGTCTGAAAAAGTGTTTATTTGTTCTACTTTTCTACTTGCTTACAGCAAGAGTTCAATTCTTGTAGTAGTTAATCCTTCATGAGTAAAGGCAGAAATCCCATTAAGTTTTTTTTTTTTAATTAATTAATTTATTTATTTATTTATTTTTTATTTCCAGCATAACAGTATTCATTATTTTTGCACCACACCCCGTGCTCCATGCAATCCGTGCCCTCTATAATACCCACCACCTGGTACCCCAACCTCCCACCCCCCGTCCCTTCAAAACCCTCAGATTGTTTTTCAGAGTCCATAGTCTCTCATGGTTCACCTCCCCTTCCAATTTCCCCCAACTCCCTTCTCCACTCTAAGTCCCCATGTCCTCCATGCTATTTGTTATGCTCCACAAATAAGTGAAACCATATGATAATTGACTCTCTCTGCTTGACTTATTTCACTCAGCATAATCTCTTCCAGTCCCGTCCATGTTGCTACAAAAGTTGGGTATTCATCCTTTCTGATGGAGGCATAATACTCTATCCCCAGGGGTACAGGTCTGTGAATCACCAGGTTTACACACTTCACAGCACTCACCAAAGCACATACCCTCCCCAATGTCCATAATCCCACCCCCTTCTCCCAAACCCCCTCCCCCCAGCAACCCTCAGTTTGTTTTGTGAGATTAAAAGTCACTTATGGTTTGTCTCCAGAGAAAGACAACTATCATATGATCTCCCTGATATGATGAAGTGGTGATGCAACATGGGGGCTTAAGTGGGTAGGAGAAGAATAAATGAAACAAGATGGGATTGGGAGGGAGAAATCCCATTAAGTTTTAAGAAATGAAAACACAGTAAAAGGTACAAGACCCATTTAAGGGTAGGTATGGCCTTAAGAACATAATTAGGAAAGGGCCTAGTCTCAACATATTAGAAAATGACTAACACTGATATGATAGAAAGTCCATGGTAAAGCTGAACTTAATGGGTAAGGCTCTGTTGACAACTAGCCAAATACCTTTACTACCCTACAGATTATCTGAATTTATTATTGACACTTGTAATTAAGAATTTATTATAAAGCAAGATGAATAAATCTTGTACCAAAAGAATATCTATTCATATTATAGTAATGTTATCTACTCAAAAATACTAATTTTAAAATGATGTGTAAACAGAAGTTTGATTAAATGAGTAAATATAACAGTTATGTTCAGATATTATGTTATGGGAAGAGACTCTATATAGTTGATTGTTCCCTGGGTTACTACTCGAAAATGTTAAGGAGAAATAAAAGCTCTTTAAGAGTAGTATTCTCACAGTGTCAGTTTTGTAAACATTTTGTATCTATTGTACTGATTAAATGAGTTGCACTCTTTCGGTATTCTTGGTCATAAATTATATCCTACTTATCTTCCTAAGAAAATTCTCTGTGCTAAAATGTTTATATATGGCTCTAAGTTAGAAACAGTAGTTATAAATACTAACAGTCTCAAGGAACATGATGATCCTTCCTTTGTACAAGAATGCCATATTGGATCACTTGATATTAGAAAAGCATATATATGAATGAATATGACATTTGGAAATATCCAGCAACATGACCTTAATTAAACTATTCTTTTCCGTCTATGCATGTATATATGGGTGTGTACCCCATTCACTTCCTCTGTTCCACACAAATCCAGACCTCTCATAGGCTACAAATCAATTCGCCTATGCTCCTCAGCTTTAAGTACAAAAAGCTACTTCTCCTAATAAAATGGCAATCTGAATTATATTTATATAATCTCTGATGCTAAGAATCCCACTCATCCTCACTTGACAACTTGGCAGTCATACGGAAGGTAATAATAAAATTTATAAAATTTATGATGTTACAGAAGCCTGGGAATATTAGCGGAGATTGATAGTTAATGACATACAATCACATATCCAAAATCAAATAGAAATTAGAGATAAAATTCTGCCCCTCAATCTCTATCTAATTGGTATTGCATATGAGTAAGCTGATTGATAATATTGTTTCAGACTATAAATTAAGATGCATGTTTTTTTATATAATTCAATTCCCCAGTCTCTGTGAGGGTGCACCTGCTGAACTGGAGCAATAAAGCATCACCACTAAGATGATTCTCATCCCAGGAGATTGTGTACAGCACAGAACATTAATTATAGCTACTAAGGAGGGAAAGACAAGTGTACATCACACTCTCAGACTGGAAATAATTACCAGGATTGGCAGGTAAGATCTCATGGGGAAGTTTCCTAGAATCTATCTTTTTTCCCTCTGAAAATACTGAGAACTAGAGAAAACCTAATACTTGGTCCTGCTGTCATACTTGGAATCTATGTAATAGAAAGTTCAGTTAAATGTGCACTTAGGTTAGTAGAATTTAACTTAGTATTGAGAAGCTCAGAATCTGAAAGCTGATACACCAAACTCTGAAGTGGCTCTATCACTTCTAACTTTAAACAATGTGGCGGGACGTTTTGTCTATTGAACAAACACCTCTTCTTCCAGGGGAACCTGAATTCTATTGACATAATTCGGTATTGTATTAGCTCCAGTCCTCTGAAGGAAGAGCCTGAGACAAAGATTAAAATGTGATTATCGGAGAGATGCTAATTAGGGAGGTAAATGTAAAAATGAGAGAGTAAGGAAAGTTAAAGATCAAAGGCAATTCAATATTGTGCCAATGCTGATGGTTGCTTCATAGGAAGCTATACAGGGACTATGACAGGTTATTCGGGAAGTTCACTGATTCCACCGTAGGACTCTGGTAAGGGAAAACCATCTTCAAGAAACTCAGTGAAGGAAGGAGGTGGTTCTGATTCTCTCCTACCTCCCCGCTTCCCTCATTTCTCACCAACTGAAGTTTACCTGAGAGTTAAATTCCCCACGTTTTTGTACTTTGCCATTGGTTCCACAGCAGCTATGTTAGAAACCAGGTTCCACACTTCATCACAATCTGGAAGTGAAGAAGCGACAAGAAAAGAATAGAGCACTTACTTCACAAGAGAAAAAAAAGAAAGGAGGTAGATGAAGGAATCTGAGAAGGTTGCATAAGGTTTTTGTCTAATACTGTGTCATTGTACCAAGCCCCAGTAAATGATTTATGGATGAATTAGGGTTAGTAGAAGTCATCATAATATTCCTGTTACATATGCTCAAGACTGGTTGAAAAGTGGGCAAATATTTCATGCTGGACTGTGTTAAGGGTATCCTGGAAAACATTTTCTTTTCCAATTTATAAAGAGATAAGAACAAGGAGAATCCTCGCTGTTCTATTCTTGTCTTGGATGCCTGGATTTGACCTCATCTAGAATGGCTGAAGAGGAGAGGGGCATCATAGTTAAGGACATGAGAAATGGAGAGTTAGTTCAGGTCATGGCTTTGTCAGGGAGTCTGACCTGGGCAAGTTGCTTAACCTATCTGTGCCTCATTTTCTTCACCCATAAAATAAAAGCATCAATCATGGCAATCTCAGATTGTAAAAATTCAATGAGTTAAGATATGAAAATATCTTACAATGCAGTAAGTGAGAAGCAAAAAAATATTTGTTTTTTTATAGTGGTATGTTCTCAGTAATTCTGACATTTATAGGTCAGCTTACCTCCCTGAGTATTGTGTAAATTATTCAACTTTGGACAATCTCAGGTTTACTCAATGTGAGGCACCAATGAGTTACATGATGTCAAATACTTGGAAAGTACTAATTTACTTATAAAAGTAAGTACTTTATCAACTATTATTTGAAAAGAAGGGCAGCAATATATAATGTATTTTGAATCCCTCAGAATTAAGAGCCCTTATAAATCCAAGTTTTTATTGTTTTTTTCTCATACTTCTTTTACCAAGTTATTGATTGATTTGAAGCTTTTTGAAAAGTATTCTGCTCCTCTCTGAACTTAAAATTCCTCAGTAAAATCCATATCCTAATGAAAAATATTGCTAAATATTACTTCTCTGAATCATCCCGTCATCCCTAATTTTAGTGTCCTATTTATCCACATTAGGCATTTCAGTATTTCAGTTGATTTATGGGTAAAGCTCTTAGGAAATAAGTTATTTTATTCATCTATTTATTCTCCTTCTAGCTTACTGCCTTTTGTTCTGTTGCCTCAATGTTATCAAGAATATAACTTATTCATATTTCAGCATTTTCACTTAAGCTCTTATATTCAACTTCATTTCATATTATAAAAGTAGAATTTAATAGTTTTCTACTACACATTTTGTTCTTTAATAAAAAAATATTCACACATCCTTTTTTAAGGGCACAGATGAATATCAGTCTACTCACCACTGTCTCCTTTCATTATCTTTTAATCCTAGGTGAAATGTACTCTGATAGCAACTATCATTGTCAACCTTCTCAAAAAAAAAAATAATAATTCTCTACTCGTTTTGAGAAGATTCTTTCTTAAAAGAATGCCTTGAACATTGCTTTCTCCAAGAGAGTTTGAGACACATACTTCTCAATGATTTTGCTATTCTGATAAAATATTTTCAAGAGGTCACTTCAATCTTTTAATAAAGGAAAAATTTCATCTGCAGAGTCAAGATGTTTAAGGTAATGGTAACATGAGTAAAGTGATTGCTGATGATCATGGGGACTATATCACTGCACCTTTTAAGAAGAAAGCTGAGTTCTAAATACATTTGACATTTCATTTTACCTTAATAAAGATGACTATTTAGATTTCAAGGGAAGATGTACAACATTTACTTATCTTGTTCATAAAATGACCAATCATTTACTTCTATGCATTATGTCTGTACCTAAGTCTCAAACATGAACAACCAATGTTTTGCACTGAATAGACTTCAGGAAAATTATGAGCAGACATTGCAAAGTGAATTATTACAGTAAAGCAATAAGTACCAGGAATGAGCAGGGCTTCTTTGGAAGATTTCAGTTACAACAGAGATCTTTTTTGTTATAATTTTTATTTCTACAAATTTTGTAGTCTACTTCGGGGCTTTTTAGAGATCTTTAGGTTTCTTTATAGAGATGATTTTTTCTGGTCTTGTCAACTTAGTTATTCTATTAATTTTTGACAATTTATTCCAGAGCAATTAATTATTCTCCCCGATAATTAATCTTTTCAGTTGCTATAGGTTTCCTCCAAAAGCTTTATTCTTCCTCACAGATATTTGAAAATATCTTTATTCTAGCAGGCATTACATTTTTGTTTAAATCCCTGCCTTACCTAGCACTCAAAAGCAAGAACTACTTATATTCATTCATCTTTACAGTAATGGTTCTTATTGTGATATTTTGAAATGTTTTTGAAAATAGAGAACACCAAAGCAAAATCATTTAAACAAAAGTGGAAATGTACTGATTTTCATAAGTCAACATTCTAAGGGTATGTCTGATTTGAGATAAACTTTGATCCACTAAGGTATTATTTTACCCCTCATTTCATTCTCAAGCAGACCTTATCCTGAGGCTAACAATATTCCAGGTTTAACTCTGATCTTTGCAAGCAACTCAGAGGCAATGAGGGTCTTGTTTCTCAGTTATTCAAACAAAATTCTGAGAATTGCAATTCATTGTCTCTAATGAGGTTAATGCTTATAATGTGACCAAGGCCATAAAATACATTGATTAATTTTAGCACAGGTACAATGACCTCTCTTGAAACATCTAGTTGACTCACTTCAGATCTGTGAGGGTTCTTAATTGTAGGTAGAATAGCACTCTTACTATATTAAGCAGTCAGTTTTGCTGTTGCTCTTTGTATTAGTAAGAAGCTTAAAATACTTCAGCTAAAGTCTAGAGTGAGCTTCCAGAAATGACTTGAACTACAATTCAAAATTATCTTAATAGGAGTAATGACACTATCAGCCATACTGAAACTAAGCTCCCTCTGCTTCAGCAGAGTTGCCACCTCTCTCAACTACCCTAGAACTTCACCAGTGCAGCAGGCCTCACATATACTGCCATCTCCTTAACTATCTCATTTCTGAATATCTCAGCCATATACCTTTGACTGATGGCACCTAAGTCACATATCTGCCCATTAGCATACAGAAGTAATGATAAAAATAGTTGTTTGGTTCTGAAATAGGAAAGCAGAATGAACTTGAAGAAATACACAGATGTTCAGAGGTGTTAAGAAATGTAGGGTAGTTATAAGTTGTGCATATATATAACTCTACTCAAAACATATGGGCTAATATTGAGGAATGCTTATTATATTCCTTTTCTTTTATTTTTATTTTTGTAACCGGAGAATGAATAATAAAAATTATAAGCAGTAATTTAATTACATTACATTATTTTAATGTGCCTAGAAGTAAACATACAACATAGTATCTGTTAGTGGAATGAATCATTCTCAAAATAAAATTGCATATAGTACATATGTAAAACAAAACCAGATGTTGGTATATCTGATTTTAGAGTACAGAATAAGCAATGGCATCAATATAAACTAAGATAATATTGCTATAGCACAAACAGAACATTTTTAAGCTATTATCAGCATATTTAAAGATAAAGGACATTACAAAGCATATGAAAATAGAAATCTGTCATGATTCCAAAATGACAAATTTTAATATGAAACTCCTCTCAGGGTCATTTAATAGAGATAATGGCATATTTTGTGGTTTTAGGGGAACTCAGTAAAGTTGTTTAATTTAAACAATTAAAATTATATACAAGATTCTTAATGTTGTATAGTTAGCAATTAATGATTTCCCTCAAAATAGGGAGCTGAAATTTTGGCTACATTCAGATTTTCTACTAAAAAATCACAGAAGATTTCAAGACTCAGCCTCTCATTTCCCCCTAGATACAGAAAAACTAGTAAGTCTAGAGAAAAAATGGTATCTTCGGAGACAAAAATATGTTGGCAGAAACTGGCACTTAGTTCTATTCTTGTTCATGAGAATCTTTTTTTTTTTTTTTTTTTTGCATTAAGTCCAAGTAGTAACATTATGGGTCCATGAGAAAGGGAACATTAATAAAGGGAGTAAAAAACAGTTATGTGGGAAGAGATTCCATATTCATGAATTGGAAGAATATTATTAAAATGTCTATACAATCAAAGATTCAGTGCAATCCCAATCAAAATCTTAATGGCAGAAACAAACTCTAAAAGTCATGGAACTACAAAAGATTCTAAACAGCCAAAGTAATCTTCAGTAAAAACAACAAAGTTGGAGGCATAATACTCCCTGATTTCAAGACTTACAACAAAGCTACAGTAATCAAGAGAATGAAACTGGCATAAAAATAGACATAAGAAGCAATGCAACTGAACAGACACATTGAAACAATGCATGCATTTTCAATATTCTTCAACAAGGGTGCCAAAAACACAAAATAGGGAACGAATAGTCTCTATGATAAATATTGCTAGGTGAACTGAAAAACCATATGCAGAAAAAAAAGAAAAAATGAAACTAGACCCTTATCTCACACCACACACAAAAATAAACTCAGAATGGATTAAAAACTTCAATGTAAGAACTGAAGCCATAAAACTTCTAGGGGAATAAAAAAAAAAAAAAAAAAAAAAAAAAAAAAAAAAAAAAAAAAAACAAGCAGGAGAAAAGTTTCCAGATATTGGTCTGGATAATAAATATATATTTTTTTAAGATGGGACACCAAAAAGCACAGACAATAAAAACAAAAACAGACAAATCCAATTGCATCAAACTAAACAGCTTCTGCACAGCAAACAACAGACTGAAAAGACAAACTACAAAGTGGAAGAAGTATTTGTAAACTATATATCTGATAAAGAGTTAATATCCAAAATATCTAAGGGGGGATGATCGTACAATTCAATATGAAAAGCAAAAACAAGAAAACAACATGATTTTAAATGGGAAAAGTACATTTCTTTGGAGTGTACACAAATAGCCAATAGATATATGAAAAAATACTCAATTTCACTGATTATCAAGGAAATACTAACTGAAACAACAATGAAATATTACCTCACACCGATTAGAAATGTCGTCATCAAAAAAAAAAAAAAAAAAAAAAAAAGAGAATACAAGTGTTGGCAAGGGTGTGGAGAAGAGACAAAACTGTATTGTTACTGGGAATATAAATTGGTTGAGCCATTACAGGAAAACAGCATAAGTCTTCCTCAAAAAATTTAAAAAAGAACTATCAGATGATCCAGCAATGATATGGGAAATATCAGGCATGAAAATGACTGAGAAAATGAAAACATACCTCAAAGGGATATCTGCATTCCAATGTTCATTTTAACACTATTCACAATAGCTAAGAAAGGAAAACAACTAATATGTCCATTAATAGATAAGTAGATAAAGAAAATGTGATATACACATATAATGGAATATTACTAGGCATTAAAAATGAAGGTAATCCTGCCATTTGAAATAACATGAATGAATCTGGAGGCTATTAGGCTAAACAAAGTAAGCCAGATGCAGAAAAACAAATTTTGCATGATCTCACTTGTATGTTGAATCAAAATCATAGAAACAGAGATTAGAAGGGTAGTTATCAGCTGCTTAGAGGAGGTGGAAATGTGGAGCTATTGGTTAAGAGGTACAAAGTTTCAGTTATGCAAGATAATTAAATTCTGGAGAACTGTTAAACAGCAATGTGACTACAGTTGACAAAACTATATTATGTACTTGAAATTTGTTAAGAGGATAGATCTTGAGTTGTCTCACCACAGAGGGAGAAGGTTAAGGGAGAGAAGGAGAAAAAATAGGGACCAAAAAAAAAAAAAGGAAAATGGTAAAGGTATGAAGTAAGGAACATGCTAATTAGCTTGGTTATTGTGACTATTTCTCCTGATTGGGTTATCAGGTTATAAACCTAAAATACTTACAATTTTTTATTGTCATTTATACCTCAAAGCTGGGAGGGGAAAAGAAGAGATATGATGGAGGATTTTATTTATCCATGGATCTTGGGCTTAAGAAAAATTGAAATATTTGATAGAATATCCTCCTAGATGTTTCCAAACTTCATAGCCCAAGCAATGTCAGGTAAAGACCGCAAAAGGTTAGTAGCACTCTGGTAGCACTAGGAGGGTTAATATAGTATTAACTATAGGCGGACTTTCTTCCTCCTCCCCCCCCCTCCCCCTCCCCCTCCTCCCCCTCCCCCTCCCCCCTCCTCCCCCTCCCCCTCTCCCTCCTCCCCCTCTCCCTCCTCCCCCTCCCCCTCTCCCTCCTCCTCCTCCTCCTCCTCCTCCTCCACATGGTTGCATTAGGTGTTGGGAGAGATATACAGGTACTAATCCTGGATGGAAGACTTGGATAGAGGCCATTCAAAATATCCTTTAAGCAAATTTATCCTTTTTAAAAAATTTATATTTTTCTTTAAGCAAGAAAAGCAGTAGGTGATAAGCTTGAATAAGAAAAATGATACTTATTCATTTCATAACTAATTTAAGAATCACTTCTACTTTAATTTTACTTAGTAAATATTTAAGATTTTTTTTTTTAAGTCATCTCTACATCCAGTGTGCTGCTCAAAGTTACAAACCTAAGATCAAGAGTCACATGCTCTACTGACTTAGCCAGCCAGGTACCCCAGGAGTCAGTATTTCTTAAGGGGAGTTCTACACTGACACCACAAAATGTTCTACAAATAGGAAGTTTTCCATGATCAGTTAGGATTGGGGAAAAGGCACATAACATAAACCTCCTGTATAGACACAACATAATCCACACATTAAATCCCACATGAATTCCTGATAAAAAATGCAATATTTGGGCAAATTATGAGACTTTATTTCCCTCACATAAAAGCCCAGATAAATTTCTATCTAGATTTACAAAATTCATCCAACCAACCTAATTTATTACGAGTCCATAATGTGAAAGCACAGTGACACAGTTAACAAAAAACTTAAGTATGCCATATATTATACATATTAAGAAAAACAACATATAGCTAAATATATTAAAATTCTACTTGCTCACTTATATTTAATCACTGCTTCTACATCTTATTATATTAATATCTCTGGATAAAGGAAATACTTAAATTATATGGTTTTTTTTTTATGAAAGTTACTAGTGGTGAGAAATTATTAGGATTCCATAATATAAACTCTCGAATCCCCAAAGATATGTTTTGTTTTCAGGGCAGTAGGCTTTGATACAATCATATAAAAATATAGAATAACATTTTTTGCAAAGAAACCATTTAAAGTATTTCCACTTGACAAAATAAATATCAGTAGAAAGAAACCAATTAACCAAAACATTTTTTTTTACTCTTTAAAAGTCATTAGTGATTTTCCCCCAACAAGAACATCTCTCTTGAAATTAATTTTTGATTAAGTGATTCAAATCAAAATATTAAACACTCTGGTGGATACAGAAGCAGTGATACTCAATAGTAGCACTTTCTGAATTTAAATATAGAATAATAAGATTTAAATTAAAGTTTCCAATGATGCATTTAATTTACCTTTAATAAGATTTTGGTAATGTTAAATAAATGCCAATGAATTCCCAAAATCATATTTCAAAATACAATGATAGCTATGTGTATTAGTTAAATGCATTTAAACTTCTTAATGACTATTACAAAAATCAGAATCCTATGAGTGTTGCAATCAATATGACGTAGAACAAAGAACACAAGAATGAGACTGAAGGTGACTAACTTCTAGTTGATTTGATGAGATCACATGCTATGTTCTTATGAAGAATATTAAATCCTTCAAGTAAATACCAAACGTCTGAATTAAAAGAACAACACTGTCAAATTTTTTAAAAAATTTGTTTAATTTATTTATTTGACAGAGATCACAAGCAGGCAGAGAGGCAGGCAAAGAGAGTGAAGGAAACAGGCTCCCCACTGAGCAGAGAACCTGATGCGGGGCTAAATCCCAGGACCCTGGGATCATGACCTGAGCGGAAGGCAGAGGCTTCAACCCACTGAGCCACCCAGGTACCCCCAACTTGGATATTTTAAAAAGGCTTATTAATGGGGCACCTGGGTGGCTCGGTCACTTTAGCATCTGCCTTAGGCTCAGGTCATGATCCCAACCAAGATCAAACCCCAGCTGGAGCTCTCCACTCAGCAGGGAGTCTGCTTCCTCCCTCCCTCTGGGCTCTCTCTCAAACAATTTTTCGTTTGTTTCTATACGTTATAAATCTTACTTTGGGGGCTCATTCTGGCTGGGTCTTCTCTTTATTTCTCTCTCTCTCTCTTTTTTCTTTTTTCCTTCTTTTTGGTGGTGACTTCTGATTGCTCTGAAGCATTCCAGGGTGCACCTTTCCTGGATTGTGTTTGATATATTCTGCTATACATCCCCTCAACCACCTCTCACCAAAATGACTAGGAGGAGGAACACCCAACAGAAGAACAATTCAGAGACTGTGCCCTCTCCATCGGAACTGTTGGATATGGATATAAACAGTATGTCAGAAAGGGAATTCAGGGTATTACCCAGGCAATGGCTAGGTTGAAGAAAACCATTAGTGACAACATGGAATCTCTAAGGGCAAAAGTAAAAGTTGCCCGGGAAGAAGCTGTTTCAAGTTTTATTTAAATTCCAGCTAGTTAACTAACATATAGTGATATACTGGTTTCAGGAGTAGAATTTAGTGATTCCTCGCTTATCTATAATACCTACTGCTCATCGCAAGTGGCCTCCTCAATCCCCATTCCCACTTAGCCCATCCCCCTCAACTACCTCCCTTCCAGTGCCTCTTAGTTTGTTTTCTATAGTTAAGAGTTTGTTTTATGGTTTGCCTTTTTCCCCTCCAATGTTCATTTGTTTCATTTTTTAAATTCCAGATAATGAGTGAAGTCATATGGCATTTGTTTTTCTCTGACTGATTTATTTCACTTAACCATAATACTCTCTAGCTCCATCCACATCACTGAAACTGGCAACATTTCATTCTTTTGTATGGCTGAGTAATATTCCATTGCGCATACATACCACTTCCTCTTTATCCATTCATCAGTCAATGGACACTTGGGTTCTTTCTGTAACTTGGTTATTTGTTGATAATGCTACTATAAACATCAGGGTGCATATATCCCTTCGAATCAGTATTTTTGTATCCTTTGGGTAAATACTTAGTAGTGCAATTGCTGGGCAGTTGGGTAGTTTTATTTTTAACCTTTTGAGGAACTTTCCTACTCTTTTCCAGAGTATCTATGCCAGTCTGCATTTGCACCAAAAGAGGAACAAAGAGGAACAAGAGAGTTCCCCTTTCTCCACATCCTCAGCAACATTTGTTTTCTGTGCTGTTGATTTTAGCCATTCTCATAGGTATGAGATGATACCTCATTATAGCTTTGATTTGTATTTCCCTGATGATGTGATGCTGAACAACTTTCCATGTGTCCAATAGCCATGTGCACGTCTTCTTTGGAAAGATGTCTATGCATGTCTTCTGCCCATTTATTAACTGGATTACTTGTTGTGCGGGGGAAGGTGAATTTTTTTACTTTTTTAAAAACTTTAGGGTGCCTGGGTGGCTCAGTGGGTTAAAGCCTCTGCCTTCAGCTCAGGTCATGATCTCAGGGTCTTGGGATCAAGCGCCGCATCGGGATCTCTTCTCAACAGGGAACCTGCTTTCTTCTCTCTCTCTCTCTCTCTCTCTGCCTGCCTCTCTGCCTACTTGTGATCTCTGTCTATCAAATAAATAAATAAAATATTAAAAAAAAACTTCAAGTCATATGAAATGACTAGCTATGGATATTATTCAATCTTTTTAAAGAATATCATATGAAGAGGACAACAGCATGGCAATTTAAAATCCCTTCCTCAATTCTATCTAAATCACACATAGACAGACACAGAAACACACATACACTATCAGTGACAATAAAACAAAACAGGTTATGATTATAAGGCATTAAATCTGATTTTGAGCAGATATCAAATAAACTCTAAACTAAAGCAATACTAAAATAAATATTATCAAAAAAATGTAAGCAGGTGTAGCACTACATAACTATGCTTCCCATAGTAATTACTTTTCATGGTAGTATAGATGATTTTTTCATCTACAAAATTAAAAACAAATATTTTAGTGTACCTCATGTATATGCTCATTCCTTATACTGAATTGATTTCCCTGGACATTTAAAAAGAGTCTACTTAAAATCATTTAAATTATTATCTTAGGTAATTGACTTTTTTTTTTTAAAGATTTTATTTATTTATTTGACAGAGAGAAATCACAAGTAGATGGAGAGGCAGGTAGAGAGAGAGAGAGGGAAGCAGGCTCCCTGCTGAGCAGAGAGCCCGATGCGGGACTCGATCCCAGGACCCTGAGATCATGACCTGAGCCGAAGGCAGCGGCTTAACCCATTGAGCCACCCAGGCGCCCATAGATAATTGACTTTCTATCTTTGTTCCTCAATCTCAGTCACGGCTAGGTGAACTCAACTGGCTATGGAACATTTAGCGTAACATCAGACATCAAATATTCTTAAGACACTGCTGTGACATAACCGATTGTCACTTTGTATTAACATGATCTGATTCCAAGCTTGGTATTTTAATATATACAAAGTAAACAAGAGATGATTTCAATAATTTAAGTGGTGTCTTAAGGAGGGTTGCCTGGTGTTCATTCTAAAAAGAGATAGAGTGAAAAAGAGACAATGACTGAAGAAAGCCTGAAATACCTAGAGCACTTTCTGATGATAGAAATCCTTAATTAAAGTTATATAAGTTATATAAAGTTATAAAGTTATATATATAATTAAAGTTATACAGAATCTGATTTAAAACACACTTGCTGGTAGAGTAATTGAAGTAACAAGCTTCCTACTTTTTCTTGTAGGATGTGAAATTTGGATACAGATGCCTTTTTTCTTCCTTTTTCTATGGTAGCATCACAAGTAACAGGCAATATAGTCCTAAACACCACTCGAAGGAGATTTCTGTTATATAACATCAACTTGGAATTTTATGCAATGTAAAACTGAATTAAATTTTACAGTATTAAGAGCACTCTAAAACTATAAAGAAACATGTCATGCCCAAAGGCCTTCTGAAATAAAAGTGGACATAAAGACTGCATTAAAAAGACAAATCCTTTGAACATCGTATCAGAAAGTAGGGTAGTCTATTTCTCTAGGTCCTCAAGGCTAAAATTTAAACAGGACTGCTACTGTTAAATGGCTCCAGCTATTATGACCAAGAACTACAAAGATACTTGACACTGATAAAACACACACACACACACATATATTGCTCTTTCACCCAAGGCAACTAGCAAATTACATGTAAAATTATTTTTAAGAGATCACTGTCTAAGCTAATTTAGTACCCAATACATGTCAGGGATTGTGACACACACTGGAGAGACAGGGATGAACAAGGAAATCAAGGGATTTTAAAAGAACCAGAAAGACAAATTAATTACGTGGTAACAGGAAGCCTTTTGGGGTGTATACATATATACATGATGGATAACCATGAACTGGTTTACAGATGAGGTATGAAGAAACAGTGAAGGCACAGATTCTTTTGAGGGAAAAAAAAATGGTTTTTTCCAAGAAATGAAATATAGTAAATATGATTGAAGAAAACAGGAAAGGGAAAAGTTATACAAAAAGGATTTTAAGAATTACATGGTGATCAGATCATATAGTGCTTGTGAAAGTTTGGTGTTTTTTGGTTTTTGTTTTCTCCTAAAGGTAATGAAAAATCACTGAAGTGTGTTTCAGCAGAGCATGGCAATGAGATTTATATTTAATGTAGAGCTCACTGTGGTTTGGGATGGAGATAAAAGTGGATGACCAAAGACCAGCTAGAGTGTATTCATTTTATAGTGATATAGGGAATTAATAAGGTTATCTTGGGAGGATCAAAACCGTAAGAGGTAGAATTGGCAGGTATAATTATTTGAATTGATTGGATTTAAATGACTACATAGAGGGAGGTTTTAAAAATGATTCACAGGTTTTTGACAAAAGTAACCGGAGGTAAATCTTATGGGGCAAGATCACAAAATGATAAAATCTCACTCTCTGCTTACTTTTATTCACAACAAAGTTATTATAGATTCTTCCCAACCAAATCAGTATGAGATACTAGCCCAACTAGGAACATATTATCCAAGAACTAATTAAAGTCTTTGTTTTTTTTCTATTGTTAAAACTGTTATGCTGAAAATAAATAAATTTAATTTAAAAAAAACTGTAAGATATTCTCATGATTTTAAAATGGAAATCTTTTGAGCAAATTATATATTAAGAAAGAGAGAAAACGGGATTTCAAGATTTTCTTTTTAAAAGATTTGTTTAGTTGTTAACATACAAAGAGAATATACCAAATCTTATTAAGAATTGTTTTGTAAATTTCTATTTTTTTACACATCCTACTCATAGCCAAGTGAAAATATTGAGTCCGAAGTGTGATATATGTACTGGAGCCTGCAGGATAGCTTTAATTACATCTCCTTGTAAGCCGTTTCCAAAAGCATGGATGCGGATGATAAATCCCATAAGGAGAATGCAGTTTGAGAAAAAAAGGAGAAGGATGGAATTACCCAAAAAACAAACAAACAAACAAACAAAGAAAAAAACAAAAAACAAACAAACACAAAACCTCACAACTGAAGAAGTGAGCAAATTAAGAGGAGCCCCAAGAAGGAGCAAAGCCCTAGAGTTTGAAAGAGAAAACAAGCTAATGTTATCTTCAAATGTAGGGGAGAATTCCAGACAGCAACACAGTGACAACTGTCACTGTGGTAGACTGTCTGCAAAAATGTCTGCAATTATTCCCTTTCCTATATCTACTGTCTTTATCAAGATAATTTTTTCAACTCTTCCCAATAAAAGTGGATTATTTTCTCCACTCCTTGAATCTGGACTAGGTCTGTGATTCGCTCTAAGAGAATGAAGGGAAACCACTACCATGCAGTATTGTGTTCATACCTCAAGAAGTCTTGTTTTCTTTAATCCTTCTCTTCTGTTTCCACAATGTGAACAGTCAAGTCAACAAAACCCTTTGAATGGCAGAGAGCCTAGACCCTGGGCCACAAATTCATGTACATGTATATTTGAGTTGACTGTACACAGAAAAAAAATGCCCAGTTAACATAAAAAAGCTTGTGACAAATAATCATTCTATAATCTGGTTAATGATACAGTCATCTATTTCAATGAGCTTGAGTAGAAATAAAACTGACCACTTAAATCACAGTGTTTATCATTTTTCTATAATGGTGGTAAAAGGAGAAGTCAGACTTTACTAGTTTGGAAAGAAACAGAGGTTGGGAAAATGAACGTGGGGTAGAACAAGGGCTCCTGGAATATTCAATGAACTTCAACCAGTGGAGATTTGGAGAAGATTTCCCAATCTGCAGGGACTCTAGACTTGTTCCTACTGATTAGTGGATCAGTAGGATGTGACATACATGGTTTTATCTAGATGAAGAATGAAAATGTAACATTCAAACATAAAATGAAAAAAAATTATTCAGAGAATGGATTCAAAAGAAAGAATTTGGCTTAAAGGAAGGAAGGGAAGTAGATGACCTGGATATCGGTACAGTTAATAAATGAAAAAATAAACAGAATAAACAGTTGCTACTGTAAATCAGCTAAATATTTGTGAAAATACTCTGAATCCGATAACCACATAATTCTCTTAACTAGAAGAGGAAATTTGGATCAATTGTGTCCCCTTTCCAAAGTTTATACAGCTAAGTAAAAATTAGGACCACATCCCATAAAGTTGTTTTTACTTACCACCATTTCCATTAAAAGCCCTATCACTGATGATTGTTTTTTGTTTTTTGTTTTTTTAAACTGATGATTGTTCTTATAAAATGTTCACTGAAGAGCTACAAAACTGAGTCCACAAATCAATGTTTCTTCTCTGACTTTTGTGTGTTAAGAAATATTTTTAAGTACATTCCCTTATTTCTGACAAGTAGGACTGAATAGCATTAAAGTATAATGAAGTTTATACCTGTTCTTAAGGATGATATTCTTGGGGCGCCAGGGCAGTTGGTTAAGTGGCTGCCTTCAGTTTAGGTCATGATTCCAGGGTCCTGGAATCAAACCCCGCATCAGACTCCCTGCTTAGCAGAGAGCCTACTTCTCTCTCTCCCTCTGCCTGCCGCTCTGCTTACTTGCACTATTTCTCTGTCAAATAAATACATAAAATTTTTAAAAAAATAATATTCATATCCATGACAATACTGTTACTGACATAAAATTCCAACTCAATTTAAAACTATATGTGATTGACTACTATTTCAATCACAAAAACCTGTTTATTAACATTAATTTTTTCAAAACTATACATTTTAGAAATGCCTTCACTAGGGGCCTGGGGCTGGCTCAGTCTATAGCACATGTGACTCTTGATCTCAGAGTTATGAGTTCAAGGCCCACGTGGGGTGTAGAGATTCCTTAAAAGAAATGCCTTTACTTCCTTTTTCTACATCAGAAATTTCAGCTCTCATTGTCTTAAGAGAACTATACGACTGTATGAGTCTATTACCCGGAGGATACATGAGGTGACAACTGTGATTAGGGAAGAGATGATAGTGATGTTCCCTCTTTATTTGCATTTGACTCGGGAAACCTCAGGAGATAGAAAAGACAACTCTGCTTCAGGAAAGAGTTCAGACTGATTGAATTGTTAGAATTAGTTTGTTCAACACATCCTCCAGAGACATAAGTTATGTCATGAACCTGATTCATAGAGTAACAAAGAGTACCCTCTGTGCACTTCTAATGTGCAAGTTCAATGGTTGTTTATCTTAATAATGAGTTGCTGGTTTGCTAAAGAGGCGTACGTTAGGCAACATGATGTATCATCCACTCCTCAAATGCAACTGTGTAGAGAAAAATGGGTATAGAATTTGAAAATCTTGTCCTAATGTGAAAACAGAATGGAAAATTGGTTTTCAGTGGAAATATTTTGGGCCAAATGTAAAGTATAGAATATTACATAGAAAATATAAATATTAAATTATTAAATAAGAAAAAATATTCTAATAGAAATTAATATGTATTATTACAGCATCTTTTCCAATTCTAATCATCAGATTACTTGGCATATAAATCGTATACAGTTATTATACAACATATACATTTATTCTCTGCTATATGAACATTCCCATGGCAGGAGATACTTCTCAAAATCATTAGTATTTCCTAATTGTTTTGTTATATGTTTAATGTCTGGTATTTTCATAAAATTTTCTTGCTGCCATTTAGCAAAGTTTTGTCTCAGATTTAATTCCTTCAATCTCACTGATGTATATAAATAACTAACAATAGATTACACGCATTTTTTTTTAATTTTAGGTATTTTTAGGAATTATTAGTGGATGTTCTATGAAAAAAACAGTGTGCATATTACACACCTCCGTGCAATGTATAATGCATAATAGCTCTGAGAATGACTTCAGTAAAGAAACCATTTAATTTGCTTAACCAATTTTTTTCCTCAAATTATTCAGTCATGAAATACTATACCTCCATCCCCTTCTCCTTCCACAAGTTACCAATTAACATCTTGCTGAAAGATATTTGTCAGAATATTGTGAGAAAATCTAGTTTAAAGTATTATCACTTATAAACAATAGCTTCAAATGGGCATAATACTTCTAAATTAAATAAATAGAAAAGGAATTTATAATTACTGAGACTGCTATGCTCCAGATGCTGTGATGAGCACATTTTTTGCTATCATAATTAAAGGAATGGTGCTTTAAAAAATCTGTCTTTGAGATACTGCAAGCAGAAAAGTGTGCTATTCCCACACTTATAACAAGAAAAAAATAACTGGAAAAATTGAAAATGACTTTTGTTAACTCATCATAAAAATGAGGTTGTAAGGCAAAAAACTGAATGAAAATATTTTGTGAGGCATTCACCTGCAAGTAAGAAACAGTACCAGAACATTTACTTACCTGGCAAAGACATGATGGTGTGCCATAAAAGCCAGTTAAGAATTGCCAAAGTTCCATTATGGGCTAGTGTAAAGAATGAGGCATCTGGGACTATAGAATGGGAGAGGGAAATTTCACACTCTGGAAAGATTTTCCTGCAGGAACTCTACCAGATAATTAATAGAAAAAATGAGAGAGATTTATGAAAATAATTTATGATGCCACTGCCAAAATCCTCCCAGAACTACCTTTATTATTTCTGCTAAAGAACACATCTAAAGGGGAAAGAACAATGGGACTATCTTGAAAGCTCTAGTAGAAACTCCTTGTATCTAGAAGAGAAAAGAAATCCAATAGAAAGATGGATGAATGGATGGATGGATGTTTGTTCTGAGAGGAGCAGAATCTCCACCTCTGAGGGGAACAAGTTCAGCATTCTATCTATAGCAGATACAGAACACTGGGAAGGCCAGGACCCTGAGATTCAGGTTCACAGTGCCAGCCCAAGACTAAGACTTCATCAAATCAACAGAGAAACGTCTAACATCCTTCCACTACCACACTAACAATCTTCAAGAAAAAAAACCGTGGAACTCCACTGAGAGGACTGCAAAAGATATTCTCTTAGGAAACAGTACAAAGGGAAGACCAGGAGGCAAGTGGGCAGACTCAAAGACAACAGCAATTAGCCTCAGACAAACCCCTAAAAAACTAGCTCATATTGTTAACCCAAGGTGTAACTACAGGAATTTGAAGCTTCTTAGGCACTGACAATAGCCAAAGCTATAATAAACATCAAACCCCAAACAACTTCTAATTAGATTAACACAAATCCCCATAAAATAAGCCTTGCAGCATGAAAAGAATTTGTAAATTTGCAGACAGTGCATAAAAACATGAAAAACTGAGATGCAAATAGAAAAAGTAAAACATACACACACAAACACACCATTTTTTATGTCATACCCTTACCAGCTTGATTTCAATATGGATTGAACTATCAGAGAAATCTAGAACATTGAGTATTCTACAAGAAAACTAATTTAGACTCTTCCAAAATGTCAAATACATGAAACAAACAAACAAATGGTTGGGAAACATTTCTAGACAAACAAATAAACCATCAATATCAATAAATGAGCCTTGATGATTAGATCCTGTCAGAAACATGTATGAGAGAAAAAGGAAAAGGAGGAAAAAGAAAAAGCAACAGCACCACCACCATCATTAATGTCCAATGTCAAATGTTTATATGGATGCTACTACATTATTCTTTCAACTTCTTTGTAGGGTTAAATTTTTTTTTAGGATTTTATTTATTTATTTGTCAGAGAATGAGAGCAAGAGGGAGTCAGGCAGAGGGAGAAGCAGGCTCCCAGCTGAACAAGAAGCCCCATGCAGGACTCATAAGATCATGACCTGAGCCAAAGGCAGATGCTTAACTGATTATGCCACCCAGGCATCCTATTTATTTATTTATTTTTAATATAAAGAGGAAAATAAATGTTTTTCTTTTACCTGGCCTTTCTATAGAACGTCAAGGACCATGTTACTCTTATAGGAGGAGATCAAATAAATAACTGCTGAATGAATAAATGAATGGGTGAATAATATACAACACAGTTTTCTTCTAGGCTCCTATGCTAAAGAAAAAAAAGTTATGCTGGATTAGTCTCTCTCTGTTATTAAGTAATAAAAGCACAATTTTTGAAAATTCTTTTAAATCCATACCCATGTATCTCAAATTCCAAAAAGAGAGTCATTTCAGATGACACAATTATACACTTAATATGTTTTAAATCAAGTCAGCATTATTAATTTCTAAGTTGCTTTTCTAGTTTTCAGGATAGTTCTAAAGGATGGACAGTTATTAACCAATAATAATATTCAGGTATGTTTATACACACAAAATATATTGAATGTAAATCCATAGACTTGAACAACTGAACAATGGTTCACTAAATCCAGATTAAAACTAAGGAAAAAGTCATTTTCAGTAAAATTTATACACCAAAAAAAAAAAAAAAAAGATTTTTAGAGAGAATTATATGAATTTATTTTCTGGAAATGTAAACTAGTATTTCAGCAGAATCTGGATGGTTTTAGATATTGATTGGAAGCAAGTACAAACCAAAAGTCAAGAGGGAAGAAGGGATTTGGCATTGTTGAATGTGGGATGAAGAAGAATGAGGGAAATCTCAAAGTGAGAAGTAGAAAGTACCTTCAAAAGAGGAAAGCAGGGGCTCCTGGGTGGCTCAGTGGGTTAAAGCCTCTGCCTTCAGCTCAGGTCATGGCCCCAGGGTCCTGGGATCGAGCCCCACATCCCCACATCGGTATTTCTGCCCACATCGGGATCTCTGCTCAGCAGGGAGCCTGCTTCCTCCTCTCTCTCTGCCTGCCTCTCTGCCTACTTGTGATCTCTGTCTGTCAAATAAATAAACAAAATCTTTGGAAAAAAAAAAAAAGGGGAAAACAGATTTGTCACCCTGGAATATTCCTGTTCAAAGAAAACACCTGGTAGGATTGTTACTACTTTCTAGAAAGTAATAAGAATTTTCAAAATAGTTATGCAACTTCCCTGAACAGATGAGACAATCTGAAGAAATTTTGTTCTTATCTGATTGTGTTTGCTGATGGTAGATCTTCACACAATTAATTGGTTCCACTATCAGTAAATGATTTATACAGTGATGTGTCATTCCATACTGTATATACTGTATACAGTATATATACTGTTATATACTGTATAATTGACTTAAGTATTAGGATGTTGGGATAAAATTTTTTCAATGTACTAAAAATAAATGGTCTAGAATACAATTTGTGATTTCATACTCATTCTGAAAAATATATTCATTTTGAAATTTATTTTATTAGTACCAGTATAAACACAGTAAGCATGTTTATTTTACTGATTTTTGTTTTATTTTGACCATTTGGAAGCAACTGATTTTATTTAAGTGACCATCTGTGCCAACATCCTCCTAACACTTTATAAATACACACGTTCTACCTGCAGCTTTAAATGAGGAATGATTCCATTCACAGCAGCTACCTCAGAATATCAGTCCAAAGGATTGTATTTTGCACACCACACTGTTGCATTTTCTTATCATTTATGTGTTCCTTAAGCACAGTCTGTGGCTCTACTGTTCATTATTAAAAGCAAAGCACCCTTAGAATTTCAACTGGTTTCTTTCACCTGAATACCAATTAAAATCTGCTTAAAACAACAGTGGAAACACACTCCAATTCATCAGTTTGGGTATATCAAAGTATCTTGTTTCTAAAGAGTCCTGTTTTCATAAACTAAGATATATTATAGAGTATTACTCAATTCTGTAGAATTCTATTTGATCAGGCAATTAAAAAAAAAATCAAGCCAGATACTACTTGTCTAACCATAAAAAAAAGAACCTGTCATTAAGTCCATCCTTTGTCTCATTAGAATTATGTGAGGAAGCAATGACTCATGAACTTCAGTCAGAAGACATGGGGAAAACCCATTAGCATGCGATCCTGTGTTTAATTAGGATGATAACAGGAAAGTCCTGATAACAGAATTCCAAAAAAAAACACAAAAAAATATGGCAATTACCTATGAAGTAATATGGAGAATCCTCAAAAAATTAAAATAGAACTATCATATGATCCAGTAATAACACATCTGGGAATATAGCCAAAGAAAATAAACACTAACTTGAAAAGATATTCACATCCCCATGTTAATACTATATTTTTTTATTATAGTCAAGATACAGAAACAACCACGTGTCAAACAATGGATGAATGGATAAAAAGTCATGGTATATGTAAACAATGAAATATCATTTGACCATTAAAAAAAAATGAGGATATCCAACCAGTTCCAACAACACGAATGGATCTTGAAGGAATTTTTTAAGTAGGATAAGTCCGATAGAGAGAGACATACACTGTATGATTTCACTTATATATGGGACCTAAAAAAAAAACACCATCAGGAAAAGAGGAAAAGATGTCTGACTTTGGTTACCAGAGGCAGGGGATGGGAGGAGAGAGATAAAGATAAAGTTGGTCAAAGATACAAACCATATTTATAACTATCTATACACACACCAACACACATATGCACACCTACCATATAATAATTGTAAATACTTATGTACCTACAATGGGATCACCCAAATACATAAAATAATAAACAGAAAGAAATTAATTGATAATACAGTAATAATAAGAAAATTTAACAACTCATTTACATCAATGGACAGATCATCTAAACAGAAAATCAACAAAGAAACAATGGCTTTGAAGGAAGCACTGGACCAGAAGGACTTAACGTATCATTCATGGCGTTCCATCCTAAAACACAAGAACATGCATTCTTCGATGTACACATGGAACAGTCTCCAAAATAGATCACATATTAGTTTACAAAACAGGATACAACAAACTCAAGAAGATCAAAGCCATAACATGCACCTTTTCTGACTACAATGTTAACTAGAAGTCAAACACAATATGACATCTGGAAAGACCACAAAAACGTGGAAGTCAAACAACATGTTAACTAAACAATGAATAGGTCAACAAGGAAATAAAAGAATTCAAAAAAAAAAAAAGGAAACAAATAGAAGTGAAAACACAATGGTCCAAACCTTTAGAATGCAGCAAAAGCAGACCTAAGAGGGAAATATAAAGCAATACAGGTCTACCTCAAAAAGCAAGAAAAATCTTAAATATATAGCCACCTTACACCAAGGAGTTAGAAAAAGAACAACAAATGAAGCCTAAAGTCAGCAGAAGGAAGAAAATAATAAGGATCATAGCAGAAACAAATGTTACAGAAAAAAAAAAAAAAAGAAGAAGAAAAGAAACAAAGAACAGATTAATGAAAACAGGAGCTGGACATTGGGGAGGGTATGTGCTTTGGTGAGTGCTGTGAAGTGTGTAAACCTGGTGATTCACAGACCTGTACCCCTGGGGATAAAAATATATGTTTATAAAAAATAAAAAATTAAAAAAAAAAAAACAGGAGCTGGTTCTTCGAAAAAATTAATAAAATCGATAAACCTCCAACCAGAATTATCAAAGAAAAAGGACCCAAATAAACAAAATCACAAATGAGAAATAATAACCAACACTACAGAAATACAAATAATTATAAAAGAATAGTATGAAAATCTATATGCCTAAAAACTAGACAATCTACAAAAAAATACAGAAATTCCCAGAAACAAAAATCACCAAAACATAAAGAGGAAGAAATAGAAAACTGAACAGATCTATACACAGCAAAGAAATCAGTAATCAAGAATTCCTCAAAAAACAAAATTCCAGGGCCAGATGGTTTCACAGATGAATTCTACCAAACATTTAAAAAAGAGTTAATACCTATTCTTCTCAAACTAGTCAAAAAAAAAGAAAAGGAAGGAAAACTTCTAAATTCGTCCTATAAGGCCAACATTACAGTGATACCAAAACCAGATAAAGACAGCACTAGAAAGGTCAATATCCTTGATGAACACAAATGCAAAATTCTAAATAAAATACTAGCAAGCCAAATCCAACAATACAGTTAAAAAAAAAAAAAAATCATTCACCACAATCAAGTGGGATTTATTTCTGAGTTAAAAGGTTGTTCAATAATTGCAAACTAATATGATAACCATATTAATAAGAGAAAGGATAAGAACCATATGATCATTTCAACACATGCAGAAAAAGCATTTGTGGGGATATAGCTCAGTGGTAGAGCATTTGACTGCAGAAAAAGCATTTGATAAAGTTTGACATGCATTCATGATATAAACTTCAACAAACTAGGTTTAGAGAAAATATACTTCAACATAATAAAGGCCATGTATGAAAAATACCACCAATATCATCATCAAGAGGGAAATATTGAGAGCTTTTCCTCTACAGTCAGGAAGAAAACAGAGATGTCCACCTTCACCTCTGTTATTCATAACAGTACTGGAAGTCCTAGCCACAACAATCAGACAACAAAAAGAAATAAAAGCCATCCATATTGGCAAGGAAGAAGTCAAACCTCCACTATTTGCAGATAACATGATACTACACACAGAAACAGGTACGAGAGTGGCTCAGATGGCTAAGCATCTGCCTTTGGCTCAGGTTATGATCTCTAAGTCCTGGGATCAAGCCCTATGTAAGGCTCCCAGCTCAGCGGGGAGTCTGCTTGTCCCGCTCCCTCTCCCCACGCTTGTGATCTCTCTCTCTCTCTCTCTCCGTCTCTCAAATGAATAAATAAAATCTTGAAAGGAAGGGAAAAAAAAAAGAAGGAAGGGAAGAGAGAAAGAAAGAGAAAGTAATGGGAAGAAAAGAAGGAAGGCAGGCAAAAACTGCTGGAACTGATAAGATCAGTAAAGTCACAGAATACAAAATCAACATACAGAAATCCGTTGTATTTCTATATACTAACAATGAAGCAGGAGAAAGAGAAATCAAGAAATCAATACCATTTATAATTTCACCAAAAATAAGAAGGTACCTAAGAATAAACCTAACTAAAGAGGTACTGTACTCTGTACTTTGTACTCTGAAAACTACAAACTACTGATGAAAAAAATTGAAAAGGACACAAAGAAATGGAAAGACATCCCATGCTCATGGATTGGAAGAATACTGTCAAAATGCCTATACTACCCAACTTTCACTAATGATGAAATGATATTCTATATATCATTTATAGATGACATGATATTCTATATAGAAAACAAGAAAGACTTCACCAAAGGACTACTAAAACTGATAAATGAATTTAGTTAAGTCACAGCACATAGAATCATTATATGTAAATCAGTTGCATTTCTGTACGCTAAGAAGTAGCAGAAAGAGAAATAAACAGTCTCATTTACAATTGCACCATAAAATACCTAGGAATAAATTTAACCAATAAGGTAAAAGATCTATAATCTGAAAACTATAATGTTCTAATGAAAGAAACTGAAAATGATACAAATAAATGGCAAGATATTCCATGCCTGTGGATCGTAAGAACAAATGGTGTTAAAATCTCTATACTATCCAAAGCAATCTACGCATCTAGTGGACTCCCTATCAAACTAACACCAGCTTTTTTCACAGAGCTAGAACAAACAATTCTAACATTGGTATAGAACCGCAAAAGACCCAAAATAGCCAAAGGCAACCTTGAAAAAGAAAAACAAATCCGGAGGATATCACAATTGCAATTTCAAATTATACTTCAAAGCTACAGTAATCAGAATAGTATGGTACTGGCACAACAATAGACACATAGATCAACAGAACAGAGAACCCGAAATGAACCCACAATTATACGGTCAGTTAATATTCAACAATGCAGTAAAGAATATCCAATGGGAATAAGACAGTCTCTTCAACAAATATTGTTTTTGGAAAACCCAACAACTAGTTGAAAAAGAATGAAATTGGACCACTTCCTTAAACCATACACAAAAATAATTTCAAAATAGACTAAGGACTTGAAACCATAAAAATCCTGAAAGAGAATAGGGCAGTAACTTCTTTAATATAGCTGTAGCCATTTCTTACTAGGTTTGTCTCCCAAGGAAGGGCAACAAAATCAAAAATAAACTATTGGGACTACATCAAAATTTAAAAAATAAATAAATAAAAATTAAAAAAAAAAAAACCTCCTGTACACTGAAAGAAACAATCAACAAAACTAAAAAGCATCTTTTGGAATGGGAGAAGATATTTTCAAACGAAATATCTGATAAAGGGTTAGTACCCAAAAATCTATAAAGAAATTATAAAACTCAACACCCAAAAAGAGAATAATGCAATTTAAAAAGGGCAGAAGATATGAATAGACATTTTTCCAAAGACAACATACAGATGGTTAACAGACACATGAAAAGCTGCTTACGTCAGAGAAATGCAAATCAACACTAAAATGAAATACCATCTCAAACCTGCCAGAAGAGTAAAATCAACAATACAAGAAATAACAGGTATTGTGAGGATATAGAGAAAAAGGAACCCTCTTGCACCACTGGTGGGAAAGCAAACTGGTGCAGCAACAGTGGAAAACAGTATGGAGATTCCTCAAAAGGTTAAAAATAGAACCACCTTATAACCTAGTAATTATTCTACGGGGTATTTACCCACGGAATATAAAAACACTAATTCTAAGGGATACATGCAGCCTTATCTACAATAGCCAAATTATGGAAACAGTTCAAGCGTCTGTCAATGGAGGAATGGATAAAGAGGAGTTTATTTGTGTGTAAGTGTGTGTGTGTGTGTGTGTGTGTGTGTGTACAGGCACACACACAATGGAATGTTAGTCATCAAAGAGAATGTAATCTTACATTTGCAAGGACATGAATGGAATTGGAGAGTATTATTCTAAGCAAAATAAGGCTGTCAGAGAGAGACAGATACCATATGATTTCACTCATAAGTGGAATTTAAAAAATGAAACAAATGAGGGATACCTGGGTAGCTCAGTCGGTTAAGCATCTGCCTTTGGCTCAGGTCATGATCCTGGGGTGCTGGGATCAAGCCCTGTTTTGAGCTCTCTGCTTAGTGGAGAGCCTGCCTCTCCCTCTCCTCCTCTCCCCTTTTCGCGTCTCCTTGCTTGTGCTAATAAATAAATAAACCTTTTAAAAATGAGCAAAAGAGAAAAGAGGTGAGCTAAGAGACTTTTTTTTTTTTTTGTGATACAGTCTAGTGTTTATTTTATGTTATGGCAGGTACACTTGAATTTCAAAAATTTAAAACATATAAAAAGTGGTTAGGGACTAACATTTGTATCAACAGTTGATAAATGTCTAAGATTGTTTATTATACAGCAGGGTACAATGGTAGTGCTAATTTTAAAAGATGTTTATTTGACAGAGAGAGTGAGTGAGTGAGAGACCACACGCAGGGGGAGTGGGAGAAGCGGACTCTACACTGAGCAGGAGACAGAGAAAGAGAAAGGGGCTTGGATCAGGACTTGGGCCAAAGGCAAATGTTTAACTGAAGGAGCCACTCAGGCATCCCAATACTCTTAACTATAGAGAACAAACTGATGATTACCAGAAGGGAGGTGGGTGGCAGGATGGGATAAAGACGTGATGGAGATTAAGGAATGTACTTATTGTGAAGAGCACCTGGTGGTATATGGAGGTGTTGAATCACTATATTGTACACCAGAAACTATCAGTACATTGTATGTAACATTGCACGTTACATAAATGGAATTTAAATTAAAAACTTTAAAAAAGGATACAAACTTCCAGTTATAATTACTAGGGATCCAGTGTACACACAAGGACTATACCTAAACACTGCTGTATACCTAACATCCCATTAACAAGGAGGTTGTTAAGAGTAAATCCTAAGAGCTCTCTTCACAAGGAGAATTTTTTTTTCCTTTTTCTTAATTGTATTTATATAAGACGACTGTTAGCTGAGCTTATTGTGATATTCATTTTACAGTATATGTTAACATATATTAACATATATATACCATCATGCTCTATGCCTCAAGTTTATACAGTGACATATACCAATTATTTTTCAATAAAACTGGAAAAATGTGGCAATTTAAAAAAAAGACAAAATAGAACCAAACAATTTCAGGAAATACTGTATCTTTGTCTTTAAAAAGCAAGATGCTTTCAGGACCATGAGAAAAATAAAAATTAATGCCTGGGGCTTTTAATAGGATAATTCAAAAAATTTACTGATAAACTTAGATAATAGATAACACAGTGGGAAAAATGAAAAACATATCAAAGCATAATAAATATATCAACAAGGGTGATATACCTGATAAATATGGAGAAGATATAAGCAAGTTTTAAATTCTTGGAGAATATTTTTTATAAGTTTTAAGAGCCTCAAAAACAGTAACGCAAAGTACTTCTAGTTTTCCTGAACTCTTTTTTAAAAACTCCTAAAATTGGTCCATATAAAGGTTACATTATCTTTACAAAAATCTAAAAGTGATTTTGGAATTCATATGCAAATGAGCATAACTTGCTAAATAACAAAGTCCATGCAGGTACTAAACAAAAACATCTACTCAGCAACTATAACTACTGGACCTTTAGAGAAAAACTGATGTTGCCGATATACATATATATACATATATGTGTATATATATATATATGTAAAAGATCTTATATTCATAAGATATATTTATAAATATATCATGATCTATGTAGGGATACAGAGATAAAATTCTGAATTATCTGGGAAAAATCTTTTAATGCTATATCTGGATTTTGACTTAAGCAAATAACAATGGTTGCTGACATCAAAAAACCAGGGAGAGAAATGGGTTTAGGAAAAGGCTTGAGGGGAATGAATATTATGTTTTAGCCATATTACATTTGATTGCCCTTTAAACATGAAATTGGAAAGTCCAATAGGCCAGTGAATAAACAGAGCTCCGAGAAATGTTCAGCTTTGAAGATGTGTATGGGGGACTTAATAGGTAGTTGGGATTGAAAGTTATGAGACTAGACAAAATCTCCCAGGTTGTAGAGAACAAAAATACATAGAAACAAGAAGATGGCAGTCCAGGAATCAGATCAGGGCTTTTCCATCATTTGTTAGGAAGCAGAGAAGCATTTAGAACAAACTAGGGAAGAGGAGAATAAAAAGCAAAATAAACGTAAGGGGTTTTGTTTTGTTTTGTTTTGTTTTGTTTTTAAAGGGTTACATTGAGGAGGCACCTGGGTGGCTCAGTCATTAAGCATTTTCCTTTGGCTCAGATCCTGGTCCCAGAGTCCTGGGATCGAGCTCTGCATTGGGCTCCCTGGTCAGCGGGAAGCCTGCTTCTCCCTCTCCCACTCCCCTTGTTTGTATTCCTTCTCTGTCAAATTAAAAAAAAAAAAAAATCTTTAAAAAAAGTGTTACATTGGTTAAATGAGAAGTCTTTTCAGTAATGACAAAATAACAGAACATCAGATATGGGAACATGACGTGGTGTTGACTTGATAGGAAGAGACTGCAGAGGTATGGATACTGAAGCCAAAATGGAATGATACAGAGATAGAATAATGAGAAAATGAAGACTGTGGGTATACAAAACTCATGAATCATTCACTTTGAAGGACAGTAGAAAAAAGTTTAAAAAGGCAAAATAGCTGGATAGTATTTTAAGATAAAATGAGGATTATTTAAGAGATGAAATACTAGAGTAGGTTTTCGTGCTAATGAGAATGTTCCAAGTCCGAAGATGACAAGTTAGGACATAAAAGCAAATGGGAGAATTAATAAACACAGAAACAAAACAAAACTCATTTAATATTCAGAACCATGTAAAGATAGTGTTATCTTTATAAAACACCACCTAACAGATGGTTATCTCTTGCAACTAGCTTTGATACAGAAATAACCAACTTTAATTGCAATACCATAGACTTAGATGATTAGGGTTCAGAAGCAAATTCTGACGATTCAAAAGCACAATGCCCTATAACCAGAATGGGGAAAGAAAATGATTGTCTAACATGTTCAAGACAGGTGACACTCTAGCTATTCCTGTTTTATCAAAACCTCAGAGAGAATTTATAATAAACTATATTTTGAACTGTAGTGTGCATTATGTATATGCTACTTAGAAAAGTGTGTATAGTTTATCCAGAGCATATGTCCAGGGGGTAGTCTATAATTTTCCTAGCTGATGGCAAAAATGAAATTTCTTCAGGAATTTTTAAGGAAAGATAAATGAATTGGTTAGTCCCTTCTTTTTTTTTTTAAGTCATTTGTCTGTTGTTCCTATTTTTTTCTTGGTTTCTAGAGTCCAAAGTACATTTATTAACTCATAAAGAGTTTATCTTTGAGTTTGTCAAAAAAGAACCACAATGCTTGCTACGTAGCCTGGTAACTCCCTTTAAAATATTTGGAACATGCTCCTAATACAGTCTAGAAATGATAGAAAATGTGCCTGGATACTTGAATCTTGATACAGAATTCATTTCAGAGAACTGAAAAAGTTAAAAAATAAACTATTTTTTCCTAACTTTCACTCATCACTCCCTTTTGTGTTCAATAGTCTGTATCTTTTGCAGCTTCACTTCTTTGCCTATTTCTCATTCACATAGCAGCATGAATCCAGACATCTCTCTGAGGGATAACAGGTACTTCCTTAAGACATTCAGAAGAGCTAATCTAAAAGTGAATAAACGGGGGGGGGGGGGGGGGGGGGGGAGTAAAAAAAGAAAAGGAAAAACACAGAAAGTGAAGAGATGTTATTTTTGCCTTCATTAGATTTTGCTTTCCTACCCCCCTTTTAAAAAATATTTTGGGATAATACCATGACTTTTTCAGTCACCTTCAAATATTAATAAACTTATTTCTCACAAATTAAATATTCAAGACCAGTTTAATAAAAATGCTTACTGACAACATCAAATGCTGGCAAAGATGTGGAGCAACAGGAACTCTCATCAGTACTGATAGGAATGCAAAATGATACAGCCACCGTGGAAGACACTTTTGCAGTTTCTTATAAAACGAAACATACTATCACTACATAATCCAGCAGTCATGCTCCTTGATATTTACCCAAATGAACTGAAATCTTATGTCCACACAAAAACCCATACCCAGATTTTTATAACAGCTTTATTCATAGCCAGGGACTGGAGGCATCCAGGATATCCTTTGGTAAGTGAATAGATAAGTAAACTGTGGTGCATTCAGATAAACTTTATTGAGCACCAAAAGAAAATCAGCTATCAAGCCATGAAAAGACATGAAGAATTTTAAATGCATTCACCAAGTGAAAGAGGATTGTCTCTGAAAGGTCAACATTCTGTATGCTTCCAGCTGTGACATTCTGAAAGAGCCAAAACTTTGGATGAGTGGTTGCCAGCAGTCAAGGGCAGTTGACAGATCACAGGATTATTAGGACAGTGAAATTTTCTGTAAACTACTATAATGATGAATGTATGTCATTATACATTGTCACTTGCCAAGAGTGAACCCTAATGTCAGCTATGGACTTGGGGGTAACTGCACTATGTCAAGGTAAATTCATCAATTATAGCAAATGTGCCACTCTGCTGGGGAATGTTGACAGTGGGGAAACTGTGCATGGATGAGGTCAGGAATATATAGGAATTTTGACATAAAGCTAAAATCAATTTTGATATAAAGCTAAAATCATTTTTAAAATAGATATATGCACATATCATAAAAGCTACTGCTTTGTAGGTATTATATAGTGGTAACATGAAATAATTTTTTTATTAAACTTTTGAGGTAATTGTAAATTCACATGCAGGTGTAAGCAATGATACAGAAAGATCCCACGTATCCTCTTTCCAGGTTCTTCCAAGGATAACATTGTAAAACTATAGTTCAATATCACAACCAGGATACTGACATTGTTGCAATAAATATGTGTAATATTTCCATCATCAACAATATTCCTCACAGATTTTTAAACATTTGGAATTTTGTTGTTAGATTAGATGGAAGTTCTTTCCATATTCTTCAAGGAGGCCAGTTGCCCTTTTAGAGTTACATCACCTCTTTAGCTGCTGGCAACTACTAATCTGTTCCCTATTTCTATAACTTTTTTTTTTTAAATTTCAAGAATTATACACAGATGGAATCATACAGTATGTAGCCTTTAGAGATGATTTTTTTTCATTCAGCCCTTTAGAGCTATCCAAGTTGTTATGTGCAAGAATCATCTGTTTCTTTTTATTGCTGAGTAGTAGTAGAACATAAATGTTCCACAGTCCGTTTAGTTACTGACCTGTTGAGAGACAACTGAGTCTTCTGAAGTTTGGGCTATTAAGAATAAAGCTATTACTTTTTAATCAAGTTTTTTATTCAGTTAAAAGATTTGTGTCTTGCAGCTCAAGCCTGACCCAGGTCCAGAAACCTGCAGTGCAGAGTGCCACAGCCAATTTTTACTCACTTTAAAGCTTCACTTCCTCTTCCATTTACTACCTAGGATCCCTGGGTAGGAGTAAGCAGAAAGGAAGTAAGAGAGATTTTAGGATACATTCTTACAGATCACATCTTCTTGAAATCTGGTTTTGTGTATTCTGTTCTGTTCTGGGTTTCCCCAATGTGGTGTGAACTATTGGAGGTTCTTCAGAAATTCTCAGAGAGTGGTCTTGAATTTCATTAATTCCAGATATTCACTCCCCAGATATTGTCTTCAGACACTATATCCTACACAAATTATCTGTGCGAGGGCCACAGTCTCAAGACATGTTGCCTCCTAAGTAATGTCCTTTCAAGATGATTCCAGGCCAAATAAATTATCAGATATTTGCTGTGGGACACAGGAAAGAATTGTCTTTCCTTAAGGAAACTGAAAATAAAGGTTTACCATGCAGACAAACCTCTCTTCCCTCTGTTAACAAAAGAAGTTGCAACCTGTCTGATTTTTTTTTTTTTTTTTTGAGAAGTGCCACAAAACAACATGTATCCCTAGCCATATGGACACATGCCAGGTTCTTCAAGTGATATTTTTGGAAGTCAACTGATCATCACTTTGCCCAGTCAGACAGAAGAACTCCTGCCCTGGGAAAACAGAATTCTAACAACCCCTTCAGAGGAATTCTTAAAGACTTATTATTTTGCTCCCCTGCTTATCTCACATATAGGATGGTTTGAGTGATAGGAATAGATTTGGAAAACCCAATTTAGAAATCCTAAATAGATCATCTGGAATCTCAATTTTGCAGGATACAGTGGGCAGAAACTATTATCCTCAGCTTTGAGGCTTCAGGTAAATGTTTAGAGAGGACAAGTTCCATTTTACAACCAACTCTATTAACCTTCCTGATTTTGCTTCTTCACCATATAAACTAAAATTTATAGATAAACATCATTACTCAGAATAAAACATCTTAAAGAAAAATTCGACATTTGCTATCTTATATACTATTTCATATACAGCTTGTTCAGTTTTTTAAAATATTTCTCACTTACTTCACATTTATATAATTGATTAGTAAAGCATTATTTTATTCGTTTTCCCTTGAAAATGTAATCAAAAATTAGTTATTATATATATTTTGTCATGCCAAAAATTCTGTGTAAAATACCTCAAACTTATAAATGGAATTGTTAGGAAACTGACTTACTTTGCACATAAAGTAGATGTAATGATTTATAAATATATTTACAAATTGACATGTTTACATAGCCAAAAAATATAGGTGGGCATATACAAATTATTCAGTTTTTTTTTTTTTGATTAATTTTTTATTTTTTATAAACATATATTTTTATCCCCAGGGGTACAGGTCTGTGAATCACCAGGTTTACACACTTCACAGCACTCACCAAAGCACATACCCTCCCCAATGTCCATAATCCCACCCCCTTCTCCCAAACCCCCTCCCCCCAGCAACCCTCAGTTTGTTTTGTGAGATTAAGAGTCACTTATGGTTTGTCTCCCTCCCAATCCCATCTTGTTTCATTTATTCTTCTCCTACCCACTTAAGCCCCCATTTTTGAACACTTACATTGTGATTTAAAATATGAAAAATTAAGTGACTTACGACCTGCACTTGTGCCTTAAAATCTGAGCCATTCTGGTGAAACTAGGATTCATAGTATCATCTGAAATACTGCTATAGCATATACAAAAATTTAGGAAGAAATAGAGATACTGAAATGTCAATAGATGTGTGGAAAATAGTGTAGTCAGAGCCATTTTTAAAACAGAGCTAGATCAGCCATTTCAAAGGAAGTGCATCGCACCAGACCTGTTTCCGAAACCTTCGAACAGGATCAAACTGTCAACATTCCAAGAAGTCAGCAAGAATGAGAAAATTCTGTTTGAAAAGACTGATAAAAGTAAACTTCTGCCTAATGACTACTTCACCTGGCCTGACAATAAAGCACAAGTCTAGCCCTGCTTGTTAGAGCCAATGAACTCTTCTCAAAAACAATTTACCTAATCTTTCCCCTTTTTCAAAAAAAATGCTACGTCTAATCAGGGTACTAATAGTTTCTACCTAAATATGTGCACACCAAAGTGAGTTTGTTTGGTGCCAAATAAATGCATAGTCTCTTAACTTAGTCTCTTGTTTTTAGGCTGATATTCCTGCTGTCAGAGGAGACATCAAGTTTTTCCTAAGAGATTTTCCGAGTTTAATGGAATACCAAATGCAGTGCAATACCTTCTTTTCCGAGTTACAGCCATACTATAAATAATTTTTGGTGTATGAGAGAGTAAACAGAACTTGATCATTGTCTCCAACCATATACACTAATATTAAGCTAGTTTCAAAAATGAGAAAGGAATTTTTTAGCCTTTAAGTTGTTCTAGAAAGAAAGTACATTTTTGTAAATGTAGACACATTTGTTTAGACCATAAATAACCTCAGATTTAAGACAGTGATACTTCTATGCAGTATTGTGTTATAATGTTATGCTTGTCAAATCACCTGTGTTGATACTGATGGGAAGTAACAGAGATCATGGGGATATAATTTTATTGTTATGTTTACTAGAGTTGCTCATCTGTTGAAAAATCAACAATTCCTTTTCTATATTATGTTCGTTTGTTCTATTCTTGTAAAAATCTTATCTATGCTGACAGACATATTCCTTACATTTTTTCACTTGATTTGACAACTTCTTCATTCTGTCTCTCTTATTTAATGGCTGAAAGCTTGAAAACATTAGATTGAAAATCCTGAACTAAGTGTGGAAGTTGCACAAACACTGTGTAAGTGTGTTTAAAAAAATTAAAAAATCCCTAAGAAGGCATACACACACACACACACACACATATATACTAAATTGTGACAGTTTCCATGACACATAGAAATTTTTGTATAAATTTAAATAATAAATCCAACCATAAATGAGTTCTTTAAAATATCAAATGTATCATAAATATTATGCAGCTGAAAGGGAGAATATTTATCACTCCAAATATGACTCTTTGGCATGGGGCTTATTTTAAAAGGAGTATTTTGTAACAAAAAGCCATAAATGAAGCTCTGAAAACTGAATAAAGGTTACACTTCTGTAAGAAACATTTACTTTTAGTAAGGGAAATGTCCATTTGTAAGGGTATCTCCCCCAAAATACCAGGAAGAGGGGGATGACTTAGTCTCTAGAAACACTCATCAATAAAAAGGCATAGAGAAATCTGCATAACAACCTTACCCGTGTGTTGTGTATGGTCTGATAGGATTTTAAACCCACTTGTTTATGACTTAAGTTATTTCAATCCACTTGCTTATAACAAAGGCAAAAAGGGGTCTTAATGTAAAAAGGAAACTGCATCAGGATGTCATCATCTCATCTCTTCTCACCCATAAGAACTCAACAGTTCACCTGTTGATGGGCCCCCACTGGGGGCTTATCATTAAAATATATGAAGAAGCAACTGTGACAAGGAGACACTTCAACTGTAAATATGAAATACTATAAATACAGAAAGTTTGTGAAGACAATCTTGAGTGTGTTCAGTCTCGGCAAGGTGACCCTTTGCAGACCTAAATAGGTCCCTAAAGACCTTGGGAGCAATGACCTCTTGCCAGGGTAAAGGCCACTCTCATACTGGCAGTAGAGAAAGACTTGAAGTCTTCCCACTGAGATTATTGTGCCCCATGAACACCGCTGCACTGTCCCCAGCAGTGTGCCCCCCCTGCAACTAGCCTGCTCCACTGTCCCCAGCAGTGTGCTCCCCCAACTAGCCAACTGCACTGTCCCCAGCAGATGCTCCCCCAGTGGAGCCTTCTCCACTGTCCCCAGCAGGTGCTCCGCCAATGGACCTAGGTGCACTGTCCCCAGCAGTGTGGTCCACAATGGAGGACTTCTACTTTTGTGTGGGCAGCTGGACGTCAATTCTCAGTTGGCTTAGCCATCTCTCCTGAGTGCTAACCCCTATAAAGGTATACCTCAACTAATTTGGACTTTATTCTTTTCATCTCCCCCCACCTGGAACAATAGTGCAATTAATCTATCATTGATTTGGAATATGTTATTTCTTTATTGGCTTATTAAGAGGTATCATCCTGAAGGATTCAGGTTTGTGAAATTCTCAATGAACCTGTGTTAAATACATTGCTGGCAAAGACGAACTCAGTCTCTATTAATTTACCCTCCTAAAACAGAACAATTGGCAAAGTTGGCAACCTAACCCAAAGTAATAATAATTAAAAGTGGTTGATGCTATGGGATATATCATACTCTATGCCAAATTTGAAACACATGCTGATAAATTATACTAAATTTATAATTGATGCAAATTTGGCAAAGCCCATCTATAGACTAGCAAACTTCAAACTTAATCACTAATTATCATCTATGGCATCCTACTGAAATTATAAATAGCCTATGGATAGAAAATATTGATACAGCCATTATAGTTTGGATTCTAACACTGGCCACAATAATTATCTTAATATTGCTCTACCATATAATAAATAATTTGGAATGTTCTATTAAATGTCTCTATAATAAAACATTTTGAACACTATTGTGAAAGGCAGCAGGGCAATAGCAAATATACCTTGCTCACTAACCCTACCAAAATTACTCAAGCAATGGTTTAGGGGTAGAATGGATTATATATTAACTTATGAGGATCCATGGAGACCTACTGAAGATTCAGTCCTAACAAAACTTAAAATTCAGGAAACTCCAGATGTTGGCCTTATCACCTATGCCAGTTAGTTACATCCAATAGTAAAAAAGAGTAAATAAGGAAGAAATTATTTGACTCTTATTAGAAGCATTAAGTAACACAGATGTTGATAGGCAGAAAGTAAAAGTGCTAGTACAGAAAATAATTTCCAGAGTAGGAAGAAATCCAGATCTTTTTGTTCCTAAAGGCACCAATCTATAACCTAAGGATGATGACAATTATTTTAATCCAGCTAACTCTGGAAACTAACTTCCTAGGAGGCAGACCCATGAAAATATACAATTTGGTCCCAATCAGACTTACTGAAAAAAGAGCTTATATTAAATAAGAAGTGACAAAAATCAGAATCGAATTCTAACAAACTGATTTGGACTCAGATATCCAGAAACTGTCAGATTTATGGCCCAATGGAAGACATAACCTGATCCTCACAGGAGCAGAGGTTATACAACTTGGACCCACTGCCACTGATGCTAAATTTAATCAAGACCTTAGAGCATTTGGAGAAATATTAATTTAAAAAAAATATTAATTAAAAAAAAAAGAAATATTAATTTAATTTAAAAAAAATCTTTGGGGCACCTGGGTGGCTCTGTGGGTTAAAGCCTCTACCTTCAGCTCAGGTCATGATCCCAGGGTCCTAGGATCGTGCCCCACATCAGGCTCTCTGCTCAATGGGAAGCCTGCTTCCCTTCCTCTCTCTCTGCCTGCCTCTCTTCCTACATGTGATCTCTGTCTGTCAAATAAATAAATAAAAATCTTTAATAAAAAAAAAAAAAGATCTTTGTTTGACTGGGTAACAGCAACCTAGAGATTCAAATGGCCTATAAGTATTATCTCTTAAAACATCTCCATGAAAAACATCAGGAGAAGCTACTAATAATGAAATTAGGCCTATTATCTATGATTTACGAGAGGAGACAGACACCTTATGTACTTCATGAGGAAGCAACAGAACAAATTCAAAAGGTCAGTCTAAAAGCTGTGTTCCCACAGGATAGGATAGTATTAGTTGCAGTATTTACAGACACCAGAAACATAGGAGTCACTGACTTGTAAGAGCAGCTGAGGAATAAGATAAAAAACTATAGGTTTAACACTCATTTATTTGGACAAAACAGGCCTATACCTAATGTAAATAGACCCAGCCAAAACAGATCACACAGACCATTCTGGAAAATCCTTTTGACTGCATAAGCAATTTAGACCACTAAACTTTAATCCAGATTATAAAAATAGAAATCCAAATAGAAAGCCCAGAAACTACTTAGAGTGGCTGAGAAATAGAAACAACCAATCTTCCAGAGGAAACAGACTTACAGAAAATAAACCCACATATACACCCCCTAACCCAGTTACTATAAATACAAACCCTTTATAAAATTTAATCCCAATAACAGATAAGCCCCTGATAAGCAAAGAAGAGAAAGTCCCATGAGCCCTCTACTGGGATTCCAGTCTCTGCCTGTTGGCCCAAGCCAGAGACAATTGCTCAAATATGTTCCACTGACCGTATCAACAGAAATCCCTTTTGTAAATAAAACTACTACATATGCTAATACATTGTTAGATACAGGATTCCAAATAACAATGATATAAATATTAATTTATATTTATTAATTTGCTACTAATTTAGGAAACTTTAATAATAAAAAGGGACTAACTTAAGGATTAGGAAGAAATTAACCCAGAGACATGAAGTACATAGAGCCCCCCAAAACTGATAGACTATGGATTCAGACTACATGCCTTATAGATCCCAACCTAGAACATATTGTTAGAATGGATGTACTAAGGTGCCATATAACAAATAAGCATGTAACTATACCTACAACTTATGTAGCTGTGGCAAAAGGGACTGCAATTAAACTGTCTGTCCCATTTAAATATCAAACCATACCCCCAGTACAATCTAAAGAGAGAAACATACTCAAATTAAGGTAGAAAACTCAGTAATTTGTAAAGGAAAAAATTATTGTGCCTAATCTCTTACCATGTAATAACCCATCGGGCTTTTTAACAGACTATAGGAATTTTAACACACACTTTTCCAAAATTGAGGCATGAGTCCCATACATAGACACAATAAGCAATATCACCACTATATATGGAATTTATTATATGGTGATAGACCTACATGGCACATTCTTTGCTATTCCATTTGATGAGGAGAGAGCCAAGCCATGACTACAATCACATGGGAAGGTCAACAATATCCACTTATTGGGTTACCAAAACAATATTTTAATAGCTGAGTAATAGCCCAAACCTTTGAACAGAAGACAACCAAGACTTTCAGGAAAACACAACATACATATCAACTATTATTTCCTATGTTGATGGTATCCTTATTTATGGTGATAACTTCGATGAACAGACTTAAGGTTAAAATTAGTTAAGTGAATTCCTTACCCTCAGAGGACAGATTATCAACCCAAGCAAGGATCAAGAACCCCACACTACAGTAAAATTTCTAGACATAATTTGGTCCTCTGAAGGTATAAAAAACACCAAATCCAGTCAGAAACAAGACAGACTCCATATCATTCCTCCCAAAAAAGCAGCACCTCATAAAATGATAAAAATGTTTGGTATTGAAAATATTTAATATTACATATGGAGATTATATCAATAAGAATAAAAGGGAATTTAGGACAGAGATTCAAGAAGCAGTCTTAACTTACTTAAAAGGATGCTGTCAGAACTCTTAATACATTGACATCAGCTAATGAGGACTCTAAATATAAACTAGAGTGTCTGTACTCACAAGGGTTTGCAGCTTGGTCACTGTGGACTCAAAGAAAGGAAAAAAAAAAGAAGAAGGAAAAGAAAAAGAAAAAAAGATAAAGGTACAAAAGTTTCACATAGTCTTAAAGGCTGACCAGGGCACTCTATGAAGCCCTACAAAATAAAGCCACTAACAAAAATTAAACCAATTATTCTTAAATTCCAGTAGCCTATTCTGAAGTGGGTAAACAGATCCCTGACAAACAGAGGGTTACTCCCTTGGGCATAAAGTTCTAATATGGAAATGATATATTTCTAGTGGGACATGGATGGATGGTCAACCCTCAAAATGAACTAAGGAATCTCAGCAATGCCAAGACTGAATATGCCAGGATTTCTAAGGGGCAAGACCACCCAAGAGGTGAGTTTGAACAGTTGGACAATGAGAACCACTCTGGTCTGCCTTGCACAACCATGTGTGGTTTACAGATGGATCAGACTTCATGACACCATCCAAAGGGGACTGGCAGGCTACAGCATTGAGAGATAATGATTATCTAATACTGACAGGATCAGGATCAGGAAATATGCTGACCAAATAGCCCCCCACCCTAAAAAAATGGCAACTGAGCAATCTATTAAGAAAAATCACAATGGGGTATATCTTTTCTCAGATTCCTGAGCATAGATAAGAGAATAGCATTTTAGTCAAGAAGATGGTAGGAAAGTGATTGGAAAATAGGAAATAAGGAATATGGGATAAGTACATATGGCAGAAAACAGCACTGGCTGTCATCTCCATATTTAACACCCATGCCTCTGCATATCCGAACAACTGTGAAGTATCTGAATTTAAAGATGAGGTAGACAAACTCATTAGGAAAACCAAAGGGGCAATGACTCTTAAAATCTAATTTAAACATGATTCACGACTAAAGAGGAAACCAACTCAAAAAGAGCCATACATAAATAAGGAAAATGGAACATAAAACCTGAACAAACAAATGCACCAGTTGATAGGATCACTACATAGGCACATCTCCAAACACATCATGTTGGCATTAGAACATGATTAAAGAAAAGAAACATGTATATATCTTCCAAATACCTATTTCAAATTAAGAAATGTGAGAACTGAGAAAAGTTTAAAGCTTGGGATTACTGAGTACTCCAGATTAGGTCAAAGTTGTCCCTTGCCTATATCACAGAATAAACTATACACATGCACCATTATAAATACATGGTCTGAAATAGGATTACTCTGTCCTTGCAGAAAGGATGATCCAAAATGTACCATTAGAGCATTTCAGAAATCTGGATTGCTTGCTATGGTATCCCAACCATCACAGAATCAGATCAGGATCCACATCACAGAAAAGCTAATACAAAAATGGGCTAAGAAACAAGCCATACCATGGAGCTTCCACTTACCCCACAACCCAATCACCTCCAGATCAAATAAAATATTATAATGGCTTGCTCAAGCAAAAGCATAAATTGTTTACTAAGAATCCAGATATGAAAGTTTAGCCTAAAGCAATCTGGAAGACAGCAAGATCTCCAAACCATGTATAGAAAGGATGGAAAAATTATTTAATTAATATTATAGGCACCCATATAGAGATAAGAATTAGCACTAATAATAATACCCCAGAATCTAAATTAAAAGGGAAAATGTTAAGAAACAATGATACATAGTACTGGTGAAATTATGGCACCTGCTGCTAATAAAACCTACTAGCTGACCAAAGAAAAAGGCATATTACATTGAATTAAAGCTATAAAAATTTCAGTCATGAAGAGCACCTTACTAATACCAGATGCCTAATATTTCACTTAGCATGATCCAGGGCGATTAAGCTTTGAATAATACTGGCAGTATTGACCATAAAACTATAGATTATTCTTGAGTGGTAAGAATAACAGAAATAGTTGGAAATTTATAGGACACTATTTTAAAGGCACAAATCTATTATGCATCTTGAACCCAATATATATTGCTAAGTGGGTCAACATGGCATGCTGCATACTGGCCATACTATGTTACTTATTACTCACTAGTGGGTACCATACTCATAGAAAATATGGATACTCCACTGATATCATCGGCAATAGTGGCTATGCAACCACTCCAACTAGAGCGCCTAGCTCTGCTCCAGACCCCACTTCATTGTCCATAACATCTTCTAGTTGCTCCACAAATCACCACATCGGTTGTCATCTTGCAAATGAGGACTCACCAACATCACCATGCCAAAGCTCTCTATCCAGTACTGAGGTAAACTGACAAAGCAGTGGAAAACTCCAATTTCATCTTTAGAAAAATCAACAAGAACCCAGAGCAACACTCCCCATTAGACATTAACTGAGAGAATGAAGATTGGCCTGAACCATTATCTGGATCTTGGTATTATAACCCACAACATATACCAAAACAACTAGGTTCTGACTTTTGTTTCTTTCCCTTTTCTTACTGAATTAAGTGCAGCATTACACATAGGCTATGAAAACAATATTGATTTAATTCTTGATTTACTTTGTATGTTAGCATTATATTATAAAAGAGCAGCTGCTGACTATGTAGAAGGCAATGATATCTTTAAATACAAAACTTGATCATTTATGACCCAACTTATACTATTTAATCCATATTCACTTGTTAGAAAATTAACAATAAGCATATAGACACTATGTCCAAAAGAACAAGGATGCCTTGTAAGGCATATAGAGAACCTCTGGGACACTTAGCATGTAACACGTACCAGCATGTACCCTCTCCCTGCCTGCCTCTCTGACTACTTGTGATTTCTCTCTCTGCCAAATAAATAAATAATAAGTTAGTAGAATAGAAACAAAATACCACTCTTACCTCTTTGGATATAGCAATGGTAAAAGTACAAACAACAATGGCTTTGACATCTCCTCAACCAGTTACATGTATAGAACAGGAAACTGGACCATGATAGTATGCTGTAAGCCAACCTCACTCTAACCCACTAGCATCCAGGAAAAAATAAGAAAAGCAGTATGATGAGATGTATAAAATGGAACACATAATGAATGTGACAACAGAAGAAGAAAAGATATTATTCCAGGTCAATAGAAGATAGGGTTAAACAATGGAGGAAATATTTCACATTTAGCCTCCTAAAACTAATAAATGCAAATCATACATTAGAAATCTTAAGTAAAAGAACATCTGCAAGATGAGACTAATGAAATCAAAATAACTTTGCAGAATCCAAAAGAGAACAAGAAACACACATTCTCTAAAATAATGACAGCCTTGTATTCTGATGTTATGTCAACTGAAAGCATGCTTGATAGTGTTATGCAAGCTTGTACCCCCTGGAGCTTTACAAAAATGGTTTTTACATGGAAAAACAGTTGTTAAAAAAGCTTAACTGAGTAGTTTAAAAGTTCAACTCCTGGTGGATTGGTGATCAGACATATATTATAGAAAAAAGTTCTTGGTATTCTTTTATTAACATTAGCAATACAGTTCCTTAAACTGGTCATTAAACTGATGTAAAAGAATATGTGGCAAACAAAACAAAACAAAACCCTCCTAAAATACAACTGCTTTTAATTCTGTAGATGATGCAAAATCATAGGGTAGACTGACATTTATGAACTCAGATCTGTACAGGGAATTAGGACCTTGGGATTAATTAGTGTGTGAGTGATTTGAAATAACAAGGTTAATGATTGTGTATTCATTTCATAGTACCACAAATCCACTTGTTTAGGACTTAAGTTGTTTCAGTCTACTTGCTTATGACAAAGACAAAAAGCTTTCTTGATGTCAAAATGAAAACTGCATCAGGATGTCATCATCTCATCTCTTCTCACCCATAAGAACTCAAAAGTCCACCTGTTGATGGGGATTTATCATTAAAATAAATGTGAAGCAACTGTCACAATAAAAAAATTTGACTATAACTATGAAACAGTATAAATACAGAAAGTTTGTGAAGACAATCTAAGTGTGTTCAGTCTGGGCAAGGTGACCTTTTGCAGATCTAACCAGTTCCCTAAAGACCTTGGGAGCAATGACCTCTTGCCAAGGTAAACACCATTTTCTTACTGGCAGTGGAGAAAGCCTTGAAGTCCTCCCACTGAGACTATCCTGCCCATCAACACCTGCTACACTTCCCCAGAAGTCTGCTTCCCCAGTGGAGACTGTTCCACTGTCCCCAGCAGTGTGATCACCAACGGAAGACTTCTACTTTTGTTCGGGCAACTGGACATAGTTCTCAGTTGGCTAAGCCATCTCTCCTCAGTGCTAGCCCGTCTACTAATTTGGACTTTATTCCTTTCATCTCTGCTCACCTGGAACAATAGTGCAATTTAATCTATCATTGATTTGGAATATGTTATTTCTTTATTGGCTTATTAGGAGACATCTTCCTGTAGGATTCTGGTTTGTGAAATTCTCAGTGAACCCGTGTTAAATTGTTGACAAAGACAGACTCAGTCTCTATTAATTTGTACCCCATCCCAAACAAAATGAAGTGTCTTGTTTAGCTACTTATGCTTTTCCTGGTAACCTCTGATACCTGATTCTCCATCCCTAACATTTTTTGTCTTTAGCCAAAATGGTTTTTAAGGAAGATGGGTTCTGCCGTTTCAGAGTTACTCTGTTTTCCTGGGTCTCTCCCATGTATGGATGAGGTAAACATGTTATTAAACTTGTTTTTCTCCTGTTAATCTGTTTTACGTCATTTTAACTATTAAGCCAACAAAAGAACCAGGAGGGAAAGAAGGGAAAATGTTTCTTCCCCTACACAAAGAGTTTACCTGCCTACATAGTGAACTAATAATGAAAGTAGAATTAATTGAGCATGGTAATAAATCTTCCAAGCAAAAAATGAAGACTCTCAAGGTTAGAACAAAGGAAAAGTTTAATAAAAGATATAGAGGGTTACTACATAATGAGAAGGTCAAAGGACACCTGGGTGATGGAGTTGGTTAAGTCTCCAACTATTTAATTTTGGCTCAGGTCCTGATATCAGGGTTATGAGACTGAGCCCCACATCTGGTTCCGTCTCAGATCCCTCTCTCTCCAACCCTTTCCCTGCTCATGTGCTCATGCTCTTTCTCTCTCTCTCTCACTCTCTCAAATAAATAAATCATAAAAAAAAAAGTCGTATCATCAGTAAGATAGAAACACTAGAAATGTGTGTGTAGTTACTAAACCCAAGCTCAAAATGTGTTTTACACAATGACTGACAGAAAATAAGCTAAAAAGACAAAACCACAGTCCTTTTGAGAATTTTAACACATTTATTTCAATAAAGGATATATTAAAATATAAGTGTTAGGTCCATGATCAAAGGAGCGAGACTGTTACAAAGCGAAGGTCAAGCAAAGCTTTATTTCACGCCAAGCATGGAGAATCAAACCGACCATTCAGGGCCGCCTTTTACAGAGAGAGCGAGTCCTCCCAGCCTTACAGACTAACTTTTAAAGGGCAAAGGCCATGTGGTTGAGCCTGGCCACACACAGGTGGCCAATGAGATTGTAACACACAGAGAAAGGTGCATAGTCATGCTAGGTCACACACGGGTGGCCAACTGAATTACAATTTACCCTATAGTAGATATATGAACTAGCCTATCACCTTCGTCAGAATTGGCACCCAAAAGGTGCCCAAAAGGCAGGGCCCACACTCCTTGGTAGCTAGGGAGACAGTATGTGTGCTCCACTGACTGGATGTCTCCATCTGGCCTGACCCGCCCTTGTATTTGGGCTCTGTTACCTAAGACTGGTCAACCATATTTTACCAGTTTCTCAGACTTGTTTTGTAAGGACCTATTTTACGGTCCCTGCTCCCCTCCCCCAGGGGACTTAAAAACAAGTCCCAGAAACCAGCTCCAGGTGTGAAGACCAAGAAAAACAAGGCTGTACCCACCTCGAGTCTAGCCCTGACATAAGTACAGCCATCTTGGCAAAGCAAAAGCTGGCACCTTGCCCCGTATGAGTGGGTTAGCATAAGAATGGCCATCCTGAAGGCCGGGAAGCCATTTTACTGAGCGTCCCTAACCAGGCCATACTACACACGCAACTTGAGATAAGAGAAAGTAGCTCAAACCTAGAAAAACAACTTAATCATATACCACCAGGGCGGTTAGATGGTGGTGCCACAGGGACCAAATGTTAAAGAAAAACAAATAGTTAACTTGCAGAGATCAAAATCCTGCAAGACAGGAGTCTCCCTTGGTTTGCAAAGGTCCTGGTGATTTACAACAAAAAGGGCTATCTCTTCAATGGCCCAATTTCCAGAGACAAATGACTCAGTTCCTCAAGGCCTAAGGTGGCACCATAAAACTGAAGGAGGCTGAGGCAGAAGGAAATGTAAATAAAGTTAAATTTCTTGTAAACCAAAAGCTCACTTAACCACCAGGATGGCTCCAGGATGACGCCGGGGTGGCAAAAGGTTAAACAAAATTAAACTGTCAAAGTGGGGTGCAAGATATGTATGTAGCTATGAAGAAGTGCCTTGAAAATGCTATATAAACCCTTGGCTTCGAGTAGTCATTGTTGAAACCCACTGCGCCAGGTGGATACTTGGACCCCAGCTAGCTGGAAATAAACCTCGCTGTGTGACTTGCATTATCGAGAGTGTTCTCTGTCTAATTGAGGGGTGGTCAACTCCGTACCCTAACAGCTTTTAAGTAAGTCCCCTGGGAGCGGAGGGGCAGAGTCAGTTTAAGTTTTACAGCACAAACAACAAAATGGCTGTTCAACAGAGATGGAGCCACTCTGGCTAAATAGGCCCTTACAATAAGTATATATATAGATTTAAGCAACACCATCAACAAGCTTTGTGTACAGGTTATTTTCAGAAGACTGTGTCAAAAGCAGCAGTACACATGCACTTTTCAACTCGCAGGAAAAAAACTTTAAAATGAACTCTATAGTAAGATGTATGTTAATGAAAGAAAGTCAGAAGAGAGGCAAGCAGATACAAGCTCCCTAACCCCCAACCCCCACCCTGGGCTCCAAAAGGAAACCACCCTTAAAAAAACTTTACTGGAAAGTCCCTGGAAGAAGCCTTCCACCCTTTTCCATGTGAACAACTACCTGATAGGTAGATGAGCCAGTGGACAAAAACCTATTGGGTAGTAACAGCAGGGAGGGTTAATCAGATTGATACGGCCCACCAACATTCTCATAAAAACCCTAGACTTAGGAACTCCAGCGGCAACTCCATCGGGTTCCCTCCCTCTTTGGGAGCTTTACTATCACTCAATAAACGTTGCTTTGTTGCCCACCACTCCTTCTCTGGTCTACCTCTCCATTTTTCAAAGCTTCATGACCAAGAACCTCAGGGACTAAAGGGAAAGAAATCCTGCAAGGATGTCACCTAATAAAGTAGTAAATAATAGGATTCTAATGGTGAACAATGGAAAGTATTTCAAATAAGAACAGGAATGAAAGACGAGTGCCTGCTTCTCTTGAACATTTTATTGGAATTTCAGCTAGAAGGCAAGTACAGATGAGCAGAATTTGTTACTCCAATTTATTCTTCTTTCACAGAAGGATAATTTAAGGCTGATTATTTTTAAGAAACACACCCAGAAGCACTGAAAAACCAAGAAGTTACCCTTTCATAAGATAAATTTGCATTTTTAGGGTAATTTCCATTGTAAGATTATCTCCTTCTCTGTAGTGTTCTTGAAGAGGGGGATCACTCTAAATCTGTGAATTTATCAATGAAGAAGGCAATGACTTAAATCTGAATAACAACTGTATGCTTGTTTACTATGCATTGCCTGCAAACCTCCCTCAAGGCTCCTCCTAACCAAATGTTCTTTTGTCTTTAGCGGAGATTGTGTTTAAGGAGATGGCTTGGGCCATTTTAGTTAGTTACTCCATTTTTCGGGTTATCTTCCATGTATACAGGAAGTGTACACATTATTAAACTCCGGCTTTGTTTTACCATTTATTTAAACTTGTTAAACTGCCATTTTATTATAGGGGAATCCCAGCTGAGAACTTAGAAGGGTAAAGGAACAATTATTGTTCCTCCTTTATACAAGTTGCTAAAAAATAAGTACTTAAGAAAAAAGGCAAAGGACCAAAAAAAAAAAAAAAAATTTCTTATAGCTTACAGCCCACTGGTAAGTCCTTGAGACAGGCAGGATGACCTTTCGTCTCAACTGTCTAAATGTTCTTACTCTTCTAATGGCAAAAGGCAATATTAGTTTAACATCATCCTGAACTCCAGGATCCTGTAAGTCTCCTTTTTTTTTTTTTTTTAAGATTTTATTTATTTATTTGAGAGAGTGAGCTAGAGAGAGCACAAATAGTGCGGACAGGCTGACGGAGAGGGGAAAGCAGACTCCCTGTGGTACAGGGAGCCCAACACGAGATTTAATCCCAGGACTTCAGGTTCATGACCTGAGTCAAAGATAGATGCCTAACTGACTTGATGTGGGAAAAAGAAGCAGAAGAAAAAATTATTAAATTTCCTTACCCACTGACAAGCTCTTGAAACAGGCAGAGTGAGATTCCTCTAGGGACTCAACTGCCTCTACCTTAACACTTTGCTAAGGGCAAAAGGCAATCCTAGCCTGAGGGACCCCTAAGCCCAACCAGGGTTCCATAAGTCTACTTTAACAATTCCTTTGCCTCTAAACCCTCCAAGATAAGTGTTGACAATCATTCCCAAGCATGTGGTCCACTCATATGCATCTAAAGGGGGGTTTTATTACTGATAATGAATAACCTTTTTCCCAATAATAGCTAGCCCCTCAAGGTCCTGGAAGCTTTCAAAATTCCTTAGAGACTTACGCCAACTATTCCAACAGTATTGGAATTTCCTTAAACCTTGACTTTTCTTAAAATCAATTTCATTCTTTTTCTAATGGAAAAACATCCTGTGCCAGGCTTTTCTTAGTAGCAGCCTTATTAGTTCAAAAATATGCGCTTAACATTCAACTTCTGAGAAAAATTCTATAGGACAATGCATGCATACATTTTCCTAGGAAAATAACACTCTGATGGAAAAGAAATTAAGGTTTAAAAAATGAAATCTGAAGCACTACCCTAGAATCCAATAGTTCAAAATAAATAACCCAAAGATTTATCTGACTTCAACATATTCTTGCAAGAGTATGTCAAGGAATATCAGATTCAAAGAAGGTGTATTTCTGGTTATTGATAGAGGACAATGAGTTTACCTTCATGACATTAATTTTTTGTGTGTGCATCTATACAGATGTGCCCAACCCAATTTAAAGTTTGACACACACAGCAAGCAATTACCTTCTGAAAATCAGATTTCAAGTAACTTGAATTTTATACCTGCCAGCACCCTTACTTGATATTTTGAGACACATTAGGATTTTACACTTGAAAAGTTACTCACATAAGTGATTTTGAAGGTGCTTTTATTTTGCAACTAAAAACAAACAAACAAAAAAAAACAAAAAAAACTTCCTGTTTCAAACTTTTAGAAGAGTAAGTATTGACTTATGATAGAGATTAATGTTTATTTGTAACTTTGGAATTATCTCTCCAATTAAATTAACTCTGTATGACTAACAATAGTGTCAGCAATAAAACTTAACTTGGTACCATATGTCTACATGGTGTGAATAAAGGATAATATCTTTCTATAAGTTATGGCCCAAAGCATGTATCTTAATGAAGTGAAATAATCCATTTCAAAGCTAAGTGATTGATCCTAGAAAGATTTCTTTGAAAGCCAGGGAAAGAGAATGTTAAATTCTCCAAAATCATGTAAACTTCATGCATTTTTTTTTATTTTCCTTCTCTTCCTCAATACCTAGAATATTGCCTTAAATATAGTTGGTATTCAATAAATATTAAATGGTCAATGGGAAATGGATATTTCAAATATAAATTCATAATTTCCATTATTAGAACCTGCAGAAGAATTAAGTAATATCTACATGAAAGAAGAGAAGATAACATTTAACACTATTTCATGTTCAGAAATTACCCTTTGGTTATGATTTGGTTCAGAAGATATGTCTAAGTAGGCATTTGTGGAAAAGGGCTTAACATGAGTAAGGATTAAAATTACACCATTCTGTATTTAAGAATGGTATAGTCCATTTGTGGATTAAACCCTCTAGTATTGTGTGAAACTCAGGGGAAGGCAAGTTGGTAGCAGGAGACACACAGTGACTTCACTGAATATTCCTATATTATCCTACCGTCTAACCTGTATTGAATACCCTGAGCATCTCCCAATTCTGTGACCTTGCACTAGAAGCTCCAGTAGAGAAGCACAGAGAAGGAAACTGATAACCTCACATTCATTGGCTTAACCTAGTTTGGAATAAAATACGTGGATGATAATAACAAAAGAACAAAAGTTCTACCTATAGTGAGAAATCAGGGTCCAAAATAAATGTAGATCCATACTGAACTATTATTCATCTCAACAATAATCCAAATAGGGCGCCTGGGTGGCTCAGTGGGTTGGGCTGCTGCCTTCAGCTCAGGTCATGATCTCAGGGTCCTGGGATCGAGTCCCGCATCGGGCTCTCTGCTCGGCAGGGAGCCCACTTCCCTCTCTCTCTCTCTGCCTGCCACTCCATCTACTTGTGATTTCTGTCAAATAAATAAATAAAATCTTAAAAAAAAAAAAACAATAATCCAAATAAAATTGTTTAAGTTTGACTATGGGGCATTTTCTCAAAATACCTTTGTAATTAATATTTATAAAAAAAAATGCTTTCATAGAAAATATTCCTATTAATACTATTTAATTTCTTGAATTTACACATTAGTTGAAACAGTTAATAAAGCAGAAAACAGAAGTCTCTTTTTTTTAAGATTTTATATATTTGACAGAGAAACACAAGTAGGCAGAGAGGCAGGCAGAGAGAGAGGGAAGCAGGCTTCCTGCTGAGCCCAAACCAGGGCTCAATCCCAGGGACCTGATATTATGACCTGAGCCAACGGCAGAGGCTTAACCCACTGAGCCACCCAAGCATCCCTAAAGAAACAGAAGTCTTAATAGTATTTGAACAAAAATAGTAAAAGGATACATTTTCATCATTTACTATGAATATTAATTTTAAAAATCTGAGTTTAATCTCAAATATTAGATGTTTGCTTATCTAAAAATAAATATTAATGGTACCATCAATTTATATCCTTGATGTTCCTATTGAAAAAAAAAACTTAATCCTTTTATAAGATCAATTTCTGACCTCTTCATGCCACATTTACCCACTTCTGTGCCACTTTTTGCATGTGTAGTTTTATATGATTAAAATATCCTATTTTCTACATAATCTGTGAAAATCTTGTTATCCTCTACAAAACCTAGCTCAGATGCCCTGTATTCAAAATACCAAGTTCTAAAACTTCATTATAAAATTCTTCACTGCACCAGTTCCCCTTCTCCACAGGTGATAGGACTAAGATCCTCAGTACATGTCTGAAACCATGGATAGTACTGAACCATATATGATGTATTTTTTTTTCTACAGATACTTATCTGTGATAAAGTTTAACTTAAAAGTTAGGCACAATAAGAACAAATGATAAAAATGGAACATTTATAACAATATAATATAATAAATGTTATAGGAATGTGATCTCTTTCAATACACCCTTTTTGGATGATGTGAGATGACAAAATGTCTATGTGATAAGATGAAGTGAGGGAAATGAAATAGACATTGTGACATAACTTAGGCTACTACTGACCTGAGGGTTGAAAAAAAGGAGGACCATCTGCTTCTAGAATAGACAGACCAGCATTTCATGGGTTACCAACTGTGGAAAGCAAAACTAAGGATAAGGGGGGACTACTGTACTCTTTTCTGAATGTGTTGTTAATTCTTCTCGCCTAGGTCTAAGTTTCCTGTATGATAGTTTATTATGTTCCCCCAAGAGCACAGATTATTATCCATAGTTACATTCTTAGATCCTTTCATTGAGCTCCACATACAGTTGTTTATCTGATTAAGTCATATGCAACTTTTAAAATATAGACACTCCTCTATCCTCTTGGTAAAATATTGTGTCTGGAGGTCAGCCTAGCTGAGAGACACTGCTGAGCTGTCAGATATTGCAGTAGCTGATTAAGGCAACAAGGTAAAAATGAAAGAGTTAAGTCTTTAATCACTTACTGAGATGGTAATAAGCAAGTGTTTCAGCTGGAGAAAGCACCAGCTCCCTTTGTTTCATTTTCCCAATGGCACACTGCTCAAAGGTCAGGTGGATCAGGGAAGGTGTGAGGTTTGTCCCACTGCTGAAGGATCCCCAAACAGATCTGGCCATTTTGCAGACTATGAATCAGGGACAGTGTGACAGAGAAGGGTTTGGTGTGGAAAAGTTCTGGGTCAGGAGTAGAGAAAAGTGCCTTCAGATTTTCCCTTCTTTCTCACCACTCTCAATGAGAAGACCCCTGAAAAAGTCCTCTTTGCAATGCCCCAGATAAAAAGGCCTAGAAATAAAGGGACGTGGGCTAGGAAAGCGAGTATGAGAATGCATGACTGGTCAAGGGGGCAGAGAATTTGGACTGCAACTCCCTGTGCAGCAGTCTGATGCTGGGAGCATGGCTTTCCCTCCATCATGTCAGCCAAGTAAAGACTTTAAAATTGCCTATGGTCAAGCCTGAAAAATTACACATAGCATTTTAACCAGGACCAAACTCTTCATACTGTTGTTAGAGCCTCGTGACAATACCCACAGTGACACCAGGGATTTTCAGCTTTCCATGCATTTCCATGCATTTCTGAAACAGATTTTTAAAAAGAATCATAATAATAAGTGTTGATGAGAATATATAGCAACAGGAACTCATACACTACTGGCAGGAATACAAATGTTCACTATTTTGGAAAACTATGACATTATTTACAGTTTAAAGGTTGAAAAAGAGCACACCTTAGAACAAAACACCTTCTGGTGTTTCACAGAACTGCATGAACTTACGCATCAAAAGACAATCAAGGTTTATGGCAGCATTATTTAAAATAGCTCAAAAAAAAAAAAGGCCAGATGTTTATAATAGTGGGATGCATAAGTTATAGTCATGCAATAGAATGAATATCTTACTGTAATACAAATTAATGACTTACTATGACCCATAAGGTTGTGTTTATAAATTTACTTCAAAATATTGAATCAAGGAAGCAAAATAAAAAACTCATTTTATGTAAGCCCATTTATAAAAGGCTTTTAAAGTTAAAACACTGGTATGAGGTGTTTGGCTTGGGAAAAGGGAGGATAATAATTGAGAGGGGTCATGAAAGGTCTTATGGTGCATTTACCTGAGTGGTGATTACACAGATGTGTTCACTATTTGATTATCCAGAGTTTTAAATTTGTATCCTGCACATTTTTCTGCATCTTTTTTATACTTGAGTGAAAAAATAATGTTTTAAAGCATACAATAAATTTCATCATGATCCTGATCATTTATCTACACCACTACAGAAAAAAGACTGAACTATCCAGGCAAGAAACTGACAATTTAAAGGTAATGAAATAGTAAGATTACTCTGGTAAAAATGATATTCTATGAGAAGGAACTTAATAAGTAATATACAATAAAGAATAGTATAAGTAGCTACAGGTGAGGAAATATGGAGTGAGACTGGAAATGGCAATCACAGGTAATTATCATTGTTGGGAATGGGACTTATTGATTTAGAGTGAAAAGAAAAAATCTTACAATTGACCATTTAAACCTATACATTAACAGCATGTGAGGATTTTATATCATAGAAGTATCTACTTTTAAAAACCATTTACTTTTCTAGAATTAACAAAAATCACCCAATAATCTTAAATTACAGCTACATGTATTAAAAACATAGTTATAATTTAGGTATATTTGTTATTTTCAGTGTAAGGAAAATTTTAAATAACCTAGATGAATATTTGTTAAATATTAAAAAACTAAAACATGTTTTTTCTTGAGGTAGATGAATTCTAACATAATATTGTACAGTTGATGAAACGGTGCCTTATGCTTCACCTGCTATTGATCCAGTTGATTTAGGCATAATGTTATGGAAAAGAAGAGACCTGAAACTAAAATTTATATACTCCTTGCCATGACTTCTTGCAGACACTTCTCACAAATTCCAAAAGCAGAAAGACAACTTTCACTTGGAAGACTAAAAGCATATTCTATCTTCTATTATGGAAATGTGTGCTCCACTACAATGCAGGGGGAGTGTCAGTTGAGAAAGAACAGAAAAGTTGCTCAGACTAAGAATAACCTAATGGCAGGTGCACTGATGGGCAAAAGTTTTCCAAGATAGAGATGCTTTGACCCCGAAGGACCTGTCCTGGTCTCTCACTTGACTCAGTCACTACAAGTATGTAAAGTGTAATTTCTTCAACAGCAACTACATTTCAACAGAGGGACTGACCTCATAGGGAATCATTCAAGTGAGGGATCATAAAATAGCAATGAAAGGATCAAAACCCTTCAATTGTTTCTGGAATGTCTCATCCCACATCTCCTCATTAGCCATAAGGCCAGTAAGGAAAGGCTATTAAATGGTGCAATATGGCTCTTCTCCCATGGATGAACTAGTAATCAAGCTGAAGTTTAAAGGTTCATAATGTGCTGGGGAAGAGGTATGGGAATAGTTATTTGTCACACATTTGTCATGGAAGAGTTATTCCTTTAAGAACCATTTAGTTTATAATTGCAACCACATTCAGCTAAATTCCTTCAGAGCAATCACTGATCACTGGAATTAAGTCAGCACTTCTGGACTAGCATTAACTCTTTGGTCATCATGGCTACTTAATGCATGAATATTAACAGTTCCCTAAATAGGACACTAGTATTCAAAAAATAACAAAGTGGACTGCACTGGAAGGAAATAGCTAGTTAAAATAACTACATTTTTTAAAAAATATATATTTCTCCATTTCTGTAGTAAAAATATTTCTCTGAAGGAATGAAATGTAACTAAAAACAGCATATTGTCACCATTTTATGAACATATCTGCTTGGTTCTTACAAATCATTTTAAGCACAACATTTTGGTAATTTTTATTTTTTACTTGCTTCTTTAAAATAAAAGTTACATTAAATTTGAACACAAATGAAAATCTAAAATTACTAAATACACAGAATCTGCACTGATTAACAGATTGTCTAGAATATGAGATAATCAAGTACTCCATGTACTTAAATAATCCCACATTTTCATCGAAAGCCTTTCTGAATGAGAGCACTCTGGGTAACCAGACATAGCAGGCTTCCCAGGGCCAGCACTGCTTGTGTTTCGTGGCTCTCCACTGAAGTATTCAGTCCTAAGGACCTTGTAGTGAATCTCCATCCACTGAGGACAAGGAGCATGAGTCCTGTGGATTATCAACTTCTGTTTTTTAAAGATTTTTTTTTTTTTAAGATTTAGTTTATTTATTTATTTGACAGAGTAGGCAGAGAGGCAGGCAGAGAGAGAGGGGGAAGCAGGCTCCTCGCTGAACAGAGAGTCTGATGCAGGGCTTGATCCCATGATCCTGGGAACATGTCCTGAGATGAAGGCAGAGGCTTTAACCTACTGAGCCACGCAGGTGCCCCAACTTCTGTTTTTTAAATTTCCCTCAGTTTAGCAACTTTTAGATTCTGAACATTTGTCTGTGTTTAACATCTCTACTTCTCATCTCTCCAATAAAAATCTGAGCTGATAATAAACATTATTGGCTTTCTTTGAACAATTTACCCTGCCTTGTTTCTTAAAAGTACCATTAGTTTTGTGTTTTTGTCTTATCAAACCTCTTAAAATTTTCCATTTTTTCATCATTTCATCTTCACTTTTGTATTTTTGAAATTTTTTATCTTGGTAAGATTAAATAGTTAAGACACCAGATATTTTATTCCTATTTGTATATTTTTCATGTGTTATTTGGAATAAAATAAAATTTTTTCCCCTCTTTTTTTTCCCCTTTATGTTTGGCATCCTTTCCCCCTTCTTAAGCCTGTGGCTTTTATTAACTTTATTTTGATTACTATATTAGTTTAACTAAAGTAGAGGGAAGAGTTTTATTCTCCTTCTATTTTACCCTGTACAGAACTTTTAGTATCTTATTCACAGGGCAACAAAATCTTTGAGATAATATGATAAATTAATAGGACAGTATTCTTCCACAGGTATCTTTCAGAACTTTCAGCTTTCAATTCTGGATTTTTTTTTCAATGGCAAATTCATTTAATTTTTTTGTAACCCCAAATCCTTCATTACTACCTTACTCAGTTATACAATATGCTAAATCATACAAATGATATTTTACCAAAAAAAAAGTTAATTCATAGAAGGATACCAGAGAGAAGCCTTCATTTCAATTTCTTATCTTTAATCTTAATAAAAAAGCAGGACATTAAAAGAAAAAAAAAAAAAAGCAGGTCATTATGGAAACCCATGCTTAGCAGACCTGCCCTGAAAGAACTATTTTTTTAAGTTCCTCAGAGTTGTTATTATTAATCAAAAACATAACTCTTTGTAGTGACAATGTATTAGATGATTAGAGCATATGGATAAGTAAAACGAATGATCTCAGTATCAAAAGAAGCAGGAGGGTAATATTGGGAAAAAAGTTATAAGGTGCCTGTACTACACTTGAAAAAAAGTAGGTTAAAGATAAATGATCAAAATAAATTCACTTCAAACTCTAGAGCAAGGTCTAACAATTTTTTAAAGAGATGTATAAATAATATGCTAAAGAAGACTTAAGATGGTCATTTTATGAATACTCAAACAGAGAAGACCTAAAGAGGGAGAGTGAATAACAAATGAGAACAGAGTAGAAACTCTTCAACAACTGGTATTGGTAAAACTAGATATCCACATATAAAAGAATGAAGTTGAACCCTTACCATATACTATATATAAACATTAACTCAAAATGGATCATTGCCCTAAACTTAAGACCTAAAACTATAGAACTCTTAAAAGAGAACATACAGAAAACCTTCATAACTTTAATTTTGGCAAAGATTTCTTGAACGTGACACCAAAGGTATAAGCAAAAAGAGAAACAAACTGAATATCAAAATTGAAAAAAAAATTGCAGAAAGGGCACTAGAAGCAAAGTAAAAGGAGAATGCACAGAATGGGAGAAAATATTTTTAAATCAGTTATCTGCTAAAGGAGTAATATCTAAAATACACAGAAAACTCCTAAAATCCAACAGAATACAATCCAATTCAAAAATGGGCAAAGGACTTGAATAGACATTCTCCAAAGATGTACAAGTAGCCAACAAACATATAAATAAATATTCAGCATCACTAATCATTAGGGAAATAAAAATCTATAATCAAAATCATCAAATGCCAACTCACACCCAGTAGGATAGTTACTACCAAAAAATAATAAAATAACAAATGTTGGTAAGGATGCATAGAAATTGGAACCCTTGTGCACTGTTGGTGGAAATGTAAAATAATGAAGCCACTGTGGAAAACAGTATTGACAGCTCCTTAAAAAGTTACAAATATAATTACCACGTGAGGGGGGCGCCTGGGTGGCTCAGAGGGTTAAAGCCTCTGCCTTCGGCTCAGGTCATGATCCCAGGGTCCTGGGATCGAGCCCCGCATCGGGCTCTCTGCTCAGCAGGGAGCCTGCTTTCTCCTCTCTCTCTCTGCCTGCCTCTCTGCCTGTCAAAAAATAAATAAGTAAATAAATAAATAAATAATAATAATTACCACATGAGGCAGAGATTCCACTTCTAAGATATCACCACAGATAATGCAGCACCTCTAAAAATCCCTGTATATTTATGATAAAATGGAATTTTTTTCATTTTTTAAAAGTTTATTTATTATTGTTTTAAAAGATTTTATTTATTTCCGAGAGAGAGAGAGAGAGGGGTAGAGGGAAAGGGAGGAAAAGACCCCCTGCTGAGCATGGAAGCCAGATTTGGGGCTTGATTCCAGGACCCCAAGATCATGACTTGAGCTGAAGGCAATTGCTTAACAACTGAGCCACCCAGGTGTCCCAACATTTTTTTTAGACAGAGAGAGCACATGCATGCGTGTGCAAGTGGCATGGGGTCGGGGGAGGGCACTGGGGCAGGGGGGTGAATCTCAGGCAGACTCCCTGCTGAACAGGGATCTCAACGTGAGGCTCAATCTCACTTCCATGAGATCATGACCTGAGCCAAAAATCAAGACTCTGATGCTTAACTGGCTGAGCCACCCAGGCACCCTGATCAAATGAAATTTAAAAAGTGAAATAATGAATCATAATTTTGACATTGCAAACCCTCCACATAGCTTGGAAATCTGCAAAGGTCTCTAAATAACATTTGGAGAACCAATGGCCTAAAAATGTGCCAGATGCATACCAGCACTAAACAAGTATTTGTTGGACAACTGAATGAATATTCCTTTTTATAAATTACAATTCTTAAAATATGTAGTTATCAAAAATGTATTCACAAAAGTGAATTTAATAAACCTTAATCTCAATTGTATTCACTAAAGTGGGTTGTTGTTGTTGTTTTAAAGATTTTATTTATCTGACAGAGATCACAAGTAGGCAGAGAGGCAGGAAGAGAGAGAGGGGATGCAGGCTCCCCCCTGAGCAAAGAGCCTGATGTGGGGCTGGATCCCAGGACCCGGGGATCATGACCTGAGCAGAAGGTAGAGACCTCAACCCACTGAGTCACCCAGGCGCCCACTAAAGTGTTTTATAAACCTTCTCTTAAGACTTAACAAAGAAATCTAAATGTATGTCTGCACATGTTTTCCATATGATACTATCTGACTCTGTTTTCTTCTGTATAAGATAATCAGTCATTAGGATACAGATTCATTGTCATTTTAGAAGTTTAAAATAATGATATAAGAACAAAGTAAGAAGTAGATATTAATAAATCATTTAAATCTTTTAAATTTTATAGTAATGAGTAATTTATATATTTGGAAGCATTTGCACAAATCTCATGCATGTATGAATTCATACAGTCATTTTCTTAGTCATTTAGTGATTTTTAACTCTTAATAAGAGGATCCCTAATCTGATTTGCCATTCTTTGTGACAAATGTCACAAAGAATCTGTCTACAAGGTCTAGCTTGACTGCGTTGACTACATTCTTAAGATTCATGAAACCAAAGCTTTATCTACCTAATTCATCACTGTTCCTGTACTTAGCACAATTATAAGACATAGCACTCACAAGGTGTTTTTATTTTTAATGAAATATTAAATTACAAAGTAGTTTCTTTTCCATAGAATGGGCCAAAACAAGGTATTCTTTTCCTTTAATGCATACAACTCTTTTGATACAGCATCTTTGAGCTTTAGAAGACATTTAATAAAAATAAAAGGATGTTGGGGCGCCTGGGTGGCTCAGTGGGTTAAGCCGCTGCCTTCGGCTCAGGTCATGATCTCAGGGTCCTGGGATCGAGTCCCGCATCGGGCTCTCTGCTCAGCAGGGAGCCTGCTTCTCTCTCTCTCTCTCTCTGCCTGCCTCTCAGTGTACTTGTAATTTCTCTCTGTCAAATAAATAAATAAAATCTTTAAAAAAAAAAATAAATAAAAAAAAAATAAAAAATAAAAGGATGTCATAGATTAATTACACGCAACATTTCTATTAAACATATTTAAACCAAAATGGTTATTACACCATTGTTAGCCCAGAAAAGAGTGCATATTTTTGTAAAAGTCAAAATATTTTTTCCATAATTAAACAGTAGAAAAAATAAATCATTTGGTATTAGAACTAAAAATTTGTAATGTAATCAATTATATAGAGATTTATTTTTACCTTTTTTTGATTATAGAAAAGTGATGATAGTCTTTAAAATAGGAGGAAGTTAAAGAAAGTAGCATCAATTAGATATGAAATTAGACATCTAGGATACAGACAATCTGGGATTATCTTTTGTGTATCAGTAACTATACCTCTCACCTTGGGCATATTATTTGCCACAAGTAACCTTCTGATCAATGACTATTTTGGGGCAGAGAGAGAAGAAATATTTGTTTCCCCTCCACACAGATAATTGAATTTTAATTCATGAAATTGCACAGCATGAAACACCAGGGATTTAACTAAGAGTGGGGTTTTAATTCCTTATTAAATAGCAAAACTATTTTAGAAGAGTTCTTCTGATACTCAAAATTTGCCTTTTAAAGTTTTACTATGTCATGTGTTACTCTCATGACCAAACTACTGACTGTGAAACATTTCAGACCCCAGATATCAGTTAATCTATTTGAAACAATCAGTTGAAGAAATATCACTGATAATTTCACTTAACTGTTTGCTAAGAGCTGAATATAAAGCATGTGAATTTATTACCCTGTAGTCATTTATCCATTGCACAAAAACTAAGCACTTATATTTAAAATAACGTATTTAGACCTATACATGAATTTTTTTAAAATAAAAACCAACTTAGAAATGAAAGAAAAAATATTCAGTATTTAATAAATTTTGCTAAAAAGAAGAATCACAATACCCCAATAACCACAGAGAACACCCCACACAATCACATGTGACTTAATATTTTGAATAATATTCCAGACTATTAAAGATACTTAATATCTAGAAATCCCTGAAGCTCATGATCTATATAGAGCAATGCAGTAATATTTCCCAAGGTATGATGTAAAGGAAGAAGATCAAAGACCTCTCTCTTTGTCACCCAGGATAATTAGCAGTCTCTACTGACATGAAATAACAGTGAATTTCCTTTGCTTAGAATAGTCTTCCAGGTCCAAAAAGTGTCTGAAATTCCATTTATCTTCTCTTTTTCATATTCTACGAAAATATGGGATAATTTCTGCTTAATACACGACATCGGAAAACCATACAGTTCTAAACAATAAGGTCAAAGTTACACTTCAATTGGCATTTTACACACACACACACAATACAATAAACTGCAAAAACATATCCAAAATCTATATGGATCACTTCCTATTTTAAGGAATGCTTATTAAAGTATGTGAAAAATTATTGCAGTTATTTACAAGTGGCTAACAAAGAGTTGCAGGAAAAATGCCAAACTTATTCTACATCTTACCCAACACTTAGAAGTGTCAATCCATTTTAATTTTAGTCATTCTAGCAAGTATTAAAAGTATATAATCATGGATTAAATTTGTATTTCCCTATCGAATAATATTATGAGCAACTTTTCATGTGTATACTAGAATTCGTATAGCTCATTCAGTGAAGTATCTATCCAAATATTTTTTTTCTATTACTGTAATATTTGACTTAACTGAGTTGTAAATGTTTTATATTCTGGACACAAGTCCTTTGTCAAATATTTATGTAGATATGGGTCTTCTGTCTTATCCTTTTCTTACTAATAAATCTTAAAAAGAAATTTTACCTTATGAATTCAAATCAACATAATTTTTATGATTAATATTTTTGTGCCCTACCACACAGTCACAAATAATTTCTCCACTCTTTCTATAATCTGATTTGAATTTTGTATATAATTTTATATTTTCTTCTAAAATTTGATGCTATAAATTTTCTTCAAAACAGCCACATCATATGCTAATATACTGTATATTCATTTTTATTCAGTTTAAAGTATTTTTTGAGGCACTTACCTACTTTTATATTTACTAAAAAATTAGTTTTTGGCTATCTGCTTCCATTTTACTTCTGTTATAAGAGAAAATACTTCTACATTTCACTATTTTTCAATTTATTGAGAATTTTCATATGATATACCATATGGTGTATCTTAGTAAATGTTTCATCAGCACTTGAAAATAATTAGTATTCTGCTATTATTAGGAAGAGTGCCCTGTAATTTATTAGATGATGTTTTTGATAATGTTATTAAAATAGTCTATCCTTACTTAGAATTATCCTTCATTTTCAAATCCCCCATCACTTTATCACTATTCACTATTTGGGGATAATTTCCTTAAATACTGCAATTCATAATTAAGGATTTTGCTTCATTCAACCTCATTTTAACATCTAAAAACTTTCATAATTATTTATCTCTTTTAAAATTTTATTTTCACAGCTGGTCATTATTTTCAACTGCTGTGTTCTTTTTAGAGATTTAAACTGTTTTGGAACATTTTGTCAATTAAAACACTTTTTATCTACTTTATAAATACATAGGGATTTGGGGTATCTGGCTGGTTAAGTGGGTGGTGTGTGACTCCTGATCTCGGGGTTGAGTTCGAGACCCATGTTGGGTGTAGGGATTAGTTAAAAATGAAATCTTTAAGGATTGATAAACAAATAATAGACATCTATTTCCAAAGTTTTTAGTGTCTGCTAAATTTCACTGAAAAATTTGTATTTTGCAGTGTTTTTTATTTTGACATCACAAGAATGTCTCTGTGAACACTGTAGCTTCATCCACTGAAGCATTAATTGAAGGATTTGTTTTACATTTATTTGCCCATAGTAATTCAGAGCAATTACCACCTGAGACCAATTTTATGGTAATTTGACAAGGTGATTTCTACTTCACACAAAATTAACAGGACGTTAAAATTACAGTGACATTTTGTATTTTATACCTTGTAGGCTTTTTTTTTTTTTTTTTTTTTTTTTTCCTACCCAGAACTATAGTGTTTCCATCCAAAACTACTTTGGCTTCATCTGCTCTTCTTTGCCACATTTTCATTTATCAGTCTATTTTACTCTGGAATTACATTTTAACGGTGTTCTGGATTTAGAAAAATTTACAGATTCTCTCCTACCTTGTTCTGGCCTGAGGTCTCTTTCTGCTTTGAGATAAAACCCAAGTTACCAGCAGTTCCCATGCCAAAAGTCTCTGGCGCTGCCATAAGGAAAGATTCTAGCCCTCCTCCTTTTAACTCCTTTTTTGCTTAGGGAAACTGACTATTCCCTTTTCCTCTTCTATCAGTTTCCATAATGCTTTTAAAACAATTGTGCCACAGTTTATAAAGTACTTTTTGTTGTTGTGGAAGTATTTCATATTAACAAAAATCAATATTCAAGAAGACTTTCATTATAAAATTTTCTTCCCAGACATGCATTTACCATTTGAGTAAGTTCGCAAACACTTCATAAAACTTCGATTAGTAGGGCGCCTGGATGGCTCAGTGGGTTAAGCCTCTGCCTTCGGCTCAGGTCTTGATCTCAGAGTTCTGGGATCAAGTCCCGCATCGGGCTCTCTGCTCGGCAGGGAGCCTGCTTCCTCCTCTCTCTCTCTCTCTCTCTCTCTCTCTCTTTCTCTTTCTCTGTGCCTACTTGTCATCTCTCTCTGTTAAATAAATAAAATCTTATAAAAAAAAAACTTCAATTAGTAGAGGTGAAGAAAGTGCATCTTAAGTTTAGAGGATGACTTTAAAATAGAGGCAAAGTGAAGTGCAGTCTGTTCAGTATGCAGACATATTTGCTGGAGAAGCGATTACTTGCAAAGAGTTTGATGGTGAATATAAAGGTGTAAATTAAGCAAATTTGACCCAGAAAGTGTATTTTTCAAACAGGTAGCATAAGTCAGATGACAAGAGTGGTACCAGAGGAAAAACTACAGTCTAACTGGGGAAAACTAAAAATGCGTAAGTAATTCTATAATTTACAAAAAAAGTAGAAGGCAAAATATATGAAAATAATTAGAAGTATTTCTATAAGATAGTTTTACTAGCTTTAAGCAACAAATCATTTGACTCTTATTAAACTCTTCTAGACAATAGGAAAAAAGCCTATAAATATAAATATAATGCATGCTAGGATGTCAGCATAGTTTTGGTAATGGCAATAAAATAGAAAAAATTTATAAGTCCATTTCATTTATTAAACATTTTAAAATGTTACAGAAAGTATTAGCAAATAAAATGCAACATTACAAAATATTAAATATGAAATGAACTACTGAGAATACAAAATTTAAGAAAACATCTAAAACCAATTTACGACAATAAAACGTTAAGCTACAAAACTTGAACCTCCCCATAGACATAAAATTGATAGAACTCATTACGTATTTATGATAAAATTAAGTAAACTGGGAATAAAAGATAGTTATCTTGTCCTGCCCAATCACAGCTATTAGAAAATACTCTACACACACCATCCAAACTGGGTTAAAAAGCATTCCTTAAAATCAAACAAGACAGAGATACCACTGCATTTACTTTTTTTGGTGCTGGCCTAATCAGAGTAATAAAATTAAAAAATTTCTAACTGGAATGCAAAAAGAAAAAACTTGCAACATTAATCTATACATATAAAATGCATTTTAATAAAACAAAGCATTAGAAAATATAAATAAGATATAACTTAATATTAGCATAAAAAGCAGTACTGGACTTAAGAATAAATCTAGCAAAGGAGAGAATATTCTCTGTGAAAAACGTTAATGCTTAATTCTGAGATATTTTTAAAAGGACAAACATGAATATCCAACTTTACAGGAATTATAAAGTATACTTGGATGCTTTAGTGCAAGTATATAACATACATTTTTAGGCCTAAAAACTGAAAATTTTCCCAATTTTTCTAAGTTTTCTTTATATTTGGTGTAAATAAAACCTGCCTTTTGGATTCCTGAGATGATAAAGTGGTAGTAAAGCAAAGCTCACAGTTCTTAAAATGTAAAGTGCTTATTCAATTGAACTATTAACATTAAAAAGATGAATTATAAAGTTTGAGAAGTAACATGGAAACATGTTTATGAAGAAAGTTCTAAGAAACTGGGCTTTGGGAACACTAGAAAGATGAGGGTCAAAGATTTTTGAAGGCCACTTTTTTTTTTTTTTTTTAGGTTTTTTTTTTTTTTTTTAAGGCCACTTTTTTTTTGTTTTTTTTAAGATTTTATTTATTTATTTGAGAGACAGAGAGCTAGAGACCACAAGAGGCAGGGAGAAGGAGAAGCAGGCTCTGACAGGGGACTTGATCCCAGGACCCTGGGATCATGACCTGAGTCGAAGGCAAAAGCTTAAGTGAGCCACCCAGGAGCCCCTGAAGACCCTGACTTGATTTGAATTTCTAATTTAAAGTGAAGATGTATCTCTTTGCTAAGGTTGAGGTTGTTTTAGGAAATAGGAGCACGGTGACTATAAGCATTTCTTTAATGGATGATTTTTCTTGTAAAGTCCTCAATTGTGAACATGCAGTGACTAACTGAGCTCCTATCCAGCAAGTCACTTCCAGGATCAGTGTCACAGCAGCAACATTCCTTCATTTGGAACTGTGAAATGTGGGGGCCCATGACATGCCACATCTGTTTCTTCTCAGAGTGGCCACCTAGATTCCATTATTTTCGATACTCTTACCTAAAATACCAGTGAGTTGATCTTATCTTAAAGTGGGTATATATGTAACGTCAGTTCAATAGGATAGGACATTTCATATATGAAATGATATTAGGGAACTATGAAATAATGTTTGCAAAATGATTGCAATTTATACAAAGAATGAGACATTTTTAAAACCTAAACCATGTATGTTATTTTGGTGGTTTTTTATCACTTATGTAATTATGATGTGTAATCTTTAGTTCAATTAAATTTTAATGAAAATATGAAAAATATATATTTGAGGATAAACTGCTCCTTCAAAGGAATCCCTTAAAAACATGTTGGATAAACACATTCAAAACATTAGAAGTGATTGGTGCAGTTTTTTGTTTTTTTTTTTTTTAAGATTTTATTTATTTATTTGACAGAGGGAGATCACAAGTAGGCAGAGAGGCAGGCAGAGAGAGAGGAGGAAGCAGGCTCCCTGCTGAACAGAGAGCCTGATGCAGGACTCGATCCCAGGACCCTGAGATCATGACCTGAGCTGAAGGCAGCGGCTTAACCCACTGAGCCACCCAGGCGCCCCATCACCTTATTTTTTGACAGGTCTTAACACAAATAAAAATTACATGTGTAAAATGCTTTATATTTGTCCTGATTTTTTAAAATGATAGTGGCAGTTCTACTGCCATCCTGTTTTGTTTTGTCATTTTTTAACTAGCAAATTGAGAGATTTGGTAAACTATTAACCTTCTCTGTGAAATCTGCCCTGATTTTTTTTTTTTTCCAGCATAACAGTATTCATTATTTTTGCACCACACCCCGTGCTCCATGTAATCCGTGCCCTCTATAATACCCACCACCTGGTACCCCAACCTCCCACCCCCCGTCCCTTCAAAACCCTCAGATTGTTTTTCCGAGTCCATAGTCTCTCATGGTTCACCTCCCCTTCCAATTTCCCCCAACTCCCTTCTCCACTCTAAGTCCCCATGTCCTCCATGCTATTTGTTTTGCTCCACAAATAAGTGAAACCATATGATAATTGACTCTCTCTGCTTGACTTATTTCACTCAGCATAATCTCTTCCAGTCTCGTCCATGTTGCTACAAAAGTTGGGTATTCATCCTTTCTGATGGAGGCATAATACTCTATCCCCAGGGGTACAGGTCTGTGAATCACCAGGTTTACACACTTCACAGCACTCACCAAAGCACATACCCTCCCCAATGTCCATAATCCCACCCCCTTCTCCCAAACCCCCTCCCCCCAGCAACCCTCAGTTTGTTTTGTGAGATTAAAAGTCACTTATGGTTTGTCTCCCTCCCAATCCCATCTTGTTTCATTTATTCTTCTCCTACCCACTTAAGCCCCCATGTTGCATCACCACTTCCTCATATCAGGGAGATCATATGATAGTTGTCTTTCTCTGCTTGACTTATTTCGCTAAGCATGATACGCTCTAGTTCCATCCATGTTGTCGCAAATGGCAAGATTTCATTTCTTTTGATGGCTGCATAGTATTCCATTGTGTATATATACCACATCTTCTTGATCCATTCATCTGTTGATGGACATCTAGGTTCTTTCCATAGTTTGGCTATTGTGGACATTGCTGCTATAAACATTCGGGTGCACGTGCCCCTTTGGATCACTACGTTTGTATCCTTAGGGTAAATACCCAATAGTGCAATTGCTGGGTCATAGGGCAGTTCTATTTTCAACATTTTGAGGAACCTCCATGCTGTTTTCCAGAGTGGCTGCACCAGCTTGCATTCCCACCAACAGTGTAGGAGGGTTCCCCTTTCTCCGCATCCTCGCCAGCATCTGCCATTTCCTGACTTGTTTATTTTAGCCATTCTGACTGGTGTGAGGTGATATCTCATTGTGGTTTTGATTTGTATTTCCCTGATGCCGAGTGATATGGAGCACTTTTTCATGTGTCTGTTGGCCATCTGGATGTCTTCTTTGCAGAAATGTCTGTTCATGTCCTCTGCCCATTTCTTGATTGGATTATTTGTTCTTTGGGTGTTGAGTTTGCTAAGTTCTTTATAGATTCTGGACACTAGTCCTTTATCTGATATGTCGTTTGCAAATATCTTCTCCCATTCTGTCAGTTGTCTTTTGATTTTGTTCACTGTTTCCTTTGCTGTGCAAAAGCTTTTGATCTTGATGAAATCCCAATAGTTCATTTTTGCCCTTGCTTCCCTTGCCTTTTGCGTTGTTCCTAGGAAGATGTTGCTGCGGTTGAGGTCAAAGAGGTTGCTGCCTGTGTTCTCCTCAAGGATTTTGATGGATTCCTTTCGCACATTGAGGTCCTTCATCCATTTTGAGTCTATTTTTGTGTGTGGTGTAAGGAAATGGTCCAATTTCATTTTTCTGCATGTGGCTGTCCAATTTTCCCAGCACCATTTATTGAAGAGGCTGTCTTTTTGCCATTGGACATTCTTTCCTGCTTTGTCGAAGATTAGTTGACCATAGAGTTGAGGGTCTATTTCTGGGCTCTCTATTCTGTTCCATTGATCTATGTGTCTGTTTTTGTGCCAGTACCATGCTGTCTTGATGACGACAGCTTTGTAATAGAGCTTGAAGTCCGGAATTGTGATGCCACCAACGTTGGCTTTCTTTTTCAATATCCCTTTGGCTATTCGAGGTCTTTTCTGGTTCCATATAAATTTTAGCATTATTTGTTCCATTTCTTTGAAAAAGATGGATGGTACTTTGATAGGAATTGCATTAAATGTGTAGATTGCTTTAGGTAGCATAGACATTTTCACAATATTTATTCTTCCAATCCAGGAGCATGGAACATTTTTCCATTTCTTTGTGTCTTCCTCAATTTCTTTCATGAGTACTTTATAGTTTTCTGAGTATAGATTCTGTGTCTCTTTGGTTAGGTTTATTCCTAGGTATCTTATGGTTTTGGGTGCAATTGTAAATGGGATTGACTCCTTAATTTCTCTTTCTTCTGTCTTGCTGTTGGTGTAGAGAAATGCAACTGATTTCTGTGCATTGATTTTATATCCTGACACTTTACTGAATTCCTGTATAAGTTCTAGCAGTTTTGGAGTGGAGTCTTTTGGGTTTTCCACATATAGTATCATATCATCTGCGAAGAGTGATAATTTGACTTCTTCTTTGCCGATTTGGATGCCTTTAATTTCCTTTTGTTGTCTGATTGCTGAGGCTAGGACCTCTAGTACTATGTTGAATAGCAGTGGTGATAATGGACATCCCTGCCGTGTTCCTGACCTTAGCGGAAAAGCTTTCAGTTTTTCTCCATTGAGAATGATATTTGCGGTGGGTTTTTCATAGATGGCTTTGATGATATTGAGGTATGTGCCCTCTATCCCTACACTTTGAAGAGTTTTGATCAGGAAGGGATGCTGTACTTTGTCAAATGCTTTTTCAGCATCTATTGAGAGTATCATATGGTTCTTGTTCTTTCTTTTATTGATGTGTTGTATCACACTGACTGATTTGCGGATGTTGAACCAACCTTGCAGCCCTGGAATAAATCCCACTTGGTCGTGGTGAATAATCTTTTTAATGTACTGTTGAATCCTATTGGCTAGTATTTTGTTGAGTATTTTCGCATCTGTGTTCATCAAGGATATCGGTCTATAGCTCTCTTTTTTGGTGGGATCCTTGTCTGGTTTTAGGATCAAGGTGATGCTGGCCTCATAAAATGAGTTTGGAAGTTTTCCTTCCATTTCTATTTTTTGGAACAGTTTCAGGAGAATAGGAATTAGTTCTTCTTTAAATGTTTGGTAGAATTCCCCCGGGAAGCCGTCTGGCCCTGGGCTTTTGTTTGTTTGGAGATTTTTAATGACTGTTTCAATCTCCTTACTGGTTATGGGTCTGTTCAGGCTTTCTATTTCTTCCTGGTTCAGTTGTGGTAGTTTATATGTTTCTAGGAATGCATCCATTTCTTCCAGATTGTCAAATTTATTGGCGTAGAGTTGCTCATAGTATGTTCTTATAATAGTTTGTATTTCTTTGGTGTTAGTTGTGATCTCTCCTCTTTCATTCATGATTTTATTTATTTGGGTCCTTTCTCTTTTCTTTTTGATAAGTCGGGCCAGGGGTTTATCAATTTTATTAATTCTTTCAAAGAACCAGCTCCTAGTTTCGTTGATTTGTTCTATTGTTTTTTTGGTTTCTATTTCATTGATTTCTGCTCTGATCTTTATGATTTCTCTTCTCCTGCTGGGCTTAGGGTTTCTTTCTTGTTCTTTCTCCAGCTCCTTTAGGTGTAGGGTTAGGTTGTGTACCTGAGACCTTTCTTGTTTCTTGAGAAAGGCTTGTACCGCTATATATTTTCCTCTCAGGACTGCCTTTGTTGTGTCCCACAGATTTTGAACCGTTGTATTTTCATTATCATTTGTTTCCATGATTTTTTTCAATTCTTCTTTAATTTCCCGGTTGACCCATTCATTCTTTAGAAGGATGCTGTTTAGTCTCCATGTATTTGGGTTCTTTCCAAACTTCCTTTTGTGGTTGAGTTCTAGCTTTAGAGCATTGTGGTCTGAAAATATGCAGGGAATGATCCCAATCTTTTGATACCGGTTGAGTCCTGATTTAGGACCGAGGATGTGATCTATTCTGGAGAATGTTCCATGTGCACTAGAGAAGAATGTGTATTCTGTTGCTTTGGGATGAAATATTCTGAATATATCTGTGATGTCCATCTGGTCCAGTGTGTCGTTTAAGGCCTTTATTTCCTTGCTGATCTTTTGCTTGGATGATCTGTCCATTTCAGTGAGGGGAGTGTTAAAGTCCCCTACTATTATTGTATTATTGTTGATGTGTTTCTTTGATTTTGTTATTAATTGGTTTATATAGTTGGCTGCTCCCACGTTGGGGGCATAGATATTTAAAATTGTTAAATCTTCTTGTTGGACAGACCCTTTGAGTATGATATAGTGTCCTTCCTCATCTCTTATTATAGTCTTTGGCTTAAAATCTAATTGATCTGATATAAGGATTGCCACTCCTGCTTTCTTCTGATGTCCATTAGCATGGTAAATTCTTTTCCACCCCCTCACTTTAAATCTGGAGGTGTCTTCGGGCTTAAAATGAGTTTCTTGGAGGCAACATATAGAAGGGTTTTGTTTTTTTATCCATTCTGATACCCTGTGTCTTTTGACAGGGGCATTTAGCCCATTAACATTCAGGGTAACTATTGAGAGATATGAATTTAGTGCCATTGTATTGCCTGTAAGGTGACTGTTACTGTATATGGTCTCTGTTCCTTTCTGATCTACCACTTGTAGGCTCTCTCTTTGCTTAGAGGACCCCTTTCAATATTTCCTGTAGAGCTGGTTTGGTATTTGCAAATTCTTTCAGTTTTTGTTTGTCCTGGAAGCTTTTAATCTCTCCTTCTATTTTCAATGATAGCCTAGCTGGATATAGTATTCTTGGCTGCATGTTTTTCTCGTTTAGTGCTCTGAAAATATCATGCCAGCTCTTTCTGGCCTGCCAGGTCTCTGTGGATAAGTCAGCTGCCAATCTAATATTTTTACCATTGTATGTTACAGACTTCTTTTCCCGGGCTGCTTTCAGGATTTTCTCTTTGTCACTGAGACTTGTAAATTTTACTATTAGGTGACGAGGTATGGGCCTATTCTTATTGATTTTGAGGGGCATTCTCTGAACCTCCTGAATTTTGATGCTCGTTCCCTTTGCCATATTGGGGAAATTCTCCCCAATAATTCTCTCCAGTATACTTTCTGCTCCCCTCTCTCTTTCTTCTTCTTCTGGAATCCCAATTATTCTAATGTTGTTTCGTCTTATGGTGTCACTTATCTCTCGAATTCTCCCCTCGTGGTCCAGTAGCTGTTTGTCCCTCTTTTGCTCAGCTTCTTTATTCTCTATCATTTGGTCTTCTATATCACTAATTCTTTCTTCTGCCTCATTTATCCTAGCAGTGAGAGCCTCCATTTTTGATTGCACCTCATTAATAGCTTTTTTGATTTCAACTTGGTTAGATTTTAGTTCTTTTATTTCTCCAGAAAGGGCTTTTATATCTCTCAAGAGGGTTTCTCTAATATCTTCCATGCCTTTTTCGAGCCCGGCTAGAACCTTGAGAATTGTCATTCTGAACTCTAGATCTGACATATTACCACTGTCTGTATTGATTAGGTCCCTAGCCTTCGGTACTGCCTCTTGTTCTTTTTTTTGTGTTGAATTTTTCCGTCTTGTCATTTTGTCCAGATAAGAGTATATGAAGGGGCAAGTAAAATACTAAATGGGTGGCAACAACCCCAGGAAAAAATGCTTTAACCAAATTAGAAGAGATCCAAAATCGTGAGGGGGGAGAAAGGGGATAAAAAGAGGTTCATAAAGGAAGAAAGAAAAAAAAAGAAAAAAGAAAAAAAAAAAAAAGAAAAAAGAAATGAAAAGAATTTAAAAAAAAAAAAAAAGGAAAACACCTAAGAAAAATGTAAAAAAGAAAAAATATATATATTAGATAAACTAGTAAAAAATCATTAAAAAAGAAAAAGGTAACAGTTAAAAAAAAAAAAATTTTACCCGAAGGCGAGAAAAAAAAAAAAAATGAAAAAGAAAAAATTAAATTAACTGCAAGACTAAAAAAAAATCACAGGGAAAAAGCCATGAGTTCCGTGCTTGGCTTTCTCCTCCTCTGGAATTCTGCTGCTCTCCTTGGTATTGAAACCACACTCCTTGGTAGGTGAACTTGGTCTCGGCTGGATTTCTTGTTGATCTTCTGGGGGAGGGGCCTGTTGTAGTGATTCTCAAGTGTCTTTGCCCCAGGCGGAATTACACCGCCCTTACCCGGGGCCGGGGTGAGTAATCCGCTCGGGTTTGCTTTCAGGAGCTTTTGTTCCCTGAGCGCTTTCCGTAGAGTTCCGGAGGACGGGAATACAAATGGCGGCCTCCTGGTCTCCGGCCCGGAGGAGCCGAGAGCCCAGGGCCGCACTCCTCAGTGCGCCCTCAGAAAACAGCGCCCAGTTACTCCCGTCTGCCTGACCTCCGGCCGCGCTCCGAGCTCACCGAGCCTGCGACCAGTTCAAGGTAACACCGAGCTGTGAGCTTACTGTCGGCTCTGTCTCTGTAGCCGGCTTTCCCGTTCCAATACCCGCAAGGTCTGCGACACTCAGACACCCCGATCCTTCTGTGACCCTGCGGGACTTGAGGCCACGCTGAACCCGCGTGGGCTTCGCCCCGGTTTAGCCTCTGGAGCGATGTCCCTCAGCGGAACAGACTTTTAAAAGTCCTGATTTTGTGCACCGTTGCTCCGCCGCTTGCCGGGAGCCGGCCCCTCCCCCCAGGGTCTATCTTCCCGTCGCTTTGGATTCACTTCTCCGCCGGTCCTACCTTTCAGAAAGTGGTTGTTTTTCTGTTTCCAGAATTGCTGCTGTTTTTCTCTTCGATCTGCCAATGGATTTTCAGGTGTTTGCAATCTTTAGATAAGCTATCTAGCTGATCTCCGGCTAGCTGAAGCAGTCTCAGCCTGCTACTTCTCCGCCATCTTGACTCCTCGATTGGTGCAGTTTTATTCTTCACAGCTTTCTTGACGATTTGGATAGCAAATTATCCCTGCCAATAAGTTGCTAATTTTTACCCATAAGCACTCTATCAAACCACAGAGCTGATGTTCTCCACAAGGATTCTTACTAAGATCAATGACATGAACAAAAAGTACTATTAAAGAGGTTTTCCCAGTAACTTGGAGTAGATACCATAAAACAACATGATGACTTTAAGAAAGACATCTTGTCTTCAAGAATATAATTTACCTTCCACTTTTATGTGCCTTTTGAAGAAATATACCAAAGGATTTAATTATTCAGGTTGGGGCATTTTCACTGTGTCAGTTGTATTGGTGCTGGATGTATAATCAAACAGTAATAGGGAGCAACTCTTGATTCACTTTGATCACAGACCAATGGTCAGGACTTTGAGACAAAGACTACAAAACGGTTCCTAGTAATCTTCATGAATGTTGAATCAAGGGAGTTGTCCCACTCACATTGATTTTTGTTTAAGTCACACAGCTCTAAGTACAGTAGTAGGACAGTGAATAAAAAGTCCATTAAATTTCAAAATGTGGTTTCTGCAACAACATGAAACTTAAACAGGGTGGAGTATAATGTTGGCTTATATAATAAAATCATTATCAAGATCAAGCTAAAACTATTCTCATAATTATTTGAATTCAATATTCTTCCATACCCAGCCACTTTATTCCCAAATCTGGAAGAGGTCCAATACTTGTATAATTGCTTAATGCCTTCATAGCTCCAATGTGGTAAAATAAAGTATCTGTGTTTTTGACAGCATCCTTCTACAGATCTACATATCTAGAAATATCATCTAGTAAGACACTACATTTAAATGTTAAATTCTTTCAGGGCATGGTTTTTATTAGGTTTCCATAATATTAGTCAATACAGAATGTCTTCAGTTTACAAATTATTTTTTAAAATAAAATCAAATAAACTGCGGATAATATATTTCCATATCAAGTTTAGATTACCCTTTAAAAATATTAGTCTAGGGGCACCTGGGTGGCTCAGTCATTAAGTGTCTGCCTTGAGCTCAGGTCATGGTCCCAGAGTCCTAGGATTGAGACCCGAGTTAAGTCCTGCATAAGGCTCCCTGCTCCACGGGAAACCTGCTTTTCCCTCTCCCACTCCCCTTGCTTGTGTTCCCTCTCTCACTGTCTCTCTCTCTCTCTCTCTGTCAAATAAATAAATTTAAAAAAATTTTAAAAATATATATGTATTATATATAACATATATACTTATATAAATATATAAATTTATATAAATATATATTTATATACAAGCATAATTAAATATAATAAATAAATATATAAAATTATTAAATATATAAATATAAATATTTTTATATATCTATATAGTCTAAAGGGGTGCCTGGGTGGCTCAGTTGGTTAAGCCTCTGACTTCTGCTCAGGCCAGGATCCCAGGCTCTGGGATCAAGTCCTTTGTTGGGCTCTCTGCTCTATGGGGAGCATGTTTCTCCCTCTCCCTGCTGCTCCCCCTGCTTGTACACTCATGCTCATTCACCCTCTGTGTCAATAAATACAATCTTTAAAAAAAATTAGACTGAAAATTGTTCTACATTTTCCTAATTTGGGCTCTTATAATTATTCACAAGTTTATCTTTGGATAAAAATCAGACATAGTATATAAATTTAGAAGTATCTCATTCATGTATTCATTAAAGAAGACATTTACTAAGGTCCTATTACATACCCAATATTAAGATGTTCTATATTTTATTCTCAAGATGGCTAACAAACAAAAATAAATCCAGACACTGGCGCACTTGGGTAGCTCATTAGGTTAAGTGCATCTGATTTTTGATTTCGGGTCAGGTCATGATCTCAGGGTTGTGAAACTGAGCCCCATATCAGGCTCCATGCTGGAAGTGGAGCCTGCCTAAGATTCTCTATCCCTTTGCCTCTGACCCTCCCTACTCCCTTCCTCTCTGAAATAAATCCAAAAACTTGTAATAAAAGTTTAGTGTATATGATGTATATGCATATATTATATCTATATAAGGGTATTATGAAGAAAACAGGGTACAGAGGATTTACACATGAACACAGGAGGCAGAGAATATTCCTAAAAGCTCTGATCCTTAACTACCTCAGCAGTACTCCAGCATAATCACTGGAAATGGAAGGGAGAGTTGAGAGTTACATTGTGGACAGAAACCTGATCATGATTCTGTATTGCACAATTCAATATTTATGACTGATTTTTCTATATAACAGTATACAAATCAAACATACAACTCAATTTTGTCTTGGACAGGAGACTTTCAAAGGAGATTAGAGATCACAGACAAGCTGAAATGCTCTGAGTCATATGTAAATACAAATACATAGGAGGATATTGAAGGGAATGCACTCAAGTTAGGGAAACATCAAATATTAGTAGCTATAACAATTTTAAAATAAACATTGACTCAAAAATTTTAAAATAAACATAGGCCTTCAACAAGCATTTCTTCGTATGTACATGGTCTAGGGTATGAGCATTATGGTGTCATTTCTGCCTTTTGCAGTCTCCTTGGAGATATATGAATATATTCATCATCCAAATAACACTTACATTAGTGCAATGGGAAAAACTTCATACCCAAAAAATAAAGGCTAAAATAGAATATAAGCCCCTGATTTAGATTGGGGAAAACGAAAAAACTCTTAGAGATAGTGGTGATCAAACTAAATCTAAGGATAGGCAGCCAGTTGCTACACAAAGAAAGCGGTAAAGCAAATTGTATCTCAACCTGGAATAAGGCATTATCAAATAGGTTTCATTGATAGGTTTCAAACTTTACAGGTTTAAAACATTAAATTGAAGTGGAGATTAATAAAAAAGAACTTTGTAAAGACTACACATTTTCAGTCAATTTAACTTGAAACTGAATTTCACAAGTTCAACACTCTGTTACACAACTGAATTTGAGAATTTCTCCACTGGACAATCTGATAGTTTCCCTTCTGTTTTCTTTCATTAAAGATCTATTAAATTCCTGAAGAGCCGAGAATGCTGCTAAATGTGGAGGAAATGATCCCTGAATTTATAGACTTCATGCTATATAGCACGGGAGACCAACAGAAAAATATAAGGGTGTTAACAATGAAGTGCCAATTATATATGGTCAGTAAAATAAGCAGTTGCAAATTAAGTTCTTGGGTTAGCAAGAAAGTTCAGAGCTGATGCTAATAGTTCAGAATGGGTACTGCAGTTGAAGGTGTGGAATGAATGGCATGTCCCGCCTCAAACTGTGTTCAGCAGAGGTGAAATATGTAGCCATTTCCCAAATCTACTTGTCCAGAATAAGAAGTCCAACTCCTGGTGAAAATTCTATGTATAATCTTTACACCCCCATTAAAGATCATTAAAAAGATTTTATCTGGGAAGTCTCATGGTAGAATGCTGCCATCACCACACCAGACTCCATACACAGCCTCTGAGGGACGTTGCAGTCAACGACTCAGGTCACCCTGGGCAGCCATGACCTGATGCGTATCTGGAATCCTAGTACAAACCAATGCATTCATAAACTTCCTTACCAAGGGACCTTGGCCTTCCCCAGATACCTCTGCTGAGACCTCCTTACTGAAGGTAGGACACTCGAACACTCAGTACTTCTTTGCTAGTCTTACCTCTTGCCCTCCTCCAGGGCACTTCAGGAGCCTCTTGTTTGATGTTCCCTCAGCCTTGCAACAATCTCCCTTTAAGCTGATACAGACATCTGAATTTCCCTAGATGCATTCCTTTGGTTGGGGGAGGATTATTGAGGGAGCTGGTGCTTCCTCTTTTTGCTTAAACTAGCGCAATGATTAGAGGCTTCGCTGTTACTTTTATTTTGGTTTGTTGTCTTAACTCACAACACAGAGCAGCTCTGCCTCTCTCCAGGGCAGAGCTTCAGACAGCACATATTTACAGTTAATCATGGCACTCCTTCAAATGCATCTTGGATAAAGTCTTGAAACCCTTCCCAACAGTTCTTCAGTCTATCGATATCAATTGTTTAAGGTGGACATGCAAATTAAAATCTATTCATTCTGGATACATAAAGTAAAAATTAGGATGGAGTCAATAACTCACTAATATTTAAATATTTGGAAAATAACAGGCAGTGGGTAGTACCCTCTCCTTTCATGACTATGAAACTGCTGACAAAGCAACTCCCTGGTCCTTACAAAACACCAATAACTGTCAATGCTAATGACCTTAATATGTATAGGGGCTGATTTCTTATAAACCACTTTCCGATCAATTTCCTCACAGACACAGAAGGTCATTTGCTAAGGAGAACTGGAAACTGTCCAATAAATGGCCTGAGTTTAGTGAACACAGTAACCATTTAAGCTATTCTACAGGATTCTGCTCCTGCTTTAACTATTCAAGCCAGTTCCACCGCAAGTGGCCCTTAACAGCAACAAATTAATTATGAGGGGTGTCTAGGTGGCTTAGTCAGTTAAGTGGCTGCCTTCAACTCAAGTTATAATCCCAGGGTCCTGGAATCAAGTTCCTGCCTGCTCAGGCTGCTTGCTCAGCAGGGAGTCTGCTTCTCCCTCTCTGCCTGCTACTCCCCCTGCTTGTGCTTTCTCTCTCTGTCAAATAAATAAAATCTTTATAAAAAATTAATTACGAAAATATTAGAAGATTTTATCAGGTAACCATAAATGAGGATCATGAGGTAAGTTTCATTAATTCCAAAATCTAAGGTACAGGGTTATGTGTGAGTGATCCATAATACAATGGATTAAGAATAAAAACTATAAATGGACATAGGCTATTTCATTCTAATTGCAAATGTGAGTAGGTTTTCACCCAAAAGACAAATTTAACTGAGTTTTAAAAGCAGTTGTATTGGGGCAGCTGGGTACTCAGTTGGTTGTTCCTGATGATCTCAGCTCAGGTCTTAATCTCAGGGACATGAGTTCAAGGCCTGCACTAGGCTCCACATTGTGCATGGAGACTCCTTTAAATACATACATACATACATACATACATACGTACATTCATACATACAGGCAAATGTATTGATTAAATCCTGTTCCTTCAAAAGCTTTGTATGGATTATATACATACATAATATGTATAAACAGACAAACACATACATACACACACATATGCATGCCATTTACCTTTGAACAAAGAGCACTGAGCCCCCCATAAGTGAAAATCTTTGACTCCTCCAAAACTTCACTAATAGCATAGTTAGCAAAAGTCTTACCAATAATAGTCAATTAACACGTATTTTGTATATCATAAACTGTATTCTTAAAAAACGCAACCCAAAAATGTTAAGAAAAATGTGAGAAAATATATGTACAGTACTTCACTGTATTTATTGAAACACATACACATATAAATGGACCCACATAGCTCAAACCCATGTTGTTTGAGGGTCAGCTATACTTAAAAGAGTGCCAAGCATATATTACTGATAGATCCAGTAGACAGAAATGTATATATGTGTGTATCTGTCAATTCAATTATCAATAATATCTTCTTGATGTTTGGGGGATACAACAGACTCAAGTGAAAGAGAATTATATGGTTGCATATTAAAGGTACAGAGAGTTCACATTTACTGAAAGGATTGGGAATACATTCCTAAAGGGTATTTTAAGATAAACTTTGACAGAAATGAGGCATTTACCTATAAAAATACTAGGAAGAGCTCTGATAAGCAAATAACATAGGCAAACACAGGAATACTTCTTGCATGGTGGAACAGCAGCAAAGTTAGAATTACTTTGCTTCAAGGTTTTTTGTTTATAAAAAATGATGTAACTGCACATTAAAAATTATCACATAATTTCACAAATAACTAAGTAAATATAAAGTGGAGCCCAATATGATCTGACTCACCAATAAATTAGGTAAAGCAGGAATACAGAATACACATTCAAACTGTTATAATTTGCATTGTTTCAGTTACTGTGAAATTTAGCTTTAAGGACCATATATTTTAAAGAATTTTGAGACATAAAAAATGGTGTGGATATCAATATTTAAGGAACATGAGTTTAAACATTCATTATAGAACTGTTATTAGATACCCACTTTGTTTCTATGCTAGAATTTTCCTTGTTTTTTTTTTTTCTTATTCTCTTCACTTTTTACTTTTAATTGCCAGTAGTGATTCATCATCTCATTTATTCAAGGTTACTTGTAACTTAGTTTAAAATGAAAAAGGGAAGTGTTGAGGTTGTTTGTTTTTAATAAGAAACCTTCTATTCATCCAGTTTGAGAAAATCACAGATATGTGAAAATACTGATTTGTTGCTAAATTATTTTAAAAATGTCATTTCGTGCTTAGAAATAATAGCTTTCATTAGCATATACTTTATGCTGCTGCATACAACTTCAATATTCCAGGAGAATTATATGTTGACAAAATTGGCCGAGTTTCCTATTTGTTAAAATGAGCCACAATATGTTGCTTTCAAAAATCCTTACACCTTTTAGATGGACTCCTTTCTTAAATGCATTGACAATAATCTCAGGGCACAAAATGTGCTAAAACACATGGTAAGACATTAGCTTTCTATTCAGAAAAACAAACAAACAAACAAACAAACAAACAAAAAACCTGCATTTCCCAGAGATCTATGCCATCCATGTACAGCTTAGGTGGCACCACCAGTTAATCAGAAGTTAACTGATCACAAATGAATGGAAAGGAAGTAACTATAAAACCAACACTTTGATTTTACTCCTAACTTTAAGCAAGGTCATGGTGAGTTATGGGATTTGTGGCCACCTTGGGGACAATGATTGTGGCACATTCATTGCATCAGAAATCAAATAAAAAGGCCCAGAGCTATCTTAGCAGAGAAAAATCAGTTGAGATTGTAAGACTTTAGACAAAACATTAAAAAAAATGGGAGATGGGTACAAGGGAGTTGATTACAGGATTGCATGAAGGTAATTAAGATATTGTTAACTTTTTATAGATATATGAATATGTGTGTGTGCATGTGAGCACACGTGTGTATGTGTGTAAAACTAAACTTGACTCTTTTTCTGAATGTTTGTCTCTCTCCCAACTTTCTTCACAGGTACTACTACTTTTTGCTTTGGCTTTGCAATCTCCTCCATACCACTTTCCAATTTATCATCTTTTTTTTTTTTTTTTAATTTTTATTTTTATTTTTTTTTTAAATTATTTTTTTTTTATTTCCAGCATAAAAGTATTCATTATTTTTGCACCACACCCCGTGCTCCATGCAATCCGTGCCCTCTATAATACCCACCACCTGGTACCCCAACCTCCCACCCCCCTCAATTTATCATCTTAATTCAGAGAACTTCAAGAAAATCTGGAGATTTCAAGGAAGAAAGCAAGGAAGATGTTAATTTTACTCTTATTCTGCCTCAGCATCTACTGATTGTTTTTCTAAGGAAGCTATTCCAAGTGACGTTGGTATAAGGTAAATGTCCTTACAACTATAAAACAAATCTACAGCTTTGTTGAGATTTCATAAGGTCTGCTTGCCATATTAGAACACCCAGTGTTCTCAGAATGTCAGATCAGCTATACTTAACTTCAGCCAAGTGCATTTATGCTTCTACGTTCTGGCACCCCGCCACAATCGAGTTGCGTTTCATTCATCAAACACTGCAGCACAGCACTCTAACTAGGCAACTGCTCCTCATTTCTGCCCAAATCTCTTTATCATGGAATTGGGTTTCTTTCAAAAAGTTTATCATGTTGAAAAGGGCCTGTAATGCAAAAACAATGCCATTTATCAGCTTAGGCAAGGAGACTGGTAGAAAATGATAAATTTTCCATACTTGGCTGTAGTTTATCACTAGTTTATTTTAACTTCCCCTTGTATTTCCTGGATACATTTGTATGACAGGTAAACTTTAAGTGCCTCATGTCCCTCTTCCCTGATGAATGTGCTTAATAATGCAGATGTGCATTTATAAAATTGTCTCCTATCACACAGTGTATACAAGAAAGGCAAACTCTAAGAATTATAAAATGTTTTAAAAACACATAATCTTAAGGAAAATTCAGCTCAACCATCTAATATATAAATAACATCACTGAGTCCTTGATGTTCATATAAACAATATACGATCACGGAGGTAATTTATGACATAGCCAGGAACAGAACCCAGAAAAAGTTACTTCCTATTATCTCACTTGAGTAAATTAATATACTATGATAATTACTTCATTAAAAGATATTTGCTGAATCTTTACTTGGTATCAGATTCTAGTTAGAGAAAGAAGATGTATATGGATAAGGAAAATATATTCATGTCCTATTGGAATTTTTAATGAGTGATATAGAGGCTATGTAATTACAAAAAAAATTGTGAGAAGTACTTTAGGAAGTGCAATGAGAAATAATAGGCAACTTAAACTGTTGGAAAATGTGGAGAAATGAACATTGGTGGCAGATGATAAAGGAAAGATATTTGACATGAAACCTAAATGGTGTTTTCTGAAATACAAGTTCTAACTTCTGTGCTCTTGACTATCTCACACTAATGTTCCTGTTCTCTGTCTAATATCAGATACTTTTTCCCACAATAATGCTTCACTTATGTTTCAATAAACTGAACATTTTATAAAAGACTGAGCTCTAGAATCTCATTTTTTGGCTGTGAACTCTCAGGGCTTCAGATGACTTAAAGTATCCTTTCTCTAACAATTCCTAACACCTCTAGGACCACGCCCCAAAACTCAAAATTCATGTAGCCATTGCTTGTGATATATCTCCATTTCAAAATCTAGTAGATGTCAGGGTGCCTGGGCGGCTCAGTGGGTTAAAGCTTCTGCCTTTGGCTCAGGTCATGATCCTAGGGTTCTGGGATCAAGCCCAGCATTGGGCTCTCTGCTCAGCAGGGAGCCTGCTTCCTTTTCTCTCTCTCTCTCTCTCTCTCTGCCTGCCTCTCTGCCTACTTGTGATCTCTGTCTGTCAAATAAATAAAATCTTAAAAAAAAATCTAGTAGATGTCTTGACATTTAACATACCAATGAGATTATAAAATACAGAGAGAAGACAAGAGATTTCTAAAGAAGTGGAATACAGGGGTGCCTGGGTGGCTCAGATGCTTAAGCATCTGCCTTTGGCTCAGGTCATGATCTCAGGGTCCTGGAACTGAGCCCCACATTGGGCTCCTTGCTCAGCAGGGAGCCTGCTTCTGCTTCTCCCTCTGCCTGCTGCTCCCCCTTCTGCTCTCTCTCTCTCTCTCTCTCTGTCAAATTAAAAAAAAAAAAAAGTCAATGAAGATTTTAAAAAAGGAAAAAAAAAGTGGAGCAACTGGGAGGAAATTGCATACCAGCTACTGAGATTTATTGTATAAATATATATTATGTTATTTATAAATATATATTTATAAATTTATAAATATATTGTATATTTATATAAAAATGGAAATATATATATATAAATATAGACATAAGGTGATCAATGGCATAAAATAGCTCAGAAAAAGCCTAACAGCCACACTGAGTTTCACTCATGACAGAAGAGTAATAGAAGATCACTGAGGACAGGAAAGATCAGTCAATACATAAAATAAGAAAAAACTTACTATCTTTTAAGCTAAAACCTAAACTTACATTTTTAGAACATAATTAAGAGAAAAAACCAGACTGAAGTCAAAGGAAGAAAAGAATAAGAAGAGACTATAAGAACTATGGGGTCACCTGGGTGGCTCAGTGGGTTAGTGTCTGACTCCTGATTTCCACTCAGGTCATGATCTCAGCGTCGTAAGATGAAGCCCTGCATCTGGCTCTACAGTGGTCATGGAACCTGCTTAAGAGCCTCTCTCTCTCCCTCTGCCTTCCACCTTAAAAAAAGTAAGTATATAAGAAGTAAGGCAATTTCAAAAGGTATAAGATACATGTAATTGGAAAACCAGAAAAAGAAACTAAGATACATTTATAATAATGATACAGAACTTTCTAAAATACATGACAGATGCCAAACCATGTTTCCAAGCTCAAAGAACATAAAGTAGGATAAATTTAAAGACACCAAGAAAGTTCAACCATACACATAATATTCACACTTATAATAAATCTTCTTATTCCACATTTTTTAAATGTTTGCTAACAGCTCTTAAGCTGTGTCCTCCCTTTTCACATTCACAAATCAATGTCATACACCACATTAATAAAAGAAAGAATAACAACCATATGATCCTCTCAACAGATATAGGAAAAACATTTGACAAAATACAGCATCCATTCTTGATTTAAAAAAAATAAACACCTCCCCCCGGGGTCTATCTTCCCGTCGCTTTGGTGCAAAAATAATGAATACTGTTATGCTGGAAATTAAAAAAAATAAATAAATAAAATAAAAAAAAAAAGGGAAAAAAAAAATAAACAAAAACCCCTCAACAAACATCATAAAGGCAATATACAAAAGCCCACAGCTAATATCATCCTCAATGGGGAAAAACTGAGAGCTTTTCTTCTAGGCTCAGGAACAAGACAGGGATGTCCATTATTACCACTGTTATTTCACACAGTACTGGGAAACCTAGTCTCAGCCATCAGACAAAAAGAAATAAAATGCAAGCAAACTGGCAAGGAAGAAGCAAACTTCCACTCTTCACAGACAGCTTGATTATCTATGTAGAAAACCTGAAAGACCCCAACGAAAAACTGCTAGAACTGATACACACATTGAGTAAAGTCATAAGATACAAAAATCAATGTACAGAATTCTGTTGCATTTCTATATACCAACAATGTAGCAGCAGAAAGAGAAATTAAGAAAATACTAGTTGCAATTGTACCAAAAATAAGATACCTACGAATAAACTAAATCAAAGAGGTGAACGACCTATACTCTGAAAACCATAAAACATTGATGAAAGACATTAGGGATGACACAAAGAAATGTAAAGACATTCTATGTTCTATGTTCATGGATAGGAAGAACAAATATTGTTAAGATGTCTATGTTACCGGAAGCAATCAACACACTTAATGTGCTCCCTATCAAAATGCCGGCAGCATTTTTCACAGAGCTAGAGCAAGCAATCCTAAAATTCAGGGTCTTTTATGGTTATGGAATAACCAAGCAATCTTGAAAAACAAAACTGGAAGCATCACAATCGCAGACTTCAATTTATATTACAAAGTTGTAGTGATCAAGACATTATGGTACTGACACACAAACAGCTGTATAGATCAACAGAACAGAATAAAAAACCCAGAAATGAATGCATAACTAAGTGGTCAATCTTTGATAAAGCAGGAAGGAATATCTAGAGGAAAAAAAATCTCTCCACCAAACGGTATTTACCAATACCAAACGGTATTGGTAAAACTGGACAGCAATATGTAGAAAAATTAAACTGGACCATTTTCTTATTTACAAAAATAAATTCAAAATGGATAATGAAAGACCTAATTGTGAGATAGGAAACTATCCAAAACCTAGAGGAGACCACAGCCAGCAACCTTTTTGACACTGGCCATAGCAACTTCTTAAGAGATATGTCTCCCGAAGCAAAGGATACAAAATCAAAAATAAACTATTAGGATTTCATCAAAATAAAGATCTTCTGCACAGTAAAGGAAACAATCAGCAAACTAAAAGCCAGCCTATGGAATGGGAGAAGATATGCAGATGACATACTTGAAAAGGGTTAGTATTCAAAATCTATAAAGAACTTATAATATTCAACATCCAAAAAACAAATAATCCAGTTAAAAAATGGGCAGAAGACATGAAGAGACATTTCTCCAAAGAAAGCATAGATAGCCAGCAGACACATGAGAAGACGTTCAACATAGCTCATCATCAGGGAAATACAAATCCAAACTACAATGAGCTATCACCTCATACCAGTTAGATGGCTAAAATTAACAACACAGGAAACAACCAGTTTTGGCAAGGCTGCAGAGAAAGGGGAACCCTCTTACACTGCTGGGAATGCAAACTGGTACAGCCACTCTGGAAAACAGTATGGAGGTTCCTCAAAATCTTAAGAATAGAACAATACTATGACCCAGAAATTACACTATTAGGTATTTACCCAAAGGATACCAAAGTACTAATTTGAAAGGATACATCTACCCCAATTTTTAATAGTCAAGTCATAGAAAGAGACCTAATGTCCAATAACTGATGAATGTATAAAGAAGAAGTGGCATATTACACAAGGGACTATTACTTACCATACGAAAGAATGAAGTCTTGCCATTTCTAATGATGTGGACAAAGCTAGAGGGTTATGCTGAGTGAAATAAGTCAGTCAGAGAAAAACAAATACCAAATTAATTCACACATAAGTAGAATTTAAGAAGCAAAATAAATGAACATGGGGGTTGGGAGGAAGAGAGGAAAGTCAAGAAACACTCTTAACTATAGAGAATAAAACGATGGTTACCAGAAGAAAGCTGGGTGGGAGGGAAGGGCTAAACAGATACAGGGATTAAGAAGAGTATTTGTCAAGGAGCCTGGGAGGCTCAGCCTTTTGAGCATCTGGCTCCTGGTTTCAGCTCAAGTCATGATCTCAAGGGTCATGAGATCAAGTCCAGCACTGGGCTCCATGATCAGTGGGGGGTCTGCTTGAAGTTTTTCTCCCTCAGCCTCTGCCCACTCCACCCAACACCCCTCTTTTCATGCATGCTTGCTCTCTCTAGAATAAATTAATCTTTAAAAAGGGGGGGGAACACTTGTGAGGAGTATGAGATGTTATATATTAGGGTTAAATCAGTACATTCATATTCATACATATATACAATATTCATACATATCTGAAATATTACACTGTATGCTAACTAACTGGAATTTATTTATTTATTTATTTATTAAAGATTTTATTTATTTATTTGACACAGAGAGATCACAAGTAGGCAGAGAGGCAGGCAGAGAGAGAGAGTAGGAGGAAGCAGGCTCCCCACTGAGCAGAGAGCCCGATGTGGGGCTCAATCCCAGGACACCGAGATCATGACCTGAGCCAAAGTCATAGGCTCAACCCACTGAGCCACCCAGGTGCCCCCTAACTGGAATTTAAATAAAAATTTGGAAAAGATTATTTCAATTCCATAATGTCAAAAAATAATAAAATATTTTATCTCTGTGGTCCTTCCTTCTAAAACTCATAAACACTATCTAATTATGAGAAAAAAAGAGTAAGAGAAATCTCAGTTGAGAGACATTCTAAAAATACCTGGCTTTTATGCCTCAAAACTGTCAGTCATCAAATACAATTTTGAAGTCTGAGAAATTATTGCAGCCAAGAGAAGCTTAAGATGACATGACAATTAAATGTAACAAGGCGTCCTGAATGGGATCCCAGAACAAAAAAAAAGGGCATTAGGTAAAAATCAGGAATTCTGAATAAAGTATGGACTTTCACTAATAACATTATATCAATATTGGCTAAATTAACACGAAGAAATATACTCCACTAACATAAGATATTCATAAAAAGGGAAACTATGGTGGTAGAGGTGGTATATGAAACTGTACTATCTTCACTACTTTTATGATTATCTAAAACTGTACTAATAAATTCTGTACAAACTTGAATATTCTTAAAAGAATGAGTAAATACACTGTGGCAAATCTCACAAAGGAATATTGTATAAAGCAGTGAAAAAACAATAACTACATGTCAGCTTCTTTCAACAAAATATGTGAATCCTACTCACAAAAAATTCATAGAAGACAACTTTTTCAGAAGTGTGGAAATAACTAAAAGCCAAATACATATTCTAAACATATGTTAAAAAAAATAGTAATAATTACCAAGATGATAATATCTCCCAGGTTCGGGACACTGTTTATACCAGATGAAAGGTTGCAAGCTGGTAATGGAAAAGAAGGGATATACTTGCATGCAAGTGATTTTCAGTTTTCTCATCCTTGAACTGAATTGTCCATTTGTGGATATCATTTAATATCGACACATACATTATATATATTAAAATAGAAGGGGTTCTACATAAACCAATACTGATAGCAGGCAACAAACAAGAATCATTAATGTATCCTGTGCACTGAAGTCAACAGCATCAAAACTTAGTCACACCTAAATGGATATTTAAAATATTTATCTTAGAATCATTCTTTAGTTTACCTTTAAATTTTGATGGCCATACTGGCTTCCTTAGTAACACCATGTCTGGTGTTACTGTTATGCTCATTTTTATAATTTCCATGTACTATGTCAGACAAAAAAGCAAATAATATCAAAGGAAAAACTGCTTGCAAAAAATATTTTATATAACTGCATGAACTGAAATGTCAGAAAATATTAACTTTTAGTGGTATACAGTAAAAATGCAGACAATGTTTAGGCTTATCAATGAGCCAGTATTTGCAAACTGAAACCTACTCTGTTAATGAGAAAACATAACAAAGTTACACGAAAAGATTACATGTAAAAAAATAATATTGTTACAAGGAAGCTTCCAGAAGTACTGGTAGAGCTAGAGATGTAGGCTACTTCATCAGATTCGAGTACAATTCAGTAGTGGTTCTTGATTAAAAGTCAGTGACAGTCTCTCTAGGAATAGTCTCTCACTGTGACAGTTTACCCTCAGAAAACCAGATATCACTGAAAGCTGCATCTCTAGGAGGGATTCAGTGCTTTCTTTATCCCGTATCTCCAGCTTCAATACTGCATCTCTGGGTAACTTTACTTGGTTGGTGAAACTCAGTATGCCTCCATGGGCTCAAATATACTGAGACTGGGAAACAATTTCTAGCTTCCATTTTAGGAATACACAAATATTCACATAATAAAAACCACCTCTAAACAGTTTTTACAAAACAAAGGTACATACTCATTAGAATGTCTCGGGCAAAGCTTGCTTTGATTGTAATTATTTACCAAAATACTGGCAACTTGAGGAGAGCTAAACTGTGGTATCTGTATATTTGTATATGTAATCTAGATATCAGATTATTAAGAAAAAATTCAATTAAATAGGACCAGAATATCCTTTCCTATTTCATGCCATTAGATACTATATCATATGTTAAGAGATTTATCCTAATGATACCAACTCTGAATGAAATACCATTGTAATGAAGCATGATTTATAATGAGCTTATACAATTCAGTTCATAATTGATTCCTGACAATAAGTCAAAGTTCAATGAAAGCTCAAAAACAATTATGTTGCTCATAATAGAGCTCTCCACAGAACTGCTGCCTCTAAAGCTTCATTGCTTTTAGAACTTTGTTTGATAACCCTTGCAACTAATCAAGTAATTAAATGGTATGAAGCATTTTGCATAAAAGCTCTGTATAAATACATCTAAGACTGGAGGGAAAATGGCTATTCTCTTTTTAAAAAAGGACAAAAATCACTTATGGCTTGTTGCAGAAAATTTCAGGATACAGAAAGTCACATTTGGGTCTGTGTTTTGACTAAAACCAAAATCTAAGATATAGTGTAGTTTGAACTTTTGGTGGGAAGCAAAAGAGAGAGAGAGAAACATTAACAGGCCGTTTAGCTGAAGTGGCATTTTGTTAAAACAGTTGCCTGAGAAACTTGGAAGACAAACCTAATTTCTCCTGGGAAATTACATCTAAGTTAAAAGGTGGAAAACAATGTGTTTGGAGGATGTTCCCTTGCTACTACTATCTTTGTTAACAAGATACAAAAACAAAGTGGCCATTAATAGGAAGAAATAGAGAAAAACAGAAAGATTCTAGAAATGTGGGAACTTGGCAGTTGGAAAAATCAGGTGCTTCTAAATTCCAAAGAATAATTAAACAGTATAAAAAAGATTTAGGTGACAAAAATCAAACAAGAGTTTTAATTGAACAAAATCTTCTTTCGAAGTTTAATTTACAAACCAACTGGATATAATGGCCAAAAGGATGGGAAAAGCAAAGGAATGAATAAATGATATAAAAGATAAAATTATGGAAAATAATGAAATTGAAAAGAGGAAAAGAAAAATAATAGATCATGAAGGTAGACTTCAAAAATTCAGCTAATTCCATAAAGCATATTAACATTCATACAAAGGAGTCCCAGAAGAAGAAGAGAGGGAAAGGAAGAAGGTTTATTTGAACAAGTTATTGCTGAAAACTTCCCTAATCTGGGGAAGGACACAGATATCCAACTCCAGGAAGCATAGAGAACCCCTATCAAAATCAACAAAACCAGACCAATATCAAGATATATTGTTGTAAAATATAAAAATTCAGAGATAAGGAAATAAAATTGAAAGCCATAAGGGAAAAGAAATCCCTAACCTACAAGGGAAGACAAATCAGGCAAGCAGATATCTCCACAGACACCTGGCAGGCCAGAAGACAATGGCATGATATATTTAACATGCTAAATGGAAAAAATATGCAGCCAAGAATACTTTATCCAGCCAGGCTATCATTCAGAATAGAAGGAGAATAGAGTTTCCCAGACAAAAATTAAAAGAGCTCATGACTACTAAACCAGCCCTGCAAGAAATATTAAAGGGGACTCTTTGGGGAAAAAAAAAAAAGAACGCAAATCAAGAAACACAAGAAAGGAACAGAGAAAACCTCTAGAAACACAGACTTTGCAGGTAATACAATGGCACTAAACTCATACCTATTAATAATCACTCAATGCAAATGGACTGATTATATGTTGCAAACAAAAGACACAGGGTATCAGAATCGATAAAAAAATGAGACCTATCCATATACTTTGTATAAGAGACTTATTTTAGACCTAAAGACACTTGCAGATTGAAAGTGAGAGGATGGAGAACCATTTATCATGGTACTGGACATCAAACCAAAGAGGGAGTAGTCATACTTATATTAGACAAACTAGATTTTACAAAGACTATAACAAGAGATGAAGAAAGGAACTATATCATAATAA